>NC_068357.1:20612596-21268837 GCF_020536995.1 Dreissena polymorpha
TGCATAAAGTTACTGTTAAAATATATCTCGTTTTAAGGAAGGATGAAGTTGACCAACGTACACTATTCAGTGCGCTCATCTCAATTGCATGATATAACCAATTTGTCTACATTAATTATACCTATTGCGTAATCCAAAAAACACAAACTTCCTTTGTTCTGCACTATTGATTTATGAAAAGGGTTGTCAAGACTTCAAAAAACGTTTACTTTTTCATTTCTTTTAAGAATTTACTTATCTTTTACAATGATAATATAGTGAGACAAGTAAAACAAACCAGGTCAAGGTCACTCGACGTATGCGTTACGTTTGCCTTAGTACGCTTAGACAACACAGCACATAGTGTTATATAATCTTTATTTTGCCAGAAGCGTGTGTTAAACGTTTACAATAACACAAACTGATTCATACACTCACTCCAATATATTGTTTTAACTTAAAAGGTCGCAGTGGTGTATTAGATATGGTGTCCGCTTGGGATCGGGAGGTCACGGGTTCGATCCCCACTGTGGAAGCGTTCCTTAGATTTCCCGCCATAGACATCAAGTACTGGTTCTAGTCCCAGGAAACGGACTCGAGGGCGTTTCAAATAAGCCTCAGGCTTTCTATGCAATCGATCTAAATTAAATATGTTTAAAATAAACTTAATGGTATGCAGACTGCACAATTGCTATTCGTCTCAATGTATTAAATTAAAACCTGCTTATAGATTATACTTATGTACAACAGTAAAATCAGATAATACAAAAGCAGCGTATATAACAAATGTTATGCTTACTTTAATATTGCGAGCAAAATTGAGTTGTATAGATAGTGCTTTTCTTGAAATATAGCTATTGAGCGTATTTATGAACTCCATACCTTCGAAGCTTAACTTCAAATATCATTCCGTATTTTTTTTTCAGAGTTGCTTGTAAACAAGACTCTAGGAACTTGTCCATACAACAACTGTTTCTCTACCAACAATAAGGCATTGTTTAACCAATCGGCAGCCGTGATCTACCTCATTAGCAGCGATGGCCCTCCCAAAGTTCCACCAGTTTCCGCTGTGCATCGGAACAAAGATCAGTCGTGGGTAGGTATCAAGTGTAATGTGTGTATGGAAATAGTCGTCTCTACCACATTACAACACAATTTAAATCTGGAAAATCTACTAAGCCAGTCTAACTAACCTTTATCATTATACGTGTTACCCACTGTTTAGTCTAACTTATTGTGTACTAAACAATGAATATGTTTAGTGATACAACAAATCGGGGGCATATGTCCAAAGTGCATAAGGATGAATTAGATTCTAACTTATAACTTACACACTGTTAAGGTCTCGGTTGTATCTTCCAACTCTCTCTTTATAGTAAAAGGTTTTGAAACACCCTTGTTACATGTTTAAGTTTATTCCTGCTATCTTGCAACGGTAACGCTAGTGTTTTCTTTCGAACATGTTTTTGTTATTTTGTGCATTGTAGTGTAGAGTAATATATGTTTTTTTTAAACAGTTGGCCTGCAAATATGACATAATAAATGCGGTGCACATTTTTATTCTTTTGTCGGAACTATTTGTCATGTCTACAATACTTTACAAAGTGTAGTTTTTACAAAATGCGATTATTGCGACACTATTATTCACAGTTGTGAGGACAATGCACTATATACGGGTTGTAGATTACAAAATACTTGCCGAACAATAAGATCATATTTCACGCAGTTAAAGACGATACGACAGTTTTCAAATGGTAATGTAAAACAATCATCGTAAATGGCGACGCTTTTTTAAGAACACGTTACCAAACCATAATACTATTAAATTGTATCAATTACTCAGATATAATGGATAGCGTCGATCTTATAGTCTAATGCTCACTTTTTCTTTGGGAAATAAGATTATTACACAATGTATAATACTCATATAATAAGTGAATATAAGGGGGGGGGGAACTTTCGCATTTTCATTTAAAGATAAAGTATTTGGCGAAAAATAATGATAAAATAAATTGCATTTTTTAGACTTGTGTGCACTTAAGATTACAAAGTTAATTAGTGAAAAAGGTAAGATGCGTGTTATTTTCCAAACCAAATTTGTTGTGTATCATGATTGTTTCTTCAGACCAGAAATATTGAACGTGATTGCATTTCCAAAATTCCCAATGTGTTGTGTAGAATTTTTCTTTGCCGAACAGAAATCGCACATGTTGGACTCTACAAGTTAACACTTAAACATATAGGAATTATTTGGTATAATGTGTGTGATGTTCTTGTACTGTTCAGTATTTACAGTAAGTTATGGGATTTGACAAAAAAGTTGTGTCTTGTTATTTTTGTTTGTGTTAAATACTTATGTTCACTGTGCTACACATTTAATTTGTGTAGGTGTATTACCGTTAAGAAGACGTTTGTACACTTTTTCGCATACTGAAGTCTTAACTGTTAAATGATCAACAAAGTATTCCGATGTTGTACATGATTTATGCCAGAGTGAAAGTGATTGTTTCCGTTCTACTTGGTGCTCTTTAAGAGTGAGTAAACGTCTCATACATACTTTGTTTAATATAATATAATTATTGGAGTTTTCCTGATGAAAAAGTTACTTTATTTGAAAATCGTAAATATGCTCTACAAATAGTATACCTCTATTATGCCCTTCTTTAAAATATAACCTTTGATTGTTACATTGCATTTGCGAATTGTTCAACATTATTTGTTTGGAAATTATATCTATATTTTCGTTATATTCTGGTTAAGACCAGTTTTCTAAAATCTACTGCAAAAATATTGACGGGATCTGAGGTTTTCAACATCTGTTCGAGTTATATTGCATATGAAAACAATGCGTTTCCTCAATGCGGTGTTAGCCTCGAGCTTTATAGTTTTGCATATAGTGCCTCATATATGCAACTAATGAAAGTATTAATTTATATTTGTTTATATTTGTTTTGCATCAAGTTCAATGTCGTGTCTACTTATATATATGTGTGTACATTGTTCAAGCTCACCTTTAAGTATACTAGTTCATAGTATACTTAATAATTTGCACACTGATATTAAATTTGCAATAGAAATAAACAACTGCAAATTACCATTTCTTGGCATACTTGTCATTAAAAAACAAACGCATATTATCACGGATATATACTACAAAAGTACGGATTCCAGGCAGTATCGCAGCTTTAAATCATTTCATAATAAACATACAAAAATAAACATTCCGTACACGCTGGCTAAAAGAATTTGCACTTTTGTCTCCGATCATGAACTTAAACTGAAACATCTAAATGAGCTTGAACAATCACTTTTACAAAGAGAATAAAAACTAACCCAAGTATGAACCAAATTTTACAAAATGCAAAAATAATAAAGTGTAGAAAAACAAACAACTAATTGAAAAGAGTTACTCACAAAATCTAATTTTAACACAATGCAGCCCACTGTGAAAAAATGTAACGATCCAATATGCTACATGTGTGGTTACATTATAGAAGGCGACAACTTCAATTTTAATGGTAAAATATTTTTAAAAAATGTCATGCGATGTTAAAAATGTTTTGTATATCTTAGTATGTAGTGGTTGCAATAAATATTGCATAGGACAAACTGGAGATAAACTACGTAATCGACGTGTTCATGAACAACAAATGCGCGATCCCTCAACAAGACAAATGCCACTAAGCAAACATTTTGATGAATGGTCTAAAATGGAACCAAAGTTTAAAATATTTCCATTTTATAAGTTATATTCGGACACTGTTTCAGTTAGGTTAGCGAGAGAACAATTTTTTATTGATTTATTAAAGCACCTGTTAAATTCATTGTAATAATTTGACGTTTGACGTCATAATATAAGTAACGTTATTTGACGTTGTTACTCTGACAATTTGACGTTATTGTGTATATTGTATATGTCCTGATGAGCTGTGCGAAACCGGTCGGCACATTTTTAATACAATTTTTGTTATACCCATGCGACGTTTGTTTACTTTTTCAATGTAGATATATATATATATATATATATAAATATATATATATATATATATAATGTATGTCTTAATTATAGACATAACTCAGGTAGGTAATGAACGAACGGATACATGCCTTAGAGCGATTCCAGATGACCAGTACAGATGGTATCTTTTAATTAATTAACGTCAAACTAGACGAGACAAACGCACCAAGTAATGGCCTATTGCTCATTTCGCTGATTATTTATGTCCTGGGTAACCATGCGGCCCATTGATTGTTGTATAATCTCAAGTTAATGGCGGGTTGATGTCCATTGATGTCCGTTACATGCGTCATATTACTTCGTTACCTGTGGGCACGTGTTTTTTCCACACGGCCCGTCAGAATTTGCACACGTTACAATCGACTGTCTGATTGTTTATATCTGTATTTTGACTGAGCTAACTGGACAGTACCACGCACACGACCGGATATTGCGGTAACCCAATGAGTTTTTATCATGGGGCCGATAGGCCGATGCATTTAGCTTGTAGTTCAGAAAAAATGTTTAAAAGTTTGAAAACGTTGTGTTAGAATTAAATCACTAGCAATAAATCGCTATAAACATTGAAATGGAGTTGCAATTAGAAAAGCATCTTGTTCGTTGATGAAACGTTTAACCCAACTAGCTTTCAATGCATCTAAAATAATTCAACAACGAGCATCTTTAATCCTGCTTCGTTATATTTCCTGTATTACTTGATTCCTTGCAATTTTGTCTGGTTTTCCGGCATACACAAGAAAATTGTAAAACGTTGTTTTTAGTTGTTTATCACATGTGAGGGTGTATTTCGGAGAACGGTTAGGGGATACACAAGCTTTGGGAATGCACATGTTTTAGTACTGTCATTTTGCCAATCAATGATAGGTTCCACGTTTTCAAATAGTTAAGATACTGTTTGATTGGTTGCATTTCATGTATTATATAATATGTTATAGTTTCGTTGGAATTATAACAGAAAGTTATACGTAATGATGTCGCCTGGGTTGAGTTCCAATTCAATTGTTTATTTTTTGCAAAATTAATATCAGTATCCCTTAATGATCCTAAACGCAACATTGTACGTTTCGTTCTATTTAGTGTTAACACTGATATTTGTTTAAATTATCCAATGTTGAAATAAGTTTTTTATGCCCCCGAAGGAGGGCATATAGTGATCGGACAGTCCGTCCATCTGTCCGTCCGTCTGTCCGTCCGTCTGTCCGTCTGTCCGTCACAATTTGCGTTTAGGTTTCGAAAAATGCTCATACCTTCTATGTCGCTTCAGATAGCAATTTCATATTTGGCATGCATGTGGATATGGACAAGGCCTTTCCATACGCACACACATTTTGACCCCTGTTACCTTGACCTTGAACTTAGGGTCCGCGTTTTGGTTTCGAAATCTGCGTTTAGATTTCGGAAAAAGTTCATAACTTCTATCAAGCTTTTATAGGGGGCATAAGTCATACTATGGTGACAGCTCTTGTTTAAACTAATTAATGAACACTTTGTTAAAAAGCCAGCGTCGAGAGCAAAATGTGTCTTTTTTGTTTCTATATGTCCTTGTTGTATCCCACTTATGTTTTGATCATAGTGTATTGCAATTGATAAAATTGCAATGCAAATTATAAATAAATAATGTGATAATGGACAACCTTATCGAACACATTTTTTAATTTGGAACAGCTCCGAGAAGTAGCCATTATTAATTATGTGTGATATTGCATTCGTATAGAATAGTTTGACCCTATTAATAATGCAGTCACTGAAGCAAATGCTATGAACGTCATGACTTTCTATAATTGCATTGCCGTTGTGTTACATTTAAAGATTGTATCTGTTTTATCATTGAGTGTGTATATTATATAATTAATAACCGTGTTAAAGTCTCCATTAATAATGACACTTCAATGGGTGTATTCCAAACGAATATTTTCCAAAGTCTAAAAAATGATGTATCGTCTTTGTTTTGACCATATATATTAATTAGATTTTTGAATTTTAATTCTCAACAATTAAATACGCCCCACTATTGAGTATATATGTTATATTACCTCATAGCGCAATTTTGACTTGATTAGGATTCCAACACCTTTTGAGTTTGAGTTCCCGCTTGGAGCCAGTTCGCCATCCAATTGTTTTCTTTTTTGTTTCCAATTATTTTTAGCTTCGTGCAATGAGTTTCTGGGTGGAAACTATCAGATTTGTTATTTAACCATATAAACACATGCTGACGTTTGTTGTTTTATCATAGGACTTTTACATTAAAACTGCATGTACGAATATACAGTTATGTTCCTCCTCCAAAAAAAGTAGTGCACTTATTACAAACTTGTTGTACACATAGCTGGAGTGGACATAATAACAACTATAATATAATCGATTATTTGAAATGATTCGTTGAGTTGCTTTTTACCAAGCATATCAACATGATACAATATATGTGTATGCATTGGTCCGAAATAGATTAATGTCAACATATAAAGAACGACATACAATACATATTACCGACAAATACATAATTATTTATGTTTAGATATTCAAACCTGTATTCAGTTGTAAATATATGAATGGAAAACTAAGGTTTTTAATATATCTGATCATAGTTAATTATTACATGTTATTGAACTGATTATAATAGAACCATAGACTATACTGATTATTTTAAAACTGAGATAGAAGTTCATGTTTACTAGATATATACTAGAGCATAAATATAGGTACCCATACATGTCATATAGACACATCAATTGAAACACAAACATAAAAAACGAACAGTATTAATAATAACTATTGCTTGAATTAAATATTTGTATTTATCTGTTTTAATATTTATTGTCGTTGTTATATAGTACTATTAATTATTAAAGAAGGGCATACAAAAGCAAAAATATTAGTATCACATTTATATCTTTATCCTTTTGTATTAAGTATTATTCCAGAAATAAAAACTATTAACGATGGTATCAAAAATAAGTTGCAAATGCGTTTTTACATAATACGACAAAGAGCAATGATAAAGGACAAATTATGTTTTGTATTCTGTATACAAGAATTAGTTGTTTTAAGGTTTTTAGTGTCAGGCTATTAGTGTCGGGTTATAAGTGTTGATTTTCTATGTTACATATCGCTAATGTTATGATTATAATAACACAGTCAATTACCAAAATACTAACATCACAATATTAAAATCATTTTCTGGAACCTAATTTACTATTACGACGATATTCAGCATGAGATACATGTTTCTTTTCGCTTAATTCGACGTAGAGAAGTAAAATCCGTACATATCATATAGAGAACTTAATTCAAATTAAAACGCTATTAAGATACCATTAATTGAACATAGACATATTTTTAACTGTATAATCCACATACTAGGGTATACGCATCATTTCCTTGTCGAAACAAAATACGAGGATCTGCGTAGGCTATTAAGACCACTTCTCTGCGTTGGCGTTTTTTTTCTTATTAGGCCACTCCAAATTGATTTGTTTGTCGTCGGATTTGCCGCACCTATTTTTTCAAAATGGAAAAAAAAATTACCGCTCGCACTCATTTTTGTGTCCTTCTGTAACCATAGCGCATGTGTTTTTTTTAATGTGTGAAAAAAGAAAAAAAGCACTCTCGCAGAAACGATTTAGACGCTGAATATGAATGCCAAATATAGTGTTTCGTAACCTTTGTAATCGATAACTGTAGTCGCTCGAAAATTCGATCGGGACGACCACACAAATGGCTTCCTACGTGACCGTTTTAACAAATTGCGGTGAAAAGTTGCTGAAGCCAACCCTTATAAATATAAAAACATCTGCTTCGTTCTGTGACTTATTTGAATGTGTTTGCTCACGTTCGAACATGCAACTATCAGCAGATACCGTTGAAGCATGTTCATTTTGAAACAACATCGGGAAGTTTTTTATGCATTTTCTTTATTAAATGGGCATATGGACGGTATTTCCCTATATGTAGACAAAGTTTTCCTATAACACGATTTTAAATGAACAAAAACTTAAAATATAATCATTAAAGGCTGGTTCTAAAAGAGTCACATGCACAATGTTTTAGAAGTATTAAAATACATGGTTGACGGAACATGTTTTACAGCTAGGTCCGTATATTTTAGAAACATCAAAACAGTTCTTTGTAATGTATACATTTATTTCGGAAAAATACAATACCGTACTAGCCATCAATATGCCCTTTTAAAATAAGGTATCGACCATGGATTATATGCATTGCCTTTGTCCGACGGTCTGTCATTATCATTTTGATGATTGTCCCTCTTTAAGTGCTATTGCAACATGGTATACCTTTTCACAGCTTGCAACATGGTATACCTTTCCACAGCTTTCAGTACTGAAAACTTCGAACAAATATAAGCAGCAGTGGGTAGACATGTGTCCCTCACTTCAATGATATGGTTATATTTCGTGGTCAAAGGTCATATGCAACTTACTCCTATAAATATGAGGTCGATATACATCGACCTCATATCGTTTAACGTCAATTTGCTGTAGCATCGTTCCGACATGAAATCATATCGGAAGCTTTAACGGCTGCAAATTCATATAACAGCGCAAAATCTTCATGGAAGAGTTATTCAATATAAAAATATAAACATTATTTTACTAATTGCAAATGAAGATGTGTAATTAAAACTTACAAGTAATGCTATTCCTAATATGAAAACACTAGCTTTAGACATGTGTCCTACAATTTCAGTTTAAGTGCTGAAACCTAATTTGGGTGCATTTTTATTTAAAAAGTATGTAACTCATAGATATATTATTGCTTGTTTGCACATAGATTATTTTCTTTGTATAAGAATTGATTTGAATGTAAATTATAGCTGTGTAAACCTGTATCTCTTGTTAATGCAATATTTTTCTATCGAAATGTGATTTTTTTTTTATCCTTCGCTCTTCGCTCGCTCGAAAATTTTCCTGTTTTCAAAAAAAAAAATAATTTGTTTTTCACTCGCCTTCTCAACTTTTTTTCAAAAAAATCCGTAGACCAACAAATCAATTTGGAGTGGCCTTACAGTGTTAAAGGAAATATTAAGAAGGCGTTACATAGAGAAAAAAGAAACATTTGGTTATGTGGTATTCTGAAGGGTCATTGAAGTGTGTGTTACACAGATTCTTTAAAACATACACATGTTCAGTCGTTTGCATTTGAACAAACATTATCAGTCAAATGTAAATTGTGTATATCGCATTTATACTAATTTAAGTTTGTATTATTTCACATGGTAAAAATAGTGGAAGCGTGTGCACAGTAGTAATAGCGAGATTAATAGTTTCATGGTAGCCAGTTCATAGATTACAGCAATACATATGGAAACTTTTCAAACTTGAATATCTCAGTAATGAGTTACGATTCGGATTTAAAATTGTACATGTGATCATTTTACTATAATCTGTGCAATATTACGATAAACTCATTCATCCGTGACAATTGGGCGTTTTTGCACGTGGGGTAGGCGTGGTTTCATTATTCTGCATGTAAAAATGGTGAAACGCAACGTGATTCTATTTTTTTTTATATTTTAGGTGGGTTTATACACCAGGAAAACACAATTAATAAAAAAATCAATATGTCTCGAATACAATTTCAGGTGCGCAACAGCGCATTCGGCATGTTGCAGGCTACCTTCCCCACTTGCTGAAGCATCCCATTGCCACGGATGAATGAGTGTATTGTTTGCTTGCACATACTGTTGCCAAATGATCACATGTACATGTACAATTATAAATCAAAACAGAGATACTGAGATATTAACGTTTGAAAAATATTGCGTTCGAAAAGTCATCAAGTGTAGTAGAACGTTATATAATTCTTCAAATTTAATTTCAATGTCATCATTCTCGGTGGAATTTAACACCAGGAAAACTTAATTATAAAAAAACATAGCTCGTATGAATATTCATGAGCGCAGTGTTGCAAGCCGGTCGGTCATTAAGACGTGTAAGTTAATACGTCTTACTTTTCACATCATTATTTTACGATGAACGATTTTTAGAATTTTACTTTTCTGTGATACTGTAAGTTGTTTTGTTTGATATTGTTACATGTATGTTGATGAATTTCATTAAATTAACATGAAGTATTAGATATGTGTTGAACTAGTCCGAGTCAAAATTTCAACAAAATCCGTTCTCAAATAAGGGGGCTATATTGATCTGAATACGTGTTGCGTTAGAAAAGTCCCCAAGTGTACTTTTAATACATTTGCTATCATTTCTGTATAAACTATATTTAAATATTCAATGCACTTGGAAATGAAGTATTCGTGTATATTGTTCCATGTTTATTGCTTAAAGCGGAAAAACAGCTGTGGATATTTTCAACTTGCAATAGTTTTGGCAACAAATGATAAAAATAGAAAAACAAGGAAAGTTTGGGAAACGTAAGTGAATATTATTATATGATAACATATGAATGCTACATAAACAATTTTATACATTCTCTAGCTGTCACTGTGTACTATATAGTATTGTTGAATCGCACATAAACGTACATATATATTATTTTACGGAAACCGTTAACTAGTTATATGAAGAGAAATGTTTACTTCAATACAGTGTCTTAAAAATGATTGGTGGATGAAGAACTTTAATTGGCGTATCCTCGAGGAACTCGTGGTTACACTATAGAAGAATACATACTGTAATATAAACTATACTGTTCACACAAATATATTATTTGTGGGCGAAGTTTCACTTTATTTTGATGTTGAGTTGGGGCCGTGATAAGTTTATCCAATGTTCGTTGTTTTCGAACTTTACTGGTATGATTTTGTTCATGTGGTTATTGAACATGGTTTTACCGTTGCTTAACCATGCATCGCTCACTTCATCGGTCATCTCTTTCTTTACAAACATCAGAACATTCAGATTCAACGTAGTGATGTCCTCATTTATGAAAAGATTTGTTCCGAGCGCGTTACTTCCTTTTTGCTAATATATGCCCTACGTTCTATAGGCTTAATAGTCTAACTATAATGTCTCTGGTAGTATTGTTCTTGTTTGGTAATCTATGTGACATGTCTATGTCTGCCATGATTACATTGCAGATGATGTTATCTTTAAGTATTTTGAGAAAAAATTAGCAGATTCTCTGGCGGATTTTCGAGGGTTTGTATGGTGTATGCCTTGAATTTTAATAGCATTGGCTCTGGAATATTGGTCGCTTTCATTTTCAAACTTCTTTCTCTGTTGATCTTCTTTTTCAATTATATTGTAATTGTTTTGTGTATACGTTTCTGGCTGTACCATTCTTCTTTAAGGGTGATTATTTCGGTTTTGAGTTTTTCGACAGCTTTATCGTTTTCAAACAGATGACTTTCAATTACAATTACCTTATGTATGACGGATTTAAGGACATCGTCTTTCATTTCTGTGAACAATTATCTTATTTCGTTTCTGATCAACCCGTCGCCTTTTATAATTGAGTTTTCTAATTGTGTATTCAATATGTTAATCAACTTACCCAGTTTCGCAAGCTTTATATTAAGTATTTTTATCTATTAAGCTTCATCTATGTCGTGCTCTGTTTCAGAATCATTTTTCCCACACGTATTATCAATGCGTTTCTGTTTCGATTTCTTCTTTATCTGTTTTCACTCTTTTCAATCTTTTGCGCTTCGTTTATACGTACACTGGACACTTCTCGTTTGCGCGTCAGCTCTTTTTCGGAGTCTTTGTTCGTTGTTGACCTTGGTGCACTTTTACTATTATGAGCAGTTTTCTTTTAAAATGATGTGTAGACCATTTGCAAAGTTGTTGACCTTGGTGCACTTTTACTATTTTGAGCAGTATTCTTTTAAAATGATGTGTAGACCATTTGCGATATTTATGTTTCCTGTGTATAGCATTAAATCTACGATCAGAAGTTTAAAGTTTAAGTTGTTCATTTGAAGTTTAACGTTTCATGCTGTATCCATTTATCCAATCTACCATGTGTATATAGACAACCACATATTATGTTAAATTAGTAAACCGCCTCATCGGGTTACAAACCGAAAAAACAACTTGCAAGATGCACATTTGACATTGCAGATGAGTGCTTTTGAAATGTAGCTGACGGATAGTTGTATGTATAGTCCTCCGTAACAACATGCATTTCATGTGCCAATTTCAGCAGCTTTCATGTAATCGTACTTTAGTGCGGTTCACTAAGTAAATCATTGTTTTTTTTATTGCCGTGCGGTTTATACATTCATTGTTTTTTATTATTATTTATTTATTTATCATTATTATTAATCATATATTATATTAAAATTATATTATATACATTTATGTGTATTTATCTTTCGATTCATTGTTTGTAGATATTCTTCAACCTCGAGCCCCAGACACTATACGGAATCAACTTTGGGCCAGAATGGGCATATGCTATGAACTGGTCCATGATGTATCACAGAGATGCCGACATTTTCTACCCGTATGGGACAATAGAGCCTCGGAATAATAACAATTCGATCCTGCAAAAGAAGAACTACAGTTCAATCTTTGAAGGAAAAACGGTATTAGCGGCATGGTTTGTAAGCCATTGTCAAGTCCAATCACGGCGGGACGTGTATGTTAAACAGATGATGAAGTATGGAGTACAAATTGACATCTTTGGATCATGCGTTAATGGAACACGTTCGCTTCCGAAAAACGACCATCAAATGATCACTACTGTGCTTAATCAGTCAAAGTTTTATTTGGCTTTTGAAAACTCTATGTGCCAAGATTACGTTACCGAAAAGTTTTTCGAAAGGTTCGATTCGGATACAATTTTGGTTGCGCGTGGAGGAAATAACTACACGAAGTATTTCCCACCAGGCACTTTTATAAATGCAGCTGACTTTGGTAATGCTAAGAAGTTAGCGGAGTATCTAATAAGATTGGGTAACGATAAAAATGAATATATGGCCATTCTTCGCAGAAAAGACATGTACGTTTCAACGCAACCTCAGCTTGAAAACTGCAAGTGTTATTGCAAGCTTTGTGAAATGTTAAACAATGTTGACAAATACCGTAAAACATACCTGAGTATCCAGGAATACGTGTACTCAAAACCTTGCAGTGCACCAACGGATATCGAGTAATTTGAACGTTACGGTGTTGGTTCAATAAGGAAGAAAGAGAGAGAGAGAGAGAGAGAGAGAGAGAGAGAGAGAGAGAGAGAGAGAGAGAGAGAGAGAGAGAAAGACAGATGGAGTCAGATGGAGACAGAGAGAGTGAGAAGGGAGGGAGAAAGAGAAACAGACATACAGACAGACAAACAGACAGAGTGACAGACAGACAGACAGACAGACAGACAGACAGGCAGGCAGACTGACAGCAGACAGACAGACAGGCAGAGACAACGAGAGGCACAGAGGGATACAGGGAGATACATAGAGAGACAGTGAGAGACAGAGAGAGCGAGGGCTAGACAGAGAGCAAGAGAGAGAGAGAGAGAGAAAGAAGAGGCTACCTATGTTTATATATTAAATGTCGATTATTTATCAAAGAGTGCGTGTTTAAAACATTAAGTTATTAGTATTATTAGTGTAGTGCATGTTATGGACTGAAATCGCATTTATTAATATTTCCACGTATTATAATTTGTATTATATAATAAGTTATATATATATATAACTTTGAGGGTTGGGCTTTTTGAATCCAGTCATGTACATCATCACGCCATTATGATATTATCATTCAATAGTCAGCATATGTGGATTACATGGCGGACGAGCGACTATTGTGATTTTATTCTGTTAAAAAACAATCTAAAAGATGGAATAGCAATAACATACTAATAATAGAGCCACACAAAAGGAACTGGAAATTTGGGAGTGATTGTTTTTGTAATTATATTGCAGCTTTAAGTATAAACGTTATACCCAAATTGTACTTGTCAAAGTATTTTAATATATAGCAATCGACAACTCATGTTGTACTGCACTTCGAACGGTAAACCTACAAATGATTTACAAAAGGCTAAAGTGTTCTTATAAAACACTATTTGCTCAGTTTTTGGTATGTTTCTAAAAAATTAGGGTTGACGGTTGACGACTAGAATAGTTTGTCGAACAGATTTGTCAACTTACGTTTGGACGTTAAAACCTAAATCAATTTACCGTTTTACCGTGTGCGTTTGACAGCACAAACAGTTTGCCGAGCTGTTAAGACTGCTAAACTTATCAAAGGTAAATTTTAACTTACATCATGTGTATATCAGTAGACGTAATACACTTATAAGTATAATATAAAATATGTATTGGTGGTTAAATTGTAAATAAACTTATGATAATAATTGCTTGTTGTTTTGATTTGGTTGAACGTTATAACGTTAGAGATTCGTTACAAAATAACTAGACTAGTGTCGACGTTCATTGGTTTTGTATTGTTAAATGAACACAGAGATACAAGTACAATATACTTTTAACATAAAAGCAAGTGATTACCTCACGTGTCTCTTAATTTGACGCCGAATTAGTTATTGTTGTTATCCGATAATTTACCTCTTATATATGAACGCCCCGTTTTATTGACGAATGCAGTTTCATTATGGTTCCCATGCAAAATTATATGTATTGTGCTTTGTATCTGACCATCCGTAAATTGGCTGGTCGGTCGGTCGTTAAACAATCATGCAAATCCATTATCACTTTTGAAATAAATGTATAAGGCGTCTAACTTGTTCTCACAAGCAACATATTTACCGATTTATATGATGATTTGTCGCATCGTTCTAAAGAGGTATTCCATAAATAAAATTCCTTATGTAAACTCTTCTGACCTTGATAATTTACCTTGTGATCTCGATATATAATTTTTTCAATAACGTCTGACGTATGTCGTTCGTCAAAAGTGACTTTGGTACTAATTACCTGATCGCACTTTGAAACAATCTCAAGATTTTGGGCGGAAACTAATGTTTATTCTTACCATCCCATGCGACTTTGATGTTTGTCATGTTTATCTAAAAATGAGAGGCCTATTCCTTTTATTTGGGATGAATGTGGTCTTAAGCTTTGAGATAGAACCTTGTCGCTTGTCAGCAAGTCCGTTTGGAGGACGGCAAATTGTATAACCTGAAACTCAACTCTCATTCTTGTTCCGGATCCTTCAACCAGCCACACCCTGATAACCTCTCCAAAAAGTTTACGAAACGAAGTAAGCGTGGCTGCATAATTCGTACGATCAGCTACACGGTCTGGAGGAGGAGACGTACGCCGCCAAAGGAAACTCAACCCAACTGAAAGGGAACGGAGCCCGGGTCCATTTTTTAGGACACAAGATAGCTTCTGGAGCTATTTAATGGATCAAATTGGCCCGAGAGGGAATACCAAGAAGAACATGAACAGCTTTTGCATGTAAAAAAATCGAAGAACTGACGCAAAAGCTGAAGCGTTACCACTGGGACATCATCGGGCTAACTGAGGACAGGTTGCCAGGCTTCGGAGACATCAACATATGAAAGACACACTTTATGGTTACTCGGTCATCATCATCAGCATTATTATTAACACTACTACCATCATCATCAGCATTACCATCGTCATCGTCGTCGTCGTCATCGTCATCATCATTATTTTAAGTATTTGCTCCTTATTTGTAACGCTCTCGATTCCGTTTCCCGGGCCTAAAACCAGTATTTAGGGGAGATGTTAAGAAACTCCCATAGTAGGAACCGAAACCGTGATCTCGAGGTCGCTAGGCAGACACCATTTTAATTACACCACGCATTCTGACACTGTTTAAACAATTTGTTTTTTAATAAGATTATTTCGTAAATTGGGTACTTTACAACTAGGTTTTCACATCATACAAACATATCTTATATCAAGATCTCTCATCGATAATGCAAATATTATGCGTTAGTCGACCTAACAGACACCGTACTTATAATTGTGTAAACAGGGTGTTTATTAATCATCGATCACAAATTTTAGCAATAAACCAACCTCATGATCGAAATTGAAAACAAACAATAAATTGTTTATAAGATCTCTTTATTATTTGACAAAATGCATGGCTACGTATCTGTTTGAAGTGAAGCAATTTTCTTTTCACGCAGAGAAGAAAGAGGTAAAAAATAAAAATAGAGTTTCAATTACTATTGACTCGAACAATTATACGTAGACAATTATTTATTAAGGTAATTCAAAAAGTTTAGTCTGATCAATAGTTATATTAATGATTGAACAAGTGCAGCAATATATGCTTGATAGGTTTGAAAAGCTTGTCACATTTTAAAGGGTAATATTGTTCATTTTAGACCTTATATTAATAGTTACAGGGTTAGTTACTGACCCGATACGGGATATAAGGTTCTGTGGAAAACCATATCGGGGCGAGACCGAAGGTTTATATCACGCTAACTACGTTCCATCTTATCAAATAAACAAGGACAAACCATGTTGTTTTTTTAAACTAATATTATCGAAAATAATAAATTCAAGAACATTATATAACAATAACAAAACTTCAGGAAAAATCATAAAAAAGGAATGTACATGTAAAATACATATTTTCGTTACTATTTATTGATCACAATATTGTATCACAATGTCAAACATGTGTATATTCTTCACTGGATTATGTCGGTTTTTAACAAATCAATAACAATTTATAACATACCAGTAACCTAAAGTTTAATAGTTGTTGTTGTTAATAGATAAATACATTTGTTTTGAGTTAATAGTATAATCCAGGAGGATTATTTTATAAAGGAAGGGGAAATGTAATATGAAGGCGATATTACCGATAAAGCATAGGAACAGTAGCATTTAAACTTAGTATATGACAACAGATGCTTTCAAGACATTCCATGATGCAGGAACACAATTTGACAGGTCGCGAAATTATGCAAAATTTACCTGTATAACATTTCATTCACACTGGATCCACCACCGTTGTTTTTAATACAACTCAGAAAGACAATAAGGATAAGAAACTTGCCATTAGGAATTGCATTTGTAATGTGTAAATACTCCATGAATTCGAATTTGTTTTGCTTTCGGCGCCCATTGTAGCTTGAAAATATTCAAAGTTGTTATTTATGTACATATGCTCAAATATTGAACCTTACTGTTGTGGTTACACTGCACTATTTTATTGTCGAAAAAGGGAGCTGAATATAATAGGGACTGAGTGCTTTAAGTACTTTAATCGACGAATCCGGGCGGCCATTTTAAATATTTCTACTGCCCAATATAGTCTACTGATACCATACAGAATATATGGGGTCAGCATGTGACGTCAAACAGCCAATGAGAGAAGAGTATTTTGTAGATGGCGTGATATAAGGATATATAAAGCGTACAATAAAAATTATAATGTCATGCATGTATGCATATGTATTTATTTATTTGTTATACTTATGCATTGTTATATTTATGGTTGATGTTTTTATTGACTAATATTTTTTTATTTATTGAAATATTTATGTATGTCTGAATTAATGTTATGGATGTATTCATTGATTTAATTATATATTTATAATTATATTTATATTTATAATGCCAATATTTTCAATATATATATTTATTTATATTTGTTGTTATATTTGTTGCCATTCCCACATTTTTTATTTAGGAAGAAAATGGATTCATACAGATATATATATATATATATATATATATATATATATATATATATATATATATATATATATATATATATATATATATATATATATATCAAATCGATATGCAAAATGACTGCTGTTCAATGTGTGCTGTCATTTGTTATCTCACATTGCAAAATAATTTTACCAATTCCAATAATATTTGAGTTAATTAGTGTAAGGTTAAATAGACACTTTATTTATATTTACTTGCGTTTTTATCTCGGGTTAACTGTTTCAACCATATTCGAAGAATTATGTTTCGTTAGCGTCATAGTTAATAAATCATATCCTTAATTTTTCATTGATTAAATCAGTACCTCGATTATATTCCTAGGAATGTATTCATTTGAATAATGCGATTCAGACCAAAGTAAAGTTCCGGTAAGTATTGAGCTTGTCGGCAAATGGTTATATTCGCACAGTTTAATCACGTTTGTCGTATCATTGCAGTCTACGCTTTTGTTTATAGCGCCCAACAATTTCGGATTTTCTGTTAAACCAATGTACACTACAAGAACTATTGCAATAATTACTTATTTAAAAGCGTTTAACATATAAAATGAATGAAGATGAAATGTAAATTATATATTTACATTTAGATATATAGATATAAAAAAATTAAATGCACTACGGGAATTAACACCAAATTTAAGACATCTCAATTATTTCTTCGCTACAAAGTATTAATGCAAATATCAATAACGCCTATGCAATGTGGCCCTAAAAGTATTGTGCTCCTCTTAACCATAGACAATCTATGCATATTATGTCTGCATTTATATATTTAACGGATATACATTCTTATTCAGTTCATCTACAGTATTTTGGATTTCGCTCCAAGATATGATGTGATTATAAGAAAACATGTGTTTTCCTTATTAAACTCTATTGTTTTCTCTTCCTTGGGGCGTTTTGAATACGTATCACAAAACAAATAATTAATGGGATTTTGGCAAACCGTTGGCATGTTAACTCAAAATGATGTGCGCAAAACTCTCATACAATTATTATTGTTTGCAACACACGAATAGTTACACAATTTAAATCATGCTCCGTTTGTTATTTTCTGTCAACAATAGTGTTACTTACTGCCCGGTGCAGAATATACTGTGGCAAAGCGCGGTAGTTTAAAATTCTGAACGTTTTCTTAAGATTTATGTTGCCACTTATATTCAAATAGAATGCATTCAAAAAAAATAACGCAGATTGTGTGTCAACCTGCTGTAAATGATATATAACAGGTAGGCAGCATCGATAATGTTTCTTTGATTGCGAAATGTATTTACCAGCACATTACCGGGGTAGTGAAAATATAAGCATGAGCCTATGATTAGCAGGTAAATACCAGAGCATTACACCTTTAGTGAATGTATAATTTCCTTAATAATTGCTAACCATGAGACAATGGTGGCAATTTAGACATTCGTGACGACGGTTTGTTTTATTTAATGAACAAATAAAATGGTTGAAATATTTACTTTATAAATACATTATTTAATGCATACATATTGTGCGATACACAAAAAAATAAGTTAATTAATTAAAAAGATGAAACCTATAAATATAAATCACTTAATCAAATAATATAAAAACAAACTATGTATAAAAAAAGAAGAAAAATAACAACACATACAATAACATGTCAATAAATAAAAGAACATACAAACTACATAAAAATAAATAAATATCAATAAATACAATAAAAATAAATACTGATAAATAAAAAAATGAATAATAAATTAATAAATATAAACAGATGAAAATAATAAATTCGGATACTCTCTAATGTATATCCCTACCTTGAAATTTCCTATATTATAATATAAAAATATTAAAAAAATCTTCAAAAATCCTAATTACGTAAACGCCTCTAATATCTGTATTCCTATTTAGTCAAAATTTATGTAACATTCTTCTAATATTCTCATTTCCTCATACGTTCAAATTTAATTAACATTTGCAAAAATAGCAACAATTTTAAATGTATTTATTTTTTTGCAAACAAAATGTGTCCGTACATAATTATGTATTCTAATAATAACAAAATCATATACAATTCTTTAAATAATCTCAATTATCGGTGCGCCTCTAATTTTATTATTTTTATAACTCATAAAATAATGTAAAATTCAAATACTTTCTTATTTATTTATTTTATTCTCATTTCACCGATATTTTAGAAAAAAAATACTGATCAATGCAAAAGTTGAATTGATTTTGATACTTGCAAAATTGCTTCGTACATAATTTGTTTTTCTCATTCTATAAACATCTAACTACGTACAATTCTTCAAAATAATTCTTAAAAAGTTCGTTGTCATGACGCCATTTACTTTTTATTTTTAACTTTATAAATTTTCAATTTCCTCTCCCAGTTTGCCACAATTTATGAACACACTGACCGTTTTCCATGACGCGTTGTGGTTGTTCTGTTCGCCCGTGATTTTCGTATAGTGTTTTTCTACTTCTCGGTTCGATCATGTAGTCACTGCGCACCATTTAATACTGTGTAACGTAGTTCTTGGAGAAACAGATAAACGCAGACAAAGTCCAATTCAGATTTATTTACGTTTTATTTCTGCTCATTAACACAACACGACGTTTTCAAATGTTTGTAAAATTCAAGATAAAACGCGAAGACCCACAACGGGCCCCGTCGTACGCGCCTTCTCTGTTCGGCTGCTAGCAAAAAACAAAAGTTGATTTAACGTGTGCAATTCTGATTGGCCGTTTGTTAAGTCACGTGTCTGCAATGTTAAGTTAATTAAACGTGTGCAATTCTGATTGGCCGTTTGTAAAGCCACGTGTCTGCAACATAAATATGACGTATGCAACCGACACATAACGAATATATACGTATTGACCGAAGATTGACACTTAAGGTAAGCAAATATTCGTGCCCGGTACTTATTGACGTTTGATAACCCGAAGCTGCTGAAATGTTGATCTAGGTGGCTGCCTATTTAAGATTGTATGAAATGTGGTACACATTTCGATTATTATATTAATTCAATAATGCCCCACATGTGCGTTTTGTGTGCGTTTTGTTACATGGCGATATATACCGAACGGGGTCAGAAATTGCCTTCTGCACACAGTCTAAGTAAACATGTCTTTTCTGTAAAAGTATGAACATGAATTAATTATCAATACCAATTACAAAGTAATCAATAAATAATTATTATTTAAAACGGATTATCAGTCGGATTTGTACAATAGTTTATGAATATTATTTAAGCAGCAGTAGACCCACTATATCCAAGAGGTTGCCTGTGAAGGTATAATCACATATTGGAGATGGATACACGTGCTTCATACAAACTGAAATTAGACAGATTTTCAATATATTTGGCAATGTCAAGGTCGGTGCACGTTTTAAACCGTCTCTACCATTATTTTTTACAACTTATGTAATCAAATCGGTCAGATGTTTGTATTATACAAGCAAAAACACATTAAAAAAAAACTCATATTCAATAGCGGGACATACCTCGGCTGTGTAGCTTATATATAAGTTATAAATAACGAAGCAAAGAAAATAAACATTAAACTAAAAAGCACAGTGGTTCTAATATTCCGTGCAATACTTACTTTGAATGGTTCGTGTCTCTGTTTAACAATAAATTGTTGTTTTGTGGATGACCGTCCACGCAGAACCATGTTTTTGATCCGAGAATGACCGGTACCGCATCCGGGAGGGGTACCGATATAATGTTCCATCCGAGAGGGGTACCGATATGGTTATAAAACGTGATAAATGAGCAAACTAATTAAACCACAACACCTCTCTTTCAAGAAAAAAATCCCTTCTAAAAACGTCATTATATACGCAAGAATGAGTTTCATTTACAATCATAGAAAGCACCATAGCCAGCAAAGTCTTCAGACGAGTTTTCATTCTTAATGTTTCATTTGACTTTGCCAAATTGGGATACTTTAATTGCAATCATTAAAGAGGAACTTCTGAGACGAACCCAATGCATCAAACACGACCGACGCAATATATAAAATTGTACTTATAGTAATTAGCCGGTTAATAAGAGCCTGATATCCGGCTGAACTGGCAATAATAATAATACAATTCTAAAATTGAACGGAAATAACGCGACGTTCACATATACGGCATTATTTCACACTACTATATGCCTTTATGGCTGGATTAACTGTTGTAATAAAGAATAATGTATTGGCACTTTAATGAGGATATGTTAATATGGCTATAGCAAGCGTGACTAAAACAATGCTTATCAAGCATAGCAATATAGTGCGACACGGTAAACGTGTATTCCAATATGGATTTAATACATTAATATAAGTTGACATAAACATTAAAGCTGTTACATTACTATCGCGTAATTATTTAAGTTACTATAGCTTCGATTAACTTGGACGTTAAATGACCTGTATCAAAGTTCGAAGTATACTTATCATTCATGTACAATAAATAGTACTTTAAGAATATTTATACAAACACAATCAAGTAAGTTAAGTCATGTAGCAGACATAAATAAACAAATAGTTTACAACCATATTAATTAAATTACGTCAAACACATCGCATGGAAGCTGCTTCACAATTGGCTTAAATCATATACACTTACTGATAATAAAGAAAGTTAACCTGACTTTTTGTCCTAAATTTTCCCTAGCCAGCATGACAAACACATGTTAAATTCGGTCCATCTAATAGTTCATAACAAAGATACTTAGCATACACAATCTGGTGTATGCCGAATCGAAATGAAATTCCGTGTTTTGTAAGAAAACATGTTGTTTAATACCTATTGCTACCCGTTAGATCCTACCGCGATACGGTATAGCGTTTAACTGTTCCGATCGTTGCATCCGTAGTTATATTTTTAAGTGTTTTTGTGTGATAATTGTGATAGCAGTAGTTGTAATAGTAGTAGTAGGGATGGCGTGGTGTAATTGATATGGTGTCCGCCTAGCGACCGGGAGGTCAATTGTTGGACCCAAACTGTGGGGCCCATGAACCGGACTCGAGAGCGTTTCAATAAACCTTAGGCTTTCGATGCAATTGTGCTTAAATAAATAGGTTTAAACTAATAGTCGTAATTGAAGTAGAAGTCACAAATATCACATACGGTTTCAACAAATCAACGGTTGTGACTTTGGTTAAAACTTATTTATTACGACATAGTAACATATTCACAAGTTACATGACCTTGACATAGGATTGGGCTGAGAGGCGAACCTTATTGGAGCCCTCTCCCGATAAATAATATATTTACGCATGACATTATGTCATGACGTCGTAGTAAATTTACAATACAAGCTGCAAAATGCAACTTACAAGTCCAAAAAACATAATACTGAATGCAACGTATATACAAGTCCACTAACATTGATGGAAAGAAAAACAAGCAATTTTACAGGGGAAAAGAAATAGAAATAGTGGGGAAAAAAAAGGAAACATAACCAGAAAAATAGTATTGATTTCGAGGTTGTAAAAGGCCATGAAAAATTTATGGAGAAGAAGAGTGGCAGAGAGAAGAAAATGGATGGCGGCTAGAAACTCTTGGTTGATTTTATGAAGCGCTGAACATGGTCAAATATGATACAATTTTCATCGACAGAAAGCGAAGGATCATCAAACAGAAAATCATATAGTGATGGAGAACATATCTGCGATACACTATTTATAAGCTGAGCTCGTTCTACACTGAACTTAGCACAATGAAAAAAAAAGTGGTTGCAGTCTTCAATTTTGTCACAAGAAATGCAGTTAGGCGAGTCATTAATGTTTTTTCTAAAAAGATGGGCAGCAAGAGAACAGAACTACAATTGGTGCGAAGACGTGTATGTAAAATTTGAAGATTTCGCGGCCCATGGTAAAAATGTTTTGGACTACTGGAAGGTTCCGTGTTAGTATTCAACATATTTTTAAATGCGGCAATAGATGGTGCATTTTGAATATGACTTGGCACGGAATTGAAACTGGCGATGGTTGAGGGTAGAAATGTGTTCTTATAGAATGATGTTCGGAAGTTGACGTTTTGAATGTCGCTTCTATTTCTTAAAGAGTACGGGACAGACTGACCTACTGTAAGCAGGACAACGTTAGCAAGGTAATCAGGAACATGCGAATTTTTCATTTTGTAAAACATAATGAGTTTGTGTTTGTTTCGCCTATATTCTAAAGATTCCCAACCGATTTCTGATTGAAGTATTTCAATAGATACTTGTTTTGTTGTGCCAGTAGCAATTCTTGCTGCTTCGTGTTGATTTTTTTCGAGCTCATATTTTTCGGCCTGTGTGCAATTGTCGAATAGGATGTCACCGTATTCGAGAATTGGACGAATAAACGAGATGTATATAGTTTCAAGGGATTGTCTATCAAGTTTGAATTTAAGTTTTCTCATTACATAAAATTCGTTTCCAACACTTTTCTTTTATATAATTTATATGGGTTGACCAATTTAAATTTTCTGTCAGAATTACACCTAAGTGTTTGTGAGAAGAAACTTCTTTAATTAGAGTGTTATTTATAATGAGTGTAGGGTGAGCATGGTCATGTGTGCTTCTAGATATAAGCCAAGATTCTGGTTTGTTCGGATTGAAATTTACAAGCCATTTAGACGCCCAGACGGATATTTTTTGTAGATCATCGTTCAGAGTGTTTGCGGCAAGAATTGGATTTTCGACAATGATTGAGAGTGAGGTATCATCAGCAAATAATCTAATGTTTGCACAAATGTCATTAACAATGTAATTGATGTAGATAAGGAATAACAAGGGACCTAGTATATAGCCCTGGGGACACCGGCAGGTACGACATTCCACTGAGAACAGGAACCTGGTAGGACAACTCGTTGTCTACGGTTGGAAAGATACGATTTAAACCAAGTAAGCATAATGTTAGATATTCCAATTTCGTTTATTTAAAAATTAGGCCGTCATGCCATACTCTATCAAAAGCTTTGGATATGTCGCAAAATACTACACTGACCTCTTTCCACGAATCAACAGCTTTGGCAAACATATTATAAAGATACGTTAATTGGTTTGTTGTGGAATCGCCAGGTAAAATACCCGATTGGTTCGGCGTAAAGATATTGTAGTCATGCAAGCAATTGAACGTATGCTTGCAAAACTGTTTTTTCGAAGGCTTTTCCAATTGTATTTAGTCATGATATTGGACGGTAGTTATTTACAAGACTCGGGTCGCCGGATGCAAAAATTTGACAAAATTTGCGTCTTTCCAAATTGACGGGAAGGATCCCGTGCGAAGGGAATAGTTGAAGAGCGTACTCAAAGGACCAGACAATTCTAAGGACAATTCAAGGAGCAATCGATTATTTAGACCATCAGGACCAGAAGCTTTTCCTAGAGGCAATCCCTTTAGAACTAGTTCTACTTGATATGGTTCAAGAATAAGTTGACTGAGGCTTGATTGGGTTCTGTTTGTGACTCTCGGTAATGTTGGTATTTGGCAGTGGTCAATATTTGACTGGTATGTAAAAACAATTGTTTAAAATATTTGCTTTGTCGAATGCATAATCAATTATTTTGTTGCCATATTGGATTGGTGGTATTTCGGATTTTCCCGAGGATTAAATAAAGAATTTCAATGTGGCCCACCAATTTTTGGAACTTTTGCTGCTTGATTTTAATGTTTCGGTTAGTTTGTTAAATAATTTCTTTTCGAGCATTTTATAAAATCTGTCGTTTTGTTTCTAATTGTTCTCAATTTTTGCCACAAAAATGGTGTATTTATATTTTTTGCTTTACGATAAGCGCGTTTTCTTTTCCGAATATAACGCCGTATATTATTGTCTAGCCAAGGTGGGTCATTATTACGAATGAGGACATCTCTGTTAGGTATACATTGACTTGATAATTTAATTGTGTTGTCACTTATGTTTTTTGCATAGATGTCAATATTTTCGTTTTGTAATGAGTCCCAATCAAAATTGGAAATATCATGACGCAGTTTAGAAAAATCGCCCTTGTCAAAGAGCCAGACGTGTTTTGAGTAAGTATGTTGTCGATTTTTATTTTTAATAGAGCATAAATAGGACAATGATATTGTTGTTTGACTTAGAAATGGGTCAGCAACGCCACTAGAAAGAATGATGTTTGGGTTTGGTATTAATATTAGATCTATTTAGCTTGCCGAAGATTCTGTAAAGTGCGTGTTTTCAGAAATTACTTGTGTAAGTGAGAACTGATCACATATGGACATAAGCTTCGATGCTGATGTCGTGACATTGGCATTCAGGTTAAAATCGCCAGTTATAATAATGTCTTGGATACAGTATCGAAAGCTAGATGTATTGAGTCTGTGAGAGCGAAATGTTGTTGGGGTGTGGTATTTGGGGGTCTGTAAAAAGCTCCAAACAGCAGAGGCCGGTTCGAGACAGTAATTTCAATCCAAATACATTCAACACCAATTATTTCTAAGTCATCTCGCCGCCTATAAAAAAAGTTTTCTTTGATATAAACCGCTACACCCCCATGTCTATCCTGACGGTCTTTGCGTTCGGGAACTTTGAAAAAGTTCATCAGAAGTTCTGTACTCGGAATATCATCATTAACCCACGTTTCAGTGAAGGCAAGAATGTCGAAATCGTTCAATTCAGTATAAAGGATATCCAGCTTGGGAGGTAGACTCTGAACATTGTAATGGACAAAGGAGAAATAGTGTTTTAGGTCAATGTCGGAATCGACAGAGGAAGTGACGGAGGAGATCGACGATGTCCGAGACGTCTATAGTGGGCCTGGATTTGGATGGTCATCGCCTGATAGCATCAGGATAAAAAGAACAACCAGTGAGTTCGTAAGCAAGCATGTACAAATCAACCGCTTGGTAAACATAGTGTTTTGCAGCTGGGCTTCACTTGGTGGGAATCGGGATCGCCTGGAATTTGTCTGAAACTTGATATGGGCATGTTGCGTAGCAACAAGATATATAGAGAAGGCAGACCGGTGATCTTGATGACAGTGAATGGCGATCATAAAAAGTGTTAAAAATCTGAAGTTAAATTTCGGGATACTCAAGCTGGCTTTGACTTTTCTTAGTTTCATGTTACTCCACTGGGAATGATGAAGGGAAGAAGATGAGCCAGCATGAGTATGATGTTATCGAAAAGAGACTAGAGATAGTTAGCCGCCATAGGAGAGAAGAAAGAAAGGAAGTAAATGAAGTAATTGATGATTGATAATATTTGAAAAAACATTAGGAGTGTACAATACATGTATATACATGTATTTTACACAAGCGCATGCAGTCGTTAATTGTTTGAGTTGCTTCAAAGTAATGTTGTTTTAATAAGGGCATGTTTTGGAAACGTAATTGTATAGGATGTTATTGAGTACATAACGAACATATTTATTAATGTTAGGCATTGAAATTTTATTTTAAATTAGTTGGCGAGAAAAAATCCATATTTACCGTTAAACAATTTATAAAGATTTTAGGACGCGTTATTTGTGGATAACGGAATGTGTATTTCAAAAGCGGACAACTGTTGCTTAGTATCAGGAAGGACACAAAGTAATAGTACAAAGAGGGTTCCTTATACAACACTTGTTCAGGGAGAAAGACACAAAGTATAAGTACAAAAATGCTAGCTTATGGCTTATACAATACTTGTTCAATAGGAAGAATACAAAGTATGTGTACAAAGAGGGCTGCTTATACAATACTTGTTCAGTGAGACAGGCACAAAGTATAAGTACAAAAATGACTTTAAAAATACATCACCTATAGAGATTTAATTTAGATTCTTTAGTTTTACACTTTATCCTAAAAAATAAAACGCAATATTAAAGACGACAGTTTGCAAAATGCTAATGCCTTTTTAAAAATCCATGTACACATTTGGGGTGTCTGATTATGTAATTTTCTCTAGTTTATTCAAGTTTACATAAATTTTTCTTTGTTCTAAGTGTGATTGGTTAAGCAAGTACGTTACAAAAAAAGAATTGGTATTTTTGCTGGTCTTTCTAGATATTAACTTGTACCACTCTTGGAAAGATTGTAGCACTGTGGCTATGCATATCATCTATTGGTTATGTTACCCGTCTTTAAAACTGTAGGATTTTCCTTAAAAACAGCCGGTTACCATTCTATTTCTCCGGTATGTGGGTAATTGGTCTCGTAGCTATCACTTGTCCATCATCACGAATTCAATAACTTTTGCATTATTGCATACGTGATCGGCTCTTTCACGGTTAATCTATAGGTAAACATTTGATGGCTTTTCAGTTGTTGTTTTTTCAGAAACTCCTTACGTAGTTTTTGCACTGCAAATGTGTATTACGTTCTTTGCCGCCTTATTTTAATGTTTGAAGTGGTAAAGCTATACCATGTCTATTAAATTTAGATTTGGTATATTTCCAGTCTCTTAAAGGGCTTTTGGTTAGAGCGCCTCGATTTTCGTCTGAGAAGCACACAACATCTCTACAGAAAGCCCTATCAAGCTTTGCGCTATGCAGGAGACTAGGGTGCAACGTCAGCCAACTTGGTGATAAACTTATTTTCTTTGAAACAAATGACAGGAAATGTTGATGGCAATGAACACACTGTATTAAGAAGTGCGAACACTGCGACGGCTCAAATGTGTAGGGGGCTGGTAGCTTTAACCACATTTGAGCTGGAAGGTGGACAGACATCTTTATGATGAGTTTAAAAAATAGTGAGCGTTTAGAAATGCGTCTAGAAATGCAAAATTCAGTTTAAAGTACTACTCAAACATACTTATTTCATAATATGCATGTGTACTGATGACCTGAATAATAAATAAATATCCATAGCTCATCAAACCTTATATAAAGCGTGATGAAATGTGAATGTTATTAATTGAAAATGCAAAAGCTAAAAAAAGTACATACAACGTTCGATAAAGTACAATAACGTTAATTTAATTAATATCTACACGGTTTATATAGAGCGGAACAGGGATATATAGTGGTATGGGCTGTATTTAATATATTGTCAGTAAAATGAATATGACATACTAAATAAAATGGCGGCTTGGCCGGAAGTAGCGCTGTTCTTGACGTGTACACATCTTCTGGTGACGTTACAATGTTATGCCGAGCGCGCGGCGTTTGCCAGATTTTTTTATTTTTATAATTTCAATGATAACAAGTAATACTACAACCTTCGTTTGATTGTATATACTAATTAAATAATCAACGACAAAATTATTGTGTTTAAATATCATCATTACAGATGCCCGCATTTTGCGCAGTGTACGGTTGTTCAAATAGGCGGGACATAAAACTAGGTAAGCGTCATTGTGTTCTTGACTTTGTCTGACGAGTTGAAATTTGTACACCATTAACACGCGAGAAATTTGCAAACCCATTTATTTCTAACAAATCTTAGCTTGAAAAATAAACAACAACCAGGTATGAGTATACACGACCCGATACCGTTAAATTCTAAGGGGCATAGTTTGGATGGTAATGTGAATGTTTAATATTGGATTAATTAATCGTTAAAATAATAAGTATTTGGTTTGATTTGTTTCATTTCAATTAAAACAAACGTTTTATAGTTTTTCTTAAAGTGGAACAGTTCAGTTATCATGTTATCTTGAATAAAGAATTCTTGAAAATCGAAATAGAAGTCGGACGTTGCATATTTCGGACGTTGCAATGCAAGTTAGTTCTCGTTAGAATATACTGATGTACTTTTTTCGCATGCAGTTGTGCAGCTGTTGTCCATATTATGATGCACTGTTTTACGTCTGGAATATCTACCCCCCCCCCCCCCTCGATGATTATAAATCATAAACTTCTCAAACCTGTGAATTGTCAAGGTTCTGTCAATATTTGCAAAAAATGTACAGTTGAGCAACATTAATCTCAGAATAATTTCTGATTAGCGCAGAGGTTGGTTAACCTGATTTTCACACAGGTGATCCCCGTTGACCACACCACAATTGAATATATATGTCAGTACAAAAACAAATATCTTGTAATTATAATTGATTTATGTGATTCGTTTACTTTCTTTATTTACAACAATGTTGACCCTTTTTGTTTGAGCATTTAAAGCCCAGTGTTTAATTGTCCCATTGATCAGCACAAACCATTATCTCGTTATGATCGGATACTGTCCAGACAATTTAATTTTTATCAGGATTAATTGTTTATGTTATTTATTTAGTTACTCTGTAAGGAGCTGATTGTGTCTGGGCTGTACACCCTCAATAATTTCATACCATACGAAAGCTGTCGTATGGTGTGAAATACAAATCTTGTCTTGTGTTACGTATTTTTATTTAAACTCATGATTTTAATGAAGACAAGAGAGAAGTGCAGTTCACATTTTTTGAAAGCATCAAAAAAATCCAAAAGTATTTCGGAATGTGTGTTTGTCATCCATAATTTAAACTTCCATTTAAATAAAATAACTCGCTGCGACAGAATTATGGTTTCGTACACTGTGTTTAGGGTCAGAATGATTACCATTTAATACAAATAGTATTTAAAAATAGTGTGCGTAAAATAAATTTTGAGAAAGGGAAGAAAAAACAGAAAATTGAAGTGCGTATTGTTGTAACTAAGGGTATCACGGTTACAGATTTTTCTAAACGTTTAAACAAAATGAAATAAACCAAACGTTACTGTTTCAACGGTATACCTATGACCGTTTAAAAAGCATCAGTTGACATCGCATTTCCAAACTGAAAGTAGTAATTATTTCTAGAAGTTATATTAAGTGTATATCCCATTCGCACAATGATGTCATATTAAAACCAACTGTTCTCGTCGTTGTCAAACCATTGGGTCACACTTTTTGTACTTACATGCCGTAAGACAAATCATTATCGAACCCAAATTTCTTCAATAAGAGTAAATAGGTTTAAATTTTTTATTGTTTTACTTAACAAGATGTATATTAAAACGAGTATATCTTCATTAAATTTAAAATGAATGATGATAAAGAAAAGGCGGGAAAATATCATTGTGCACTTCGTGCCGACGCGCATCGAATGATCAAGACAAATCGGGGCATGAATATGCAACAAATAGCGGGAAAATTTTCCCGAGCACTTCGTGCGACGCGTGAAATATTCAAGAAGTCGTGTCGGTCCATGGTGTATTGTTATGTTTACTGCATTGTGGACAAAATAAGTATTGATGCAACGCATCAAAGGGCGTCGGGAATTTCAGTGTAAAAGGCACTCAATTAAGTTACATGGAACGATTTTTTTCTACTGTAAATATTAATATATTGTCCGATTACTTTAAACAAAATAGAAAAAGATACTGGTATGACCATTACCTTTAATTTTGTGTTATAACCCCAAAATAACCATTACTTATGATGTTGTGTTATAACCCCCAAAAAACCATTATCTATGGTTCTGTGTTGTAACCTTCAAATTAATCATAGTTCATTTTATTTAATTGGTTTCCTTTTTTTACTGGCATCCGTGTGCAGTTTTCAATAATGGAACAGAACTGTGTAGATTTTATAAATCTGCTTCATCTTGTAAGCGTAATTTCATATTTTTCTCAACTTCAAGGGGAGATGATTCTGAAATTATTCTTACGTTGCTCATTAACGATAGGGGTTGAGTACTCATTGATATGAAAACACTGTAAAAATTAAAAAAAAAATGAATGAACACTGTAAATTGCATAAAGAAACTGCATTTCACAATACTTTGAAATTCAGTAAAAGATCATAATAGATTTATTGCTCCGATATTCATCAGTTTCAATAGGGTTTAAGTAATACTGATATAAAAACACTTTACAAGTTTGGAAAGAATCAGACGAAAGTTGTGAAATCTTTTAAACAAGTGAAAATTGTTTATTTTGTCAAATTTGATAGCAAAAAAATCAGGACTTATTGTCCCGATGTTTCTCATTTTAAATGAGGTAAAAATGCTCATTGATATGAAGACACTGTAAGTTTGGAAAAAATCTGATGAAACATGTTGACATAATCACCTAACCAAGCAGTTTTTTACTTTTATTTTTAAATTCAAAGAGACATTATTCTGGACTTATGGTCTGATATTGCTCATATAGAGTTTGGGTTGGGTCCTCATTGATTAAAATAAACCTGTGCAAGTTTGGGAACAATCGGATACAAATTTTAGACTTCGAACAACGATTTCCAAATTTCTCAATTTCTAAGGAAGATAACTATGGACGTAATGGTCAGATAATGAGTGCTTGACTCTAGGGAAACGGATTGCTGGGACACAGCTCCTGCTTGATAAGCGGCTGCATCCTTTATCGCAACTCATTGTTACAATCAATAATACGTGTCGCGCTTCGCGCTCTATATGTGATAGGGATAGTACTTAGGGCCTATGATAGACAACCATCAAAATAAATGGATAATAGATGTGTTGTTTGCATTTATTTGTTAATATAAAAACACGTGTATTTTTTTATAAGATATTTAAGTGATGTAAGAAATTGTAATTAGCGTTGTCACCACGCGACATCCATTTATTTAAATAAAAATGTCCAATTGTAGTAAAATGGATTTAAAAATGTCTACATTAAATAAAGCTTTGTTATATTTATTAACCTGACTGAAAAAAATTGTCGGCCGCAGAACTGTTCCGTTCGTGCCGGAACCCGGGATTTAACCGGGGGCCTTTAGATGATTGTTGCGTAAACAACTTCAGTCTAACGCTCTCCCAACTGAGCTATTCCGGCTGACATCATTTATGTACTGCTATTTGGTGAAGTTTTGTATAGCGATCGTTATTATATGTCTATTAATAAACTAATACATTGAACGTTTTCGTACCACTACGCCTTCCAATAAGCTTGCTTGCGCGATAGGTCGTCAATATCGTACTACATTTAATCTCCTCTAAATAAGCAAATTAGAAAAACCACAACATAATATTTTGATTATGTTTTGTTTTTATTCAGAACCAGATAGTTTCTCGTATTTGCCCAGTCCCTGTGATCTTTCCCCTGTGATTAGTTGTGGATCAGTTATTAATTAAAACAATTAGCTTTGCATCATTGGCAGTAGATGTTGTAATAAATGTAATTGGCACCAATGCAGTACTTATTTACACTAATTTACACAAAAAATCACCACTATGCAAGATATTCTTAAAACAAAAATATATACATTGATCCGTAAAATAACTACTCCTTCCATAAGCGAAAAAAACAAATGCATTACATACTAGTCGCCGCTCATAGAGCGACGCTAATAAGGGCCATCTGGCGCACGTGATACAAATACGAGTCTTTTTCAGCAGCTTTTAATAAGCTTAGCAGCGTTGTAATGTAATGAGCTGAAATAGATTCTGTTGATATTGACTGCCGTTTAAACGTTCACTGTTTTTACTCACTTTTTTGACAAAAACACGAAACGCCGCCGTTAAAACGTGATAACATTAGTTGTAACTTTATTGTTTTTAGCATTGGATTTAAGTTAAAAATTACGTAAGTGTGTCGCTAATACTCAATTTAGTTTTTTTGTCTCCTTAACTCCAGTATGGCATGAAATACGTATCTTGTGTAACGTAATTTTATTTTAACTTTGGATATTAATGAGGACATTTAGTCGACCATGTTACTTCATTTAACAGTAAAATATTGTTTAAATCATTGAAAGAATCCAAAAGTATTTCGGATTTTGTGTTTGTCATGCACAATTTAAACTTCCATAGGAATAAAATAACTCGCTGTGACAGGATAATGGTTTCCTAAATCGTTATTTTTCAAACCGTCGATAATATTATAATGAACGTTTTTGTTGATTGAATAAAAAATATACCACACATAGCATCTCACTTCGTGTGTTTTCAAACACGCGGTTGCACTTTTTGGAAAAAATACTTAATTTATTTTGCGCAAACTTAACAAAGTTGTGTATTTTGACAATAACCGGGCACTCGTCTTTTTTTGTAAATGGTTTTGAATTAATGAAGAAATTATCAAAAACGTTACCTAAAGCGATGTTTTGTTGACATCCGATTGTCCCACACATAGCCGAAACAGTCACATGGTACAGGCACCTTGCGCTCTCGTATAGTATGAACTACGCATCTCGTGTAACATAATTTCATTAAAACTCTGGATTTTAATGACGACAAGTTGGATGCGTTATTTTATTGTCACCTACCGGTGAAAGAGGAGGGGACCTTTGGTTTACGCCTTGTCTGTCAGTCCGTCAAACTTTCTGGATCCTGCGACAGCTTTAAAAGTCCTTCATATTTTTTCATGACACTTGAATCGTGGACAGATTACAATATGGAGATTATGCACGTCAATTAATTTTGTTCCTACGTCAAGAATTCTGGTTGCTATGGCAACAAATAAAAAATAATTACTGACAATGGTGGAGTTTCACCGGTAGGGGATCATATTGCTTGGCAATCTCTTGTTTAACAATATAATATTTTTTAAAGCATCACAAGAATCCAAAAGTGTTTCCGATTGAATTTTTGCCTTGCATTATTTAAACTTCCATAGGAATAAAATAACTCGCTGCGACAGGATTACGGTTTCATAAATCTTGTTTTGGACCAGAATGGTAAGCATTCGATACAAATGTTATTAAACAATAGTGTGTTTTAAATAAAGTTTGAGGAATGGAAGGAACAAACTGAAAATGGACTTGTGTATCGTTGTAACTTTATTGTTTTAAAGCGGGTATATACGATTTTGTCAAATATTTATGAATTTATATAAACTGTGTAAAAAAACTTATTATATATATATTTCAATATAAATTAAAATAAAAGTTAAGAAGAACATGTGTCGAAAAATGCGAAATAAGCAAGATATTTAATTCTGAAATTGAAAACGGCTGTACAGCCGAATTCGCCAGCATGTATACGAGACATGTAGGATGTGCATCTAAACTTAGTTGAACGGTTTATTTGAATTCCTGCAACGATAACTATTCATACGACACACGAACACTATCTCCGATCCTAATACAAAGACGAATGCTTCGGTTATTGTAGGAAAATATGTACGTCATTATCGGCTCGGGGCGCTAATTTGTCTTTGCTGCATTTAATGAAATTCGGCTTAAATGTATACTTTTTCTTGCCTATTTTGTGCTACTGTAACATATTTTATCAATATATTACAATTAAACACAAATAAAAAATCGTATATACCCGCTTTAAGCATAGGATTAAACTTATAATTTAGGTAAGCGTGTCGATAATACTAAATAGAGTTTTTTTTTAATGTTATGTCTCCTTCGCTCTTGTATGGTATAACATACTTATCTTGTGTAAGGTAATATTATTTAAACTTTGGATTTTAATGACGACAAGTCGGACGTGTTATTAATTTAATAGTAAAATATTTTTTTAAGCATCTAAAGAATACAAAAGTATTTTGGATTGTGTGTTTGTCCTGCATAATTTAATCTTCCACAGGAATAAAATAACTCACTGCGACAGGATTACAGTTTCGTTAATTGTGTTTTGGGTCAGAATGGTTAGCAATGGTACAATATAAATGTTATTAAAAAAAAGTGTCGTTTTAAATAAATTTAAAGAAAGGGAAGGAAAAAAAGAAAATGGAAGTGCGTATCCTTGTAACTTTATTGTTTTAAGCCTTTGATTAAAGTTCAAATTTAGGTTAGCGTGTCTTTAATACTAAATTAAGACTTTTGCGTCTCCTTCGCTCTCGTATGGTATGAAATACGTATCTCATATAACGTAATTTCATTTAAACTCCGGATTTTGTGATCGTCTTTTATCCGTCGTCTGTTGTGCGTCGTCATCATTTGACGGGGCATTTTTCCTTATATAGCTATGGTAAAACCTTGTTAACTCTCTTTAAGTCACATTTACATTCCATTCTTCACCAAACTTGGAAAGGTTATTTGTTCTTATGATATCTCGGCTAAATTTCAAAAACTGTTCTGGTTCATTGAAAACAAAGCCATCGGGGGGGGGGGGAGATTCTAATTGCCACATTAATTGGACAATCTACATTAAGTTTGGTCAGGACATTTGTCCCAATCAACTCTGGGATATGTGAACTAAAAAAGGTCACTAGATAAAGTAAAAAAGGATGTTTATACCATAGAAGTTACTTTTATTGTCGAGTCTTCATGAACATCGGTAAGAACATTTGGTATAATGATATTTCAGCCGAGTTAAAAAATAACAATGTGTCAAGAAATTGAATATTTATGTTTCATAAAGTACTTTTCTTATTTTGGTCTCTTCCTTGTGATACTAGTGTAGTTCCATAGGATTGAACTTAAGCGCCTTAGGGCCCATGGCCCACTTAATGGGATACTAACAGTAAAACAAAAATATGGAATATTTACAGATTTGAATACTGGTATTTTACAGGTCTTAAACTTTAACTGTAATGTATCGCAGACTCAGAGATGTCTGTTTTGTTTCAAAAGTCATGTGAAAAATTCACTTACGGGATGTTTTCATATTATAATACCATAAAAATATTGTTTAAATCTATATGTTGATAGGTTTAAAATTGCTAATTTTCCTCTTACATGCCCTTGTATTTCAAGATAGAATACTTTCCTTCCCAGAGGAAAGAGGATTTGGTTTGAATCCAAGTGGGGGCTTCAGAGGATGATTTAAGTTTAGAAAAATGATTATATTTGTTCAACTTTGTCCATTACTTAACCAAATAACTCTGAAAATGTATTATAGATTCAGGTTTCTGAAAATTCCATTGTGCAAGAAATATGTATAATTTGAGGGTACAATAAGACAGCAAACTTAGAATAGACATCAATTTTAGTTTTTTTTATTAATTGAGTATACAAAGAAGATTTTTTTCTGGTTAAATGTCATCAATACAAACGCCTGTATTTTGTGCAGCGTTTGGTTTTTCAAATAGATATGATATAATACCCTGTAAGTATAATTGTGTACAGGAATTTGTCTGACAAATTTAATTGTATATACCATTTCCATGCGAGAAATTTGTGAAACCCATTTATTTCTCACAAACTTTGCTTGAAAAGTAAACAACAACGGGGTTTGTTTTTACACTCATATAATATTTTTGTGTTTAATACATCCATAGTCATTCAAATTACTAATGTTTGATAACGTTTTATTAAATCTGGGTAAAGTTCAAAAATGGTTCCGTCGGTTTTAAACCATGGCCGTTGGGGGCAGGGCAGTTTTCCTTATATGGCTATAGTAAAATCTGGTTACCACTCTAGCTATCATATTTACATTTACATGTACATCCTGGTCAGGTCATCTGTTCTAATGATGTCTTGGCTGATTTGAAAAACTGTGTTGATTCCTTTAAAAATACGTGGCTGCCAGGGGGGGGGGGGCAGTTTTCTTATACAGCTATAGTGGTGAAACCTTGTTAAGCCACTGTTAAACACATTTATTCGTAAATCTTCATAAAATTTGGTTAGAATATTTGTATCAATTAAATCTCAGCCAAGTTTGAAACTGGGTTATCTGAGCAAACAAAATGGTGTATATATTAAATATACAAAAATCATGTTTATACCACATAAGTCACTTTGTTTGTCTAAGCTTCATGAACATCGGTATGAATATTTAACTTCAAAACTAGCATTAAGCATTTAAATTAAGCGTTTATGTTTCATTAAGTACTTTCATTTTTTGTGATTAAAGTTAAGTTCCTTAAGGTCTCAGGTGAGCGCCGTTTGGCCCATGGTCATCTTGTTGGGATACTGACGCTGCATTGGTCAAGGTCCCCCCGGGTACTACTTCCATGTACCCCGGGTACTTTGAAGTATACCTCACCGTACATCAATTTAAAATGATACTATTGGGTACCACGGTATACTTACAGGCACCCCATCTTTCCTAAAAACAAATTCGTATCCAAAATTGTGTGTACCCATTTTTTTTCCGTACCCTATTGTTATAGTACCCAAATTTGTTTGCAACCAAAATTTCATTACCCACAATTTTCGTTCCCAAATACTTTTTCGTAATAAAATTATTTTTCGTACCCAACATTTTTGTACCCACATTATTTTTTCGTACCCAAAATGTTCGCACCCACATTTTTCTTACCCACAATGTTCGTACCCACATTTTTAGTCCCCACTCATTCCATCCCGCGAAACCCTTAAGGTGTCGCAACTCTAGTAATTAATAGCATGGTGCGTCTAAAAATTTGTGATTACGAGCAAGGGGTAGTTTGACTTACGTACACTTAACATACGTCTATATGGAATGAGCGCTATATTGACGTCACCGTTTGATGACGTTCAATTGAACGAATGATAATGGGGGCTACGTTTAGTTAAGCTCCTGGTTATAGCCGCGATTTAAGGGTGTTGAAAACTGGCCCAACACTTGTGCTGAAATTTGACATGTATATGGACCAGAACGCGATCTACTTGTTGGCGTATTCGTCATATCTGTGAACAATCCAGTTTTTGATTAAATCCCGAAAAAGTGGTGTTTTTTATTGCGCAATCGCTAAAAAAACGCGCTTGGTCGGAAGTAGCGCTTTTCGTGACGTGAACACATCTGGGTGACGTTACAATTTTATGGTTTGCACGCGGCGTTTGCCAGACTATTATTATTTTATGTTTCAGTCATAGATAACTAGTAATACTACAAACTTCGTTCGAGGGTATATACTATTTAAATAATCAACGACGCAATTATTGTGTTTAAATATCATCAATACAGAGGCCCGCGCTTTGTGCAGTGTACGGTTGTTCAAATAGGCGTGACAGAAAACTAGGTAGGTGTCAATTGTGTTCTTGAATTTGCCCAACGAGTTGTATTATTTTTTTCGTACCCAAATTATTTTTGGAATAATTTTTTCGTACCCAAAATGTTCGTACCTACATTTTTTTCGTAACCAAAATTTCCGTACCCACATGTTTCTTACCCAAAATTTTCGTACCCACATTTTTTAGTCCTCACTCATTCCATCCCGCGAAACACTTAAGGTGTCGCAACTCTAGTATGGAATGAGTGATGTTTTGGACGTCATCATTGATGACGTTCAATTGAACGAATGATAATGGGGGCTAAGTTTCGTTAAGCTGGGGCAAATCACTGCGATTTTAGCGCCTTGAAAACTGGCCCAACACGTTTGCTGAAATTTGACATGTATATGGGCCAGAATGCGATCTACCTGTTGGCGTAGGCGTTATACGTGGGAAAAATCAAGTTTTCAAGTATTTTGTGTTTAAATATTTTTTATGGGAAAGGGCACGCGCGCAGATAAACATTGTGACGTTACGTAATGAAAAGCGCTTAGGCTAGCTTCCATCTTGTTAATAAACAAAGAAACTAAGTTACGCGTTATTAATTCAATATACAGTTAGGCGTTAACTCGATAAACAACGACGTAATAATTGTGTTTGAATATCAATACGAAGTACACATGCATGTCTTTTGTGCAGATCGAGTGTGGTTGTTTAGATATACATGACATAAGTCTATGTGTTATTGTGTGCGACGAGTTGAATAAAGGTTTACACGGCGAGGCTTTCCGAGACGTGTCGGATAAATGTAAGTACACACTGGTATTAACATGATATTCTATTTGTTCGATAATTTCTTGAATATACGTTTGTTCTTAATATCCAATGTAATTCAAATTACAAATGTCTGATAACGTTTGATGAATTCGTTAAATCAATATGCATTAACGTTCAAGGGGCATAATTTTATTGGAATGTGCGATTGAATGTGTAATGTTTGGATAATTAGTTGTTAAGCAGTAAAAATGATAAGCATTCAGTTTGCTTTATTTCATTTTCATTAAAAACATTGTTTTACTTTTTTTTTTCCATAAAGTAAAACAGTTAAGTCGTCATTATATCTTGAATTTTAGATATTGAAATAGAAGTCGGATGTTTTATATTTTGGACGTTGCTACGCAAGTTAGTTGTCGGCATAATATAATGATTTATTTTTTTCCTATGCAGTTGTGCAGCTGTTGTATCCGTAATGATGCGCTATTTAATTTAGAAATTGTCTGCCTGCCCCTGATAATAATAAGTCTTTAACTTAACAAACCCGAGAAATGTCCATGACCTGTCAAGATAATAAAAATTTGTACAGCTGAGCAATATCAATGTTAAACTGTTGTCTGGTTAGTGCAGAGATTTGTCCACCAGATTCTCACCTAGGTTATTCCGGTTGATAACACCACAATTGAATATATGTCACTACAAAAAAATTATATAGCTGGTAATTACAATCGATAAATTTCATTGATTTAATAAAATTGTTTGCACAAATTTGGACACTCTTCATGTCTGGGATATGCTGGGTAAAATGACCTATGAATCAAAACAGACATCTTTGAATCTGCGATATGTAACAGTTAAAGTTGAAGACGTGTAAAACACCAGTATATAAATCTGAAAATATCCCACTAAACTAGGATGCACACCCTCAGTAATTTATACCATACGCGAGCGAAGATGGTATGAAATACCTATCTCGTGTGACTCATGTGATTTTGATGACGACAAGTCAGATATGCAGTTAAATATTTTTATACGTATATTGTGTGACGTAATCTCATTAAAACTCTAGATTTTAATAATAACAAATCCGATACATTACATTTAACAGTAAAATATTTTTTAAAGTATCAAAAAAATAAGAAAATTTAGTGGTAAATAAAACTTGTTCATTCCGTATAAGGATTGTACGTTACCAGTGATTTTTTTCCACCCATAATTACAGCCTCTTACAGGCCGTTTCCCAATGGCAAAAAGTAGCAATTTTTCCCAATTGGACATAAATTTCCCCCAACATATGCAAATTTTTCCAATAAACTAAATAATTGGTTTATTGAGTTTATTATACATCAATTTAATTCCCCAGCACTTTATGATATAAATTTTAGAAATCATGCATTAATAAATAATTGGTTAACTGAAATTTATAATCATTATCATATTTATAATGTTTACTTTTTTTGCCCAATTGCATGGACTATCTCGCCTTTTCCCAATCTATAAGGCACAGGCTCTAAAATATAAAGCGAAAAAAATCACTGGTTACAGCAATGTGTGAAACAACGTCTTTAAAAAAAAATATGTTTGACAAAACTTGTGGGTAATTATGTTTACGAAAAATACAAACAATATAGATTTATGATATAACATGTTAGATTTTTATCGCCCATTATCACTCATAAAAGCGATTTTAATATATATGTACATGATTAGACAGTATGTTAAAGCCAGTGCCTTTTGGATTCGGAAAATAAGCATGATAAACCATGAAATTGGGAAAAATAGCCGCTAAACCATACAATTGAAAAAAATGAAAAATAATTAATATGATTAGAATAACGAATGTTTTTAAGTGCATGTTTGAGTGCATTTTTAAATTATTATAAAATGCTGCTTCAATTTCTTCTTACCTTTCATAGGTAAACAATGAAATATCTTCTGCTAGTGGCAAATATGACTGGGAAAGCTGATTTATGGTCATATCATAGCAAAAGTGAAGAAAATGCATTAAATGAACGAATTTAGATTTTGTTATCTGGAATAGATGTATTTCAAATAGATCCCCCGCCCTATTATGGCCAAATAAGGGTTTAATTGCTTTGGGACTAACACTTAAAATCAAAAGGCATATTGGTTGATCGTGTAGCGTTAACATGTCGTCTGAATTCATCGCCAGGGAATCTGTGAGCCACTTACGCAACACTAGCTTGTGCGCATAGCATGATCATTTAAACAGAGCCCCATTACACAAACATGGAATGGCGGACATATTTACAATATGGACATTGCAGCAGGCATTCAATTGAGCCAGGCTGCATATTTCATAAAATTATGAACATAACAAGCTTTATCACTTCCTTTTATTCATTAAAAACACTTAAATACATAAATACATGTTTTTTGTGTTTTATATCTATTTCTATTTGGTATTTTTACTTTTCAGGTAGCGGAATCCGAATGTCTGCGGCTTATACGAGGGCCAATTAATAAAGGTTGTTGATGCCAAAACAGGTAATAATAATAAATTACCAGGTACACAAGCAAATAAAAATATGTTTGATGCTAAAGGTGTGGAAGACTGTCAAATTCAGGTTTGGGGTCCCTAAAATCCTTATGGTCGTGTAATTCCTGATGCAGAATGTATTGATAGTGCTGCGTCCTGACACGTAAAGCTGGCGCTTTGTTGGCAGCGTTAGTTTGCTCTGAACAGGTTTACACTTATTCCTACGATAAATGCAGTCCAGCTGAGTTGATTTGCTACTTGTAAACCTACAATTAGCTTATTATACCCACGCTTTTTGAAAAGCGTGGGGATATTCTGGTTATCTATGCCGTACTTCTGTCCGTCCTGGCCACTATATCTACCTACACTTTAAGAAAAAGAACCTCTAACCTAACACACATGGTAGCTATATGAGCATAATGTGCGACCCTGCACTATTTGGAATTTTGATCTGACCCCTGGGTCAAAAGTTATGGGGGTTGGGGTGGGGCCGGGTCAGAGATTTTCACTCATTTTTTATGTTATTTTACATTAACTTCTTCATTTGTACAACGATTTACTTACAATTAATACATCTTTTATGACAATTCACGATTTCGACATTGTTAAATCACGCGTAACGAGACTGCCGAGATAACGCGAGATCAAGGGTTCGGGGGGGGGGGGGGGGGGGGGTTTCTGACAGTATTCATAGTTCAGTATCATTGTAATTAACGGCTCCGTAATTAACTACCGGTACTGACAAAAATAACAAGATCATACCTTACTCATGTTACTGTACTGTGTGCTGAATGTCAGAAATTAAAACAACCCCAGACTATTATAATTTTTGAGTGCAAGTTAATTTAAACCCACCCACTAATTAAAAATAAACATTTTTATTATATTAGCTCATTTTTCTAAATTTTCAGAAATAAAAACCAATTGGTATTTGCACATTTCAGTAAACATAAGACTACTTTATTGTTAAATTTGTAAATTGTATAATAATCTATGTATTTTTATTACTTCTGTTGCAAGCCCAACTTGTTGTGCTTTTAAAATACATAAAAATCTATTGTTGACAACAATAATATTATTTAAGATCATAATTAAGCAAAAGTAAATCCCCAATTCCAAGCTTACCCCGGCCAGTTAAACCGGTAGAGTGCTGATCTCTGACTCACTCATGGGTTGGTAAGTTTAAGCCTCAACTCGGGTTCATCTCTAAGAAATAATTACACCTTAGGCTACCCTGTCTGTAACCAAAATGGCAGTTGAGGGTCACCGGCATACATGTATCAAATACATTGTAACTATATGCTTATGTTAACATTTCCTGAAGATTCAACCACTGAGCAGGATTACTAAGTTAAACCCATTTTATTAATGAAAAAAACTAAATATACTATCAGATGTATTCAAAAAGACAAACAAACTGGTACCTACTAGTACTATCATAAGGAACATCATCCATTAACCATCTATACTTCCAGGTCTTTTGGCTCTGCTACACCAACATGAATAAGCGTTCGGTTAATGTTTTCTGTGTTATTCATAGGGATTACAATTTATAATATTTCATCCCAACAACAAAATCTTTACAATGATAGTATTCATGTTACAGTCCGGTTTTACTTCTATTAGGTTAAAAACTAAATAGTGAATCAGTTTTTGAGATGAGCTTGTACCAAACACACACACAAGCTCCTGCACATACACACACTTTAATGAGCAAATATTTGAACTGTCACAGTTATTACTTGTTGGAATGTCTCGGACTAACCAGCATATACAAGAAGTCTTCACTTTAGCATTTTTGAACAACTAATGGCAGCCTAAATCTTTATGCTTTAATAGAACAGATTAAAATACCCACTAGCCCGACTATATGAATCTGGAAACTTTAATAGCCCAAATGTAATACATATCACTAGCCCCAGGCTGTCGGGCTAGGGGTTAGCGTCAAGACTGTAAAAGCAATAACAATTCTTCAAACATTGATACTTGTCTTCTTTTGAACAAATCTGCCATGACTGGTAGTTAATTGGGATAGCTTAACACACAACCAATTAAGGATGACTGTGATGTAGGTGGAAGTTTCACCCATATAGATATTAAGCCAATGGACATTTGACCAGGGACACTTATTTTAATTCAAAGTAAATGTTTTCTTAGCAGTGTTAATAGTCATGTCAACACATCACATGTTATGTTAAATGATTACATGACAACATTAGATGTTTAGCAACTTAAACCACCATCCATTTTGTTATATTTCTGAATGTGTAGGATATTTTTTAATGTAAGGGTATGAAGTAGACACACATCTGAAGTATCTTTATTTTATTTTTTCAAAGAACATAGTTATGTAACTGTGGTGATGTATAATATTTATTGCAAGAGTTAATAAAATTCCAGGTGTAGAAATCTTGAGCTTCATGCAGCATTAGATACTCAGTACAGTATCCCAGTCTCTGTTGACACTGTGGAGTGTGATATTCCTGAAAAAAAGTTTCTAGAAGTTATAACAATAAACCATTCAATAACATTTAAATACAGCAAAGTTATCTGTTTTGAAATAATTGTTCTTTTTAAAGACAAGTATTTTACCAAATGCCATCAAACTTCTAATTTGCCCAAACTTAACAAATAAGATATTTTTCCATACCCCACCCGCTTTAGCATGTTTCGTTTTTACCTATTTTAAACACAATAAAATCGAAATAATGCATAAACATGAACGACAATTAGATCAAAGATACTAAGCTAATAAAAAATTCAAAAAAAAATATCATACCATATAAGTTATATCTGCAAATTATTGGGAAATTATAATTGCTTCAACATAGAACTGTATGCAGACGCACTGCAGTAGATTATCGAGTACCCCCCCGACCTCACTAAATCCACTCAGAGTTGTCTCCCTTAAAATAATGTCAAAAAGGTCAATACGGTCAATCTCAAATATGCATGGCCCCATTACCAACCCTGGGGCGCTTTCTGGGTCAAACATGCGGCGTGGGGATACGCGTCGGCCTCTCCCGCGCCATTTGTTCACCAATTGACCTCAATTAATACATGAACTAAAGATCTCTTATGACAACACAGTCTATCTCGACCATCCATGTTCACATTACCCACCCCAGGGCCCCGCCCACTTTGGTGGTAAAGATCCCAAGCTATTTCAGCACAATTAAAATCCAAGTCATTTTTGTGGTCAAGACCCGAGCTTTCTCACCATTATTAAAATCCAAGCCAGTTTGGTGGCGGAGACGCCGAGCTATTTCATCATAATTAAAATCCAAGTCAGTTTAATGGTCAAGTTCCTGAACTATTTCGGTATAATTAAAATCCAAGCCAGTTTGGTGGTCAAGACCCCGAGCTTTTTCAGCATAATTGAAATCCAAGCCATTTTTGTGGTCAAGACCCCGAGCTTTCTAACCATGATTAAAATCGAAGCCAATTTGGTTGCGGAGACCCCAAGCTATTTCAGCATTATAAAAATCCAAGTCAGTTTAGTGGTCAAGATCCTGAACTATTTCGATATAATTAAAATCCAGGCCTGTTTGGTGGTCAAGACCCCGAGCTTTTTTAGAATAATTTAAATCCTAGCCAGTTTCCTGGCGGAGACCCCGAGCTATTTCAGCATATTTAAAATCCAAGTCAGTTTAGTGGTCAAGATCCTGAACTATTTCGGTATAGTTAAAATCAAGGCCAGTTTGTTTGTCAAGAACCCGAGCTTTTTCAGCATAATTAAAACCCTAGCCAGTTTCGTGGCCGAGACCTCGAGCTTTTTCCGCATAATTAAAATCCAAGCCAGTTTGGTGGTGAAGATCCTGAACTATTTCGGCATAACTAAACTCCAAGCCAGTTTGGTGGTCAAGATCCTGAGCTATTTCAGCATAATAAAAATCCAAGCCAGTTTTGTGGTCAAGACCCCGAACTATGAGCATAATTAAAATCCAAGCCAGTTTGGTGGTAAAGATCCCGAGCTATTTCAGCATAATTAAAATCCAAGCCAGTTTAGTGGTAAAGACCCCTAGCTTTTTCCAGCATAATTAATATCCAAGCCAGTTTGGTGGTCAAGATCCTGAGCTATTTCAGAATAATTTAATTCTAAGCCAGTTTGGTGGTCATGACCCCGAATTATTTCAGCATTATTAAAATCCAAGCCAGTTAAGTGGTCGAGACTCCAAGCCATTTCATCATTATTAAAATACAAGCCAGTTTGGTGGTCGAGACCCTGAGCTATTTCAGCATAATTTGAATCGAAGCCAGTTTGGTGGTCATGACCCCGAGCTATTCCAGCATAATTAAAATCCTTTCAGTTAAGTGGTCAAGACTCCCAGCCATTTCAGCATAATTAAAATACAAGCCAGTTTGCTGAGCTATTTCAGCATGATAGAAATCCAAGCCAGTTTGGTGGTCAAGACCCAGAGCTATTGCAGCAAAATAAAAAATCCAAGCCAATTTGGTGGTCGAGACCCCGAGCTATTTCAGCATAATTAAAATCCAAGCCAGTAAGGTGGTCAAGACCCCGAGCTAATTCGGCGTAATTAAAATCCAAGCCGTTTTGGTGGTCAAGACCCCAAGCTATTTCAGCATTTTTTTCGGCATAATTTTTTCTTACCCAATTGTTTTCGTACCCACATTTTTTTGTACAAACATTTTTTTCATATCCATTTTTTCTGTTTTTTTGACAGAATAATGCCCCCTTTTATAGTAAGAAAATTGAATATTTGGGTATGTTTTGTGTTAAGGTCTACTCTAATCCTAAAGTATCAAAGCTATATCGTCTTCTTTATGTTATAAGTCATGTAACTGACATTTTTATACGTTTTTACTTTTTTCCCATTTTTGTGTTTTTTTATTAAGGTGACAACTGTTTAATAATATTAAGTCTACCTTTTTGGTAAAAATAATGTTTTTTCCAAATTTCAAAAATTGACATTACGAACACATGTCATTTTCTGAATGTAAAAAGTAGCATAACTTACATTTAGTTAAATTTTCAGGAGAAGCAAAAAACTGCTTTATTAAAATAAAATAGGGATACTAACAGAGTAAAACAAAAACATGGGATTTTTTATATTTGAATACTGGTGTTTTACGCATCTTTAGGCAGTTCTGTGTACCAAGGATAAATACAATACTTGAAAATTCATGTACATTGCACAATACTAAAAACCTGAATTGTAACTGTAATGTATTTCAGATTCAGAGATGTCTGTTTTGTTTCTAAGGTCATGTGAAAAATTAAGTTTATACGTTTTTACGCCAATTTCGAATGGCTGACATAGAAACGTTCGAAGAACGCTGAGAAAGTCTTTTCAAAATAACATTATCAAAAATGATGTAAAGTGAACGCTACTTAGCTGTTTTGTAGATAAGTATACGATCCATTGAAAAACATAATATTTGACATAAATAAAAACCCGTGTATATGGAAATCTTCAGCGTACGAAATTGCAGGCATTTAACAATATTTTAATGGAAATGCACAAACTAAGTAACTGGCAAACATATGCATTAGTAGGCTGTTTCGTGATTATTTAGAAACGACTACATAATTCTTGTGGTTCAGCCAGTGCAACTCAACAGAAATAAGTATTAAACGTTTCTCCACCGGACAACAAAGTGCCAACTTAATACAAGGTAATTGGTATGTATTATTTAAAATATTGAAAGCTTAGGATCATATTGACTTTCAACAGTATTATATATTATATGAACGATACAGAGGCGTCGGAGCTGGGGTGGCAGGGGCGGCGGCCGCCGCCCCAATATTTTCGGCAAAAAGGAAATTTCGGCAAAGACATTTTTTTCCATTTCAATACCCGTATATTTGAAAATCTTTACCACGAAGCAAGGTAATCACGCTTTCGCGGTTATGACACGTGTATTGTTGTTTGCCATCACCCGCCCGCGGTAGTGTACGTGTCAATTATGTTGTTAATTGATCGATCTCTTTTATAACGATAATCCCTTTATTCTTGAGTAATTAAACCTGGGAATCTTTAGCTGGTAGTATGATCTAAGCCTTTGCTTCTTTTTATTAATATAAAAGAAAGTATGACATAAAACAAATGTGCCCATATCCAATAGTCCTTAATTATCACAAAATTAAAGATACCTCAAGATACCTGAATTAATTGAAATAACTCAAAGTAAATCGATAATTCTAAAAAACTTATTTAATGTTTTTTACCAATTGTTTGTGTCATTTCAATATGTCTACTCCAAACCAACGAATTTCAAATTTCCAAAACGGAATTGCGGGAAAAAAAATCCGAAGATCGTTATTTTAACCCACATGATCCCTATCGTTGTGCCGCCTGCTACAAAGTACAAACTGCGACATATAGAGATTACTTCTTCATCGATTGTCTGTCACAACTTTTGTCATTCAGAATATGCCTGCAATAGACGTGTATAAGGTCAGGTATCAGGCATAAAAAGGCACCAGAATGCGCCATTTGATGCTAAAACTTGAAAAAAAATCCGGGGGAGGCTCCGGACCACCACCAACTGAAGGAGGATACACCCTCCCATACCCAACCCCTCCGCCGCCTCAATGTCAATTTGCTTCCGACGCCCCTGCGATAACACACGGCAAAGGGAAAATAGAATTAAATGAAATAGTGTATATTATAATTAGAATCTCTGCGATCATGTTTGATACCATCATCATATAAACAGTACCACAATAAAAAGCAATTAATTATAATCGATTAATGTTATCGTTTTAATTTTTATTGTTTGCATTATTTTGTACAATCTTCGTTTCCGCATTGTAAGCCCGGTGTTTAATTAACCTTTTTAGTCTTATTGTTGAATCTATGCACCTCTTACACGTTCAATTGACTTGTTCATGAAAAATAAAACACACTACATGTAGCACACTCACACCTTTGATAACTTTAATTACCGGTATAAAAAATATGTTTCATTGTTGTTGTTTTTTTATATTAGATTTTATTGAAGTTCTTATACTGCTTATTTATTGTTTGTTATGTTACATTGACGCTTATAAGTATTCAGACCACATTTATTCTGATGCTAATGACTAACTAGTATTTTATAGATTAAATTATGAGTTTTTTAATTATCACTTATACTGTTAGAAACTGATGGTGTACCCTCAGTGCATGTTATTTCATGCTCTCGTATGGTATCAAATTACTGAGGGTGTATATCCCATACACCATCACTCACTTACTAAGGCTCGATTGGTTATTGTTGGCTCGGGTACTACTTACATGTACCCGGGGTACACTTAAGTATACTTACATGTTCCCCGGGTACGGTAAAAATACTTAACGTACCCGGTGATATTCGACTGTACCCGAGGTGTATATCAACCCAAAATCCGATGTCGTAAAACGCGCTACCGATTACCGTTAAACGATATTGCTTTACCTTATACAAACTTCTCTTTTAAAAATCTGCATCGACATTCTTTTTGAGTATGAGTGTCGATAATATAAAAGCCATTTAACAGAAAAATTGACCAAATGGGAACATGATTAGTTTTAACAAACAATCCGACAACAACCGATTTAGCGTTAAAATTCCCCGGTACGTTTTAGTATATTTACCGTACCCAGGGTACATGTGAGTATACTTAAGAGTACCTGGGGTAAATGGCCGGCAACTATGCAGTAAAACGAAAGTATTTGTGGCATTTTACTTGATATATTTGGGAAAAGTAGCCGGCATCTAGAGTAAATGTAACCGGAAAAATCGCCGGCTGCCGGTACTTACAAAGAACACTGATAATGGTAAACTTAATAAAATAACTCGCTGCGACAGGATTACGGCTATGTAAAATCTTTTTTTGGGTCATCATGGTTAGCATTTAATACAAATGTTATTACCAATAGTGTTGTTTAAAATTAATTTTGAGAATGAGATGAAAGAACAGAAAATAATGAAAGGGCATACAGGGATGGAAATTAGTGGTTTCCCGTGAGCCCGGCGCAAGTAGATTTTGGCCTGGACAACTCAATTTCAAAAGTTGGTAGTCCGGCCGGGCAACTTGGTTTTTGTTAAGCTTAGAACAATTCAGTGCAATAAAAACTGAATAACAATTGACCACCATTGATCAATAGTAGTTAAATAACATTCATTATTTATGAATAGGAAATGATTCAATTCAGGCTCATAATAATACATCATGCATTGAACTTGTGTAACGTCAGCAATTTTATTTAATTATCTTTTATTTTATTAAAAGAATGTATAATATACACATGTACATATTTCTGGGCTCGTTATTCTTTAACTGGGCAACCAAAATATTTAAAAGATGGATGCCCGTGCGGGTAACCAATAGTAAAAAGTTAGTTCAATTCCTGGCACATTATTGTAACTTAAGTGTTATAAGCATTGCATTAAAGTTGTGATTGAGGTAAGGTTGTTGTTTATAGTATATTTACTTTTTATGTCACCCAGTCTATACTGGGGGACATATTGTTTTTGCCCTGTCTGTTTGTTGGTTTGTTTGTTTGTTGGTTTGTTGGTTTGCATCTTAAACATTTTCCATAACTTTTGCAATATGGAAGATAACAACTTGATATTCGGCATGCATGTGTATCTCATGGAGCTGCACATTTTGAGTGGTGAAAGGTCAAAGGTCAAATATATGGGGGACATATTGTTTCACAAACACATCTTGTTTATGACTCCTATAAAAGCGGTAATAGTGTCAACAATCTTAATGTACAGCTCCGTTTCATTTGCAATCAATATTTTAATAAATCCAATAGTGTGCTACATTTAATTATAATGTGTTTTGAAACAAAAATGATTTGTTGCCCACATTTATTTATGATTTTATTATTTAAACGCTTATATTGTGATTCTCTCGTGAACCTTTTATTATAGATTGTAAAATGAATGGAATACAATGTTAATGTCTGTCAGTGGTATACTAATTCCTAATAGATCGGATGTCATTAATATTTTGATAACTTTTAATCTGTTGTCTTGGTCGAGTTCAAAAATGGTTCCGTCCGCTTAAAACCATGGCAGTCAGGGGCAGGGCAGTAGTCCTAATATGGGTATAGTAAAATCTGTTTACCACTATAGAAATCACATATACTGTCCATCCTTCAAGAAACTTGGTCAATTCATTTGTTCTAACGATATCTTGGGTGAATTTGAAAAATTGTTCCGGTTCCTTGAAAAACATGGCTGCAAGGTGGGGGGGGGGGGGCAGTTTTTTATACGGATACAGTGAAACCTTGTTAAGGTACTTATTAACACATTTATTCGCAAATCTTCATGAAATTTGGTCAGAACATTTGTATCAATTAAATCTCAGCCAAGTTTGAAACTGGGTCATCTGAGCCAAAAAATTGGTCAATATATTAAATATACAAAAAACGTGTTTATACCACAGGAGTCACTTTGTTTTTCTAATCTTCATGAACATTGGTATGAATATTTAACTTCAAAACTAACATTGGGCATATAAATTAACCATTGATGTTTCACAAAGTACTTTTCATTTTTTTAGCTCGGCTGTTTTCGGAGAAAACCCGAGGTATTGTCATAGCCAGCTCGTTGTGTCGTGTCGTGTCTTAAATCTTAAACCATGCTTAAACCTTAACATTGGCTTTAAAATCAAAGTACTTCCACCTAAAACTTTGAAACTTCATATGTAGATGCACCTTGATTAGTTCTACACGCAACACCCATTTTTAGGTCACTAGGTCAAAGGTTAAGGTCACTGTAACCTCTAAAAACATTCTTACAAGCTTTCAATTATTCAAAACCGCAGCCGAGCGTCGGCATCCGTTATGCGGTGCTTTTGTTGTGATAATAGTTTAGTTCCTTATGGTCTCAGGTGAGCGCCTTTGATCCCATGATCCTCTTGTTGTGATACTAACGCTGAATGGGTCAAGGTCCCCCCGGGTACTTCTTCCCCCTACCCCGGATACTTTGAAGTATACTTCACCGTACACCAATTTTCAAATGATACTTCTTGGTACCCCGGTATACTTACTGGTACCCCATCTTACCTAATAAAAAGAAATCATACCCAAAATAGTTTGTACCCAATTTTTGCTCGTAACTAAATGTTTTAGTACATACATTTATTTTGGAACCAAAATTTTCGTACCCAATTTTTTTTCGTACCCACTTTTTTTTATTACCCACGATTTTCATACCCATATTTTTTTCGTAACCAAATTATTTTTGGCATTAATTGTTCGTACCCAAAATTTTCGTACCCAAATTGTGTGCCGTACCTTAATTGTTTTTCGTAATCTCATTTTTGTTGCCATCATTTTTTCGTACCCTTATTTTCGTACCCAGATTTTTTTCGTACCCAAAATTTTCATTCCCACATTTTTCTTACCCAAAATATTCGTACCCACCTTTTTTTAGTCCCCACTCATTCCATCTCGCGAAACCCTTAAAGTGTCGCAACTCTAGTATGAGAATTCAAAATTAGTCAAAGGCAGATGGATATTCTATTTCTTTGGGTTCCATCAAACGATTCATGATAATATTTAAGATGAACGCAAACATATCAATGCTGGCATTCCGTTCCAAACTTTTGACATCTTCGAAATGTGGCCACACCGGGCTTCATCAGAAAATCAAATTATGCTCGCCAGAGTTAATCCACCGAACCAAAGTGAGATGTTGCCTATGCTAGACATATTAAAAGGAACTGTAAATAGCAGACTTAACATGGCGAAAATTAGGAACATGAGGGCTAGATCATGGAAGTTATACATGAAGTTAAGTGGGAAAAGATAGACAGACTGCGTTAATTCTGATGGGAAATGTCTAGTCGAAGCGGGTCGTACGGGCTTGGCAAAGTTTGAATCATAAAAAACAGCGAAACAGTAAGAAACGAACTTAAGTGTGCTAAGCGCGATTCTTTCGCCAAGGGTTCATGGTATGGACTGGTGTCTCTAATAGTGGAGACCGATATTTGATTGTTCAACAAACGAATGTAACCTAATTGCAAGTTCTTCATCAATAAAGTATTGAAGCCGTTTCTTCAAAATTACGTATTGAAACTGTTTCCAGAAGGTCGGAAGTCAATGGCGTTCCGTCCGAACAGTGAAAAAAGTCATACATCTAGACAGACCCTCCAGTTTCGTAACAAGGACAAAGTGAACTATATTGACCGTAAAAAATTGATGTCAAAGTCCTCGGATGCTTCACATGGACTTTGGTATATAGGGAATCATTAAACGTTGTCCTCCGAATAGCAGCGTTCACATTGTTTTAGGTCTTTTAAAAAGCTCTTTAGAATCAGTGGAGAAAAACTTAACCAAAATATTATTAATATGACTATTGTAACGTTGCAAAAAGGAGTATAATTTTGTACGCATGCCATGTATCTCATATTGAACGCTTAGTTAAGTAAAGGTGATATTGCAATTCTAACCTTGCGTCATTTATGTAATTCAAAAATAATCTGAGTTCATTTCGTGTTTACGTCTGTATTATTTAGACAGTTTTCATTTGCTCATGTAGTTAGGCGTGAAATGTATAAAGTTTTCTTACTCGGTATGACCCACCTAAATAAAGTATTGCCTTATCAGAGGTAAAAAAGTTATTCTATCTTGCACCTCTTAACTTCATGTATAACGGCCATGAGAACGTATGACCCACTTTAATAAAATATTGTCTCATCAGAAGTATCAAAGCTCTTCTATCTTGCAACTCTTAATTTCTTGTATAACGGTCATGAGCGCGTATGAGCCACCTCAATAAAATATTAACTCATCAGAAGTAACAAAGTTCTTCTATATTGCACCTCTTAACTTCATGAAAACGGCAATGAAAATGTACGACCCTCCTAAATAGAATATTGCTTCATCAGCAGTAGCAAATCTCTTCTCTCTTGCACCTCTTTACTTCATATATAACGGCCATGATCAAGCCTTCTTCTATTTTGATGATAATGTCATTTGCAGGTCCTTATCAGAGATGCAACACTCAGAAAACATCTCACATTGTGTCAGTATTTTCATTTTGGCGATCATACGATGATTGGTGTGAAGACTTTCGGTGTTGTGTTCCGCGATATCTAAATTTGGAAAAAGATGGCAAGCTTTGATATGTTGCCGTTTATATATTATCACGAATGTTCTTGATGAAGCCCAATGTAATCGAATACCTCATTGCTTTTACTCAATTTGAATATTTCTATGCGTGTGCTAAGTCTTCGAAAGTAAAACAACTACACATTCCACCGTATCACGAAATTTCGAAGCAATGTGCCTTGGTTTCTCACGCGGTACTATCTCAACCTGTATACATAATTTGTTCTAATCTGGGCGCCTCTCGTAAGTATCCTGAGCTCACGCGCTCACAACACAAATAGTATTGCAAGAAATGATATAGTATTGACAATAGATTAAACATTTTCAAGCAAACTTGGAGCATTTAAAAATATGTTTTCTCAAGATTATACTTCATATGCCATATAATCCATGGCCCAGATTTCTGCAAATGTAAAATAATAGTTATTTAAATTTAATTGATGGATGAACGTGATCATATTATTTCGACGTAAGGCACGCTAGGGCGAGCCACCCAATTCAGTTTTCTCTTTCAAACATCCGGTTAATCAAGATTAATACGACATACTAGTACTACTTCTACTCCTACTAAAACGACTACTACTACTAAAACTATTACAACTACAACAACAACTACTACTACTACTACGACTACAACAACTACTACTACTACTACTTCTACTACTACAACTACTACAACTACTACTACTACTTCTACTACTACTACTACTACTACTACTACTACTACTACTACTACTACTACTACTACTACTACTACTACTACAACTACTACTACTGTTACTACTTCTACAACTTATACTACTTCTAGAATCGCAGCTACTAATACTGCTTCTACTTCAACCAAAACTACTACCAATACAACTGCCCTTTATACTACTACTACTACTACTAATTATACTACTACTACTACTACTACTACTACAACAACAACAACAACAACAACTACTACTATTACTTCTACTACTATTACTTCTACTACTACTACTACTACTACTACTACTGCTACTACGTCTACTACTACTATAACTTTTACTACTGTTACTACTACTTCTACTGCAACTACAACAGCAACAACTACTACTACTATTACTACTACTACTACTACTACTTCTTCTACTACTACTATTACAACTTCTACTACTACTACGCCTACTAGTACTACTACTACTACTACTACTACTACTACTACTTCTTATTCTTCTACTACTATTACTACTATTATTACTATTACTACTACTACTACTACTACTACTACTACTACTACTACTACTACTACAACTACTCTTACTACTACTACTACTAATACTACTCATACTACTACTACCACTACTACTACTACTAAAACTACTACAACTTCTACTGCTACTTCTACTATTACTACTTCTACTACTATTACTACTACTACTACTACTACTACTACTACTACTACTACTACTACTACTACTACTACTACTACTACTACTACTACTACTACTACTACTACTACTACTACTACTACTAAACATACTACAACTACAACTACGTCCGCCGTGCTGAAACCTTTATATTGGCTCTAACATCTAAGTGCTTCCACCTACAACTTTTAACTTCATATTTAGCTGCACCTGGCTGAGGTCTACACGCCACACCAATTTTGGGTCACTAGGTCAAAGGTAAAGGTCACTGTGACCTCTAATACAAAACTTCTGACAAGCTTTCATTTATTCAAAACTGCACCCGCAGCCGAGTGTTGGCACCCGCATGCGGTGCTCTTGCTACGTTGAAGGATGATTTTTGTTACGCATAGAAAACGATTGACCTCCTAAAGATGGACATAGAGGGCGTTGAATGGGTCGCCCTGCTTCAAATGATTCTCTCAGGAGACTTTAATGCCGTAAGACAGGTTTCTATAGAGACACAATTCGGTCATGGAAGGGTTCCAGGGAACTAACAGTTATCTTCCCTTAGACAAAAGAACGACACATGCTTTCGTATATTTATCATTGACAGAAACATAATTTCCGGGGTAGAAGGGTCAATCACAAAACTGAATGAGATTTCATTATTCAAACTATTCTGACGTTAGGAGACGTGGAGCATTAAAAACATGTTGAATGTTGCTGTTTGTTGTGTTGTTGGGTGTTAAATATTCACAATGTAATATAGATTTATACACTCGTATTCATATAGTGATATTTTGTTACAATATATGGGCTCTGGTTTGTGTATTTTGTGTTATTGTTTTATGTTAATGGAGTGTATCTGTATCATAATTTTGTTTGAGGGCAAAATGTTCTTTTTTCAGTAAACCGATTCATTTGGATTAATTATATTTTAAAATTAGTATTTCTTAAATGAGTAATTAAAGTTTTCTTTAAATAAACCTATACATTATTGGATTTTGCATAGAATGTTTGATAAGAAGTTTCCATTGATACACTGGTTTAATAAGTAATTACAGTTGGAGCTCTGTTATATACCGGCTAGATTCCGAAGAATATACGGATATACCTTGGTTAGACTCTAGAGCCGCCTCTATTGAAACCGGTAGGGGGCTCAACAAGAAAATGCCATGTTCACAGATTATCATTAATGCATAATTATCTGTATTTTAATTATGTGTTAAATTGATATTCATATAATTAATGAGTAATAATAATGAACAGAATCGAAAGTCGCCTACTTGTTGGAAAACTTAAACTCAAATAGCTCACACAATTTTAGAGTAGGCGTACAGAGGGTCAGGTGGGGTCGTGGTATCATTTACTTGTTTTCTTCTCATGTATTTTAATGAGCCATATATTGACGTAAAGCGCATAAAACGTGGTTATGGAGCATTACTGTTAAGAATGTAGTTTATTTACTGTGATGATATGCTTCTTGCAGTGATATTATGTATAAAAGAAAGTAACACGTCACGCTTGGTTTTCCATATTTTATTATTTTGTGATTAATATAACAAGGCCAACAAACTGCAAAAAAAACACTAAAATAATCAATCGTTTATTACATGACAAGGATCATTTACGCATCATTATTGAATTGCGTCAATAAACAAAAAAGTATTATTATCATGTTTCAGTAAAACAATTAGAATGGATCCTGATCTTGTATAATGACAAAATATCGCATTGTTTTTCCTACAATTTGGAAAGTTGATGAATTGTATGCTTACACATATTTTAAATTTGACCAAAAACACTAACAAGTAACAATGAATTAATTCATCGTACACTATTTGTATAACAAGTACCAAACTATCTGTTTTTTAGTTTGTGACTAATTGTGGTGTAAAATACAAAATTGTTTAGTAAACAGCGCAAAACAAAGTTAATTAGTTTTGGTTTGTATTACTCAAGAAGCAATACAAATCTGACTTTAACAATGATGATTGTGTTCTCTTATAGAATGCATCTGAACATTCAATATAAGACGCATACACCTTTTGTCTGGAGAAAGTTGCGTTTTATATTCTTGGAAATACGGTAAATCGCCAAATTGGTGATTATCGTCTGAGCATTTCTTTTTTTATTTAATTCAGTTATGCTCTTTGTTATTGTTCTGTGTTTATAGAACAGTGAGACATGTCATCATATTTTAACAATACGCACTGTGACGTCATTTAACTTGTGTTAACACTGAATGAAAAAAGATTGTTTGAGAATGTTCGAAAATGCACTTAATTTTGCAGACGTTAACTATTGATATAAATAAACATTTAAAGTTAAGAGACAACCCGTGTTAATGGACCGCTTCTTAGATAAACCATTCACGGTGTCGTGAAGTTTGGAGCTCCTTACAACCGCTTTAAAATGTCAGTATTAAGGCAAAATTTATATATATAAAGCTTGCATTAATAGAAAACCATTTTATAAAACTGAACTGCCTATATCCTTTGGCAAAAGACGTGTAAGATTGATAAGTAAGGTGGACAGTGACAAGGTGAATAAGTTTAACACTACATTCGTTTAACGCTAAAAAAACAGGTGCAATAATTTACAATAAACCCAAACTTCACACTAGATCCATACAATGAGAAGTATATTACACTCAATTATATATTTGCTAGGAGAAATAAATGTATTTGGTGACACAACTCAATTAAATGGATCCGTTTCCAAACCATTACAATTAATGTTTCATGTAGAAATTGGTTTACCCACAAGGGCATTGCATAAGTCCGTTTTTAAGACCCCCACCCCCTATTTTGAAATATAGACCAATCAGAACAAAACCTAATAGGTATGATGTTTTGTATCAGGAACAATCATACACTGGCTATGAACCACTTCTTTAGGATGATGGATGTTAGATGCTTTTGAACACGTTTCATTAATAAGACATTAACTCTAAGTAACTTGAACGTTTGTAGTAGATGATAATAAATGCAGATACTATTTTTAAATTTATTTTTCATAAAGTAAATAACGAACTAAAAGTCCATGAATTATGGTAAAGTTCATAAACTACACAGTTACTTAATGTTTTAGCTCATGGACTACACATTCGTGATAACTTCATAAATTAGAACAATACGTTTATGAACTGTTGTCGGAATTCATTTGGATTTAATGAGCTGTTCATTAATTATGACAATAGTTAATTAACAAATCATGTACTCATAAACCCTTTTTGCAGTGAGTTGGACCTGTGTAGGCTGTCAATGTAATCATAGACGGGAAAACAGAAGGTCTTGATGTTTATAATATATCTTGATTTGTTTCCTGTATGTCATTAAACAAGTCAGGTATTGTGTTACACCTTTACAGGTGCAGGTTATAATGAACAATATGGCACATGATTAAGCACATCCTAAGCTGAATTTGTCTTTCAGCATTAGAATACTTTGTGAATACAAATGTGTTTCATTTTATATTGACACTAGTTATGTGTGAAGATCTGCTGACACGATATGCAGCATTAAATTGAAGTAAGAACATGGACATTGCTCCTTCGGTTTATATCAATATACATAATTGCTATGTATAAATTGAAAAGGTTTCTAATATTTCATTTTCCCCAATTATGTTTTCATCATTTCAGCGCGCTTCTACATATATATGACTAACAACGTTGCCTCATAACAGATCGTTAACAGGTCTGCAGAAAGAATATACTCTGAAGTCAAAAGGGTAATATAGTATTACTACAATTTAAGATCAGTCTTTCCAATGTGTCATCAAAACCTACTATCACTTTCATGTGATTTGAATTTAAGACACATGTTTATTTTCCGCTTGTTGTATAACCATCAGTTTCATAATATCACATTCGTTACCTTTAAATGGCTTTACATTAGATGAAAAGAGGAATATCGACTGTATTTTACTGACGTTTAAAACATATATGAAATAAAAACCCTATATCTGTGTTCACATATTTATAAAACAAGCATCACAATTAATCTTCCCAACACAGTATATTCGCTTTCTAGTACATGATAATAACATATTAATAAAAAACTCATTCAGTAATGTAACAGATGTAACTGAGATTAAAAACAAATTTCTTGGCCGGATAGTTTTAAAATCTCTACCCCTAAAATAAATTATAGTTATATTATACGTCACTGTGATGGACTTTTGCAATTTGAGGACTATTTAATTTCATAAAGTCTTTGACAATAGAATCACATATATTTGTTTAATTGCATGTCTGTATATAGATGGAATATTAGATGATTACAAAACAATGATGAAGTCATATGAGTCTTAGCAACATAGGTAAACCTTGCCAAGCGCTAAAATGTTTTGTGCGGAACACGATTAACTTCCTCTTATTATGGATTGCTAATCGTGTATATTTTTTTTTATTTACCGAATACAACATTACAAACACACTGAGCGCGCATTTCAATAAGCGAGCGGGGTGACAGCAATTTAATTATAGGTAATGACGCACTTTCATTGCTTGAGAAAATGGCGAGGGATTTACCTTGTCAATATCTATATTCATATTCGAACTATCTTTATTTTAAGAAGACGCTTTGTCGGAAGATTTTTATTGATTTAGTATGTGTATGCATTATAATGAACAACGGGTAACTAAAAAGGAATAAAATAATAATAATAAATAAATAAAAACATTGTCATCGAGCACCTGCGGTTTTGGTAAATTAATTATTTTTTTTAAGTTGTTTCAGATTCGCAAATGTTCGTTTTAGTTATGATATTTGTGAGGAAACAGTAATACTGAACATTTACCATTCTCTATTATTTTAGCCATTACATGCATCTTTTGACGATTTAATAACCTGAAAATTATAAAGCGTTACAACGCAAAACGATTGAATAATTTGGATAGTTCTGTTTTTATCGTTATTTTTTTTTGAAACTTCGAGGATTGCTTATATAAAGTATACAATACCACCTTCATTGTATGAGCACGGATGGCTGAGTGGTCTATATGGTGGACTTTTACTCCAGGAATCCAGGGGTCAGTGGTTCGAGAGCTGTTGAGAGTTACTTTTTTCATTTTTAAATTGAATGCGCGATTTTTTTTACTGGAGCTTTTTTAGATCCAGTGTTCACATTTATCAATATAAAGCATTTAATGACAAACTTTAATACATGCCTAAATCTATGAAAAGGACCCTTTAATAACTTTTAATGTGGGTACCCCGCGATGTGTTAAACATTAGAAAAAACAGTGAGAGTCATCACGCAAGAGAGCTCGATTTACTCAACTGTCATACAGGTGCTGCAGTTCGTGTTTAAACCAAATGTTTTGGTACGTTATGCTCACATTTAATACTTCAATAGAAGCCATGTCTAGATCTCTTTGTTGATATATAAAAATGAGTAATATAAGCCACACACCTGTTGTTTATTTGGCAGTTTTAGTGATATGCTGTGCTACATGTACAGTATTAAATTTAAATAATTACATGTCAAAAGCAGTTAAACAAGTGCATTAATCTGTTTAAGAACATATACATGTATATACATTGTGATGAACATTTAAATAGATATGATTACGGTTATGCTATTTCCCCACACAACTTGGGAGATATATATTTCAGGTTTGCTTCAAGTCAAGCCCAGGTGTTTGGTAGCCTTCAAAGCGCATTGCATTTCGTTCAAAGTATGATAACATATTAAAATGTCACATTTCAGATGTGATTTATTTATCACTTTTTTAACAGTGTATAGGAATGGTGCATTTTGGTGTATATTTAAAAAATTGGAATTAAATCAGAGCATTTATCCAGGTGTACTTTTTAATAGTTAAACTCTTGTCTGTTAGCGATAAACTATGGCAAGCGAAATGCACATTAAGTCCTTAAACCACGGTTTAACAGTTAACTATATAGTTAAGAGACTTTGAACCCGGGTTCAAAGTGCCGTTTGCACATTAAATCCTTAAACCCGAGTTCAAGAGTTTGAACCGCAGTTCAAAGTGTGTCTAAAAATAGATACAAATCTGTTATCTGAGACAACCAATTAGCGGAGCTTAAACCACAATTAGCTATATATAGAAGGTAAATGCCGCGATTTCATTGGTCCTCTCTTAACTATAAGGTTAAGAGACTTTAAACTGCGGTTCAAATTCTAAAACTGCGGTTAAGAGGCGCGGAATGCACATTAATTATTTAACAGTTAATTATATAGTTAAGAAATTTTGAACCCGAGTTCAAAGTGCCGTTTGCCCATTAATTCTTTAAACCCGAGTTCAAGAGTGTAAACTGCGGTTCAAAGTCTTAAACTGGGGTTAACAAGCGCGGAATGTACATTTATTATCTAACTGTTGAATATATACAGTAAAAATACTAAAATGAAAGTTTTGACACACCATGCGAATGTCCTATCAAGTAAAGGTGACGATTAACCAAAATGAAGTGTAATATAACATAATTTCAATGGGTTTTATGCGGTTCGAGTGTTCACAAAACACCGGTTGACCTTGAAAATGACATGGGACGATGATGGGTAAAAAACAATCTCGTCGAATAACATTTCTCAATTATCAACGAGTTTAAGCCGTTGACACTGCATTGCATGGGAAGAAAAGGTGATATTAGGTATGTTGTTAAATCATGTTGTCGTTTTATTACCAAATTTATGGATGTAATCGCTAAATTATCTCAATTTCTTAATCCGGAAGTGGATAGTTCCGATTTATTTACGGAACCACATACATTGATAAATATGCACTGTAGCAAATCTTCATATAATCAATCTTTGTACAGAGAATAAGAAAAAAACACTAGTTTAATAATATAAATCCATAATTAATCAAAATCATATGTTCAACCTCTCCTATACCACTATACCATTGTACTACTAAAATAATGATGTTTTAGAACGATTTGGAAAACAGACCGGACTAAAACATCCGTATTAATAATAATAATAACAACAAATAAAAGCTTTATTTACAAAACGTTACACAAAAAAGAAAAATGGAAAAATGACATGACAACATTTTATTATGACAATTTAACTTAACTAATACAAGAATAATGGTTATGCATTAATTATAAATAAGTTAACAAAGCGGGATGCTAAGAGTTCTTTATCGACGCACTCCCACTCAATGAGGTCTATTAATGTATAAAGTTTCAAACTGATGCTATTAATACTTTTTAACGAGACAGACGACGGACAAGTGATCCCTATAAAAAACATTTGGTAGAAAACAATATTAATGTATAGTATTCGATACAAAAGGATTTGTTCGTTTACAGAAAATACTATAATTGTAACATAATTATACTATGTACAACAACCTCAAAGTAGACATAATGTAATACAAATTTGTAGTTAACGAAATAAACAAACTATAAAATGAATCATAAACATAATTGTCTCGCGTTCTGAGAAAACTGGACATAATGCTGGTGCGTAAATTGTTATCCCAGATTAGCCGTTTCAATCCGCACAGGCTAATCAGGGACGACAATTTCCGCTTTTATGGAATGTTTCGTTTAAATGATGTCTCTTCTTAGCGAAAATCCAGATAAGGCGGAAAGTGTCACTTTACGCACAAGCATTATGCCCAGATTTCTCAGAACACGACACAATTATGCATGTTCAAAACCATTTCTAGCTACATTTTCCCACATTCTCTTCACTATTGCTTTAACTTGTATTTTTATGGGACCGTTTCATCAAAGATCGTACGACAATCTTAATTTATAACTTAAATTTAAAAACTAAAAATATACAAGCTGTTGATAAATAGCTCCGCAAGATATAAGCCATTGGTAAGAAAATGATGAAATAAATGATTTTACTAGAAATAAGCAAAAATATGCTTCGGTCTGTTAAAATAATGTTTCTTTGAAATTCGTATCGTATTCTAAATTTGTCGTACGATGTTTGATGAAACGGGCCCATAAGAATATAAGTTAAAGCAAGAATTTGACAGTATTTGAGTGATCTCAGCTATATCATACTCTTGGACACACGCAAATACTGTTTATAGATTTAACGGTTCATATTGTTTCTAAACATGGTTCAATATCCTTTTAATGTGTGTTCAGAACAGTGTTCAGATGGATCTATTCAGTGTCATAACTGTAAAAAAAATGGTCGCATCGTCAGTGCTATGACATGTCGGACACAGACCTAAAATCATGGTCTCCATCGTACCTTAAGTTTGTGTGTCAAAAGTGTGGATTTCTAAATGGAAAGTACGACGTCGAAGCTGCACTCAAGAGGTATGTACACATGTATTAGACAAGTTTCCGATGTTGATCCATCTTAGCTAAAGCCGATTTGAATAAATTTTCTTTAGCAAACCCTTAGTCCATAATATATTATACAATAAATATTAAGATATTCGGCGTAAATTGTAAAAATTATGGTTCTAAATAGACATATAATTGCATTTAGTTTAATTAAAAAAATAAACAAAGCGTTCATCACGTTATCTTATATGCGTCGTAAAACATTTATTTAATTAACTTAAAACGTTTATTGTATATATTGCTTATAAAGTGTATACGAGTTATTATGGCACATCTAGTGATGGTTTAACGTATATATTGCATTATTAATTGTATGTATACCGTCTCTGTGTCTATTCACTAAATAAAGAAAATATTCGTCACGCACTGCGATAATTTGAAATGAACGTCACACAGTCAGGTGTTATTAGAATTTGATTGATTATTAAGATGGTACTTTTTAAAAATTGTGATTTGTTTTACCTGTAGAGATGTATTAGCTAAAAAAACAGTATCTTTTTTACTTTCGCGTTCGGTATAAGCAACTAAACATAAATCAAATTTGTATTTTGTTACAAATCGTGTTCGGTATAAGCAATTAAACTTAAAGTATGTGTAATTTGATTCGCACCTATCGCCTAACTCAACGTTCAATGGCACGCGCACTTTATAAAATTATTGCAACTAATGCAAGCTAGAACTAATATGTGACTACTTGCAGTGTCATGCGAAAATGGATCTTATTTCTAAATATCCACCTTCACACTTTATTAGCGCCGTCTTTAATTAGGCTATCTTTATTTAAAGAACAGATTACTGTGAACTTAATAAAAATGTGCAACGGTGATGTGGATCCATTCTCGCAAAGAGCTATCAATATACAAAGATTGGAAACATCCATTCAGACCATTCGAAAGTATCGGAAATTCAAGCGGCGGAACCGAGATCTATATCACGTGACATCAATCGAGCAGACGTCTTTTAAAGCCGAATTGTGTAAAATAATTGCCATCATCGTTATCGTTTTCACACCTGTCTTTATTGACTTTAAGGGTAGTATTATCGAATATTTTTGTATAACTTTGCTATTTGTGGATAGATTCGGTTAATTTTGGATTTAGTTAGTTTCATTTTCATATTGCTACAGGTGTAGACTAAACTCATATCACCATATTTAGTACACACTTGAATATCTCTTCTTGTAAGACGTATGTTAATGTTTATGTCTATTTATTTTTTACAAATTAAACTACGAAACCTCGCCAGACTTAATAGAGAAAAGGGTAGCTTCTGACCACACTGCGCGAATGCCGCTTGTCGCATTTTACCCGTGTTTGCATAAGTCGGCAAATATCTTGCTCTGCTTTTTGAACTAATTTATGTCAGTTGATCAATGCATATCATGTATACTATGTACTGCAATTAAAATTTATTCGATAAAAAACACTCGAAATTTATAAAAATGATATCGCAGTTAACGAGTACTTCTGGGTCAAAAGGCTGACGCCTCAAACATACGTTATATATTATATAAATTGAATATTCAACCTACGTGTAACGTTGATATGTGACGTCGATGTCACGTGAAATTTGCCGTAAATTATATTTATCAACTACATTTAAACCAAATTTAAATGCGCTTAACACACATACTTACTGAGGTCTCTATGGCATTACGTTTCAATCGCGCTTTTTGGAATTCATGTATTTTAAGCTTAAATATAAAGTCCGTGATAATTAGTTAGTATAATATGTAAATTTCATTGACTTTTGCCAACAAACTAATGAGGTATGGAGAAAATCCACGAAATTCTGGAACACCCCTCGTATATATATATATATATATATATATATATATATATATATATATATATATATATATATATATATATATATATATATATATAAAACATTGAGTGAAATAGCGCTACCAAAAAAATTCCATGCAATCCATGTACCGTTTGTGTTAGTTAACAACATCAATTGACGTATATATTTTATTAAGAATAAAAACATACATACATGTTTATATTTTCGGTAGCGCTAGTTCACTTACTATTTGATACTTCGGGAATCTGGAAAAATAAATCTCCATTTAGGTTATATTACATTACTTGAAAATAGTTCATATTTTCATTATATTCGGTAATAAAAGTTCGCTTTGTGAAAAATGTGAACATCTCCCTTTAAAATATAACGACCTTTTGTGAGCATGAGTACATCAATGTAGACTTCAATTAATCGCTGTATAAACTGGTTATTTCCCCTGATATGCAACCGATTTATTTTTTTATTATTATCATTTTCTTATTAGCCTCTAAACATGTACACACATCGTAATATCAAGGATTTCGTCGATTGTCATTATATTAATCTATGGGCATACATGCATTGAACATATGGTTAAAATGTTTAAACAATTAAACGCAGTTATCTACACTTTGATTAACTTTACCATAAGCATGTGCACTTTAAATTGCACTAGGCCAAGGACAATATTTAAAAAGATTTAAGCCAGATCGAGCACACTGAACAATGAACTGTTCGTATAAACAACTTTGGCGTAGTGTTTCAAGTTTTTGAATTGCGCAGTTTGCAGGGTTGTAAAGGAAGTCCTAGGTTGCAATTGGTAATCATATTCGTTTGCAACTGCCGCAATGAATGCATTCAACGACGTGGAAAACCATGTTTTAAAATACAGCTATTATGTTTTGGAAGACCTTTTCAATCATTGAGTGTGTTTAAAAGCCAATAAATATTTAAATATCTCTTCCGCTTTCAGCAGTCATGTGCAATAGGTGCGTATCTAAAATTCTTGTCAAGAGAGTCTACAGCCAGTTGGTGCCCTGGAGATTGGAGACTCCCATCATATGCTGTCACTAAATGGAGCGCAGTAAATTTTGCGACCTACACATTTTCCAACGTACTTAAAATGTTTTTTTTTTTTTCATAAAAAAGTGATATTTATAATTATATGTATATCATAAGCAGTTAGTAGGTAGTTCTTTGAGGAGAGTGATGTTGACCAACATTGACGTTACGTTTTATTTATTTGTAACAATGAGGGGGTAATAATCAATAAATGGTGAGAAATTGGGTATTTCTTTTATAATAGTCTACAATGGTTGACAATCTATCTTCCCCGCTCTTTAAAATAATAATAGGTGCTTTTAAGGCAGTTTCTCGCATTTCCTTGTCAGTGTCATAAATAGCCATTTATTTTTACCACTTGTGTCATAGTGAATATACAGTATCATTATGATTTCTCAAACTCCAGTTTGCAAGACATGAAGTATGTCAATAAACTTTACTAAGTTATGAAAATATTAACATAAATGCAATATCAATAGATAGAGATTTTATAATTAATAGATTTGGTTTATTTTGAACTTATTTTGTTTCATTTTCATATTGGTTCATACGTCAAGAATGTGGGTTGCTATGGCAACAAATACTACAAAAAATAATGATCTGACAATGGTGGAGCCGGTAGGGGACATCATTGCTTGGCAATAGCTTGTTTAATGTATGATTCGGTAGAAATACAAACACTAAATAATGTCATTTATCAATAATGCAACTATTATACCATTGGTGAAATTGGAAAAAGATTTTATATTTTTGTTCATTATCCCATGTGAGAATTTTACCTATAACCTTTTGAAAAAAATAGTGTTTGGCTTTGTAAATGTGGCTCAGGAAAAGATACGAATCGCATCCATGTAGCCATTATGAGCTTTCGTAATGATTCCCTGAACAGATATTTATATAACAGGTATCAAGTTCACAACCAGCAATACATATTATTTAACATGTTTTTTTTTAACAAGCAACATCACAAATTGTCAACCCCAACTGTCATTCATTTCAGGCAAAGATATATAAATAAACAAACATGTTTATTATTGTTTCAAAGTCTCATAGTTTGTTGGCAATCCGGCATTCTGCCTTTGGCCAAGAACATGTATACAAAAAAAATATGGCCAAGACAGGGAATCATACAATAATACAATTTAAACATGAGAAAATATGACAACCAAAACAAATAATATGTATGACTACAGTTATGTTTGTTAACATGCAATTACACAAAAGATAGACGATTTAAATTATCACATCTAATTTTGAACGCTTCAACCAAAGATTTTGAAATGCGAACATTTGTGCAAGACACCGTTAATATGTATTTGCTTATGGTATGCCATGATGATTATAGATCTTAGGATCTTCTCACCCACTCAGCGCATCCATTATTATCCATCAAATGACTTGTTTATTGTTATTGCGTGAAAAACTATCTCATATGGTTATGGTAAACACCTTTTTTATTGCAAAGGGACATGAATCTGCAATTGTATTAAAATTCTTACAGGGGTTCGGCGTTCATAAAGTCCTGACTGTTTACGCCGCTCTATGGTCTCGATTATGGACACTCCATTTCATAATAAAGCAGTAAAAATAAAAAATGTGTCGGCCTCCTGAAGGCGGAAAGTATCATCGCGCTACAGATCTGATCAAGTTGCAATTTCAGTGCGGAGTAAGCAGTTTTTTTAGTGCGGACGAAAACTTGCCTACGCAACGATAAGATCTAATTACATCGCCGCAAATGCAGTTAAATTGGCTTTCACGACACGCACAATTTTGAGTAAATTATTTATAGCGATGAGAAAGCAAAATTCCTTTGTTATTTAAAGTCGGGTTTCGTAGAACGAAAAATGAGAAGAGTGGCCTTTACCAGTTTTTAGGAAAATATGTATAACGATGAGAAAGCAAATTTGCTTTGTTATTTAAGTCGGTTTTCGTAGAACGAAACATGATGAGAGTCACGTTAACCTATTTTAAACGATACATTTGGAGCGAGCTGTACCTTAACACAGTAGTAAGTTTTATTTTGCGACATAAATTAGTAACAGAAATTCTGCTCGTGGAGTGGAAGTTTGAAGAGAAGTAAATTTGCACTGTCATTTGAAAGTTGAAAACACGTCCACAGTCATTGGATTGGTCATCAACATGACAGTTGTTATTTTAAAATGTCATTAAGTGTTGATTGTCAAACAGAAAGGCAGACGTACAGTACTCAAACATATAATGAGAATATATATATAAGACAGATTAACAAGGCCCTCAATAAGACAGCTTTAACCCCCGCCGCGATTATTTTGACCTTCAAATGGTGAACTTGACCAGCGTGTATAACTCACGACGTGTGCACCAAAATATTAGAGGCAAGCAAGCAAGCTTTTGGAGGATATTTCAAATGAGACAAAAAGTGGACTTAAAGCTCATACTTTTAACATTCAATTATGACCTTGACATTGACCCGAATTCACTGATTCATGACTTTTGAACATCATCTCATCGATCTTACCATACTATAATATTTTCATGAATATATTCCAGGTAAAGGAGATATGAAGCGGACACAAATATAAAGGCCCCGATTTTCAATAACAAGTATAAACATTTCATTACAATCCGTCAACGGGTATATGATATCTGAAGAGGACACGAAAATGAAATGGACAAACATTTGACGTTTTGACACGTTTCATTGTCTGGTACGAAGACCTGTTGATAACGTTTAGATCAGCAATTGGGTAACCAATCCCTATTTGAACATTTAGTTCATCCATTGGTACTTCTCCTCTCCACCCTCCCCGGTAAACATGTAGTTTACATTTCATTGTAAATATATGTATATACATTTTTGTGTTGCGATGACCCAGACTTTTCAGCAAATAAAGAGCGATCCAGTTTCATTCCGCGAACAGTAACAATTTATTCATCCGATACTGACGATTTCAAGAAGTGGACATAACGGTTAAATAATGACACAGCAAAACTGCATTGTTACCACAAATAGGACTTCGTGGAAGGAAAACTGAGACAGTTTCGTTTAACTAGTTTGACGACCGAATGAAACTTCATCTAGTTGTACTGGTAAAATTTCATGTTACCACGGAGTGTATCTTTTGTTAGGCAGTTCATTCCGATGAGGCAAAAATCGTAAAATAAAACTAGGTATGTCACATACACTCTTGTGTCAGCGACGCATGTTTAGGCTAAGATTTATCCTCTAGTCAAGGTTAAGACTTTCCTCCAACAAAAACATCCTCGATGTTTATGCTCAACACTTAAAATTACACATGGGTTATTCTTTCACAAAAGTTGATCCGATTTCAATTCTTTCTTTACAAACACATACGCACGAAGGTAATTAAGCTGTCCAATTTTTTAGGCCACCCTGTTAAAAAGGAGTTAATCACCAACAAGTTTGGGGACTGTGAATTCTACAGCGGGACACAGTCAAAAGGGCACAATTTTGGAATAAGAAAAGCATACATACACAAAACACATTTTCAAAAGTGGTCGCAGCCAAACTTTCGTCTTTTCTACGTTTATACACATGAATTCATTATTAATTGCCTGAAAAATACGTTAAAAGACACAACGTGAAAAGAAACATTAAATATATAATTACACAATATATTTTTATAAACTTCTTTTTGCTTCGTTGCAATTTTCGGGTCTGTATGCTATAAACCAAATAAACGTGTATGTAAGGCCTAAGTCGGTTACATACCTTTTCTGAAAATTGCACTTTTATTCGTCATACATGTAATACTATCACATGTTGTTGCTGTTGTTTTCCTCTAAAATACGTGGAAGGATGTAAAAAGTACAGTTTCAGTATGTTAATTGGTTTCGTGTCTAACCTGTTTCAGCTAACATTTCATTTCATCGAAAATTGCAGAAAGTAAAACCCAATAAAACGAAACGTAATTCAATTCCTAGAGAGCTAAGTAAGAAAATAATGTCATGGTTAAGCCGGTTATTAATAGATTATAGTAACCATTAACGGACACGTTATCATCAAAACAAAAATATCAAATTAAGATAAGGTGGACTAGTTTGCAAACAATATAACGAAACATAATTTTAAATATTATGATTGTGTATACTTATGATAAAATGCATTTAATTGATAAAATGAGCATGTTAGAATCACTATATATATACGTACGTATATAAATATTGTTCCTTGAAATTAAAAGAATAATAAACTGTTTTTAGGACAACCTCCATGGAATTGAGTCAACCAATTTTGGAAAATGCAACATCATCAACTATTTCGACTAAAATTCAATGTTTCGTTAAAGCAGCAGCTACTATTTTTTAAGCAATGCTTTATGTTGTAAGTTATATAATCGATTGTGATTTTCCAGGTAAAATAATCGACCAATAGTTTCAAGTAAATTCTTGCCACTCTTTATACAAGCATTAACATTTACAAACATGTTTGCGAGTGAAGGTTTTTGTACATTTTTGATAAATAAATCATTTCTAAATATTATATTTCCCGATTTTGAAAACAATTGCATTTTTCAGAAGTATAATTGGCTTGATTTTAAAAACATCTAGATCTAATCAAGAGATTGAATGACAAGACTAAACTGAATACGAATATTTTTACAAGTGTGCTCAATTTATGCCGACCACGTGGTGAACACGTATTGTTAAACGCAATCGCGGTAATTTTAGAATTTTAAATATTATACTATCTCATTTAATAAAGCTTTTGATGCAAAATGGAAGTATTCCACAGTCCACAGACGCCACCGAACGTGCGTAAATTATAAGTTAAAAAATAATATGAGAATGATTTATGTCATACAGGTTTAAATAATACCACGTAAATAACCCAAATTTTCCTTCAAAAAGCAATCACGATAGTTTCCCTGCATTCCAACCATGCAATTTATCACGTTTTCTTGTAATAAAACCCAACAGCTTATTGTGGTATAAACGATTTAATGAAGTGTACTTGAGGACACCATCATGAAAAACATTATAGCAATGTCATCAAAATATATAGCGACCTATTATACGTGGAAAGCGTCCGTAACAAGGATAAAGACTGTTTTTCTATGAAAAAGTATAAGGCTCCCTGTAATTGAAACTTTACTTTCGTGTTCGCCGAACGACTGAAGTTTATTTCAATCTTGTAAAAATGTAATTTCTCTTCTTTTTTTTGCTATTTAAAGTGCATCGCTGTAATTGTATACTCGGGCTACGATAGATAAATTGTGTTTCCCATTATTCAGTTTTATAACAAATTGACAATTATGTATATGGTGGCTATTTGGTGCGGTCAATTATATTCTTGATAATAGCTGAAATGGAAATTAATCATGATCTTGATCTTAATTTTAACTTGACAATTTTATTTGCAAAGAAGGAGAACAATTCACCAAATATGAAGATAACATCATGTATTGTGTCATACTTTCTGACCGCCAACTTTTGTGGGAATTGGTCACTAAATTATCTATTATTCGGCTATTTTTATTTGACTGCGGTCAGTTTCTGATCAAAACATAACCTAACATTCCGTTGGCCAATGGACGATTGCATAGTTTGTGTCATATATTTATTAAGTATGTGTAAATCAGCATACAAAAGTGTGAGAAAGTTAACTTAGGACAACCATTTTGCATATTTATGAATCAATAAATACAGGCATGATATATTGATAGTCCAAACCAGCTTGACTATGCTCCACATTATACCATCTGTGTGAGCATTTTAGGCAAGTTACATGCATTAAAAAATTGCATGACGAATGATTAAGCTACAGTCAGGACAAGGTGTATTATTTTCTAGTTTGACTCTTGAAGTAGTTATTTAAGCTAGGGGTCCGAGTCTAACACACGCGATGTCGTCTCTACATGTTGAATATAATAGTTATCAAAATGCGTTCTGAAGTATAAAATTACAAGCTCGTACGATGTAACGCACGCACTTATGCACAAAAGCACACACGCACAGAAACTCAACCACCTTAACAGCTGTATCGAAAGAAACTAGGTATATTCACAAAAACACACCTTTCATTATTTTATTGTTTTACGATTTCCAATGACAGAATATTGTTACTTCATGCATGGGCAGGATGCATAAACACACAAAGTCTTTAACTTTTTGAGAGCTGTTTCAAACGTACGTAATAATTCACTAACTTCATCCGCCGCCATCTTGATAGAAATGCGCCAGGAACAAAACAAAATCACATGACGAAACGACGGGCGTTAATTGGTTAAATAATTAATGTGCAGAGACAACCAAACACCTACAAGTCTTAAACTATTTTTCAAAGTCTTAAACTGCGGTTCAAAGTCTTAAACTGGGGCTAAGACGCGCGGAATGCACATTAATTATTTAACAGTGAACTATATAGTTAAGAGACTTTGAACCCGAGTTCAAAGTGCCGTTTGCACATTAAATCCTTAAACCCGAGTTCAAGAGTTTGAACCGCAGTTCAAAGTGTGTCTAAAAATAGATACAAATCTCTTATCTACATAATTCAGAGACAACCAATCAGCGGAGCTTAAACCACAATTAGCTATATATAGAAGGTAAATGCCGCGATTTAATTGGTCCTCTCTTAACTATAGAGTTAAGAGACTTTGAACTGCAGTTCAAAGTCTTGAACCCGGGTTTAAGGAATTTATGTGCAAACGGCACTTTGAACCCGGGTTCAAAGTCTCTTAACTATATAGTTAACTGTTAAACCGTGGTTTAAAGACTTAATGTGCATTTCGCTTGCCATAATAAACACTAACTTTCGCCTATAACAGAAAATACAATTCCATAATGTTATACAGGACAAATATAATAACTCAAAATATTAATTTTGAAAATTATTCGTGCATTATATGAGTTTTACTCTGTTTGTAAATGTGCTTAATGAAATGTTGCAATAATAACATTGTTTTGAAAAGAATGTTGTGATTTTCAACAAATTAAAATAAAAGTTGTTTGAATATCAGTCAAATTATTGGCTTTGTTTTTATCTTTATAAAATGTATATATTTTCCCCTGAAATTGTCAAATACAGACTTGAGGCTTAATCCAATTTTCTTTGAATTATTGTCTTTAGTCGTTTTATGCTCTGCACAATATGCATAGATCCTAAAATTGTTTATATTTTCTCTTTGACCTACTTTCATCCATCCTATAATGCTGGATACTCAAGAAGTGAGTTCTAAAGAAGTGAACCAGTCTGAAGTTAAGGTCACATGGCAATATTACATAAACACAGCACCTAATAGCTAGAGAACCTTACAACATATGCTTATATACATTGGTACATGTAATTTGCCATTAGTGGTCAGCATAATAATGACGCCTGAAAGAACCAGGTATAAGTTCAATGTCACAATCCTGGGTCAAAGTTCAAACTAATGAAATTAGAACTTGGCATTTTGTCTGGAGTATAAATTTGTCCAGCAAGGATACATTTTCATATTACTTGGCTGCCAAATGTTATCAGATTAATGAGACAGAGTGTCATTAGTAATAACAAGGCCACTAGGTCAAGAAGGTCTAATTCAATTTTACAGAACAAGGGTTTTGAAAGAATTGTTGGTGTTAATATGAAACAATGAACAAAGTACTTTGTATATTTTTGATATCAAATACCACATCAATAATGTTAATTCGTTTTAGATAGATGGTTTTATTTCAGAGGGATAACATATTTAATGTTTGCGTTGTATTGCTCTCAAGTGATCAGTAGCCAGGTAGGCGCCTTGCAAATCATTAAAAACATGATAGCATCTTAAAATGTCACACACGAATGAAATGTCACTTTACAAACAGTTTATATTCACCATGGAACACGTTTGTCTATATTTCTGTATTTTGTATTGCAAGGTATTTTTGTATCACCTTGAGTAATAGATCTAGTCTGTTTACTCTGTTTACAAAAAACTTGGTGAGAAAAGACAGAAACAAACATGTATTATCACTATAATGGCCAATGAAAAAAATCTTGATAATTCTCTCATTTTTCTTTGTTTTGTATTTAGTGTATTTATTGCAAATGATAAACCTGGAAATATAAATACAAGTACGTTTTCATTTTACCTTGAAACTGTTCATAAAGCATTTTATTTTAAGTTTAGGACTCGATTGTTAAGTCTGTGTAGCACTTCTTTCAATGAAATTTGAATGTTTTCTTTCATAATCAGATGTTTCATGCTAATCTATGATACAATTTGAAACAATCTCAACAAGATGCTATGCAAAGTATTTGTAATTGACTCATATTTAGTCATAAATCGCAGTGTACTAAAATACCTCTATGTGCTTTGTTATCACCTACCTTACCTATGACAGTATAGTACCGGCATAGAACTGCATACACAATTGTTATCATTATTTGTCAATGCTTACACCAATATAAGCAATAATGTCCACTTTGCCTTATATTATTAACTTGGCTTGCAGATGCATTTTGATCAAAATGATAGAACTTGTTTGGACGTTATTAGGTTTAGGATTTAACTGCAATGTACAGTATCATTATAATCTTTGATATACTTAGTTATCATTCTATTACCACCGCAACCTGTTTTCTGTAGAGATTGAAGTAAAATAAAGATTATTATGCAATTAATCATCTTGCTATTTAACAGTAAAGCATGGGCTTATTTTGCAATAAAACATGGGGTTGTTCTATAATATATCATCGGGTCAAACTTCAATAAATCGTCGATTTATTCTGCAATAGATGATGGGGTTATTCTGTAATAACTCATGTGGTTATTATGTAATAAATCATGGGATTATTCTGCAATAAATCATGGGGTTAATCTGTAATAAATCATGGGGTTATTCTTCAATAAAATATGGATTTATTCTGCAAAAAATCATGGGGTTATTCTGCAATAAATCATGGGGTTATACTATAATAAATCATTGGGTCATTCTGAAAGAAATCATCAGGTTATTCTGCAAAAAATCAAATTGTTATTCTATAATAAATCATGGTTTTAATCTGTAAGAATGTAACGATAGAACCCATTTCTTTGTTATTTAATGTTAATTATCGGGCCTCATTTGTATAGAACTGTACATGTGTCAAGTTATGTAAGTTTTCAGATTTTTTTGTTTGGTGGTTATGATAGGGGATTTAAGCAAATTTTTGTGAGGCACATTATTCAGTGTGTTAGAGGATACACTTTAAGCCAACACACGATTAAATACGTTAAGTTTTAAGAAACTTCGATCTTCATATTTTTGTAAATTGTTATGTTTTTCTGTAAAGTAAGACTTACGGGCCTCAGTAGTTTACGCTTGTAGTCGTACGATATCGGGTCGTTCAGTTCGAGTTCATGGAAAGCATTTTTCTCGCTTTGGGCATGTTTCTCTCTTTGGCGGTAAACGCTGCTGTGCGGTTACACTTATAGATCGGGAGACTATTTGACATACACGGACAGTTACAGCATTGCGACTAGAGCACAAGCTGGGAAGTAAGTGTCCGCAACATACGGCATTTGGGTAAGTTATGTTATTTTCCAGTACATTTTTAGCTCATTTTTTTTGAAAAAAAATGAGCTATTGTCATCACCTTGGCGTCGGCGTTGGCGTCTGCGTCGGCTATCGGTTAAGTTTTGCGTTTAGGTCCACTTTTCTCATAAAGTATCAATGCTATTGCATTCAAACTTGGTACACTTACTTACTATCATAAGGGGAATGGGCAGGCAAAGTTAGATAACTCTGGCGTGCTTTTTGACAGAATTATGTGCCCTTTTTATACTTAGAAAATTGAAAATTTTGGTTAAGTTTTGTGTTTAGGTCCATTTTATTCCTTAAGTAACAAAGCTATTGCTCTCATACTTGCAACACTCACTAACTATCATAAGGGGACTGTGCAGGTAAAGTTATGTAACTCTAACTGGCATTTTAACAGAATTATATGCCCTTTTTATACTTAGAAAATTGAAAATTTTGTTCAGTTTTGTGTTTAGGTCCACTTTATTCCTAAAGTATAAGAGCTATTGCTTTCATACTTGCAACACTCACTAACTATCATAAGGGGACTGTGCAGACAAAGTTATGTAACTCTGAGTGGCATTTTGACGGAATTATGGGCCCTTTATACTTAGAAAATTGAAAATTTGGTTAAGTTTTGTTTTTTGGTCAACTTTAACCCTAAAGTATCATAGATATTGCTTTCATACTTGGAACACTCGCAAACTATCATAAGGGGACAGTACAAGACAAGTTGCATAACTCTGGTTGTCATTTTTACGGAATTATGGCCCTTTTTTGACTTAGTAACTTTGAATATATGGTAAAATGTTGTGTTTAGATCCACTTTACTTCTAAAGTATCAAGGCTATTGCTTTCAAACTTCAATAGTCTCGTGCCATCATGAGGGTTCTGTACCTGGCAAGTTGAATTTTACATTGACCTTTGAATGACCTTGACTCTCAAGGTCAAATTATTAAATTTTTCTTAAATTGCCATAATTTCTTTATTAATCTTTAGAATTGATTGATACTTTGAAAAAACAACTCTTACCTGACATACACCAATAGACTCCACCCAAACCATCCCCCACGCCCCCCCGAATCCCCGCCCCTCATTTTTTTTAAGATCATCTAATAAATGACCACCACACCCTCACACTATACCCCCCCCCCCCCCAAAAAAAAAAAAAATATTTTTATTTTTTTTAAACATGTTTAAAAAACACATATTTATTTTTATTATTTTATTTTTGAAATACCGTCCAACCATCCCCCCCCCCAAAAAGAAAGTGTGTTTTTTGCATTTTTTTGCATTTTTGGAAGATAATGTAATAAATGACCACACCCCACACTATACATCCCTCTCCACTCAATCCCTCTCTCCTTTGTGATTGAAATTGAGTTCCCTTCACCTTTAAAAAGAAAAAAAGATGAGCGGTCAGCATCCGCAAGCGGTGCTCTTGTTGATACTCGTTTTTGCTAGGTTTGAAATAAATTGTTGTTTTATTTAAATATTGCAATTTATGCTTATAGGAATGAAGTAAATTGTTGTTTGCACTGTTACAAGTAAACGCCGAAGTCGTGTTTCTTTATTAAAATATTTGTTAAAGCGGAAATGTGCATGAACCTGTGTAGTAGTTTAGTTTTGTACATAATCCTAGGTATGCTAGGCATGTATAATAATGCCTTTGTAAATGTCTATATTATTATCTTGTGTAGACGGTTTATGTGTTAGTTGATTTAACAAACCATTAGAGTTTGATTTAATTGAATATTACACATAACGGTGGAGTATAACATTTAAAATTCAGATGTTAGTTGGCGAATTGAGTATTATATGTGCAACTCTTTGGCACACAGTGCATATACTATATGCATTCAAGCGAGTAGTAGTATTTTATAAGAAACTTGTGCATTTATGGAATTAAACATGTTTGTTATAGCCTTATAGGACATTGAACCATATATATACCAGATATATTTACATGGTATGACTGTAAGACAGTCGTTAATGACAAAGTATTTACTAATGTCATTTATTTTAGCCGTTTTAATGTGGTGATTCGTATGGCATGATAGACGTCAGGTCGTCAACGCATCATTAGCGCTACATGAGCATCCGGAAGTCTACAGGGCGTCATACTCGTTGACAGTACCTACGACGCCTCGTTATAAGGCGGCAATACGGGGAACCGTTCGCACCGGTAAACGGCCGGTCACGTGATACGTCCCGAATACGTTCTACTTCCGGGCATAGTCTTCTCGGTGTTTGCCAGAACACTACTTCTGGGCTTGATACAGCTCAGGTATCGCAGTCTTCTTCCGGGCATAGTCTGCTCGGGTATCTACAATCTACTTCCGGGCTTAATACAACTCGGGTTTCTACAGTCTACTTCTGGGCTTGATACAGCTCGGGTTATCTGCACTCTACTTTCGGGCTTGATACAGCTCGAAGGTTGCTACTTCGCAGAACACTACGACCGGTACTCAGTTCCGGTTCTGGTCATTGACGGCTGAACATAAGTTTAGGTCGTGACACTCAATACTACTCCACCACTACATCTACCGTTCGACTTTATCATCTACAGTTGGACCGTTTAACTGGCCATTAACTTTGATACTTTGTTATTTATTTCTTTTCATAGTCATATCATATTTTAAATAGTTTATTTTAATGTAGTAAATAAATTGATTTATTGTTCACGTTTATTAGTATCTGGTTCTGGAAGGGTTATTGCGCTGGGTTATCATAGCTTCTGCGATCCTGACCGTTACAAATAAATCATGGGTTTATTCTGTAATACATCATGGGATTATTCTGTAATAAATAGTGGGGTTATTCTGTAATAAATAGTGGGGTTATTCTGCAATAAATTATGGGGTTATTCAGTAATAAATCATTGGGTTATTCTGTAAGGAATCGTGGGGTTATTCTGTCATACATCATCGGGCTATTCTGCAATAAATCATGGGACTATTATGTTGTAAATCATGGGTTTATTCTGTAATAAATCATGCGGTTATTCTGTTATAAATCATGAGGTTATTCTGTAATCAATCATGGGGTATTCTCATATAAATCATGGGGTTATTATGTAATAAATCATGAGGTTATTTTACAATAAATCATGGGGTAATACTGCAATCAAAGCCTATAGATGTTGCAGTTTTTTTATTTCTCATAGAGTGTCATGGGGTCGCCATTTGTATGTATTTCGTTTGAACTTGCAGTCAAAGATAACCCATGAAAGTGCAAGCACTTATTTCCAATGGGGTCCTTTGTTGTTTGCTGAAAAGACAGCAAGCAGAAGAGACAGTATTGAGATACAAGGAATCCGGGTGCGATACCCTAGCTCTTTGCGAATAGATCCCTTGGTGCTCTGTGTATAGCTCCGATACACGCGAGAATTACCTGGGTTTCATACCAGTACATCTCTAGTTTGGTGAGAAACACTTGAAGCATTTCTGCAATTTCCAGTGCCCTGGCCAGGAGTTGGACCGGGACCTCTGGAATGGAAGACCAGTGCGTCACCACTCGACTACCGCACCACCATATTCATCACATATTCAAACCAATTTCACAAATACTCCCATATACTTTCCGAAAACAGCCGTTGCAATCTGTTAAAACTGACTTGTTCAGTAAACAACTGTCAAAAAAGGCAATAGACTTATCCCGGAAAAGCACGAGTTTAGAAAAACCCACTAATCACCCCGGTACAAACAACGCTGGTCCATTATATCAACCAATGATAGCTTACTTTAAATCATAACGGTTGATACAGTGTGTGATTTTGAAAGGATTATAAATGGGTCAGCTTTATTTGTACCAGTAGATTAGTGGGTTTTTCCAAAAAGTAGTTTTGTTCCGGGATACATGTATTGTTGTACTAGCTCAGCTGAGAATATGTGCTTAGCTAAACTGTTATGATCGCTTTTGTCCGTCGTGCATTGTGCGTCATACGGCGTCAATATTGGCCTTGTTTACACTATAGAGGCCTTATTTATTGTCCAATCTTCATGGTAAGAAGATTCGACTCAACGATATCTTGTACGAGTTCAAAAATGGTAGCTTGGTTGCTTGAAAAACATGGCCGCCAGGGGGCTAGGCATTTTTCATAATATAGCTATATATGGCTATAGTAAAACCTTGTTACCACTCTAAAGACCACATTTATTTCCGATCAATGTGATGAGTTTGAAAATGATTCCGGTTGGTTGAAACCCATGGCTCCCAGGGGGGGGGGGATTTTTTTCTTATACGGCTATTGTAAAACCTTGTTAACACTCTAGATGTCACATGTATTGTCCGATCATCATGACACTTGGTCAGAAGATTTGTCCCAGTGCTATCTTGAAAGAGTTTGAAAATGGTTAAAGTTGATAGAAAAGCATGGCCACCAGGGGCGGGGCATTTTTCCGTATATGGCTATAGTAAAACCATGTTTACACCCTAGAGGCCGAATTTATGGTCCGATTTTCATGAAACGTGGTCAGAACATATGTCCCAATGACTTGATTGACTTCCATAATGATTCTGTCGTGTTGGAAAACATGGCCACTTAAGGGCGGGGCATTTTGCCAGAAGATTACTCTCAATAATATCATGGACGAGTTTGAAAATTGCTTTGGTCGGTTGCAAAACATAGCCGCCAGGGGGCGGGGCATTTTTCCTAATAGTAAAAAGTTGTTAACACTCACAAAGTCACGTGTATTGTCCAATCTTCATGAAACTTGATCGGAACATTTTTTCTAATGATATCTTGAAGTTTGAAATGATTCCGGTTTCTTGAAAAACATGGCCTCAATGGGGCGGGCATTGTTTCCCTATATGGCTTGATATTACTTTAATTAAACCTTGATAATGTAATATGTAATAGTTATGATATTATCAAATAAAATTTACTTACATATGTTTTATTAACTCCAGATACCTGCTAAAAATCCATTGTTTATCACAACACAGTAATTCCAATCCAAAATACGCTTGTATCTTTGTTTACTATGACGCTGTAAGCGAGCTGTGTAGGAATACGACCTACATTTTAAATTGCACAATATAATTTTTTTTTTTTTTTTAATAATTGTTCTTCAAAATTAATGGTTTTCACTTTTATTATTTATCTTAGGATGCATTTGTTTATTGCATTTGGTTAAGTAATGTTCCAGTTGCAAATGCTTTGGAACTATTTTGTTACGCGCTGAAAGCCTATGCATCGTATTGTTTCGTGTGTTGATTGTAATATTAAGATGTTAAACAGACTTTACATGCAGAACATTACTGCCTGATATGATGTATTAATTTAATGTGTTTTAATATGAATTGCTTCTTATGATATAACATATCATATTATTGACTTACTTTGTGAATTTAGGATTCCGCAATGCTGTTTAGAAAATGGTTATTTGTAATCTTCTTTCATTGGTTACGGAATTCCTAAGTGCTCGTTGATTGGTCGAGACGCTTTAGCGCGCAGCATCACGGATTTGTCACCTCGGTAACTGACTCAAAATCTATGTCATTAAAAGTCGGAAACCTACCAGATTATGCTGAAGTCACCATAATGGTAGGGAATAGTTCTGTAAACTCTTAAGTATTTTTTTAAGTTAGTTACAAAATTAACCAATTGACAGTGATGCTGCGCACTTTCATCATACTCATAGTTATTTATCCAACGACAAGCTACACAGAAGTTTTAATATTTTATTCCTAAGGTTTGGCAGAACATTTGTCAAGGCTGGTATACATACACATATAATTTAAGATACCATAGAACGGTATGAAAACATTTAACTTTAAAAACATGTTTTTATAATTCCCCGACCACGGAAGGACGTGTGCTAATACAATATTGCCAAAAAGGTACACGACTGAAACTTTTCAAAAGTGTACCTTCCGCCAAAAAAAGAAGAAGAAAAAAGGCGGCTATTAGCATACGTTCACCTTGACAAATATTCGTCTCCAGTTCCAAACCAAATTTTGTAATCATCAAGTAAAATGTGTATCTTATTCAAGTTATTGTCACAACTGAATTTAAATGTTTTGGGAACGTTTGGTAATCGCCATTCTATTTGACGCAGAAACTTAACAAAGTTGTTCGAAATCCGCTAAAGGCGGAGTGTCCTAAATTCATTTTCTAAGAAAATGCCAATTTTAAAGAAAATTCAGGTACATTAAACAGTGATATCAATTTTGGAATTATATTATTTTAAAACTTTCCATGTAAGTGTTGTCAACTCGTTTGAATGTTGGTAGTTTTCGCAATTCGTTTTCACAGGCTTTAAAATAACTTAAACTACTCTATAATTTTGAAAATATTATGACACATTAGCGATTTTACACAATAATCACCATTTTATCCAATATATACATTACATTGCATTACATTTTGATCTTTTTCAGTATGACTCTGGGTGTATTATATAGTGCAAGGCATAGTAATCATTACCTTTATAAGGTTCTTCTGGGATTAAGTCCCAGTTCCGGTAGAGACCAAGAACCATAAATATGGATTGATTTAAAACTATGCACGTGCTCTGAGGTGGATCATATCAACATTAAAATCTTCATCTTTATGACTCTGGCTTTATTATATAGTGCCAGGCAAAGGAAATCATTATCTTTATAAGGTTCTTCCGGGATTAAGTCCCAGTTCCGGTAGAGATCTGGCACCGGTTTCTCTACCAAGAACAATAAAAATGGATTTATTTTAAGCCAAACGTGATCGCCGTGCTTTTAACCATAAGCCATTTGGCAGATCGGTATCTTTATAATTTTGAAAAACTAGACATGCTCTGAGCTTGAGCGCTTTATACAATAAATTCAACATTATCCTTATCCACATTATTCCTTATCTCCTTATATTTTGTAAATGAAGCATTATCTTTATAAGGTTCTTCCGGGATTAAGTCCCAGTTCCGGTAGAGACCGGCATCGGTTTCTCTACCAAGAACCATAACTATGGATTTATTCAAAGCCAAAGGTGATCGCCGTGCTTTTAACCATAAGCCATTTGGCAGATCGGTATCTTTATAATTTTGAAAAACTAGACATGCTCTGAGCTTGAGCGCTTTATACAATAAATTCAACATTATCCTTATCCACATTATTCCTTATCTCTTTATATTTTGTAAATGAAACATTATCTTTATAAAGTTCTTCCGGGATTAAGTCCCAGTTCAGGTAGAGACCCGGCAACGGTTTCTCTACCAAGAACCATACTGAGAATTACTTAGCCGAAGTTGACCGCCGTGCGTTTCACCATACGCCGATTATGGTAGGTCGATTTCTTTATAATTTTGTAAACTGTGCACGTGCTCTGATGTAAAATATGTCAACATTATAATCTTTATCACTCTGGGTTTATTATATAGTGACAGGCGTCGGAATCATTATCTTTATAACCTTCCAAGAACCATACTGATAATTATTATGGCAGGTCGATTTCTTTATAATTTTGGAATATATTTTGCACGTTGGTGCTTTTAGACAATAAGCACTATTTTTCTAATAAATACACAACAATCATTATCATTATTATCTTTATTCTTATACAATGCCCACCATTATTTGTACCCTTTAAAGGAACATTATATTTCCCGGTTCTTCGGGAATTACGTCACAGTTCCGGTAGAGACTCGACACGGGAATCTCTACCAAGAACCATGCTAACTGGTATTTAAACGCCAACGGTGATTACCGAGCTTCATCATAAGTTTTTGGAAGATCCATTTCTTTATAATTTAAAACAAATCATATTTAAGTGTTTTATTACAATAAACAGTTATATTTATATACAAATTATAATTCTTGTCATCATTATTTTATTCATGAACCTTTCCCAGGTCCTTTACAGGTCGCCGTGGTTTAATGGATATGGTGACCGCCCAGCGACCGGGAGGGTTCGATCCTCACCAAGGGAGCGTTCCCCTGATCTCCCCCAAAGACACCAAGCACCTGCTCCAGGCCCAGGAAACGGCCTTGAGAGCGCCTTTACAAACCCCAGGCCTTCGATGAAATCGAGCCAAAAAAAATACGTTTAAACTTACCTTTCCCATCATTATCTTGTACACTTACTTGACAGATCAGTTTCGATAAATTTGAAAAATAGCTTTACATGCAAAATTGTACAATAATAGTTACCCCTCTATCCTTTATTCGTGGTCATTCGTCGATTAGAATGCTTGTTGACCTTCAAACAAAATAAACGTTTAAACGTTAATACATGTAGTTTCTCCTGGCTCCGGTTACGAAACAACAATGGATTACAACTAACAACCTTATCCAGAACAACATCATTGAATAATAATCATCATCACAATCCTCTTTGTTTTACACCAGCCATTGGTCATTTTTAACCATTTTAGACAAATGACAATCAACATCAGTCAACATCGATCTTCATCAAAAAATCAACATCAATAACTATGATAGTCAATTATAAGGAGTATTATCAGTCATTATAATGTCACCCTTATCATCATCATCGTTATCATAATCATCATCATTATCAGTGTCATCATCATTACAAATCATCAATAGATCTCGACAGTAATCATCATCGGCCCGTATAAGATGCCATCATAATTGCATTAAACATAAAATTGAGGAACTCCAAAAACAGAAGATAAATCCTTATTTTTGACCAGTATCCTTTATTTAAGAAAATTGACCAATTGCCAAACACCACAATACAGCACAAGATGCGATCGAACTGGGATCACAGACTTGGTTATCATCAACTATCATATCCTCATTTTTCATCATCAACAGGCGTCCTTGTCATCATTGACATCATCATTTCCATCATCATCAACATTCAAAGTAATCGTAATCCTAAGCCACCGTTATTATCACCAGTCCATGATCTAATTCATAACCAGTTATCATCAGTCATTTATATTCATAACAAGTTATTGTCATCAATCATTTAGAGATATCTTAACCTAATCTAGTCATCACCAATAGTAATAATAATCTCAATCTCCATAATCATCACTGTTAATCATCATCTGACACCATCATTACCTATCAACATGATCATCAAAAGATAAATGACAAATCCTCATCATGACATAAACAACCTAATATGTATCTGTATCATCACTAGTCATCATCACTTAACACCATCATTGTAAAACCATCGTCAATCATAATCATATAGCATCGTCGTTATTATTACCACTCCTAATGTTACTCACTTGTATCACTATTATATTTTTTGAAGTAATTTAAATATCGACCATTTAATTGCAGATTGCTTCATTTTAAAACTACATGTACTCGCACCTTATTTGAAACCATTCTCATCAATTCACAGGGGTTTACATACAAGATTGTTACTGGTTTTTTAGAGTTGTGCAAGAGCAATTTTAGCCTCAAATTAAATATTCCGGTCAAATATACAAAAACCTCTACCATAAGACACAGCAGTGGGAGAACACAGACTGTGTCGTTGGCATAACTGGGTCCATAGGCAAAGAACACCGTTGCTCGTTAAAGACAGCCATGTCTTTTTTTCGGCGTAGCTGTTTAAAGTCACTTTTGACCTTAGATGACCTTCACCATGATAGGTCCGAAATGAATACACCCGAATTGTGCATTAGCTAATAATACAAAAATCACCGTAAACATTGGTAGTCTGGTTTCCAGACTAAAACATTGGATGCATATCGTATGAACTGAAATATGAATTTATTTTAAATTACATGTAAATTACAATAAATTAAAAACTGTCATGATACAAAACATCCTCTAAACATTACATCAAAACGTTTCTCCTTAGTTTACGAACCAGTATAGCATTAATCACATGTCTCTACAATTAAAAGAATCTATTGTTTACATGCCGTAGCGGCCACACTAAACACTACAAAAACAGGCTAGATTGCACTTTACCGATACGCAGTTGTTTACCACTATCGACAAAGCGGGGGTTTGGGGGCGGTAGCCCGCGATTCTAAGGAAATATATAGGTGTTGGAAATATATCTGTCTTTGATTTATTATAATCCATATTTGCGTTTATTAGTGTAAATATGTTTCTTTGTACTTTTTTTGTTAATTTTTTGTGTAAAGTTCTGTTTTTTTCTGCCAAAAATTAATATCACTATGATGCTTGCAATATTGAGTCTTTTATGTTTACATTCTACTAACATATGTACACATTATTACACATTATCTTTTATTTCATTCCAACATTATGTTCATGGTATTTCAGTGGCGAATATGTTTTCTTTTCCTATTGAAACTAATGTATTACTCGTTCAATTATTAAAAACCTAGTCATTACAATACTTATTAACAATAAAACATACGATTTCACCTATTCTTGTTCTTCATTTTTATTTGTTAATCCATTAAAATATAGTATTTTATTATCACTCACTACCTTCATTAAAATACATGGTCGCTTCATTCCATATCCTTTCAATGGTCGCAAACATTACAACATCAACGCCGTATATTTTTTTTAAAGATACTTCTAGTAATTATTTTAGCGGACTAAAAGACAGGTTAACATTTCAGAATGAATGATCGTTGCAAAATGCTTCCAAAGTTTAAAAATTAACAGATTTGATCTCATAAATAGGATTTGTGTTCTGTTATTATAAGCAATTTACAGAATTGAACATTTATGCGTAATGATGTGAGCGTAGGTGAATTTCCAAAGTGAAAGTCCAAAGTATATGCCCGATAGGTTACTTAGTATGTCAACGTAGAGCCATGGAGCCTCCTCAATATACAATAAATAAAACTGCCGCGGAGAAGCGAAGTATTTTACTTAAAATGTATACACCCTGCTGTTGACGATCAGACAGCAATCATGTTTAACATCCCATATGAAACATCACATCTTTCGCCACCCTCTTATGAGACGCATACATCTTTGGCATATATTTTCTCCGGTATAAGCACGGCGTATATGAAAAATAGTATGTCCATTTTAAAATGCATGTGTACTTCATAAGTGCACGGTAAAACATGAACAACAATTTACTTTAAGAAATTCAAATAGATCTAATTGTTTGCATAGATTTTTTTTATTTCATTTTTTTAATTAAGCTTACATAGCTCATTTTAATAAACAACCACCCATTGCGCGCGCTCGGTCTTTTGTTTGTTTTATTTGTGCATACATGTCAAGCAATTTACAATTCAATGCAATCAAGGCAATAAGTAACATATAGATTGCATTATCATATTCAGAAACATGCATTACATGAATGGTGCCATTTATCACAGATCCAAATAAGATTACGACATGATGTATACACAGGATAACCCGTAAAGCTTAGACATGTAAACATGAAAAAGCTTATTTCCAACGGGGTCCCTGGATTTAGTCGAACAGATCTTATACGTGACTATAAATATATTGTTTTTTTCAGTTCTTAATATATAATCGACATGATCCTACACATGATTTCTTCTACGAATGAAGTGAATCTTTCAAAAGTTGACATGATAATACACTTACACGAATAAAAAACATAAAAATAATGAATTACATAAAAATAAAACAAATCTAAAAGTAAAAATACATGGAATTCTCGTCTACCTTCATATCATTTAATAGATGTGTCTTAACAAGTTTCTTAAAAGTAAATTGCGATTCGATGGACTTTATATTATCGGGTAATGCATTCCAATCCGTAATACCATTGTAGTAAAATGAAGAACTAGTAAAGCCATCAACTTGAGGTACATAAAAATTAAATCGGGATCTATTCCCATACTGATGGACATCTGTACATTTGACAAAATTGTCTTTCATATAGCTTGGACATTTATTGTAGAAAATCTTATGGATGTGGTTAAGCCGAAGTTGCTTGCATCTTTGTTCAACGTTCAATAAACCAAGTTCTTCAAAATGCGATACAACAAGTGATGTCCTACAATGGGAATTGTTAATAAAACGAACCATTTTATTTTGGACTATTTGTAACTTGTGCTTAAGCTGTTTCGTGAGTCCACAATACCACGAAGAGGATACATAATCTAAATGACATTGTATTAAAGAATTACATAAGCTTTTTCTAAGACTTTTATTTAAAAAATCACGTTGTCTATATAAAAATTTAAGTCTAGAGTTAACCTTCTTGACGATATTATTTACAATAGAAGTACCGGACAAATCAGCATCTAGAATAGAACCAAGATATTTTACATACATCTGAGATTTTATAACATGATCATTACATTGTATATGAAAATTGTCCACCTTGGTGAGTTTACGTTTCGAACCAAAAAGAATACATTCTGTTTTGCCTAGATGGAGGGGGAGGGATAGCTTATTGTCAATTAACCATTTACTACAGGACTCGAGTTCTTTGCCTAAAACTTGACTGATGGTACTTGGATCTTTATGTGAATACAAAATAGCACTGTCATCAGCATAGAGTATTAATTTACAGTTAGATGATATACTTGTTTTCATATCATTAACGTAGGTCAAGAACAAAAGAGGACCCAGTATACTCCCTTGGGGAACACCACACACTACTGATTTGAAATCCGATTTAGCGGCATTAACATGTACAGACTGCGTCCTATCAGCTAGGTACGAGCGAAACCACTCCACAGACTCCACTCCCATCGCACGAAGCTTCCGACACAGAATGTCATGATCTACAGTGTCGAATGCCTTCTGTAGATCTAACATAATCATACCAGTAAACAAGCCATTAGAGGTTTGTCCACGTATATGATCAGACAGGTGAATAAGACAGGAGTCAGTGGAGTGATTCCCCCTGAATCCACTCTGATACTCATACAACAGACCGTTCTTCACTAAAAAGGATTCCAACTGGTTGTATACAGCTCTCTCTAATATTTTTGAAACAATGGACAAAATACTAACCGGTCTATAATTAGAAACCTCGGACCTATTGTCTTTCTTAAACAGTGGTTTTACCTTAGCACTTTTTAAATCAGTGGGAACTACATTGTTAACAATAGAGCTATTTATCAAAAATGTAATATGAGTTTTGATATAAGGAGCAGAATCTTTCAAAAATCTGGCCGGATTTCGTCTAACCCAGTACTTTTAGAACAATTCAATTTGCTTGACTCTTTGTAAACAAAATCTTCAGAAACTGTATGAAGTTTAAAAGAATTGTGAGCAGGATTTCTGTCTTTGTAAAACGATTTAAAAATGTTAGATGCTGTATTAAATAGATTTGGAGCAGTAGGAAGCTTATCAACTAGTACTGAAGCAACAGTTGTGAAAAAATTGTTAAAATGATTGGCTATTGTTTTAGCTTCAAAACATAGGTTGCCCTCTACATTTAAAACAACATTGGTCGAGCGCGTGTAATACGATGTGTGTGACAGAGAGTTAGAGTGTCACATAGAATACATTAATAAACAACTGATACGTATTAAACAAACATGTTACATAATTATAATAATATAATACTGATAATACTACTAAATGATAATAATTACTGTTTTGATAAAAATCTTCCAAAATCTGAGTGATTTATTGGATTGTGCATGTTTTGTGTAAGACATTATTTACTGCATAGATTTGAATCTGATCATGCCAGCATGCGTGTTGCAAATGTTTGTTTTTGTTTTCGTTGTTGTAGTTTTGAACGCCTTCATTTTAAGAAGTGTATTCCAATGTCTTGTCTTGAGTAGTTTATCTTATCAGACGTACAATAACACAAATAATCCAATATCTGTTATAATATCACACTAACTAGAGTGCATATTAATTTTTGAGTAATGTTTTAACTGTGGTGTAAACTACAAATATTGAAGACATGATTGAACGTAACCCTGCCCAGTCTAAGTTGTTTGTTATTAGCAATCCATTTGTTTATAATCAAATTTGTTATGTAAAAGTGTTTTTATCAAAACGTCGATTAAACCCATTGCATGATAAAAAATTAAAGCTTGAAATAAGAAATAAGGGTCTGAATAAAATGTAGAAGAACAAACTCATTGAAACGAAGTAAATTGCACTGACGCTGTTTAGACAATTGCTTAAAAGCCCTTCATCATATGTTTATGCGTGAACATTGAACCTATAAGAGTAACGCTGATAACCTCGCGAAAATCGTGCATTTTGCTAAATAAGCACCGTCTACCCATGTCGTCTTACTCAAGATCATGGCGAAATATGTAACACATCGCAGAATCGAATTTTCTTCCAATATAAACAATTTAAATAGATGTTTCTATAGGCACACTTTAAATTTCCATGGTACGTGACACAGACAGTGGAGATTCTAATACATGCTCATTTAACACCTGTAAAGCAAACATACGTGAAACAAAATAAATGTAGATACTATGAACTGTATCGCATTGCGTATTGTAAATAACAAGTCCACAGTACAACTTACAAAACACGTGCTTTTTACGTGTACTGCTGTAACGTCATTATTACGTAGTTCACAAACAAATATCACATATTAAAGTTAATACAATAATCCTATAACGATTTCTTTTTACTTAACTTATTAGAACATATACTTTTAATTTAATGCTATGAAGGAGAATCGAATTATTCTAATGGGTGTATACTTGAATATCAACCTTGACATCATTGGTAAATAAATTGCAATGTCTGGTAATGTTTTAAACATGAAAAAGAATTTCGATTAATTTATCTACTCTAGATGAGAAACAATTGTATTCAGCTTTTACAAACAGCATTATTATATATTTCCTTACGCGCATGAAGAATACAATTGCAATTCAATTTCATATGCTCCGACCGACCACGTGTTATTTCAACAGTAATCACAGCAATGCGTCTTAAACCTCGTCGTATTTCAAAGCTAAAGAATGATTTTCAGCAAAAGGAGGCAGTCTACAGTTTTGTACAGTTTTGTAGCCATATTTGCGCATTGGCCCCGGTCAATTTCCTGAACTTAAGGTATATGGCCTAAACAAAATTGTTTTTTGACTCCAGGAGCTTAAATGTAAGTATAAATGGTCAATATTCTAGCAATTTCACTTGTTTTCAGTAATTCGAAACTAAGTGACCTGGAATTTAGTCAACAACAACAACACGCTGAGTGAGAAGTAAACACATGTACTTCCTGCTTGAAGCAGCCGGCATTTGACAGATTTCAACGGTGGGTTTAAATAAGTTAACAGTGCAAAAAAAGTAAACGGTAATGACCCATTTTGTTTGGCTCAGTTTGAAAGCATTTGCTGTGATGGTGCAAAGCAAGTTGTCCACTGTGTGCGTTTTGTTACCCGGAAAGATAAAAGTGATTGCCGGGTTTATCTGAAAATAGGATTTTTACGGTCAAGTTCCGAGACCTCCGAAAAGGTCTATTTTACCCCAGATATCAGTTTAAAGTGCATTTTCTGTATTGTTTTGTGCTTTTTATGCAAGCTGTTGGTGAGCTGCACTGAAAATTGTCTGAATCTATTTTCAGGTTGTGATCGAAGGCCTTGTTTTGAGGGTGTTTTGCAGACCAGTGGTTGTCGGCCTGGGGATTTTCAAGAAAAACTGTAGACTGCCCCCTTAAGGTAAAAATCCCAAATTTCACACCTAACACCCCATAGTCAAAGGTGACATTGTTTGATAAAATAGAGTCAGCAACACCAGAAAACAGCTTTCCCATTCAATTCTGAGCAATTTGAGCAGAGATATTAACATTTCAGTAGGGGGAGGTAAGCCTGATTTTTGAAGAAAACCCTATTTTGCACGGTACGCGCATCTGCTTTAGAGCTGCAGTCTTTGTTTCTTTGTGCGATATGCTTAGTTGTTTATGCAAGAAAGGCTAAGCTGTCTTAATTCAACTATATGTACAACATTTAGTGCCTTTCATACTATTTAAACTCCTAAATGTGCATAAACTTTGATGAAAAGCGAGTGAAAAACACTGATTTTAAGGGAAAAATCATCAAAATTCATTTTATTTTTTAACTTTGACCAGTGTGGTGAGCAATTTTTGACTCCGAATGTAAGCTGACACTCATTATGAGTCAGTTTTGGCAATATGATTATATCTACATTTCATATCTGTGCAAATTGAGAGATTTTTAGACTTGGGTAGAATACGGAAAGAATGATCATAAAGTTGCGTGAAAATGCCGCCGTTGATATTCTCACTGAAAATAGTCTCAAATTGTACATTGTAGTTATTTTACAAAGAAAACCACCCAGTTTAATCCAGAATTGACTGAAGAGTACAAATAATTCAAATTTAGATGGGTTTAAAACTTTGGACTGCTATCTTAAGGAGGCAGTCTACAGTTTTGTAGCCATATTTGCGCATTGGCCCCGGTCAATTTCCTGAACTTAAGGTATATGGCCTTAACAAAATTGTTTTTTGACTCCAGGAGCTTAAATGTAAGTACAAATGGTCAATATTCGAGCAATTTCACTTGTTTTCAGTAATTCAAAACTAAGTGACCTGGAATTTAGTCAACAACAACAACATTCTGAGTGAGAAGTAAACACATGTACTTCCTGCTTGAAGCAGCCGGCATTTGACAGATTTCAACGGTGAGTTTAAATAAGTTAACAGTGCAAAAAAAGTAAACGGTAATGACCCATTTTGTTTGGCTCAGTTTGAAAGCATTTGCTGTGATGGTGCAAAGCAAGTTGTCCACTGTGTGCGTTTTGTTACCCGGAAAGATAAAAGTGATTGCCGGGTTTATCTGAAAATAGGATTTTTACGGTCAAGTTCCGAGACCTCCGAAAAGGTCTATTTTACCCCAGATATCAGTTTAAAGTGCATTTTCTGTATTGTTGTGTGCTTTTTATGCAAGCTGTTGATGAGCTGCACTGAAAATTGTCTGAATCTATTTTCAGGTTATGACTGAAGGCCTTGTTTTAAGGGTGTTTTGCAGACCAGTGGTTGTCGGCCTGGGGATTTTCAAGAAAAACTGTAGACTGCCCCCAAACATTCAGTATTTATAGTACCCGGAGCGTAGTGTAACTCAAAGACGAAAGTATAGGCAAGAAAAAAGGTTATATCTGACTATTTAAATCCGCTTGCGTTGGATAAGGTAGTTTGTTCTCGAACGACCAAACATTATTATTTTTAAACTAAACTTCTAAAGTCTCATTGTACGATTTGAATAGATTTGTTTAACCTCTACTCGGTCGTTTGTTCAATCCTGACAACTCAGACAGAAGTGTCTACGTATTTCATTTATACTCTGTAAGCCACATTTATTGTCTGATCTTAATGAAACTTGATCAGGAGATTTGTCTAAATGATATCTTGGATGCGTTTAAAAATAGTTCTGGTTGGTTGAAAAACGAGGCCGCCAGGGGGCGGGGAATTTGTCCATATATGGCTATAGCAAATACTTGTTAACACTCTAAAAGTCATATTTGTTGCCCAATCTTCATAACACTTGGTCAAAACATTAGTTTAATGCTATCTTTAATTAGTTCAAAATAGTTCCTGTTTGTTGAGATACATAGTTGCCAGGGGTCGGGTAATATATCCTAATATGGCTTTATCCTAATATGGCTTTAGTACAACCTTGTTAGCACTCAAAAAGTTAAATTTATTGTTCACTCTGCATGATACTTGGTCAGAACATCTGTTCTACTGATAAATTGGGGCTAAAGGACAGAGACGGATACAAATCAAAGCTATTACTCGGATAGGAGGAACGATTCAGATCATCTGATCATGACAAAAGTACAAGGAAATGTCGTTTTGTGATTTTGGATCTGGGAAGTAATAAAGGCGTTCAAGTAAGAAAAGTGTACGAGCCTTGGCTGTATCCTAAGGCACCGTTTTAAAAATATTTCGACGAGTATTCGGACCTGTTTTACGGACATATCGACGACAAGAAGTCTGCTCGTTTGAATTTGAAGCGAACCCTCGACACATGGCAAGGCAGAAACACATTGAAAAGTCTTACATAAACAAGGGGCTTTCGGTGAGTTTTGAGTACTACGCCGTGTCAAATAGGAATGGAGACACCGTTACAGTTTATTCAGAGACAAACTTTGATTTGGACTGGGGCGCAGGAATCCTTGATAGAGCTTTTAACAACAAAAAGAGTATTACAAAGTATGATGTCCCGACGATGGATTTAGGAAGATTCATCCGTATATCAATTCAATCGCTCCGTCCGGAGAAAGTTCTAATCAAAATGGATATTGAAGGTTCCGAGTTTGTTCTTCCACACCTATACGAAAACGGATTACGTTGTGATATTATGATAACATAATTACTGCTATGGCAATCGAATTACACAACTGGGCAAAACCTTCATTCAACGCCTGATTGCCCATTCCGTCTATTAAACGTCCACTTGAAGCCCAAGCAAACGTTGATATTGGATGTGGATGACGAAATGTACAACAATGATTTTCAACCAAATTGGTGAAAACTGAAATTGAAGGATATGATTACATTTGTTTTCTGTGGTGTTTTATTGACAAATGATATAATAATATCATCATTACTAAATATTTCCATTATTTCTTCAATCAAATTAAAAGTACCATGCGTATGCGACTACTACTACTACTTTAAAATTAAAATTAATAGTCAATATATTAAATTTATCATGCGATTTTATAATGGAGATAAGCAATTGTTCGTGTGTGGGGTTTTAAGTATATTTGTAAATATTCAAGGATCGGATATCCACAGTTAAAATGTATTTTTTATAAATAAAGTATTATATCATAGACTTCTTCAAACCGTATGGAAAATATGTTACCATAGACAACTGATTTCGATTTCATGGACTAAAATAGTGGGTATATTCTTTCTTCAACTAACTGTTTGCATTTTAATGACAACTTCAATGCAATGAGGTAAATGTTTGGTTAATCATGCGTGTTTTGTGATAACTTGTGATGTTTGGCATGCTTTGCCGGTTGTTATCCAATGAATTAAATTTGTCAGTTCCATGGCAAAGCCCGAGCTTTAATCATCTTTATATTTAGTGTTGTGTTATATGTTTCTTTATAATAAATAAAATTGGTGACCTGCAATAAGAAAAATTGTATTTTGTGAAGAAAGTGATTTATTTGTTGTAAATATATAATAAAAAATAAAGTGTGTATCAATATACATAGTGTTCATGGTATTGTTGCGCTTTGCAAACGACTTTCACCAATTATGTGGGCAAAAACAAAGATAAATGCGTTAATCTGTGAACAGGTGCCTAAAATTTACCTGTCAAACAATGAAACATGACACAAAACAAATTTGAATTTAATGATATCATATCGTAATAATGCTTAATTGAGCAATCGCTATTGGATTTTAACAACGCATGTTTTGTCATTCTTAGACAGCACTGTGTACAGTAAACGCAAAAGTGCGAATTTGCAAATTTACTTTAAGCCCTTTAACCGCCACCGCTTACTTAAATTTACTCGTTAGTTACACCTTAAATAGCACGTTTAGACCACAAACCGTCTGATAAAGTCGTGCATTATAAGACGTTTTCCGTTAAATTTATTTAATCAATCCTACGGATACGAATTCGTAGTATTGTCAGTCAAGACGATTTACGTGCCGAAGTCTCACGTTATCATTAACGTTAAGTCGTCAAAACGATGAAATACATAGGGTTGTTCATCATAATTTATTCGTTTAAAAAACATTTCTGTGCCACACTGTTCGCTATGTTCTATAATTGCAACGTGTTTTTGTCACAAAATCCATTGCCGAACCTTTTTGCATTATTAATGAAAACTTCCTAATACACGTGCTTGATCGTTCGACCTCTGTCATACCGCAGTCCCAACCCAAAGGATGACCCTACTGACGGTTACACAACTTGAGTAAGACGGCTGGATTCTGGTGTTTCGGGCTACCGCCATGAATGGAAAAACCGTGTAAAGCACCCGGTTGACAGGTGCTTTAACATGTTAAATTTCAAGTCCATTATATACCATTCAACAGCATTTAACTGTTTCTTGTATCTTACATATGGTATGCCTGCTTATTAATTTTTTGCTGATTGAATGTTAGCTGATTTAATATAAAGAAGTGAACAAGCCGCATTTAATAAAATTCACTACCTGTGGATTTGGCATTAAGATTTATGATGTTTTGTGGATACGAATACAAACTCGAACGCGTTGTTAGTTGATGGATACAGGGTCGATTGGCGTATGGGTTTGAACATTATTGAAATGTTAATGGTTTTTAAAGCAGTAGCGTTAAGAATAAAAATGGTTGAATGATGAGCTGTTTTATCTGTAATGTAATACTGGGAAACGTCTATCATTTAGACATAGTTCGGCCACTTTCACACTGTCATTGCCGCTTACAGAGATGTAATTTTCTCTCAATGTCAATGTATTAATTACGTACATCATTACCTCCACGTCCAAACCGATCAACAGGTCACGCTCTTTTTTCCAGCAAGCAAGACAATGATCACAACTACTAAGTTAATCGTATAGTGAGGCAAGTTAAGTTTGCTTTATATTGTATCAACTGCGAAGTTGGATACTTTGTATTCGACAACGAAGAAACAAATTAAGCAACTTTTTCGCCAAATAAAGGGTCGTGAATTCATGCTTGTCAAAACCCACAAATTTAACTATGCACACATTCTTCATGATGTTGATGCTAGTACGAGGAACGGATTCTTCGTAGATTGTGTATCAACACTTTTAAAAAATCTGCCCAGATCGTATCAGATATAAATATTTTCGGTTATTGAAAAGGAAGTGTTCTGCGACTTGGGGACGCATCTCAAGAACCCGTATTTGTGTATGCTGATCTAAATATGTGACAGGAAAAACAGTTGTTTGAAGCATTTAACATATGTTGACCTGTTTGTGTCACATTTCGCTTGTATTATATAACCTTCTGATATTAAACGTTTATTTATTTTTTATTGATTGATATATACGCAAACACAGTTGGGCTAAGGGAGAACTAAATGCAGTTAGGCACCTGTTTGCAGTTATAATGAGGTGAGTTTTGCGGTGCGGAGATTCTTATTGTAAATCATTAATTGTGAAGCAGTACCCGGTGTATGTATAATACGTGCGGACACTTTTATAACGTGTCCTTGTCCGTTTGGACACGCGAACAAAGTTATAATCACAGAGTACAGTGGGTATTGTGAATATCAGAACTATATATTTACCGGAGTTTGAATTATGACACATAAAAAGTAATACAGTCCGTGCAATCACCGTTGCTTACAAAGGTTCCTCGTGTAACTGATTTTAGAACACGTATGAATGATTTCGTCTTGGTTAATTTATCATTTCACTTTTTCAAGTCAATTTGAACGCGTAAAATCAAAGTACCTGTGCAACATTTGTGAAGAAGGCATCCATCTAGGGATAGTTAAGACAGACATATGAACAAAAACATGAAGGAAATAAATATGTCTGTGAAACGTGTAGAATGACTTATAATATAAAAGGTAGTCTGTTTCGGCATGTTTAAGAAAGATACATTAATAACAAGGCTTACAATTGTACAGTAAAAACCTGCAAGACAAAACTCGTTTGAAGAAGTTATTTGGTAACACATTTGAGAAAGATTCACGCACTGGATAAAATACTGCAAAAGAATTGGCAAGTGGAAGTACATCTTTATCAAGAGATAAAATAGATAATGACCCTTACTCCGGATTAGAGGATATTAGTGAAACTGAGTTGTTGCAGGATATTGATTGTTTGGGGTATATGTTTTCTTTCCATTACGTCGTTTCAAACGTCACATCTGCTGCTTCTTCCGAAATAGTTAACCTAGGTAACTTTTTCATCGATATAAGCGACAATGAATATGTTCCTATCCAGCGACTTTATAGATCCAGATACCTCTATACGTTTGCTATGTGACGTCAGCGTTCCGGAAGTGTCGTCGGATTGAGGCCTCACTCCGGAGGTTCCCGTAGCACATAGTGATTGTTTGGAAATTCCGGTAGTGTCGTTGGATGGGGGCCTCGCTCTGGATGTTCCGCTAGCCCATAGTGTTGGGGTGGGCGTTCCGGAAATGCCCTGTTTGGACAAAGGCTTTGTTCCGAAAGTGTCATCGGATGGGGTTCTCGCTCCGGAGGTTCCCGTAGCCCATAATGATTGTATAAGCGTTCCGGAAGTGTCGTCGGATGGGGGTCTCGCCCCGGATGTTTCGTTAGCCCATAGTGCTGGTAAGGGCGTTCCGGAAATGCCGTGTTCGGACGGGGGCCTTGTCCCAGAAGTTCTGCTAGACAATAGTGATTGAATGGGAGTTCCGGATATGCCGTGTTCTGATGGGATTCTTGCGCCGGAGGTCCTGCCTGACGACGATGACGATGATGACAATGACAGTGTCATTCTTATTGAAAGTGATAAAGATAATAACGAAGAAATCAAAATTGTAAAGCAATGCATTTATTTTACTTTTAACAGAACTGATAAAATAAAAAATGGACAAATTGAGCACTTTCACAAAACTGTGTCTATAGGTAATGCAGAAAATATTAAATTTGAAGATATTTAAGATATTTTTAATGTGTATGCAATTTAACAGTTACACCGGGAAGTTTCATACAACAAACAATTAGTTAATTGTTTTTATACGATTTCATTAACATTCGGCTGTTGGGAGTGTCGCGAAATACGCGATTGTGGCATTTGTTGTATTCATTTATTTGGATAAGTATAAAGTTAAAATTTTGACACCGATACTTAACGGATTTTCAAACGGATATTTGCCGTTAATGTTTGTGTACGATTGTTTCATGAACATATTGCCGTTAACAGTTCTACCGTAAACGGTAACCATTAACTTATAAATAGCGACCGTTGCGTTGTTTAGGGAAGAATGTTTTGGATACTTTTTTGAATTGTTGGATTATATACAAATTATTACTTTATGGAAATAATATATTTAATGAAAAAAGAATAGTGAGTGTCTTTTATTCTTCCTGTCAACTAACATAAAGTCTTTAGAAAATAAATCTCGGTGTGGCGAAACAATTCAATACAATACAGTCCATAGCAGAACAACAAAGAGATATTCGCCACATATGTAGCAGTGTTGTTTTTTTTATTCAAGATCGGGTCATGCAATCGGCCCCATTAACAATGGACAAAGTATAAATTTTTACCAGATGGGAGCTAGAAATTCCCAATGGAAGGTGCACACAATTTTTTTTATTTGTTTAGATCGTAATATTTTGTTCAACACCCGTCCATATAAGTTCAACCTCAGTAAATACACTACTAAAAACTTTTGTATTCTCAGTTTTAAAGCATTTTTTAGCAAAATAACAACACCGCTTATTTCACAATCTTATTCAAAACGCCGCAAATTTTCCCAATCCAAAATTGTGGAAAAAAACACTGCGGAGTACACATTTATGAAAAGTGTATCAATTACACCAAGACTTGTATTAATCGTGTTTGGTTACATTTGGATTTTATGAGCTGTTAATTAAATAACACAATGTTTCATGAAAACATCCTGTTCCCATGAACTCTTTTTGCCTTGACTTTTAACAGCGTACCCTGTCAGTGTTACAAATGACGTTTAACTGAGTTTTTTATGTTGGTAATTCATCTTTACAGCATTTTAAAGAGTGCTGTATGTCACGAAAAATAGTTTGGTATTTTGTTTTGCCGGTACACGTGCAGATTTGTTAAATACTCTGATAATTGATTAAGAACATCCTGAGTTTACCTGACAATAATGAAACACAGTATGCACTATACCTTGAATTAAGTAAGTGGAAAGTCTTTGTGAAGTTTATTTTTGTTTCCATAATTGGAATGTATAAAATAACAAGGTACTTAAAATTTATATTTTTCCCCTGTATTCATCATTTCAGCGATATTCTACGTATATATGAATAACAAAATTGTCTCACGGCATATCTGTTTCAGTTCTGAAGAAATAATATACTCTGAAGTCAAATGGGTCACATTTTAATACCACTATTTGAGATCAGTCTTTTTAATGTGTCATCAAAGCCTACTATTGAATTCCTGTGGTTTGCATTTAAGACGAATTTTAAAGTCTGCTTGTTGTAAAACCATCAGTTACATAAAATCGTATCCGTAACTTTAAAATGGGTTAAAAAAGTTGAAAAGAGGCATATCGACTGTAAATCATTGAAATTAAAAAAAATAAATATGAAAACAAACCCTAAAGTATTTGTTCACATACTTATTAATCAAGATACAATACCATGTTAAATGACAATTAGTTTAACGATATTTATTTCAAATAATGCACATTTGTTCCCATAGAATTACAACAATGTTTTTAATACGTACATGTTTGAATAGGAAAGGAACAAAAGACAAAGTCTTATACAGTTCTTCTCCCTATACAATAATAGTTTCATGTTGACAAACGAGCATAATTGGATGTAAATGATTTAAACAATAATAACATAATTGTAAAAGAAAGAGAAACTCCGTATATAGAGTTTCATGTGTGAAACACAGATAACGGATTAACAATTGAGCAATCTAGAAGAGAGAAAGAGAGTAGCAGAGGTTTGGGGAGAAAGAGAGAGGTTTTGAAAGGCTTGTTGTATGAAAGAATAGGAAAAGGGTTTTGAGTCGTTCTGAAGCATATTTACCAATCAAATCGCTTACTCTTGGTAATAAATTTATGAACTGCATCAGCTATTTTAGAATTGATTAAGTAGTCACGAGTGGTGTCACCATATAAAATAGTTTCAATGCAGGGGAAGGAATACATGGATATTGAATTTATAAGTTCACCGCGAATATGTTCATACTGAGTGCATTCAAGAAAGAAATGTGACGTCGTTTATTGAAGTCCGCATATACATAACGGAGAGGAAATGATATTGCGTCTGAAGAGATGGTCATTTAAGGCGCTACACTTTGTTCTTAGGCGCGTGTGTAACATTTGAGGGCGTCTTTAACTGTAGGAAAATAATGGATTTGGAATCGGTCGATCTGTGTTAATAAGCTTTAAAGGAATTGATCGATTCGGCGTTCTTTACGTCGTCGGAACGATTATTCCATTCAGATACAGTGGATGGTAAGAACGAATTCGAATACAGGGATGTTCGCGCTTGAATTGTTTGGAGATTAGATGCATTTCTTTATGAGTAATTGCTACGCGATCCAACTGTTGCGGTTAAAAGGGATTGTAAGTAGTTTAGTATATTGCTTGAGTACATTTTATACATTAATATTAATTTATGTTTGCGTCTTCGTTGACTGATAGTTTCCCATCCTAGCTAAGTATACAGATCTTCTATTGAGACTAAACGCGTGCATCCAGATGCTATTCGCGCTGCTTCGGTTTGGATTTTGTCAAGTTCATCTTTTTCATATCGTGTACAATTATCGAATACAGCGTATGAGTACTCCAGGATTGGTCTTATAAACGACACATATAAGATAAGATAAGATAATCTTTTATTATAGTGACATGTGTTTACGTACAAGGTGTTGACAGACATATATACAATGCATAAAAGAACACCCGGCCTAATAGGCCTATAAGTCACCTTAACGGCAGTGTAACATATAACGTGATCATTATTATACAAATGGACAATAAAATGTTTGATATTTTATATATTTCCTCGAGAGTCTTTCTATTAAGCATTAATTTTAATAAACACATTACATGAATTCGTGTCCATGCCTTTTCCTTTATAAAAGATATATGCGCATGCCAAGTACAGTCATTTGATATAAAGACACCTTAATGTTTATAGACATAAACAGTGGTTATATTAACGTTCTGCATGGTCAAAGGAGGGTGGGATGGTTTATTTATTTTGCGGGATATAAGCATTGATTCGGATTTTGATGGGTTAAAACATACCAACCATTTGTCAGCCCAGTTGGATATTTTATCAATGTCTGACAGCAGTACGGCTGCAGTTTTGTTTGGCGAATTAACTACCATGAATAGGCTGGTATCATCAGCGAACAAATGAATGTGTGATTGTATGTCAGCGATGATGTCATTTATATACACTAGAAAACTAGTGGTCATAAATTAGAGCCTTGAGGGACACCGGCGAGAATTTCGATGGGTGTTGAATGCGCTCCCGGTAATATTAATTTTTTTACGATCAGAAAGATAATTAGACAGAAAAGATAATAGATTTCCTCGAATTCCTGCCTGTTGTAGTTTGAATAATACACCTTTATGCCATACCTTATCAAAAGCTTTACTAATATCAAAAAATACAACTCTGACTTCAAGGCCATTGTCTAAGGCTCTACAAAATGTGTTAGCTTATTGCCAGTCGAGTCACCTGGCAAAAAGCCAGATTGAGTTGATGCAAAGAATTAGTTTGAATGAAGAAAAGATGTGTTTGTGTAATATCCTCTCAAAGACCTTCTCGATAGTGTTAAGAAATGATATTGGTCGATAATTCAAATTAGACGTTAAGGATGGGTCGCCTTTTTTGAAAATCGGACACACATTTGCGATTTTCCAACAAGAAGGCATTTTGCAAGAAATAAGACAAGAGTAAAACAAATCACACAAAGGGTAACTTAATTGATGCATTGCCTATTTGAGGATACGATTATCTATGTCATCAGGACCGGACGCTTTACCTACCTTAAGACATTAAATTGAGTCAATGATCTTCTCCTGTGTTACATGGATAGACTGAAGACTGTCAAGGTTTGCATGGTGCATAGTTGGAATTTCGTGGTTGCTTTTATCAATTGAAAACTGGCTAGCAAAGTACTGGTTTAGCATATCAGCTTTGCTAATGTCATCCACTACAAAGATGTTAGTTTGGTCATCGTAACAATGTGGAATTGTGTTATTTGATTTTGTAGGAATACATGTTCGAAGAGTTTTCCACCAATCTTTAGCGCAAAGGTCGGATGAATGAAGTTTCTGTGAAATCTTGTTAAAATATTCTAATTTCGAATTGCGTAAAAGTATTACAACCTCATTCCTTACATAACGGAAATTTGACAAGTGTACATCACTATTGGATTGTTTTGCTTTTTGGTATAGGCGTTTACGTTTTCGAATTCTTTTCTGTATGTTATTGTTTATCCATGGAATATCACGAGAACGGATACAAACATTTTTGTTCGGAATATGTATTTAAAGAAAAGAACATAAATTTTATTTAAAAACAATTAACGCTTTCTGCGCAGATTGAGGGTGTTCTGCTTGTTCAGAATTATTTAAATGAGTAATACTGTTTTAGTAATATTTTCTGCGTAGATATCAACATTTTCGCATTTTAGAAGACCCCAATCAGTATCCGTCATTAATTGTCGTAGTTTTTGAAAATCTCCAATATCGTAATGCCAGATGTGTCGATAAAACGTTTTACATCTGGGTTTTGTAAATTTTAATGTAATAAAAACAGGGCAGTGGTACCGAACAGTTTGCTCTAAAAAGGGTTCGCCTTTACAGAAATAAGTACACTATTCGGATTGCTTACAAAAATTAAGTCAATAATAGACGATGTGTGTTAAGTATAATGTGTTGGTTCGTTAATGAGTTGCATAAAGTCATGTTGTTGACATAAGTCTTTTATTTTTTGTGCGGACTGAATCTGCGAGAGCGTTAGTGTTGAAATCACCTGCTATTATAATATCATTTATTTGTGTATCTCTTGCTTGCTAGCCATATAGAATCTTCAATGGAAAGCATATATGATCTATCCGCACTGGGCGGCCGGCCTATAAAACACGCAAAAAAATGGATTTATGTTTAGAGGGAAAAACTTCAATCCATATACATTCTACATTATTTACTTCAAGATCGTGTCTGCGTTTGAACACTTTCATTAACATAAATAGCTACGCCACTATGAGAATCTGATGGGCGATCCTTACGAATTGGTTGGTGAAAGCCGTCAAAGAGGAGATCAGTAGATGGGATAGAGCTATTTAGCCATGTTTCAGTAAAATCAATTATATCAAAGTCGCGTTAACCTGTGTAAAGAAGATCTATTTTGTGTATTAGACTTTGTATATTGTAATGAACAAAACGTATGTGGCTTGCAGATGAGGAACAAAGAATGGAAGAGGAACTGCTTGCATCTGTATCAACAGATTGATCTGACAAAGAAGTTCCTGGGTTTGGATGAATATCACCTGATCGTATTAAGACTATAGAGATCCAACAACATAGTACGACACACAATAAACAATTAAGGAGCGTTTTGAGAAAAAGAATATCAGAATGTATGTTTTTCCTATCAGGACACGTTTGCGTGGATGTTTAATAATCAGAGATATGTTTGAACACATGCGTACATTAATTTGTAATGAAAAAAAGGCTTGTTACATTAAGCCATAATTGGCATGCGTATAACAAGTGTATGAATAGTGAGAAAATAGCTGGTGATTTATATGCAACCATGACAGAGTTTACTGGTCTCTGTTTAATGTACGACATAATAATATGCTCCTATTAGCACGAGATGAGGAAAATGACAATTAATCTCACCAACTCAGTTTCTTTACTGTCTAGTAGATTAGATCCTCTGGGACACAACTAATTGAGTAGTAACAGATTCCACTGAGATTGACAGAAATCTTTTGGTATTATAGTTTTAAACTCTATTCCCCTAATGGCGCTAGGGCCACAACAAATTGATTACGTGTTCGATGGATTTCCCGCACCTAAAAATCTTAAAACGAAATAGTTTTATTTTCATTTTTATTTTGCGCCCGCAGCAACAATTTGTGCTCCGCACATATTCGTTCAATGATTAAGTTTAATTTAGCCTACATATTTTACGATATAGACTGTTATAACGCTTTCCGATATTGATTGGTTTATGGTAAATGAATGGCGGCGTCCGTCTGCTTCGTTGTGTCAGCAAAAGATGTTAATGGAAACGTAATTTTTCCGCCAGATGCAATCAATCATCGCATTACTGATGATTTCCGTGTTTTGTTCCTCGCAGCAGCATCTGCATCGGGATGCGAAATATCACCAGAATGCGTCAATGCGGTAAAAATTTGTGGTAAACTAGGTGGTAGTGATCAAATAAAAATGTCGAACATCAACATGCAACTTAGTGTCGCAATGGAATTGGACAAAAATGTTGCCGAGTTTACTATAAACTCTGAGCGCCTTCCTAATCCTAGTATAAACAGTGAGCCCGATGCTTTCAAATATATGCTATATTATATTTTGCCTGTATGTCTGTCTGTCGTTGTATTTGTGTGTCTGCCCAAAACATTAACCTTGGTCATAACTTTTGCAATATTGAAGATAGCAACTTGATATTTGGCAGGCATGTGTATCTCATGCAGCTGCAAATATTAAGTGGTGAAAGGTTAAATGTCAAGGTTATCCTTCAAGGTCAGAAGTCAAATATATGGCTTCAAAGCCGCACAGTAGGGGGCATTGTGTTTCACAAACACAACTCTTGTTAATCATTGAAATACATGGCATTTCTCTCTGTACTTTCATTTTCCTGAAAGTAAGTTTCTAAAGGCACTTGATTAAAGCTTCTCAAAGTTTTGTATGGAAAAAAAATAGTGGAAATAAAAGTAAAACATGTTTTCTGTTCAATGTATTTGACAAGCACATCAGGTCGGTAAAAATGGGAATTGTTGTAAGCTTTATAAAAGACACAAGATTTTTGCTGTTGAAATAGTGAGAATTATGATGACAGTCAATTTTGTGAAAAAGGTCCATAACATTTCTCTTTCTTGCAGGAGGAATTATTGCAGAACATCAAGACATGCCAGTCGTATATCTGTGGAGATCAGTTAGAAGATGCACCTGGCCTGTATGTTCGGAGATGCATGACCTGCAACTCTGAGGTGGAAACAGCTTATTACTCAGCCAAGTGTCGGCATTCCCTACCGCCAGTGTGCATCCACTGTGGAACTCCTGACAGTTTGTTAGATGACAACGATGCATATGTTGCAAATTTGTATTCAAAATACTCCATAGTCAGATCAATTTGTGTGTCTTGTCGACATTCTGGAAAAGAGGCAAAAACTTGAGGCGCCAAGAAGTTTGTTAAAAAGCAAAACGTCAAGTGAACTCATACAGGTCTTAAACCATTCCTACTTTGTTTTGGTTTGAAAATGACACCAAAGCAAACTGATGTTCATATGATGTATTAGTGTTGACATGTTGTGATTGAACATGAAAAATCATGGATTGGATGAAACAGCAAATGCTTTAACTTAAAAAATATAAGTGTTTAGTCTTTACCAGTTTACTTCTATTTCTACAGATTTTATTAGTTTTGCCTTAAGATTCAAGCTGATTCTAGTCATTTGTGATTGCATGTTTCTTGGAAAAGTATGTTGTTTTTATCTCCTGCCATAGGCGGAGGGATAATGTTTTGGCGTTGTCCGTCCGTCCGTCTTTCCGTCCTTCCGACCCGCACTTTTGTGTCCGGAGCCATATCTTGGAAGTGCTTCGACGGATTTCATTGAAACTTGGTATGAGTATATATATGGATAAGAGGATGATGCACGTTGGCATTGTCCATCCGTCCAGAAAACTTTTGTGTCCAGAAGTTTATTGGCGAGGGATATCAATTCAACAAATTTGCTTGTTTAAATTGATTTGATAAAAAAATTGTTCCCTCTTATTGTTGTACTACTATTGTATAATAGTACTAGTCATTATACTATAATGTATACTAGTCGTTTTTGCACTCAAATTAGACCAATATATGTGCTATGTTAAAATATAGTGTCAATTTATATAAACAACATTAGTTTTTTTTTTCGCTTTTCGCTCGCCTGCGATTTAAAAAAAATGGAATGAAAATAAATTTATTTTTATTTCGCCCGCTCGCTCAATTTTATTTTGCTAAAATCCGTAGAACACATTATCAATTTGTTGTGGCCTAGTCCGAAGTCTGTAATATTATAATAATATAACATGTCACTTCGATAGCCGTCCAATTTGGGAAATATTCAATTCTCTGCATATATTTGACGATGTAATCACACATTTTTGTTTACATGCTTGTTCATATATAGATAGAACATTAGGTGAGTATACATATGTAGCCATATGCGGCTGATCAACAAGGATTGCCAAGTGCTAAAATGTGTTAAGTCCATTATGATAAACTTCGTTTTATTATAGTATGCTCACTTTATATTCTATTTATCACATTATGGTATTCTTATTAATCTTGAATACAAAATTATACACACATAAATATATCAAACAGTGCAAACAGTATATTGGAATCCAAGTTCAGCACTGCCATTTTAGTATAAAACTTTGTGAATGGAGTAATATTTATTGAAGTACATTTCACTTAAAAAAAATCAAATAAAGCTGTGCTTAAAAGCAGTCCAATAAAGGTAATATTTATATATTAAGGTATCCGTTTAATTTGGCATAATTGGTAGGGTATTCGATTTACGCCGCCTCGCTAGAATGTCATTGACTTTGACAAAGTAATTTCACCATACAATTGGTATTCTAAAACACGAGTGTTTTACTTCTTTAGCAGTTATGGTAAATACATATATTTTTGGTGAAACAAAACTTAATACTTAACTGAAGAAGACCACATTTAAGCACTTCAGACGTATGCAGCAGCTTGCCATCAAAATTGTTCGGTTAATCAAAAGACAGATTTGTTAAGCTTAAGATTGGTTGGGAATTCTGCTTTTCTATTAAAATCTATTCCTTTTTTTCCTATATCAGAAAAATGCGCAAAATCAGTAAGTGTGTATTTAGTATAGAGTTATATTTTTAAACAGTTTCAAATTTATATTTTAACAAGTATGCAGCCATAAAAACTGTTGAAAATGGTCGTATCAAAATGTATTCATTTTAGTGTATACTTTATTGACATTTTTTAATATGTATGCAAACAAATACAACATTATATTGTTCATTTAAAGCAGTGTTTCACAGATACATTAATTATTTAGTTTAATTAAAATATCTGCGTATAACTTCAGACTTAAACATAGTGGTTCTAATTATAATCGGTAAGCCAGACACACTTATATGCATAGGTATGATACAGAGGTATATTAAGCGGTGTAATAGATTTTTATTTGAATTCTCAAATGTGAACACTTCTTTGTTTCATGTTTATACATGCTCTAATTAAAAACCATTATGCAATTCATTTTGCAGTGCATAATAATGTTTTGTTACATTATCTGGCTGGCATGTTTTATATATTAATTTAAGTTTATTACCATTAATTATCAACATGTGTAGATATTATTTTGCCTGCACCCCATGTTCCAGAAGGGAAGATCAGTCAAACGGTTAAAGAAACTGACTGTTTACAGTTTCGGGTATATGTTGACGTGTGTCAATAAATGCCTTAAATTGCAATGTTTAACCATGAAACTGTACAGCTCAATTTATAATTGAATAATTAAATTTAAGAAAGAAAATAGTTTTGCCCCAGCAGGTCACCTGCCCTGTCCTTCGCAGTTAAACACCGTAACGACTGGACCATTCTGACTGGTATATCCGTAAAACCATTTTATAAACACACTATTATGTGACATTGGAATAAGAAATCAATCTTGTAATAAACTGTGTATTTTAAACAATTCAGTATATGCCGTTTTAGCTAATGTATTGATTGATATTGACATATGAGCAGTAAAATATACACTTGCATATATAAATACATAATATTAATTGATTTGACTCCAAAACTGTATGTTTAATTGAATTTTTTTATATAACATTAAATTGTGTCCACGCGTGCATAAACAAAGTTTAGAAAACGCAAAAATACCATACTTGATATACAGTTAGTGATCCACAAAATTTAATCAAAAACATAATTATTCCAAATAATTGATTGGTTTGCGTGTGTAACAGTTTAAAATTTTATCAATTTCAATTGATTAAAATTCATAAAGGACGCTGTTTTTCACTATAGGTCTACGTCATTAATGATATTTTCCTCCCTTATTTAAACGGTTATTGTATTTTTTGAATCTGTGACAAAAAGTAGAAAATTGCCATTTAGATATCTATGAACAAGCCCCTTTAAGTATGGGCATAACAGTTATGCAGTTTAACAGCTTCTATTGATGCATGTAATATGAGTAGGATGAACCAAAATAATTGGTTTAAACACGAAATGGAGATGCCAGCACCTGTATGACAGAAGTGTACAACACGCTCTCTTTAAAATGTTTTTCATTGCTTTACATACCATGGGGTACTTAAATTAACAAGATTAAAAAATATAAGTGCACATATTTTGTTTACCTTAAATAAGCGGAGTCGTTTTATGAAGCTTTAATTAAACAATACTAGGCGTGTTTAATACCCCTTTTATTTGTTAAATATCAATCAGTGAAATGATTCCACTCATTTCACTGTTTTTTCGCAGAAAATTATGACGTAATGAAAATGATGAATTACCAATGACGTCGTCGATGCCATGTGTGCTGGCTTGTCATGGCGCATTCATTTATTAAGATAATAACACACGACTGAGCTGGGCTGTATTCCCAAGGGCCTTTGTTATTGTTTATTATGCCGTGTGTTATTGTTCATAATACGTATTATGTTTTGTTCCTTCACTTTAAGTTATCAACGAACAAACTTGCAATTTATTTATTTTAAATCAATTGATTACGCAATTGATACCGTATCTCCTGACGTAATTTATGAGACAAACACAACAGATTTAGCTTGACTATGCACTTAAGTGACACACATTTTGACGAGTTGGTTTATTCGACAGTAAAATTATTGTATAAGCATCGAACAAATCCAAAACGTATTTCATATTGTGTGTTTGTGAATCATAATTGGAAACCTCTGTTGGAATGAAATAAATCGCCCAACTATAATTCGATTTCGCAAATGATGTGTTTTGTATAGAATGGCAAGCAGTATATACACATTTCCAAAAAGTGCGGTTTGAAACAAATTAAGATGAAGGAGTCAAAGAACAGAACATGTAAATGAATATTGTTGTAATTTTATGTATGTATGGATTAAACTTGTAATTTAGGTAAGCATGTCGTTTACGAAATTGTGTTGTTGGATGACTTTTTGTTAAAATTCCAATAGTGTCATCCATCTAATATGCAATACAGTTTCAGTTAAAATCCAAAAATGTCGTATTAATCAAATTATATAATACGCTTACATATCAGTTATTCCGCTTTATTCGTGGATTTCTTACTTAATTTTATTAATAACCGTTGAAAAAGACTTAAAGTGGACAAGTGGACGCCATTTTGTTCAAGTGAAGCCGCGGCGCGATGGGATTCTTTTCAGATATGAAAAACTGTCCCCGCTATATATAAATATAAATAAATATATAAATAAATATATATATATACGTTTTAAACATAGCGAAGTCATGTAATAATTAACAAAAGCTTGACAATACATGTGCCATGAGCTTGCAAGTAATATAAATACAGCATATTCAATAATTTGAATCAGTGGGCTACTATATCATTCATGCCGAGTATGTGGACAGTTTGATATATTTTTCCATTCAGTTTAGGGCGGCTTTCTGTGTGGACTTAATGTCAATAACATTGTCTGTTACCACACTTATCAGTAATCAAATCTTGTTATAAAATATAAACAGCGAAAAGCACTTTGCTCAACGGTATGGTAAATGGGCTCAGGAAAGAAGAGTTTCAGACAAATCAAAACGTAATTATTAGTTTTGTTTTCTTTTGGTATTTATGGAGCTGACACATTTGTAACTTTCTAGGGGCTGTGCATATCAATAAAACTACGATTAAATTGATTTATGTCACAATTTGTATGCAAGAATCACTTATTCACCAATTTTACGAGTTATGTAAAGAACGACACGCATTCTAAAGTTATATATAGAACTTAATACAGAAGCCAAACCTTTCGTCTCAACGACTCAATCACAACCGGATGTTTGCAGGATCCTTTATTTATGATAGAACATGCGTTAATTGTGTCAAAAGTACAATATTTTGTTTGGATCATGGTATTGTTCAAACCTTTTATAAAAGACCCTTCGGGAAATTTATTGCAAGAAATATACCGTCTGTTATGTTCAAGTCCCATTGAAAATAACGAGCCGTATGCAGTTTTGTATAAATGACTGCTGACTAACACATTATTTATATCGTCAATAATCTGCAGTGTTCCATTAAACACGTTCATGAAGTCCAATCACCACAAAATGTTAAGTTTTATATATGTATTTCGATAAGTTCGATGTCCACTAGCGCGACCAGAATTAAACAACGTATAAGAAACTGACCACGGGTCTATTAGGCCTCGAGGTTTAAGGCCCTTGGTTGGACTACTGGTTTTGTTGTAGTGTCTTTGCGAGATTCGTTTTATATGCTTAGTGTGCTTACAGAGGCCTTTTACACTAAAGACAGATTATGCAGTCCTGTTTTGGGGCTTGAATTTGGACCGGAAGTGACAATTTGAAGCATTAAGCAATCATACTTTGATAATATGAGGTGAATAGGTTTCCTTCTTAAAACTATATTCTGTCTGAACTATTTGACATCAGACGGGTGTTCAATTCTTTTATACAAACGTATTGTTCACGTATTATTATCACTCCATTAGTTATATGTAGAAACCATTGTGTGTTCGCGGTATACATACATATTTACCAAATTAACTACTAATCAATATGAGGGTAAAAATTGGATGCTCGTTGGAATTGTTTGCATATGCTTTTAAGTCAGTTGTGTACTTAATACCGTTAGTGTTTTTCTGCGATACGATCTCAAAATCACCCCACACATAATAAAATACATGTTCATATTGACAATATTCTAACGCTGATCATCACGTTATATCTCGGGGCGAACAATCGCTGTGCTTTATTTAAACAATGAGAAGTAAATAACGGTATATTAACCATATGAACATTGTCACAATTGTCGATGATGTACCAATATTACTTTGGGGCATCATTTATTTCAAGACATCGAAATCCGCTGTATTATGAATACTGTCTATGCAACCCGAAACGCTACATTTGTGTTTGATTTACAAATATTTTGAAATGTGATCAAGGTCTGTAAGTAGTTTAAGTGAACACACAGTAGTTCAACCATTAGCGACATGTTTGTTGCACGGTCGGGAAAAATATTACTTTCGAAAATTAGCATTCGGAACAAATATGTTTGTTTATTAATGAACCTCCGCTTAGAACCTGAGTCAGTAAAACTGAATTCAAAATGGCATTATGTTATTATTGGTTGCTCAACCAATTGTCTACCAAAGCGTATTCTAGGTAGAAGAAGGTGTTGAATTTACGGATTTGTGTATACTTTTCACGTCAGCAAAGATCACTTGTTGGATTTAACATTCGATTTTCAACTAACTTATTATCAGGTTTTAATTTGTACTGACCGTCAAACGAGTTCATATTTATTTTAATACAAATATTTATAAACTCACGGAACACGTTAGCAATTAATTCGCTTGCAGCGGGATAAGGAACATGTGCATTTCGTCGTAATTAATTTTCCTAATTGTAAAGTGGTGAGCGTGTTTCATTCAGCTAATAGGGATTTTCACCTTTCATCTTCATCTTATTCATCTTTCTCAAAGATGAGTACGCATCTTCGAACCCAATATTACAAGTCGCATAGGCTGCCCGTGATCACATTCTGATACCTGCAAACGGTATTTTTTTTTCTTCTCAATATCGATAAGATACGTATGTAAGCACTCACTTTAAGTCAAAGAAGAATGGTTCCTGTGTTTAAATCGGAATGTATAGCGGGCATTCACTATCAAACGCATTACTCTTTGAAATGAAGCAGAATTTGTCGGTACTTTTGATTGAAGCCAACCATCACATGTTTTCTCCCGTAGCTTTCAGTCAACATTTATTGTTGCATTTTATACACAAATACGCCGCTGACATTCACTCTCACCGGGATGATTTTGAGTGCAGAAAAGCTCATAACCTTACGATACAGAGACAGTTATGAACTGTTGAACACTACTTACAACCAAACCGTCACCGTACAATGATGCAGTCATTTAGACACTCTGGACGTAATTGGAACAAGAAGGGTTGGCTTCTTCTCACTGGATTTTGAAGATGCGGAACAGTACATCCTTGAGCCCATAAACTAGACACCATATGCACACGTGGAATAGAGAGTTTACAGAACATTTCCAGTTTAGTTAGCAATGCAACGCGACTTAGGCACCATATATGAACTATATATCATCATGTATTGACTCGATTTCGAACCGCCAGAAGCTTCAGGAAAAGGAAAGTTGGTCAAAATTTGATCGAATGATCCTTTTTGCATTAGAGAACTTACTGAAGCGATGTATTTCGTAAGCGCTTCGCAGTTGCTAACGCAATACCTCGATGGGGTCAACGACAACTATTTATAGGGTGGTCACCAAAGTAATGACTATGGAGAGTGTTACAGGACTAGTTTGACCAGTCGAGTCCGCATATTAAATAGAAACATACAGTTCTACAAAACAAACCATAAATCTGAAAACAACAACAATGGCTAATTTACATATACATGTATACGCATTTTGCCATATACGTGTAAACATGTCAATTGTTTTGCACATAGGCGAACATTTAGTGCTAGCATATTTTTATAGTCAGCATTTTCAACTAAATGCACTGCTATATTTTGGTTTATTTTGAAAAAAATGGTAATAGTGTATTAACAACTCTTGATGTTATTTTTTAATTTACTGTTTTTGAAATATGTATTGTACATTAACACGCAAACATTGCTGGCATACAAAGAAAATATAGGGCATGCAGTCATGTTATAATAATGCATATTCACAAAATCTACCCGAACGATTTAGTCTTAAATAGATCGTGTCAATCCAATACAGACTCTGCGTATTTAGACTAACATCTTACTATTAATACTCATATGATTAAAACTAGTTTCTACGACAAACGGGACGACTTTAACTTTGAAATTGTGAATTTTCCGTTCCTAGATGGTAACATCTCTAAATGTCCATCCTATGGTATTAACATTTCGCAGTTGGTACGTTATGCCAGAGCATGTTCATGCATTAAAGATTTTAATGATCGTAATCGTATATTAAGGAAGAAATTGCTAAAACAAGGTTTTTTGTATCATAACCTAAGAAGTAAATTCGCTTACATTCACTTAAAGTATGGTGATTTAATTTAAAAATATTATGTAAAATGACATTTAACTAATGGAATTTCCTACCCATCATTTTATGGAGATATTTTGAAGCGTGTTGGCAAATTAAAACATCTTAATGAAAATGCTTATATTAAACTGTTCAATTTAATTAACTCATTTGTATCAAAAGAATATGATGTTAACGTACTTAAAAACACGTGCTTGTTGGTTATCGATTCACTATATCTTTCTTCTCTTAAATTGTGGAATCATTAATAGAATTACCATTTTATACGTTTGATTCTTAAATATTTAATCACCTAAGCTGGTTTTATTGGTAATTCAATTTTACAGTACCGCCCCTTTAATATTTTTATTTTACAGCACTGTCCCTGGATTTTGTTCACGTCATCGTGTCTTCGCTTCTCAATTACGTCATACTATACTCTTTCACTGTTCCTGGCATTGATTTTTGTGACGTCATCGCTTCTATATTGCTTCATATGACAAATTTTCACTGTTTTCATCTACATGCATTGGTCATTGGGTTTATAGCGTTCATTTTTTATTCTATTTTCTCTCTGACAGGCGTTTTTTTGTTTGATTATTTTTTTAACAATCACATAAACAACCAAGCTATGTAATATGGAACTTTTACACCCATTATTGCTGCTTCATCCTGTATTTGCGCGATGATGATCTGAAATATTAACTTTATGATGCTATAATCTTTAATATTTATCTATAAAGAAGGAATGTGGTTGACACTTGTTCTTAGTTTCATTTCATCGTTCCTCAAAAAGTTGTTGCTCTGGTATCTTTCCTACCATTGAGTAATTAAATGGTAATTAAATTGAATGCGTTTTAATTCCTTTATATTATTGTTATGCCCTCAGAACATAGGTTCTTGGGGCATATTAAAATCGCAGCGGTCGTGAGTTAGTTAGTGTGCCCGTCCATCCGGATTAGTGTCCGCTCAATAGGTCAAACAATTGTCATCAGATCTTCACCAAACTTCATGAATATGTGTAAGGCAATAACATCTAGGTCAAGTTCGATAATCGGCCAAATTGACCCAGGAACTCTTGAGTTACGGCTCTTGAATCATTGTAAAATTGGTTTTGTTCTCGTTTCCGCTCAATAACTTGAGCAATTGTCATAAGATCTTTACCAAACGTCATAAAACTGTAAAAAGACAAGAACATCTAGTTTGATAATCGGCCAAATTAACCCAGACACTCCTGTGTTACGGCCCTTGAATCATCGTAAGATTGGGATTTTTCCTGTTTCCGCTCAATAACTCGAGCAAATGTCATAGGATCTTTGCCACACTTCATGAAAATGTGTAAGGCAATAACATCTAGCTCAAGTTCAATAATCGGCCAAATCTACTTAGACACTCCTGAGTTTCGACCCTTGAATCATCGAAAAATTGCGTTTTTTCTCGTTTCCCCTCGATAACTCCAGCAATTGTCATTGCATCTTCTCAATACTTTATGAAAATGTGAAAGGCAATAACATCTATGTCAAGTTTGATAATCAGCCAAATTTACCCAGACACTTTTGAATTACGGCCCTTGAATCATCGAAAAATTGCGTTTTTGCTCGTTTCCGCTCAATAACTCGAGCAAATGTCATACGATCTTCGCCACACTTTATGAAAAAGGTCATAACATATAGGTCCAGTTCGATAATCAGCCAAATAGACTAAGACACCCTTGAGTAACGGCCCTTGAATCATCGAACAATTGAGTTTTGTCTTGTTATTTGCTCAATTACTCAAGCAATTTTCATCGGATCTTCACCAAACTTCATAAAAATGTGTAAGGCAATAAAATCTAGGTTAAGTTCAATGATCAGCCAAATTTACCCAGGCACTTCTGAGTTATGGCCCTCGAATCATCAAAATAATGCGTTTCCGCTCAATTTCTCAAGTAATTGTCATCGGATCATCTTCAAACATCATGATGTAACCTTCATATTTGGTATGCATGTGTATATGGACAAGGCCTTTCCATAGACACTCAAATCTTGACCTCTGTGGCCATGACCTTGAAGTTAGGGTCGGCATTTAGGTTTCAAAAAAGTGTTCTGTTATTTAGCTGTCTTACATAACTATCAAAGCGTTTTTGGGGGGCATATGTTATCCGATGGAGACAGCTCTTGTTTAATTTGAGTTGCAATGCTATGCGGTTAAATTTTATTTACACTTAAATGTATCATGAATATTGCTGGGAAAAGCGTGAGATTGAGCGCTCTTAAATCGGTTTAAACCCCCAATGCTTTGCATTGACCGTTTCAAGGTGGTGACCCCAGCTTTATTCTTTTATGTGTTATGTTGTTTTGTATTGTGCTGTTTTGCGCTGTTTGTACTGTTTTGACAATTGCTGTTTTGTGCTGTTTTGTACTGTTTTGTCAATTGGTCACTTGCCTTAAATAAATGACCAACTAATTGTATACAATGAGAATTCAATACTGCTCCAGCAGCTGGAGTTTCACTCTTTTTTTATAATGATACAGGTAAATACATATCGTAGAAAAAAATAGTTATAAAGGTAAATTTGTATTACACAGTTACTCAACACATGCGTTTCCTCTTCTGTTTTACCGAAACAAATTTACATATTTTCATTTTTTTAATTATATGTAAATGGTTTATTTAGAGTAAGTCGTACTTGGAACCACTGGTTGTATGATTGTGTTGTGTGTTTAATATCCATACATGTAGACTTTTCATTCTGAGCTCTCAAAACTAAAAAAGGGCTATTTTATAATGCTTGGCCTGATGGTAAATACATGATTCGTTTTATTATGTTATATATGCACGAGTTATTTTGCTATGCGACATTATATGCTTAATACATTTCGGAATAATATGGAAACCAAATATTGTATTCATTGTTGCGATTTTTTCGAATCTAAAGTATGTTTTAATCGCTTTAATTAATTCTTGAAATTGTATCAATTGAACACTAAGTCCTTCCTAGTTATTATATAATGATGGTTTCCGTTGTTATTAATGACAAATCTTACTCTTTTCTTTGACCAACTTGAAACATACAAAAGTCACTGTCTAATTGAAAACCTATGATGAAGGGATACTGTAAGTAACAGAAAGTGCGCAATATTGCCTATCGGAGAAAAGATCAATAGTCAATACAATATGCCAACGATTGCAAGGCGTCTTTCTATAATAGATTTAACATCTGTATTGCAACGTCTTAATATAGCATTTTCCAACTATTTTTCTATACAATTACATTTGTAAGACCAAATCCATAGCATTTACAAGTATAACCTGTAATGAATCCGTGTAACTATAATTTGTTTAACCTTTTAAACATACGCAAAAACATCAACCATTGGTAAACCTCTATTGGCATAATATTTTATTAGTATTTTACTTGCTATTCTTGATTGGTCATGCCAAATCAATTCGTAAAATATATTTTGTATTTTTATTTTAATATGTGTTTTTTTCGGTTTGTAATGAATATATCAAGTGTGTCAGAAGTGGTAAATAAAGAGATTTGACAACTGTTATTTTACCAATTGGTATTGGCGATTTTCTATCCCACAATTCGGTACACCGTTCATTACTTTCATTTGTTCGTAAAAACGCAATATTTCCATGGCATTTGTCAATATGAAACTCTATGCCTAGTAGTTGAGCACAATTGTTCCCCAAAACAATTTTCCATTTTGTGCTCTTAACTGTGTTCTCACTGTCATCTTGCAGTAATGTTGTATCATCTGCAAACTTCTATTTTTATATTCTACACCATCGATATGATACCTTTAATGTTCGTTTTATTAGTTATTGTATAGATACAATTAAGCAGACAACATAACTAATACATGTACTGATGGGGCCACCATGTCTACAGTCCAGGCCTATACTGAAGACATCGGACATAAAAACATTCAATTGCACAGCAGTATAATTGTTACGATAAAACAGTGCTATTCAGTTAATGAAACTGGGGCCACAATTTTTTAAAAAGCTTTTTGAATATTAAGTCAAAATATAAGAAAACCATTTTTTTTTCAACATCGGGATCGGGGTATATTATTGTTTTCAGTAAATTGCATACAAAGCGAATGTTTTCTAAAAGGAAACATTCCTTTGCAAACAATGTTCGATCTGTATTTATCACATAATCTAAAACATACTTTAATCATTTAGCAGTGGTTTTAGAGGCTTATTTAGTTATACACGATTTAACAAATTGATAAGTCTCTGTAGAAAAAGACAGCGTAATTCTGTTGCCATACGGAGTACACAATAATATAATTCCTTGCTTTTGCGTTATATATAGACATTTCTTCTTTTCAAAATAAACAGTTCTATGTTCTTACTACAAAATAAACTATTTTCCCCCTGATTTCTTTGAACAATTTAGAGGTAAATCGTTCAGAGCCGAAACTTGTGGTATTTTGAATATTTTGTTCGTGTTACATACCAATGAAAATAATAGAAGAGCTTCCAAAAATTTAGATTTTGTTTGGCTTATGGTAGAAGTATTTTCTCATTAGCTGTCGATATAAAAATCGTTTGTTTTGTGTTTACTTTGTATAACCATTCTTATGCTCAAGTTATGTTTCTTTGAACATTGCTGATTGATATTGTATAACATTCCCATCAAGAATTTCTAAGAATGATATACATTTGTAAGTGCTTTCTTATCTCTTAGCAAATGTAAATCAGTTTGGAGATTTATTAATAATTCTTCATTATCTTCTCTCAATTATTTGCCAATATGTTCAATTTGATAGTTATCTCTTGTTCTTTATTGATTTCGGAAATATTTGTAATGATGAATAGAAAATAGTCGAACCTCTGATTTCCATAAATAGTTTTTCTAAGAAATGCTGGTCGTTAATTACAATTTATATATCCGCATTACAGAGATAAGACAGATTTGTGAAAGTATGCACTAATAAAGCATATTACATTTTAATGTTCGATCATTTTTTCATAAATGTGAGCAAAATATATGTCAAAATGAAAGGAATAATTAAATTTCAAAAAACTCTTTACCAAATGGAACATTCTCAAAGCCCATAATTAGGTTGATAACCGAGTGATCAGAATGATTGCTAATTTCCATTGGGATAAAAAGTCGTGCGTAAGCAAAAACAGAGGTTTTCTATGTTAATAAATGTTTAAGATTATACAATTACCATTCTCATCTGTAAAAATGTGGCTGACCTTTTCATCTAATTCTTTTGAAACTAAGACATCATCCCTTTAGCATTTGATGTGGCAAAATAAAAAAATGCTTCTGCATTTCACATTAAGTAGACATGTGTGTAATTGTATCTTGTGAATATTCAAAACACAAAATATTAGCGTTATTTTATTTTGAAATATTAACACAAACAACTTATCAAATTTGTGGTCGTGTAAGCCTTTGCAATTACATAATATATAAATATATGAGATAATGTTAACGTTATACTATTTGTAAATACTACACAATGAAACAACTTCTTTAAGAAAACTGTCAAGCCTACTTGGATATTGATACACAAAGTGTTTATATATATTAAGGCTGTGTGCATAAACAACTATAAGCGCTGTTGAATTCTTTTCAAAAGTCTATACTCAGATTTAACTAACAGTAAACTATACTTGTGATTACTTTGTTTATTAAATTATTTCAAACCATGATGGCAAACATACTTCCTAAAAAATAAATGTCTTGGTCAGTTTAAGCTTTTGGGTAAACATCAAAAATACATAGTAATACATATAAAATGAATGCTATTGTATGCACACGGAGAGCCACAACACACAAACATGTATTATTTCAGTATTAACCTATACATTAAACATGAACATGTGTACAGGTACCGCATTGAACGAGATACTACAAATACGTGCGATTTAATTTTATTTAGTTGGAACAGACTCAAGGTAGGTTATTAACCCTCGAACTAATAGACTCAAAACTAATGAAGCATTCCTCAATCCATAGTGAGTATATATTTTTCCATATGATCATTCCAGTTAACATTCTGTTGACAGCTTATACAAATATTAAGCGTTTGTGACATAAGTATTTTACCAAATCTTGTTCCACTGTCATTTCCATTTCCACTGCCACTGTTATTTAACCCAGCATAGTAAATTAAATAATGCATACTTTTGTTATTACGAAGGATTCAACAAATAGTATCAATGCTTTAAAGGTATAATGCATGATTCTCAAATATTTTTTTACCAATAAATTGCCATTGTCATATTAACGAGACGCAACGTCAACAATTCACTTCAAACTACTTCAATGTCTTACAAAAGAACATCTTATCCCATTTTTATACCGACATTGACGGTATAACACATTGTGGAATAAATTTTCCTGTCTCCCATCTTGTTGAATATACCTGTCGCGTTCACGGACTACTTTTTACTTTACCACTGAATGATCTTTCATAAGAAATCTCTAGAGTCGAGAAAACTTTAGCTTCAAAATTATACGACCTTCAACCCTTAAATCTAGTCAAGGGATATAATTTTTCGCCATCCGTATAATGAATCAGCTGATTGATGGCGTCATAAAATGACATACTTATTGCGTCATTTTCCAAAAATATGTGATGTCATCTTCTGATGTACACAAAACTAGTATGCGAAGTCTCGGAATAAAACATTGAAGACGCGATTGTTGTCCGTGTGCATTTATCCTGGATGTAATTATAATATGAAGTGCATATTCTATGTACTACTTACCTCGGATAAAACCGGTTAGACGAATGATTAAGATAAACATGTAGATCTAGCTTATTCGTGTTACTTAATGTTCAGAATGTGCGAGCACATTTGGATGTGAAATTGTGTGTGTAGAACATTTTGATGACCCTGTGTATTTTGGTTTGGTAGTCTATTCGAATTGTATTGCATTTCGATGTAAGTAAACATAAGGGTATTTTCTTTGATGAATAAACTTTGTCTTTGTTATTTTATCAAAGAAAGTCTATTCAGTAAGAATAACCCGTTTGCAACAAGTGTTTCAAAAATTAATAGAATTATGACGGATTATCTTGTGTTAGGTCACAAACTACATAATGTGATGGCCAGATCTAGACGCCATCAAAATCTGCAGCGTCCATTAAAAAATAAGGCGAGTAGCCTACAGTTATTTTGATAATTTATGTTTACAACGACTCTGTGTGTAAATCTACATGTACATGTATGTTGACATCGACATCATTTTGTTGGGAGCAATCGCCGCCGTATTTGATTTTGATCGTTTTCTTTCGAAAATAACATGAATTATATTAAAGTAAAATCTTCTTTTTGTGGTCGTAATGTGTTACAATTTGCATGCTGCGTAAAATTGAATCGAGTCATATGGTGATATTTTTTCTCGTTTTACAGATTGTGTGTGAATTTTTATGCTCCCGGAAAATTTTCTGGGAGCATATAGTTGCCAGTTTGTCCTTCCTTACTTCTTTACTTCCGTCACACTTTTGTTACAGTTTCTCATAGCACCTTCACTACTTTACCGAACTCTTTCATATTTGGCATGAAGGTGCCTTGCATGGACCTCTCCCTTTTGATGAGGTTTGATGTCACTGAGGTCAAGGTCAACGAGGCTAATTATAGATATTTCCGTCACACTTTTGTTACAGTTTATCATAGCACCTTCAATACTTTACCGATCTCTTTCATATTTGGCATGTAGGTTCCTTGCTTGGACCTCTACCTTTTGATGAGGGTTAAGGTCACTGAGGTCAAGGTAAAGGTCACCGAGGCTTATAAAAGTTTTTTCCGTCACACTTTTGTTACAGTTTCTCATAGCACCTCCAATACTATACCGATCTCTTTCATATTTGGCATGTAGGTGCCTTGCATGGACCTCTACCTTTTGATGAGGTTTGAGGTCACTGGGGTTAAGGTCACCGAGGCTAATAATAGATTTTTCTGTCACACCTTTGTTACAGTTTCTCATACCACCTTCAATACTCTACCGATCTCTTTCATATTTGGTATGTAGGTACCTTTCATGGACCTCTACCTTTTGATGATGTTTGAGGTCACCGGGGTCAAGGTCACCGAGGCTTATAATAGATTTTTTCGTCACACTATTTTTACAGTATCTCAATAGCACCTTCGTTACTTTACCGATCTCTTTCATATTTGGCATGTAGGTACCTTGCATGGACCTCTACCTTTGATGAGGTTTGATGTCACTGGGGTCAAGGTCAACGAGGCTAATAATATATTTTTCCATCACACTTTTGTTACAGTTTCTCATACCACCTTCAATACTTTACCGATCTCTTTCATATTTGGCATGTAGGTACCTTGCATGGACCTATACCTTTAAATAAGGTTTGAGGTCACTGGTGTCAAGGTCACTGAGGCTAATAATAGATTTTGCGTCATGTTTTGTTACAGTTTGTCATAGCGTCTTCAATACTTTACCGATCTCTTTCATATTTAGCATGTAGGTACCGTGCATGGACCTCTACCTATTGATGAGGTTTGAGATCACTAGAGTCATGGTCAAGGTCACCGAGGCTAATAATATATTTTCCGTATTGCTTTTGTTACTTTACCGATCTCTTTCATATTTGACATGTAGGTACCTTCCATGGACATCTACCTTTTGATAAGGTTTGAGGTCACTGGGCTCAAGGTCAACAAGGCTAGTAATAGATTGTTCGTCACGCTTTTCTTACAGTTTCTCATAGGGCCTTCAATACTTTACCGGTCTCTTACATATTTGCCATGTAGGTACCTTGCATGGACCTCTACCTTTTAATGAGGTTTGAGGTCACTGGGCTCAAGGCCACCGAGGCTATTACTATTTTTTCCGTAACGCTTTTGTAACAGATTCTCATAGCACCTTCAATACTTTAACGATCTCTTTCATATTTGACATGTAGGTACCTTGCATGGGCCTTTACCTTTTGATGAGGTTTGAGGTCACTAGGGTCAAGGTCAAGGCCACCTAGGCTAATTTAAAAAAAAATAGTTGGTTATTAACACATAGATTGACAAAGCGCATCATCGGAGAGCATCCATCAGTTTCACCCGCCGACCTAGTTTTTTATCCAAAACTAGAAAAAAATGCGCAGATTGCCGAAAGTGTTGTTCAAAATTTGTTTATAATACGGGTTGTTTCGTTGTGCAAATTCGAAATGGCTATTGCAGCCAATACCACACGCTATTAGCAAATTGGTGAGTATTTAACAAATGATTTTCATATTGCATTTTCCGAAATGGCGGACATTAACATCAACGAGACATATGTAGCATATTTTAAAATCAAATTAATTAAAAACGGAGCAGTAACAATTTCAATAAGAAAAGATAATCTTCAGAACACCATTGTTGACATCATGCTCATATAATGTGGTACAAAATTCAAAATAATAATGAGTTTTTGCAGATGATGCAGAGGTGTCACATTGAATAATTTCGGTGTGTTAAAAAGTTTTGGGTAGGTTTAATAAATATGCGTATTTATTAAAATGCATATCCTGTAATATGTTTATAGATAAAAATCAACATCCCTAAAATGTCCAAGAAGTACTACTTTACGTTTATTTATATGAACATGAGGACTGAAGCACAGGTACTTGCATCAATAATCCCATTCCCCACCCACCCATATATATTCTTTATTTAGAAAAAAAGTATGCAACACAGCTTCTGAAGAAAATAACATTGGGTCCCGATGTTCGTATGTCCGTCAAAGTCACAAGAAAGTTTTATTTATTTTTCTTGACATTATTTTTCAAAAATGAGTTATTATTTAGCCGAAATATGATGTTCTATCAACGGTAAATACTGTTTTCATACTGCAAGATTTGTACTGCAAGGAATGCAAATAAATATATCACACCTCAGGCTCAGTTGATAAATGTGCTCAGGGCCCTCGTTTGGCCGTTTTTGGGGCCGAAATTCGGCCCCATTCCCACCTTAAAAAAGTATACTTTTTTCCCCTATTTCACCTAAAAATTCCCCCCTCCAAAACAAAAAACTAAATATTTTTTACTTTTATACCTATGTTGCCAGCTAGTATATTGCTATAAATCTTTGATTAAATGTATATTTATGTAAATTACATTAAAATAGAGCAAAATTAAGTATTGAATGATTGGTGAAAAGATCTTGTAAAATTCCCCTTTTCGCCGAGAACGACGTGAAATTCCTCCCTTTAAGGGCCCCGGCCCCAATCCCCCAAAGTGTAGCAAGGGCCCTGGTGCTCAATAGGCTCTATGTATTTGTTCCAATGTTTATTATTATCTTCACATTTATATAGCTCTCTCTGTTTATTATATATCCAAAACATGTTAATGCTGTTTCTCCTTAAAATAATACAGACAACACATTCCATAGAAATTTTCATTTGAACTTAAACTGTGAATAAGAGAGGAACAAAATAATATGTGCAAAAGTTTACACCATTTTATTTTGACAATACTGTGAGTCTTTGACGAAATTTTTAAAAATAATATACTATTTTAAAATATACAATTACATAGTTCAAAAGTTGTGTTCTATATATAATTAATCTTGCGAGTAAGCTATATACAGTCAGCAGAGAAATTCTACTAGAACAATTTAAATCCTTGCTTCATGTGCTATTTAATTCTTTATACGGCTTTCACTTAAAAAAAAAATTCAATGAAATAAATCTAGGTTTCTAAGTATATTGTGTCTTTTACCTCAATGTTTTGTTGGGGCTAATGTGAAGCCAATGGAGATGATACAAAACCTACAAAGATTACCGCCATACAAAGTCACATACAAGATAATTATCACCTAACCCATGCGTTTTGAGAGAATAATATTGTTTAACTCTTTATTATATAAGTAAATATTAAGCATGTGAAACAAGGACGGGTTATTTTTAACTCCAAATGTATGATTTGATCACACCTAGAAGAAGAAAACACTAACATGTTACACACCAAATATTGAACCCCTGACCCTTGCGGTGTCTGTGTTGTTAGGGATTATCAAAGACATTAATCTATATAAATCAGTTGACCCCTGGAGCGCAAACAGTTTTGACCACGGAGACATGCTTTGAGGAAACTTAGCAAAGAACCACTATATGGTTGGCATGCAATGCAACAAACCAAAGGGCCTTGCGGTTTCAGAGAATGATTATATTATTTATATTTATAAGCAAAACAGTAACCCCTAGGGAGGGCAAATTTTCTGCATGATTTGAACAAACTTCAAAGAGAACCTCATAACGATGTTACACACCAATTATTGTAGTCATGCCTCTTGTGTTCACTTTACATATATAAACACAAACCTCTCTCTGAATATAAAATGTAATGCAGCACATGTTTTTATAAGTCTATAACTCACGGTTTCTAAAATAAAATATTCACATTTTATGTACTAGAACTTTCACTACACAAAGTTTGGATCAAGATAAATTCAAGCACAGTCTGATCAGGATCCAAAGAGTTCGCTTTACATCTTTAGAAGTACTGACTGAATGACAATTAAGTTGAACAGTTTGGATCCTGATCAGACTGCTCTTTTCTAGCCAAAATGGTCGCAATCGCCCTAAGGTCCAATTTCCTGTTATGTGGCTCATTGTATCTCATGATTGATACAAATTATCATGATATATATAAGTCTTTTGTATATTAAATAGTATTTTTAGTGTGCATATTCCACCCATGGATGAAAGTTACAAAATTGGTTGTTATTTAAAGCTATTAAACAATTTAAAAAGTTTTCAATTTGTTTTTATTTAAGTCAAATGCTGCTATATTTGTTATAAACATACATGTGATTAATACTCAACAAAAGTTTAACGATCACTATAATACGCTACACACCTGGCGTGGTCAATGGTCTCTATTGAAGCAATATAGTATAATACATGCGAAAGGTGCTTTTACATATATATATATATATAAAAATATATTTATATTATTATTAAAAGCTTCTACAACAGTGTAATAAGATATATAAAACACTTAAAGGTTAATGCAAGTATACATAAGGTTAAATAAATTGGCTTTATTTTAAATTGTCAAAAATAAAAAATAAATCAGTTTAGACAGTTTTATTTTTATTTACTGCTCACTTTTCATGATTCTATTTTTATTTTTATTTATCCCCCCCCCCCCCACCGACTCAATTGTTTTGACAAATTTCCCGTAAAACAAATAAAAACATGCTGGCCTAAGACTATTTTGCGTACCAGAACAAATACATTTATATCACTACGCATGGTTACATTCGTTAGATTTTAAGCGCTTTTAAAAATGAATTTAAATAATTGTTATGGTTATTAGGTTAGCGTTGAATACAGAGGAGTTTATGTTGCTCGGCTCGAACACCGAAAGCGCTCGCCAAGGCTCGCGCAACTGGCGTTCTAAGCCTCGCAACATAAACTTCTCTGTATTCAACGCTAACCAAGTATTCTCTATATACAGTCATTATAGTGATATATACGTCGCAAATACATCTCACGTTCATGTAACCCAGCCGGACCATTGGGGTTGAACCCGGGACATCCCGGTACAGGCAGACACTCTAACATGTCGCTATAAAGCTGCATCATACAGCATGGCAACATGAGTTCCCTGTATACCAAAACCAGCTACACTTCACGCGCCCAAAATTTTGAAATTCTTTCACGAATTACCGACTGCCAGGACGTAGGAGTTACAACACCCGTATGCGGGTAATTATAGTTGATCACGTATGTAACCAAATCAGAAAAATCCCCGACCACAATAGGGATTAAACCCAGGACCCCCCGGGTCAGGCAGACCCTCTTTCGAGTCATATTTAAATTACAACTAAAGCAGACTATTTTCGACCGCAACACAAATTGGTAAAGATACGCAACATTCGACTGATACTGACTCCGGAATGGGCTAGATTTTGGGAAATATACTAATATGTGGTAACAAACCCAATACAAACAAGAAACCTTTTTTCGAAATCACATAACGTATCGGCCGTTATTATTTAAAAGAAACACTTGTTGATGGATGAAATGGGACAGCGTTGTATATGCCTTTAAAAAAACAATGGATTTCTGGATAACATCTTTTTGATAAAGTACAAGCTTGACATACATTGATTATTCTTACCTGGCTGTGTGTATGACTTTGTTTAAAGGATATACGGTCACGATTACCGTTTTTTAGTTTAGCAGTTCTTTTATATATATTACCCGACTTAAATATGGAAACTATCATATGAATTAAAACGATTAACAATATTATCTTATTCCGATCAATGCCAAGATCATGCTGTTGAGAAATAGGGCCAACGAAAAACTCGCAGTTATATCATGTCTGTACAAACCCATTGGTGAATTGTCTTATTCTTATGTGTGTGTCGTTGTAAGTGTCATCAGCAATACCAGTGAGTTATGAATATAGATTTTCAAAACAAAATGACAAGGTTTATGTTTGAACAATTAGCAATAATGACAAAGTTTACGATTACACCTTATAAATACGTTAACCCGTAACGTTTAGGTAAAACTATATGTTTTTTCTATTGTGTACCTTTTACTTTTGGTACAGACGTTTTAACGTTATGTAAAAATTTCGTGAATTATAAATGGTCAACATTATCCATCAAACAAATGGTATTGACTGTGAATATAAGAAGCTCTAATAAAAGTAATAATGAACTAATTTATAAATTCGTCCAACAAAACTTACACTTTTACCTTAAAATATTACTAACAACCCACACTATACCAAAAATATAAAATATGGTTACATAAAACAGGTTTTCCAAATATAATTGCATTACAATTGTTTATACTACCCAGTAACTAGATGTTGTGTTTTCAGACAGTTGATTTACAAACTAAAATCATATTTAGTTTAAACTTATTTATTTTAGCGCAAGTTCATCAAAAGGCTAAGTCTGATTAAAAAGCTCTCGATACCGTTTCCCGTGTATAATCAGTTATTGGTGCATTTTGGCCAGGGTATCGAACGGACAATCCCAAAATTGCGATCAAACCCATGATCCTCGTCTCGCTAGACGGATACGCTTTCCAATACACCATGACAGACACAGTATATGTAGCTCATTTTCAAATAGATGGGAGCAATATTTAAAATATTGCTTAAGAAATAATATCGAATTAAGAGTTTATGTGTTAATCAACTTACAGAACTCTAACAAAATAAGAATCAATATTGGATGCAGTTTTTATAGTAATTTCTACTAATTGTCGTAGAAAAAGTATGTTCAAACAAATCTCACTACACTAACCTTATTACAGTTTTCTGAATATCACATACATAAACTACAGTGACTTCTAACGATAGTCAAGCAAATGGTTTGCTTAGGAGCGTAACATTTGCTGTTTGTGACTCATAAGGGTTAACATGTCCAGCAGGATTGCAAATCTGTTTCCATATCTCAATCAACTTCGAAGGCGTAACTTGATGAACTGTTAAGACGTTATCCTTTTTGTAATCACATAAATTACTGGGCCCTGCGTAGAAACCTAAAGTTTTTTTTAACGAATACCCAAGTCGCCGCGCGCACAAAGCAACGTAGATGTCTTCCAGATGGAAAAAGGGCACTTGCGGAGAAACATGGTAAATATCCGACACGACTTTAATGCTGGTCATGTATCCAGTCCCTGAACAAAACCCTGGGTAAAAGTCTTCTGGATAAGAACTGTAGGAGGCGTACCATTTAGAATGTTTATCTCTGATCGGTGATGCTTTTTGGTGACATAAGCCGGTCAGCCCTGTTTGTAAATAGTTTGCCAAATCGGTTCCCGACAACAACTTTATTATCGATGGAACATTGACCCACATGTCATCATCTGTTTTCATAACAAACTTTACATAAGAGCATTTTGTGGAGGCCCATTTAAATCCCATGATGGTTTTATATGTCAGATTATTGTAACTGTCTATAAAGGTCTCCTGAACGATATCGTGATATATTTCATTTTCTCTCATCACAGATTCTTGTAAACTGTCCTCTGCTGTTTTTCCTAAAAGGAAAACGTGCCTCGCATTCGCAGTATTGTTATTAGTGTATGACAACCACGTGCGCCGTATTGTCTGTCGATTTAAGACATTAGTATGCACAGTGGTAACGAATATCAGAAGATAAATGTGTTCGTGCATGTCCAATGTGTCGCAGATGTGGTCATTCTGAATTACATATTCAAAATCGTGTTTAAAACAATTATTGCATTCACTATGGCGCTCTGTTGAATTACGTGTCATCACGTCTTTTTCAAGATGTTCGTGTTTCATACTTGTTTCAAATGCTAATATCCCATTAGTGCTTGTTTCGGTTCGTGTTAAATTCAGATCAACACATGAATCGTTTTTGTAAGTGGTGACATTAAGTGACCGATCTTGCGGCTGGCTGGAAGCTATGGTTGTTTTAAGTATAACCGCTTCATTGTCGAAACGAACATTTTGCTTCTTATCGAATCTAAGGTCACTGTTTGCGATAGTTGATAATTCGAATTGTCCGTTTGCTTTAAACACGGTTGAGTTTGTAAAGTTGAAGTGAAACACATTACTTGATACATTTGTCGTGTCTGACTTTCTTATTATTGAGGTGGCTTTATGTATATAAAATAAAAAGTATGATTCAAATACAAAGAACAGGAAACACACGACAATCAGGGTTAAAAAACTTAACAATAAACCGCGGGCGGTCAATCGACATTTACAAGCCCTTAAAGTTGTGGCCATAATGAGATAAGGATGACAAATGTTCATACGTGCAAACTTAACAAATTAATGACACGACACATTTGCCATGTGTGTTATTAACAGTTTCCGTTTTCATTTATTTGCCATCGCTGTTTCCAACCGGACACCGTAACAAATAATTGGATCTGAAAGAAAGAAAATTGGCAAAATATTAACTTTTTACTACAACGTTATCACAAATACTATTTTGAAATCAAGCGAAACAGAACATTTTATCAAATTAGTGGTGCCGATTCGTGCAATCATTGTGTATATCTGGCTACGATTGTGTTTTGTGTTTCAATGCTGAAAATGATGGTAATAACATAAGTTGCACAATATAATTTTCCAAAAACAAATATAAATTAAACTCGATATTGCGCTCCAAAATTTTAAATGACTATTAGCAAAAACCTTGATTTGTTGATTTGACATACACATATTACTTTTATGATATTGAGGATGATAGTAAACATTTAGCCTGCACGAGTGTATGTGATTATAAATGTAATATTATGGACGTTATTTGTGTAAATCATCACGCGTCAAAAAGATGCAATCTGGTAAAAAGGGTTTATAGTTCTTGATTCAGTTTTTATCTATATGTCGAATAATTTAAGTTCGATGATTCAAATGCAACTGCTTTTACATGTACGTTAACTATGAACAATACTGGATTAATCGTGAGATCATGGCGTTCTTGAATCGGCTAAACTCTTATTGACACGCAACCATAGATTGGGCGCTTTCTTAAATTGCTTCTTATTGAATCAATGATGATTGACAATAATATCTGGTATCATGCTTATCAGAAATCTCTATTTCGAATTCGGATTGGGTTTATAAGTGTGAACACATCTTTCGATGAAAACTGAGTATTTTGGTAATTAAGTTTTTCCACTTTTTAATAAGCTATGCGCCTTCAATTCCATTTCATTTTTCATTAGGAACATTAATTATATTTTTAAGAAATAAGGATAACCAAGGATCGTATGCTTGTTTTTATTTAACACACATAGTTAGCCTTTCTTTCTATTCAATTTATATGCAAATCATTTCGATTTCGTATGAAGCTCTGTTCAAGTATCAAGTGATAGTTTGATGATAAATACAATATCACTTTATGATTCAATATAATTGCCCGCTAAGTATTAAAATTGTGTTCAATGGTAATGAGTAACAACATTACATTCTCGACACATGGTAGTTTCCCTTTCGTTTCTATGTAAAACTAAACTGTTATAACAATAATAAACCCAATTATTGTGTTCACACTATGTTATCCATGCAACACAATGAATATGCTCGTCTTATGTTTGCTTCCTCCTGTATGAGTATATAATATCATGTATATTATGCATTACAACTAATTAATGTGTTTATATAATGACGTATATGCAGTAAACAATTGTTTACACCTTATTCTGATTTATTTATTTCGCTACAATTCTATGGCTCATATTCATGTAACCACCTCCTTATAAATTACTGGTATTTTTACTAGTTAACTAAACATGCAACGTAAGACCACTCAATGCGTTTTACAAGGTCCATGAACTGACGCACGAGCTGAAGCGTTACCGCTTGGACCTTCATCGGACTAGCCGATATAAGATTGCTCGGCTTAAGAGAAACATAAGCAGGGGAAGGGCATCAGATATTGTTCAGCGGTGAGGATTACATGAACTGCAACGGGGTTTCGTTTCTTATTATGTAAGAGGTAATCAACAGCGTCATAAGTTGCAATCCAGTCTCCAGCAGACCTATGTCCATCCGTATCACTGAAAGACCTCACAACATTACCAGCATACAAATCTACGCACCGACAGCTGCCTACAAAGAGGAGGAGATAAAACCGTTCTTGTAAGAATTAAAGCGCATTAGGGTCAAGGTCCCCACTAAAAAGAATTGCACTGCCCAAGGCGACTTGAAAGCAAAATTAGGACCAGATTTATATCAAGAGTGGTCAGGGACAGTAGGTAGATTTACTTTAGGAGAGACCAACTACCAAGGGTTGAGACTCCTTGAGTTCGCAAGAAGCCACCAACTCATCCTGGCCAACACGCTGAACACGCTGTCAATAACAGCAATATGATATGCCCCACTCTGGAAAGTACACAATTTGATCGATTTCGTACTGGCGCCGCAAGAGTTCAAGTCCAGCAACAACAAGGCAAACACAAGATCGCTTTCCGACATCGGCATAACATTGCGCTCGCCACAATTAAGCTGAAGTTAAAGAGCAAGCGCATGCCTAAAAACGCTCGCGCTTGACTTGACTTCGAAATTGATATGGAAAGATCCAGTGATAGCAGAGATATGTTAAGTACAGATAGCCTAGGTGGTAAGTTTGCAGTTCTTAACATCTAAGAAAATGATATCGAGGTCAAAAACTAACAACATCAAAGTGCCCTTCTGTAATCGGCCAAACAAGTGCTTGGGTGAGATAAAAGGAATAACAAACTATGAGTGCGGACTAAAATCATGAAGTTATGTGACAAAAGAAGAGAAATGAGGCATGAGATGACACAAGCATGAGACCAACCCTTGCTCTAGGGCAATTACCAGAAAGCGAACATGGAGGTGATGAAGAAGATGAAAGAGACCAGGAGCAATGAATCGACATCGACAAAAAGATTATCACATGCAGCAGTAAGAATGTCTACAACACTCTCAAGACCCTCACGAAGACCATTCAGCCTAAGGTCAGTGTTATAGCAGACGGTGAAGACAATATGACAGGGAGTGTCACTGTCTTAAACAGGTTGACTAACAACTGCAGTGACTTCTCTAAGTACCCACTTAATTCAAACTCCTGTGTTCTTCAAAACGATCGCAGAAGCGGACGACGAAAGTACAGGAGAAGGCAGTATTCAGTCTTAGGACAGGAACATTTTTGGGAGTTTGCAACGTCTCTGTTGTGCGATAATTACCGCACCGTAAGCCTCATCAGTCATCCCAGCCAAATAAATATCCACATCATCCGCAATCGATTGCAAAGTAAAGCCGAAAAACTGCTGGTCGAAAAGCAGGCTAGATTCAGAGCTCGGTGGAGCACAGTGGAGCTGATCTTTAACTACTAAGACATCATTGAGAAACATAAGCAACACCAACGCGAACTTTTCCATAACTTCATCAACTTTATAAAGGGCTTTCGACCGCGTGTGGCATGATCGTCTAAGGCACGTTATAAACGTATTCAATATTGACCAAAAGCTTGTGCATGTAATCCAATAACTCAAAAGAAACGGCAGCAGCGCAGTACTTCTGAACGGAAATCATGGGGGACTTCTTCAGGACATCAGTGGGGGTCACTCCGGGATTTCTTTTCTCTCTCTCGTCCTGTTTAACCTTTTCCTTGAGAAAATAAAGCGGGATACTCTTCATGACATACACACCTCTATCTCCATCGGTGTAGGATCCATCTTAAACTTGAGATTCGCTGATTAAATTTACTTTATACTGACACCAGCAGTGAACTTCAAGATCTCACCAACTGACTTTATGAAAGAACATATGCAGAAGGGATGGAGATGAGTACGGAGTGGTCAAAGATCTTGAAGAAAGAACGACGAACACCATTGTAGATATCACCATGAACGGCGAGAAACTGGAAAGCTTCTTGGAGTACTTGGTGCTTCACTGTCCAGGGATGGTATAAGTACCGACTAGGTACCAATAAGAATTGCCTTGGTGACCGCAGCGATTACAGCGATGGTCAGGCTGAGCAGGTTGTGGACGAGCAGTTTTAAGCTGCTTCAGCCGGACATAAAAAGTATGATACATATATTTAAAACAATGTATCTGAAGATTGTAACTCATTATCTACACGTGGATCACTACCAACGGGTACGTCGGAACATGACTGGAACACTTTTTTGGCCAACCAGAGCTCCTGCTAGTGATCATTAAGCGACTTAAGCTGGCTTGAGAAACCTCACCAGACACGACTCTCTGTGCAAGTCTTGTATCCAGGGCACGCTAGAGGGAGGTCGACAACACGGACGTCAGAACTGGATTGACATTGTGAAAGTGTGGAGCTCTTACCATGGATTAATTACTCTCAGCATAGATCAGACTGAAAGAGATTATCTGTATCGTTTTCCCCAATATTCCGCCAACGGCACAACCGGGAAAAGGAATTATGATAATGGCGGTCGCGAAACGTGGGATTTTATCAGAATGTGTCCAATACAAAATGGGTTGCAGACAAGGGAATCCGTTCAGTTGCCACATGTTTATGCTTTACACTGGTCCTGGGATTTAGGTGATACTAATAAATCACAAAGGCTATGCATTATTTGAATTTACTAACGGCATTTCTATACTCATGTTTTGATATGAAGCATCTCTCAAAAAAATCTAAGATGTATTGTCAAACTTCAAAAGCTCCTCTTAATTAAACATTTATTTCGACAAAATGAAAGTAGTGTGGATATGTTAAAGAGAGTATGCACGATTTTTATATTTCTTAAATTGTAATATATTGATCAAAAAATGTTACAATAACGCAAAATAGGCAAGACAAATTATACATTGAAGACGAATTTCATAAAATGCAGCAAAGACGAATCAGCGCCCCAAACCGATTGTGACGAAGATATATTTTCCTACAATAACCGAAGCATTCGTCTTTAATTAGGATCGGAGTTAGTGTTCGTGTGTCATATGAATAAATATCGTGCAGGAAATTAAAATGATTCGTAAAACCAAATTTAGATTCACATCGTACATGCATGATATACATGCTCGCGAATTTGACTGTACAGACATTTTCGATTTCAGAATTAAATCTCTGACTTATTTTGCATTTTTCGAAACATGTTCTTCTTAACTTTTATTTTAATTTATATTGATTATATATGTTTAATAAGTTTTTTACACACTTTATATAAATTCATAAATATTTGACAAACTCGTGCTTACTGTCTTTAAAACAAAAAAAAGTTAAGCTCCGAAATCATTTGCATTTGATGGACATTACATTGGACCCAACAAACATATGGTATGCTTGGGTAACCATTTCACATTGATCGTTTAAAAAGACCTGGAACTAAACTATGTTGATAAAGTTGTCATAATTAAAAAGAAAAGTTGGAGTTCATATGTTGATGTATTATATCGTAAAATCTTTCTAGCACACGTTTTTGGTGTAAAAACTTTCCTTATGTCTAATACAAAACAAAAACGAAACTTGAATGTTTTCTATAAATTGTTAGCTTGGAAACGAACACTCCATACACCAAAATTTCTAAAAATAGCCTTAATGTCATATGCGAGTTTATGCAATTGTGTGTTTTATATCGTAATTTTAAAGATGAACCGCGGAGAGCGAAATACATTAAATGGCCAGGCAGCTCTAACATCGACCCTTGTTTAAGCTTTGCTGTAAACAGTAGTCGAGTCGATCAAATGTACACTTGTAATATTATTTAATATTATTAAGTATGTTCATAACTATGTGACTGTTTGTTTGGTTTTATATTATTTTGCTGTATGCAGTTATTTTGAAATACGCCTTACTCGGACCGAAAATCCGGTCCGGGGCCGATACATAGTCGCTAATTATAATGTTATATTTACATTCACTCTTAATTTTCTTTAGAAAAATGAACGAGTTTATTTTGCTTAACCCGTAAGCCGGCGATACCGCCTTCGAAGGCGGAGCTTCTAAAATCGGACCAATGGTTTCAAGATGATGACGCGTAGGTATACAGTGCCAAGTACCGTGACAGCACTACTTTTGAAAATATAGTAACACACATGAATAAACATAACCCGTTTTTTACTTTTGTGTCTTTGATGTTTCATTTATAACTAAAGCAAAATTGAAGAACAAATAAATTTATAAACAACGACATTAAATAAAACCTATAAATACAAAAAAACCGCCACTATATATAAGACATTTAAAATATACATGTAATTTAGGATCGTTTTATGATTTTTTATCTGATTCAGGTAATGAATATTTTGCAACAAGTGATCTTGGCGATTTGTTGATAAACTCGCTTGAAAATAACATTGTACAATTTGAAGAAACCAGCATATCAGAGAAAGGGGTACATGAGCAAGATAATGAGTGTGTCAAAATGACACTGAATCTAACTATGAACCTCAGCAAAAAAGGTTCAAGTGTCAGGAAGAGGAGGATATTGATAGCTTAGAGACAAAGCACCAGTCTACAGCTACTAAGAAAAACACACAATGGGGCATTAAGTTGTTTCAAGGTATGATATAACAAGTATTAATAATTTACCTGAAACCGTCCCTTCAATATCAATTCGTTTCACAAAGGAATTTGGTGATTATAATTATGCACCAATATAACTATCAAAATGTCTTCTCAATAGTTTTACAAGAAGACAAGTCAACATCATACAAGTGCATACAGTACCTTTTAAAGTCATGCTTTCAATTACAGCTATTAACATAAATATTTTACAGAATATTCATAAAAACGAGGTTTGTGATATAAGAATTCATCTAATAAGTTGTTTACAATTGATAAATTTGTTTCAGAAAATAAAATACCGTTCTAAAGATAGCACCAATGTGCCCCTTTAATCTGACAAAATCCTATTTATTATATAAAATTAAAACTAAAAATACTGTCAATTTTTTCAGACTCGCATCAGGAGGTATAGGGCAGGAACTTAGATTTCGAGACAGTGGGAAAGAAAGATTTGGCTGAAAAACTGCCCAAGATTTATTGCGAGGCCACGCCTAAACCCAACGAAAATAGAGAGCAGTCACTGCCAGAGCACAACATAAATGAATAACACTGGAACACATTGATCAATATCAGGAGCGCCATTAACAGGTAGCTTAAGGATATCTGCAGAAACATTGATATAGTTCGAGATATTGAGTTTGTACGGAGCAACCGCACTCTTGATGGGTTTCTACAAAGCAGGACAGAAGCTGGGCTGTCAAAGCCTACACTGAATAAAAAAATCCTTACAAAAGAAGAATTGGAGAAAACAGCAACCTGTCTTCAGATGTATGAAAACGCTCCAGTTATACTACGAGAAGCAGCATGGTACGTGATCGCAGTGCATTTTGTTCGTAGGGGCATGGAATTTAACCATCAACTGAGAAAATATAACCTTGACTTCGAAGATGATTCAGACTCGCAGTATATAGTCTTAAACCAAGAAATAAAACAGATCAAACCACCAAGGGGGAGCAAACTCAACCACATCTTCGAGCGAGCAAGCCGTGAGACCAGTCCTAGAAATGCAGATACATGACTTGCACAAAGGGGATGAAATGTCTGCAAATTCTCAATTAGTCGAAAGCAATGAACACAATATTTGCAGCATGGAACTATTTAGGGGAGCTTCATTGAGCAATTGCACTATTAACATTACAAAGCCACATTAGAATTAACACAATATGTTTTCCCGACAAACTGTTGACTATTAGATCTAGCAGTTGAATATCAAAACAATTAGATCTAAGACAAACTTAAAGTTGAACAATTTAATTGTTTTACCTTGACAGTAACTAGCAAGTCAAACGTTAAATTAATTTGTTCCTAGCAAGTTTAAAGTTGAATAAACTTGTTCAATTGTTTCAAAATTTAAAATGAGTTCCTTAAACTTGTTTTATGTGTTGAATAAAATACAACTTTAATAAATTGCAGATGACATAATTAACGTCATTGGCTTGAGTTACTTTTTATCAGCGCTCCGATTTTCACCTAAATTCGCGTATACACAATGATTGGATTATGCTTTATTATGTAAAATATCAACCTTAAACTACTTGAACAGAGATATAAAAAACAATAGGTTATCCTAGTTTTACCTCTGGTAAAGTAAAATCCGTATATATATATATATATATATATATATATATATATATATATAAATTGATTCAGAACACACTCTCTTCCCACTCAACTTCTCAAACTGATGTGAAGTGACCGTGACATTCTTGTCGTGTGTTTGCTGCTCGACTATTATTAAAAGTAAAAACGATCTATGAAATCGTTGAATTCCATTTATCTGTGTTACAAACTGCAATACAAAATAACATTTATCTATTGACAGCTGGATATTATACGTTCAAAGAAACATTTAAATAGTTAAACTTCAGAACTGCTTTTCTTCGCGCAGGAATAATGAATAACAGAACCTTAAGGGGCGGGTAGTAGCTGTTCCCGAAACTAAGATTACAACAGGTGTTGCTTCCCTTAAAGCATACCATTCTGAGTGTGTTATGCTCGGATATGTTTTTATTGTTTCAAATCAGGAAAAATATAAATATAAGTACTGATACTTAGTTTTCGGGCTTTTTGCAGTATGAACGCTTATGGCGAGTTTTGAAAATTCCGTAAAGCGCGCTAGCTCTTCTCGGTAAATTTTCAATACTCGCCCTGAGCGTTCATACTGCATAAAAGCCCAAAAATCAAGAATCAATTCGTAATTGAATACAAACGCAATAATTAATCAATAGATATGACAAGCTTGGGTACGTACTTTCCGATAAGGGGTGCAAGATGGAAGAACTTTTCTTTTTTATTCAATATAAGATATACAATGTATACATGTATATGATCATAAAACAAAGTGTACCATGTAGCAGCAATAATGTTCAAACATGTTATACAAGATATGCTATTATTGCATAAACTCTATCTATAATGCCCTCTGGCGGGGTGCAGAAACTTGGCAAAAGGAGGGCTTGAACGGGAGAAATCGCGTATTAACAAGGCGATTCACGTGCCGTTCAAGCCCTGTTATGTGTTTTTCATATCCATATACTAGTCCACGCGCAGTTACTTCCCATAGTCTTCTTTGAGTTCTTCTTAGTGGATCCAATGAAGTTATAATTAACTTTGTTAATAACTTCAGACTTCGACGACTTTCCAAGCATAAATGGCGAACTGAATAAGCACCAGTTTCCTCATGAATGTAGGAATGTAGGCTATGAATATTTCAATCCACTTTTCAAACTATACCATCTGCATTCTCTTGTCAACAGCTTTATTTTATTGGCAACGTCAATGAAGTTAAGGTTATTTACTCAACACTTTCAAAAGACTATGCTGTAAATGTAAGTGTTTATGTACCTTCAACGTTCCTGCCGTATGCTTGAAATACTTCCGTGACAATATGTTGGCAGTATTTATTTTTAGAAAATTTAGTTGGAACGAAATAAGATAGACCTGTACGAAAGAAACATAGATGAAAACAATGACTTATTCTGACGATATATTTATCCGCCACGACCAGTAAATTCCAAAAAAAATCCTCATTCCTTACTTTGCGCGGCAGCATTTCAAATTTGCATTAATCCAGTGTTTAAGCACATTTTAAATCGAAAACTGCCTATTCAAAGGTATTTAGCCTCGTTATTTGTGATGATGACCGAGTGAAGCAACCTTGAACTGTATAACGTCAGATGAAATAATCGAATTATTATGTCGATGCGAATGAACAAGACATAATGTTTTCAATGTTATTTTAATTTATTCTGGTATGTGTGATTTGTTTATGCAATAATAGCGAAAATACACATTTTCTCGGACATGATAATCTGCGGGCGCTCTCAAAATCCGTTCCTGCCCTCGTGCTGCGCACGGATTTTTCGAGCGCCCGCAGATGATCATGCCCTCGAAAACGTGTATTATCCCTATAATATATACTTTTTTGACCCTGTGGTTTCCTTTTGATTAAAAACAAAAAAGAGTTTATATGTATTGTTTTCTTTTGTCGTTTGTGTTTTTTAAGAAAGAAAAACAACAGAATAATTATGAATAAGGATGAGTTGCATAAAGTGGGTAGAAAGCATACTGGACTTGTTTATGAAAGTTTAATATGTTTCAATTTGTGTTCAAATATATGAAGTGTATCATTATTTAGGACTACCTCTTTTTCAATTTTGAATCTAAAGTTTTAAATAATTGATAACACTGTTCATTGTAGGTTTTTGTTTTCTGTATTTCATGCTGAATATAAATATTTCATTAATATGTATGTAAGTATGTAATTCACAGCGGTATTACCCTCTTGTATTTTGAAGGTATTTACCCCTAAACTGATGTCTACGAGAGATAGTATAACATTTTATTGTTGTTTCTCTAGAAAGGTCATCAATTGATTCCATAGAGATTGAACATGTTTACACTCCCAGAAAAGGTATTCTATTGTTTCAATATGTTCACTACACATATCACATAGATTTGTGTTGGATAGGTTGCACTTGTTAGTAGTTATAGCTTAATTGTTCCATAAAATGATTTTTCTGTTTATTTTGATTTCTAAATTATAAGTAACTTTACACCATGCCGATAGAACATTCGATAGAAATATGTTTTTTGTTGAAATTTATTTGATATATTATTGTCGATATTACATTCAAAACGTAAGGAGTCACCATATGTTTTTAGAATTTTCTGGTAGAATAATTTCCATTTACTCGTATTGTTATTATCTAAATATCTCTTAACACAACTGCATTTGATTGCATTCAGGAATGAATATTTGTTCGTTAGTCTGATACCTCCATGTTCTACTGGTTGAATTAATTGAGTTCGCTTAATTTTATCAGATTTATCGTCCCGTATATAAATTAAATATTTCCGATTTTATATCTTCAATATTATCATTTGGTGGGTTTGGGAGAACTGTTAGTGTGTAAATTAATTTAGGGAGCGTAAACGTTTTCAACAAGGTGTTTTTTTCCGATTAGTGTTAGTTAACGATTCTGCCATGATTTTAAACAATTTTTATTTTTTTATAATTAAGGCAATATGTTTTTTAGATTTTTTTCAGTTTCATTGTTTGTAAAGGTTATTCCTAACGTTGTTGCTTCATCTGATGTCCGGTTGAATTTCATTTCTTTTTAATATAAATATTACTTTGTTTAAATGTCCCTACTCGTAGCACAGTGCATTTACTTTTGTTTAGTTTAAGACCCGATGCCATTCCAAAAATGGTAAGTCATTTAAAAAATAAGTTGCATCATCGGCAAATAGGGACTGTTTAATTTCTTTGTCAGTTTCTAGCGATAATCCCTATATATGTTTATTTGATTGGATATAGTGTGATTGATACTCGATGCATATAATAAATAGCGAAGATGAAAGTGGACATCCTTGACTTACCCCTCGTTCTATGTTAAAACTGTTTGAGAAGACGCCATTGTTAATAATTATGCTGTTAATATCGGTATAAAATAGTTTTAGCCATTTTATAAGACTTTCACCGAAATTCATATTTTATAATCGAGAGAACATAAACGAATGGTCTAGTGAATCGAAAGCCTTTTCGAAGTCTGCAAAGAAAATGAGGCCAGAATTGTTTGGCTGGTTGAAATAATTTATGCATTCTTGTATCAGACGTACATTTTCACCAATGTAACGTCCTTAAATGAAGCCAGATTGAGATCTTGAAATTATTGATGGTAATATTTTTTAAATTCTGTTTGATATACAATTTAGTTGCAATTTTATAATCATGTTGAATATGTTCAATAAACTAATTGGGCGCCAGTTTGATAAGGATTCTAGTGTTTTTCCATGTTTTAGGATGAGTGGTATTATACCTTGTTTTTGTAGCGTAATTAAGTTTTCGTTGTTAAATGAATAGTTAAATGAATGAATTAAATGTGTTTTAATATCATTCCAGAATATTTTATAAAATTCGATTGTGATGCCAGCAGATCCTGGACTTTTGTTTTTTTGCATTTCTTTAAGTGCTAATCCACATTCATATTCATTAATAATAAGAGCAATACAACAATCTATTTCAGGTATGTATGTTTTGTTTAAGATTTCGTTTCTTCTTACAAGCGAGTTATGCAAAAACTTAGCGATATTTATAATATTATGTTCATCTTTTAAGCATAAAATAGTATTAAACATTTGCTGACATCGGTTTCTTAACCAGTCAGCTTTAAAGAATGTTTGCCTAAATGTTTTGTATTCATTACATTCAAAAAATAAATGATATTCATCTTCAACTACGCTTATATTATTTTTTACACATAATGGACACAACTTAAATGTCAATCTATTGATAAGGGGCGACCTTTCTCAATCATGAGGTCATGCGCTGAGCAACGAAAACTCGACACAGTTTTCCTTAAAACAAAAGACAAATTAATATTTAGATATGGTTCACAGTATAAATCGGTTTAAAAAAATATAAAATGCAATGCTTTAGGAGAATTATCAATTTTTGATTTCCATACTTGAAGATAACAATCTTTTATTCGTGTTTTGAACAGATGTATAAAATTGCATTCATGCCCAACACCTTGAGCAAACCAAACATAACCAAATCCATAACTAAATAGTAATTCTCTGATATAACTAGCCCAGGTCCTTCTACCTGCATCATCTAAGTCTTTTAACATTTTATAACACTGTTTAGGATATCTATGATTTTCCATACGGGTGATTTTCAACCAGAACTTGATGCGATTTGGGATTTAGTAATACATAAAGGAAGTCTACCACATTTTCCTAAAGCTAAGATATCAGATGTGTTTTGTGGTAAATTACAATATTGTTTACAAAATTGTATTTGTACTTTTTCAATTTTATCTACATATGAATAGCCCCATATTTCTGATCCGTAACAAAGTATAGGTTTAATCATGGCATTTAAAAATATCTACAGAACACAAATGACCAAATCTACGTTGATATCGAAATATACAAGCAACTTATTTTATACTTTGCAATGCTTACATTTCTTGAGTTTTTGACCAAAGAAGTTTTGGCGTAAAATAGACACCAAGATATTTATAAAATGAGACAATTTCATTATTTTCTCCTTTGCAGCCGTATGATAGTATCAGAGAAACTGGAAACATCGTCAGCAAACATTAAAGCAATTAACTCATTTATATCTTCAGAAACAAATATACCATGATCACATTTTGAGTTTAGATATGTAACTTAGTCATTTATGAACATGGAAAAAATTATGGGACTGGCCATACAGCCCTGTCTCGTTCCAATAAAACATGGGAAAAATTCCGTCAATCTGTTATTAACCTTAAAACATGATTTTAACTTGCTATCGATTGAAGAATAACCAAAAACTTACCATTAACATTTTTGCTTGCAAAAGCATTCCACAATTTTTGATGTTGTATGCTATCGAATGCTTTTGCAAAATCTACAAAAATACAATAAAAACGACATTTTTTCTGAAATAAATATTTTTGACAGAGCGCCATTAATGTAAAAATGTTATCTGATGTTGTATATTGTTTTCTAAACCCTGCCTGTGACTCATATATAACACCAAAACTATCACACCATATGGTAAATCTATTACTTAATATATGGCAAAAGATTTTACATATAGTGTCTAGAAGTGAGATACCTCGGTAATTATAAGGGTCGTTAATAGATCCTTTCTTGTGTGGTGGAGTAATTATACTCTCGCTCCAATTATTAGGAAAAATACCTGAATCAAAAATTTCATTAAAAAGTGGATTTAAAAAAGGCAACATATCATTAATAGTAAATTTATACATTTCAACACAAATTCCGTCAGGTCCCCCTGAACGATTTGATTTCAGGTGACGTATGCTATCAATGATTTCTTGGTTACAAATGGATGCGTTTAAACTACTAGAGTCGTATTGAATATTTTCAAAAATGATGTCCTCTTGCTCTTGTGAATTGATTTCTTTATTTATAAATGTTTGAAATAATCATGCCATTGTGTTTGGTCTTTACTATTTTCTAGATTTTTTACGGTTTCCTTTTAAAGTTTTCCAATACATTTTAGAATTTTTACGCGAACTAACTAGGTCATTTCGCTTTTTCTCAGATAATATGACTTTTTTGTTTAAACATAAAGATTTGAAAATACTTTGTTTAGCCTTATATGTCATTGGATCTTGTCTATCATTTGTAATTCTTAAATATCGTAAAGCTCGTGACTTTTCAATTTTAGCAATATTACATTCATGATCCCACCATTCAGAAGTAAAATATTTAAAATTTGACTTCATAGTTTCCCCATCAGTTTGAAATACATGTATACAATCAGAGATATACGAACTTAAAGTACGATCGTTACGATTTCTTAGTTTTTCTTTAAAAAAACGGAAATTAATACAAAATTTATTATAAAAAACGTCTTTCAAATCATCTTTCCAAACAAACTTCTGCCATAAACGCAAATTTGAATGACAAATATTGCATGTTGATGTTTATTTCCGGTTCCGGTTTGGTAAAAACGTATGTCAAATCTGAGTTATTATTTTGGTGTTTAAGAAGTGTTTTGTGTGGAATAAACGGATATCGCTTGGATAAATGTGATAACTGTGAGTTAATAAACAGTTTTACAAAGTATCATAACTTTTAATCAAAGATATATTGACCTAGCAGATGCTTCTTTGTCTTCATTGTGTAAAAGCAAATATATTTGCGAGGTCAGAGTTCAACATTATATTGTGAGCGACGTTAACGCTCCGGGCGGCAAAAAATTCGTCACGCTCGATTAGCCGCTTGATCGGATTATTGAGGATAAATGAAGAGACCGTATAACGGAATAAAACGGAATATAGAATCATGGATAACGGCTCACCTGGTCGTGTGGTCATAGACGGGTTCTCAAGAAGCGGTGATCCTTATGGCGACGAAGGGTCGCTAAACATTGACGATCTCGAAGCTTACGACATCCGGTCATATGAGGAGTTTCTGAAACTTTCACGGTTTTTTCGGGAGCTCCCTAGAGATATGTGTGTTTCGCAAATTGTGAGATAATTTTCTTCTAGTGAAATTGACCTTGAGCGGATACGCAAAACATACTTTGAACAATTAAAGCAAACGTGTGAGGACTTCCCGTTTAGCGATGATGTTGTGCTCAAGAAAAGAATATTTACACGGAGCGGCGAGCCACTTCCGGTTCGGCTCGCACAAGACATTTACGCTATTATTGAGGTTGCTGAAGGTGGAGACCCTTACTTGCTGAAGCCGATGAGCAGCACTGCAAAGGCTAGGAAATCAACAGTAGTGCGGGCGATTCCGGACATAGAGACTGAAAATCAGGTTGGTAATGGTCGACAACCTGGAAAGTGTATGTGTTCTAGTGATATCTGCATACTTAAAGACCAGATTTCTAGCCTTCAGACGGATCACTTGATTCTCAAACATGCTATGTATGCAAGTAACGAGCTGCGCACAAAGGAAACGGAAGCTACAAAAGACTCACTTCGGTCAATCAAGGTACAAATTTTGAAGTGTAATGAGACTATAAAAGACTGTTCCGACAGCACTTTATCGACTATAAGAAACTTAGTCAGTGCATCTGTGGCGAGGATCACTGAGCTAGAGGACAGAGTTAGGGTTCTAGAGGTGCACCCGTTGTTAGATGATGTGAATAATCAGGATTCAAACGCGGAATATACTGGAAACTGTGTGTTAGATAGCAGCGTTACATTCACCGCGGTTCCGATCTGCGTATCAGTCATAGGTTCGCCTGACATAAGGGGCGACGTTAGTTCTGTGCCGGTAGTGATTGACAATCAGTGCAATAAACCTCTAGTCTCCGATAAAACTCTTGATGTTGTTAAGCCGAGCAATCGTGCCTGCTCGCGTCGTGTCCCTACAACGACAGAACACACGTCGCAGGTAACCTCAGTACTCCCGATACCGGTACGCGTCACAGAGCGGTCAGATGACATACCTACGGGTGAATGGCTTGAGGGGGTGACTTTGAAGTGAAACGACGCAGGCGGACGCGTCGTTTTTGTCTACTTGGCCTAAGTGAAAAGGTTAATACAGACATTCTAACAAAAGTCATAGAACGGAAAGGCCCAACTGTGTCAATGCTGCGTGTTTTCCCCTCTAAGTCAAGACAAGGAAAGGTTGTGATTCGACTAAACGTTTACCATAATGACATGGCCGACCGCTTGTTGGAATATTACTTTTGGCCGAGATATATTTCTTGCAGGCCATGGCGTACACGGTCAGCGAGAGAGCAGTCGCCGAGACTTCGAGAGCGACGTAAACGTTTGGAAAATCGGGTGGACGTTCCTCGCTTCGACTCCTATGATAAAGACCCCTGGGCAAATCGATTTAGCAGTCTGGATACGGAGATGGACTAACCCGAGTGTTGGGTGTGATAATGGCTCCATTTAATGTGTTGTAATGGAAGACTTTAAATTAAAACTATTGACATGGAATGCAACTTGAATTATGTCCAGCGCATCATACGTGTGTAAAACATTGACTAACCTTCACATAAATATTTGTGGTATTTCTGAACATTGGTTACTTCATAACAGTATACATTTTCTTGACTCTGCTTTTAAAAATTATAGATATATTGTTAAGTATGATAATGACCTATTATTGCCTAGCAAACGGAAAATTGGTAAAGGGGGAGTAGCCCTACTTTGGCGACATGAACTCAATGACAGAGTTTCGCCCCTTGAAATTGATGATGATGGTATGAAGTCTACATTTGTATCATATGATGGTGTATATGAATCAATGATTGACTATATTTGTTTATCTAGTGACTGTATTGATCTCGTTTCGCATTGTGAAATTTTAGATGATGATTGTCTTAATGTATCAAGACATAGACCTGTCACAGTAAGCATAAACTTTCCTGTGTCAGACGGTAAATTTAACATTCGTGAAGAATCTTTTTAACGTATTAGCTGGAAAAGAGCCACGGATGCACAAATTAGTGACTATGTTGGAAATGTTACAAACTCTTTGAATCAATGTACATATGTGTGCGATAGTAAAGAAAGTATTGACTCAACATATACTATGTTATGTGACGTGCTGACAGGAGCGGCAGGAACTTGCATCGGTCAAAGACCATTTCAGTCTCATTTAAAGCCGTACTGGGATAGTGGTTTACGTGAATACCATAAACAGATGCGTTATTTTAGGTCCCAGTGGTGTCGTGCTGCACGTCCGAGGAACAAAACTAACACAGAGTATATGTCCTATAAGACGGCGAAAAGGGACTTCCGGCGAGCTCATAGAAAGGCAGCAAATGGGCATAGGATGCAGTTGAACCGGGAAATTGACGAATCTGCAGAAATGAATACAAATGATTTCTGGAAACAGGTCAACGCACGTCGTATGGCATATAAATGTAATAAGTCCACATCTGGTATCAAGTTCGGTGAAATTGTACATCGTGACCAGAAATCGATTACGGAACAATGGGGGTTTTATTTTGAAAGACTATATTCGCCATCTAACTCTGAACATTTTGATGACAAATGGCGTGATCATGTGTCACAAAGTTGCGCAACTGCGTGAGACATTGATACCTGACAGCAACGCCACAGTAATGCCCGAAGACATTGAGAGGTGTATAAGTTCTTGTCCAAATGGAAAGGCTCCTGGATATGATGGTATAACATACGAGCATCTGAAGCCAGTAGCGAGTGCTATTTCGCCATTATTAGCTAATTTCTTCACTGCAATGTTTCGTACAGTGTACATTCCTGACATTCTCGAGCGTGGTGTAATAGTAACCCTACATAAAGGAGGATCGAAACCAAAGGACAATCCGGATAGCTACAGAGCTATAACCCTTACCTCTATTGTGTTAAAGCTCTTTGAATCAGTGCTTTTACAACGATGTAGTACATTTATGATGGCCGACATTAACATTCAACAGGGTGGTTTCCAGGAGGGCCTTGGCTGTCTGATGACGTCATTCATGTTACGTGAAAGTGTCTATTTTGCACGTGAGCATGGATCAAAGCTATACGTGTGCTACCTGGATGGGAGACAAGCGTTCGATAAAGTGTGGCATGACGGCCTTTTTTACAAGCTCCAAACAAAAATAGACGACACTTCACTGCTCGCATTCATGGAATTATACGCGAACATGACTAGTTGTGTCAAAAATCGTGGCCATACATCGAAATGGTTCCCTGTTTGTCAGGGAACTCGCCAAGGCGGGAAAAGTTCACCGAACTGCTATCTAGTATACATAAATGGTCTAATCAATGCTCTTGAACATTCTGGTCTAGGTTTTTGTATGTACGGAATGAATGTGAACAGTCCTACAGTAGCAGACGACATGATTCTAATTGCATTTTCAAAGCACGCACTTGATGGCATGATGAAAATATGCTATGACTATTCGTGTAAATGGCGCTTTGAATATAATCCATCAAAATGAGCAGTTATAGTATTCAACGAACAGCGATTCAGTCGACCTGAACGTACTTGGACACTCGGGCGTGAAACTATACAGGAAGCAGAAACGTACACACATCTTGGACTGAAATGTGACCGTAACATTTCGAGCGGTGCACTGATGTGTGAAGGTTCGTCGAAGATGAGAGGTACTCTCAATTCTATCCTTCATTGTGGATTTAATCCTGCTGAACTTAATCCTATAACACTTCGTAAAAAATATGTTAATGTGGTCTTGCCCAAAGCTTTATATGGCTCGCCGCTATGGTGCAACTATTCTAATGGTGACATAAATCAACTTGAAATATCCCATAAAAGATGTGTTAAACAAATTCTTAGCGTCGGTAGGTACACAAACACCGATGTTGCATTGTCATGCTTAAACATTGAATCCGCGGAAGAACTGATAAGACTTTAAGAAGCTTGAGTTTTTCGGGCAACTGTGCCGGCTTCCAGTTAGATTCTTGACCAAGAAAGTGTTTATACATAGACTAACACGATATTGCTAAGGGTGCATTAATATGCACGGGCTGATTCCTGACATCTACAGAATATTACAAAAGTACAGTTTGATGCCTACCCTAGAAACATATCTGGAAAGTGGTGTATTCCCCGGAAAGAGGGCATGGAAACGGACAATCGAAAACAGTGTTAGAATTACAAACAGACAAAGACGCTCAGACATTGCAAATAAAATTACATGTCGCGAGGATTTAAAGCTATTTGAAGCTGATAGACCGCTTACCGCCATCGTCATTTCTAAGACTTCACCGTCACTCTCTGTGAACCACAAGTCAACGAAGATCCTAAGTATGGCGATGTCGAGGCAATTTGCAAGTAAATGTGCAATCTGTTACAAGTTCACCGACAGTATTGTGAACCATACTCTCTGGTGTTGTGATAAAACAAAATCCAAAAGGAATAAGCTTATTGTTGAACTGTACAGAGTGATCGGGCACTGCAAATTAATGCAATTTATGGCTCTTCCCGTATTGACAATGAGTAGACAGTGTTGCATTAACAGTAACTGAAGATGGTCTTTTTAGCAATTTCGTTTTACTAAAATGGATATGTGATCTGTTTTAACTTGTTTAGATTATATTCGCTCAAATCGACTATAATGTTTCTTTGTAATAACTTACAGAATGATATTGTCAGTATATTATGGATAACCTAAGTTTAGCTTAAATTTTCGTTTTCGTTTAAGGTAAAGTAAATTAAGTTATCGATAATAGCTAAATAGTGTTTTTTTTTAATACTTTATAAGTTTATATGTTTACAAATATTAAACCAACTTTCGCTTTCGACTTTGGTATGTGATATTATAAATACATGTATAACAACAGCTGAAATGATATCATTAAGAATTGTGTGTGTGTGTGGGTGTGTGTGCGTGTGTGTGCGCGTGTGTGTGTGTGTGTGTTTGTATTTATTCATGATTATATATTTTGTAAATTATGCCACTCTTCCTATGTTGGACATGATTTGCGATTATTGTATAGTTATGATGTTCGAATCTTATATCGGAGGAAATAAAGAATATATATACTGATTTTAAAGTCAGAAATATATCTAAATAAACTTGATGACGCAATCATATAATCAACGACACTTGCACCATTATTAGTAAAACATGTAAAATTACCATCTTTATCACCAAAAAGACGACTATTTAAAATATGGATATCAAATGTACAACATAATTCTATAAGTGATAAACCAAAATTATTATAATGTTCATCTTTAGAATTTCTTTGAATTGCAAAATTATCAGATGGGTAATCAATACCATTCCCAAATATAAATGAAAGATCATCGTCTGGAATAAAATCGTTAAAGTCTTTGATCCTAGAAATTAGATTGCCAGCGAAGAATAATTCGGTATGAGGAAAATCAGCAATAATATTATTTATTTTGATACTTAGAATATCAATACCATTGTTATCGTTTCCATCATAAAAAGTTGAATATTAAGGTGAAACATAGGCTAACACAAAAAGGATGTCATCTAAATGTTTAAATAATTAGCCTTTAAACAATAAGACAACTCATTCAGTAACATCATGACAGATACGTTCAATAAGCCCATCATTAATAAGAATATCTTTTACATAAACTGACACGCCTCCAGAACCTCTGTAAGCGGACTGTCTTTTCGGTCGAGAATAACAAAATAGAGTATAACCATAAATATAAAACGTATTATCTTTGACAGACCACGTCTCGATTAATCCAACAATATCAAATGTTGAGATATAATTATGAAAATCTACATCATCTTGGTATTTTATAAGACCCCAATGTTCCATGTACAAATGTTAAGATAAGATTTTACAGAAGAAATGTTGTTATAAAGACTATTAGTTGCATCATTTTTGTTATCATTAATTTTTATCATGTTGCCATTCAGACTCGTCGATGAATTACGCTGAAAATAAAAATTGTTCACAGGTAAGTCAGTGTTATTTTCATTTGAATATAAGTCATTGCTAGCAATAATGTTATCACAAGAGCGTCGACCGGCAATCTATTTAAATGATGGGACTGGACGATTTTTATTTTCTTCGTTCACATGGCTGTTTCCATTTACGATAAGTTTATCAAAACGCAGATAGGCATTCTTTCCAGCTTCAAGTGATTCTTTCGACCGGCAATCTATTTAAATGATGGGACTGGACGATTTTTATTTTCTTCGTACACGTGGCTGTTTCCATTTACGATAAGTTTATCAAAACGCAGATAGGCATTATTTCCAGCTTCAAGTGATTCTTTTAAGAGTGGAATAAGGGAGGATCTAGCCTTCCGGACCCGCTCGGGAAAGTCCTCACTCATACGAACACGTTTTCTACTTCCGGTATCAGTCGCAGATGCCTCATTAGAAGAAGCATCACCGGTTTCGTTCTCCCGATCGGATTTCCTTTGCTCTCGATACCGTTTAATGACGCGTTCATTATCCTTAAAGAATTTAACAATAACAGGACGTGGATGATATTTCCCCGGAAGACGATGGGCGCGTTCAATACTTATTGCCGATTCATCTAGTTTAAGCTCACTTTTAATATAATCTCGTACTTTTGACTCCGATTCGTCCCACGTTTCATTTCTTGATTCCTCAATATTGAAAAAGTTCAGATTTTGACGTCTTGATTGATTCTCGAGCTGATCCAGTTTATAGGAAGACCGTTTTGATGTTAATTTAAGCTCTGGCACATTTGTAGCAAGCGAATTTACTGTGTCCGTGAGCTTGCGGTTTTGTTTTTTTTTATTTTTAGTTTTTCCTGTTTTAAATCATCAACAAATTTCTCCAACTTATCAAATTTTCTGTTTAGTTCTTTGCAATTTTTTTGTATATCAATCAATATGGTCATTGTAGGCTTTTCATGTTCACTAGGTGTAACAGTTGTATTATGTGCATCACCGGGCTCCATAGAATAGGAAAACGAGTCAATTATACTAGCTATGGATGAATTATCAGATGGATTATCGAAAGTATGTCCGGGTGAGAGATCTCTCTCGTTCTGAGAATTTGTAAGCCAAGAATTCATAGTTGGCTGGTTGGGGACTAATCGTGATGTTCTTCTCGTTTGGGGCCTCTCGGACGATTGGGACGGTAGGGAAAATATGTCTTATTCACTTATATTAGTATATAGGCCTCTTCCCTGACCTTTACCTCTTAAACTACGTCCTCCAACCTCGCGTGGGTTACCACCCCTAGAACCAGGTCCAGGGTTCGACCCAACGCCGTGCACGGCTAGAAGCAAAAATAACGTCACACGAATGCACAGAGATACACTGGAACCACTTACAATCAGAACTTGTAATGTTGTTTTACATTTAATAGGATGCGTGAAAAAACCTATTCTAGACCGCCAAATTTCAATACAAACACCCATAATGAGCTTGGCTAAGTTGCGCTCAATCCAACCGTGACGAAAAACGAGATAAACTGAGGTTTTACACAAGACCTGAATGACCAGGTAAACGACAAATAGTACAAGTACAGGTAGTGTTACTAAAAATAGATCATCGATACCACAGGTATCAAAGTTATCTAGAATAAAGTTTCTCAAAATAAGTCTTTCACCTCCAGATTAAAGAAATCAGTGCGATATATCCTTTCATACATTTACACAACTTCAATAATCCACCTATAATTCGCAATTCACATTGTAAATCACTTTTTTTCTCCGCAAAAAATAAACAAACTTTCAATCAAGGGAAATCACGCTATAAAAAAGCCCATATATAATTTGAAAATCGTCGCATTTTTAATAAAATAAGACATTTACATATCTAAAATAACTGAAGTACTCGGGATTAAGTATGGTATATCCTCAGCAAGAAGAATACACTCGATTTTATGGAAGCATTTAAATATAAACACTAGCCTACGAGCAAGTCAGTTTTTCAGGTGTTTCGTTTGTTTCCTATCGTGGTGATTCTCAAAAGTTTGATGCATTTCATTGATAGTTATTCTTCTAACCTTCATAAACTTGAAAGATTATTAAAGGGTTGTTTGTAAAGCCTTCTGCACAACATTTAAAGTTTTAAATATATAAATTATTAAAGAATGTTAATCAGTAGAAACAAAAATGTACGAACTTGAATTTACGCGAGATTTTTCTAGCCACTAACAAATTACCATGCATTGAAAAAAAATGTTCTTTTGTAGATAATATTTTGTTTCCTCAAAGTGTTGTTCTGATGCTTTTAACAACTATTGTATTTAAGTTATATATTATTGGCCAACCTTTTTAACGGTTTATTACGTTTAATTCTAACATTTTATGAAATAATTACTCTTGGTCAACATAAAGTGATTTACATTTCCATTAATAGGAATGAAATCGGAAAGAATAAAATAAGCACAGTCCAAGTCGAATTATCTCATAAAAATCAAAAATATTTTAAGGCATAGTGTTGTGTTTTTAAGGCAATACTGTTATTTTATAAGATAAAATATTACCGTTATAAGGCTTTTCGGAAGATAGAAAAAGTTACAGGTTTTTTTTTTAAATTGTAAGATCGTACATAACTTGTTCAATATTTATAGCTATTTGATCATTTTCGTTTAAAATAGGCCTTTGCATAAAAAATCTCAAACAAACACGATCGGTGACGATAACTATAATTTGCAACTTCACATTTTATACTTTATAATCAAGCTTCAATATGAATTGTGAATCGTGTAACATTTAAATTATGCCAAATAAGTATAACAAAATCTACTCCTTTAACACTTGCGAGTGAAACAATTGTGATCAAGAGTTAGCCAATAAATTCTAGTTATGTTTTTAAAAAAATCATGTTTATGTAAACGTTACATTTTACAAAATAATTTAAATATAAACAATCATTATTGCTTACAATAAGTGTTTATATGGCATGTTGCTATACGAGAGCTAATTAAAATATATTCGCTGTAATCATGAGCAAGATTGTTCTCAATTTAAATATGGGGCACAATATGCTTACAGGTATTCAACTTTACCGGTAGATATATAAAATGTGCGCGTTCTTGAAAGAACTTTTGTTAAATATAATGTACACATTCCTTTCTATATTCTAGAAAAGTGTATGTATTTGATACATGCGAATTTATAAATTTCATGACAACATGTAAAAAATATATGATACATAGTGTGATACATTTTGGTAAACGAGTTTAACGTTAGTGTATGAACACTGACATATCTCGTGAGTCGGTTAGGTGTTCAAAGATTGACGACGTCGGCGTAAAGCTCTGGTTAAGGTATAAGTGAAACCTCTCAATATCACTGTTTCTACAACAGGAACTAACTTGAAACTTGACGTGTGTTTGGGTTATTGTGTGAGGTCAGTGACCAAGCTCAATAATTAAGCAGAATTATGTTCCTTTTAGCTCTTAAATTCTAGTGAACGTTTACGATCAATTTCTCATCTCTGTATTCCCGACATATATTGAATACAACGTAACCTATATCTTCATGGTCTGTATAAACATTCACAAAAGTGACCAACTTTAAGCAGGATTATGCCGCCTTTGGTATCTAAATAAATCCGACCAAGGTTAACAGGCACGTTGAAATTCAAGCTGATGTCAGCATGAAACAAATAAAAAGTCCCTGTAATATGTAATCTGTGAATGAATAACACTTTTTAATGAACTTTTGGACACGTCTTTTGAATCATCAATTCTTATAACTTTTACCAGCATAATTTTACCCACTTTTTTCTTCGTAAAGTTTGGTTAAAGTTTGCGTGCAACAAGCCAAAACTGAATTTAGTAGATGCAACAAGTGCATATCCGTGTAAAAACTACAACTACTCAGTGTAAAACTTAACAAACGCTTCGGGATCATCCCATTAGGTAACCAACCAAGGCCCAAAAACTCTGAGCTACAATAAAGCAGAATTATGCCCCTTATTTTACTTTTTGTACTCCAGAAAGTCAGGTCAGCTTTTGCGTATGCGTACCACAGCTATAATCTATGGTTTAAATACAGAACTAGCATGAACAACGCACTTTGACCACAATAAATAGTTTTCACTCAACAACTTTAATTAGGATGATGGTATTATGCTGAACTTTTGTGTGTAAGTAGGTTGATCTAGCGTGGTTTTGCAGTTGGTGCCAGTGGAGTCAATGTCAATTTTTATAAAAATAGAATATGTGTATCCCGATCGATAAATTCAGTTTGGATAGAGGTATGGTGCTGTTATTTTGAAGATAGCTTACATGCAAACAAATGATGGAATTGCATTTCGGGCGAGTTTGGATTGAGTTGCTTTGCTGAGTATGCTTGCAGGTACCTTACAGAAATTGCTCTCAAACTTGAATAGATTTTACTAAATAAATTGGTACTTTTTTGCAAATGCCCTTGGTTTGTTCACATTTCTGGTTTTAATTTATGAACTTTTAGCTTTACGTTTACATTTATCACATGCTACACCTTGTTTTCCATGTAATATTATCTGGATTTTTTTTAAATCTCAAATGTCTTTTCTATTGTTTTGAGCGTTTTCATTTTTTTGTTTTACTTGCCAATGGCTTTACGCTATATTGCTGAAATACGATTGTAATTTCAAATCATTTGCTAAAGAACAGATTTGTCATTTCATACCTTAATTTATTAAAACTTGTTAAATATGTCTTTTAACTTTTAAAAACTGCACAATTTGAGTGATTTAAATGAGCTGCATAATTCAGAGCTCTTTCTTTCTCAAAACTATGCGTTCATGCATGCATTTTACTGAACAATGTCTTTAAATTTCCGAAACTGCTTTCACAACAGAAGGCTCCGCAAATGATTTGTTGCAGTGTAAACCTAGCAGTGTTGTGTTCTTTGTTGATTGATTGATTTTATTTGGTAAAAATATGAACATAACATAGGTACAACATAATGCAGACAACATGAAATATATTATCACAGCAATATACATAGTAAACCATGGAATGCACACACAATACCAAGGATAACACAAAAAAGAGAAAAATGATTTTCACTTATTTCCATTGTGGTCCTTGTTATTGGTGGCAGTAACCATGAAACAGTCATGTATTAAATATTTAATAATTTATATGCATCAAATATGTACTGTTAAATATATCAAGTATATTACTGATTAAGTTATGGCAAATATTATCACATGTTCATTATATCACAGAAGTTGCTTAAGAAAGTATCACACTGCATATGTAGTTAATAAACACACTTTGTAGCACACGAAGAGTTTGAACAAAAAAAATAAAATAAATATGAGATCATTGCATCATAATGATCATAAGACTTAAACATGCATTACAGCTTTTAAAAGAACATAAAATACATACTAAAAATTATACTATACAAATCTATAAAGACTGTAAAAAGTGTTTTTGATGGCACCCTTGAAATGGTTAGGTTTAGATCAATCCCTGATGTTTTGTGGAAGATTGTTCCATAAACTGATACCATTATTTGTAAATGTTTTAGAACCAAATCTACCTACTATTGGTTTGGAAAAACGACCAGAGTCTACAAATGTAAACTTTTCAGCAAAATGATCAGATTCTGGCTAAGCTACCATATTGGACCTAGTGCAACGATAATGCACGCCAGACAATGGCTTAAAATGCTCACCCATATACTCTGGTGCAATGCCATATTTAACCTTATGTACATGACTTAGTATGACCTGGTCTACTCTTTTTGAAACAGGCAGCCAACCGAAGTATGAAAACTGTTCTTGACCAACATGGGATCTGTTATCCATATTCAGAACAAATCTAATCACCTTGTTTTGTGTAGTTTGAAGCCTATTTTTTTTAGTGACTGAATAAGACCAGGGTACCAAAAGGAGCAGGCATAGTCAAAGTGGCACTGTATAAGGGACATGACAAGATGTTTTCTGGTGTGCAATGTTAAGAACTTACTTTTTCTGTATAGAAACTTTAACCTGGAGTTTTCCTTTGTAATAATTGACCTAGCAATGGTTTCACCAGACAGGCACTGATCCAATATAGCACCTAGGTACTTAACAGAACTTGATGGAGTAATTGACACACCATTGCAAGAGACATTTAACTGAGGATTTGACCTTAGTTTGGGCTTTAAGCCAAACAACATGGACTCCGTTTTACCAAGTTGTAGGGACAGTTTATTGTCAACTAACCACTCACTAATAAGTAGAAAGAAAAACCTTGCTGACCGAGGTAAGATTACAGATAATTCATGTGTTTTGAGAGAAAAAAGAAATACTCAGTTAATACAGTGTGTTCCTTCTTTTCAGCGGTGCGTTGGTATCCAAAAGCATGTTACTTATAATTTTAATTCATTTACAAACAAAACACAGAACTTTAGTTGTACCAATTTATTATACTTTTATGAATGTATAGCATACTTATTTTGCATAATAATTAAAATAATTTGGACCACACAATCTGTAAAGCACACGTTGTACATTATATTGAAACACATAATTTAACAACACATTTTTCTTGAACAAATTACATACTAGTTAAAACATAACATCTTTTTGTCAAAAGAAAGCCATATCTCGAAAATGCTGCTAAAGCATTCAACGTCGTTTAAGTATATGCTGTTAAATATATATATATAATTTATAATCGTAGCCTTGTATATGAACTGAGCAAAAGAACACATATTCTCGTACAGCTTGAACGCTCATTAAAAATTGAGGAACCAACATCGCACAGCTGGTTATTAACGTAACAAAGAAGGAACATGGACAATCTGCCGAAAAAGAATCATACTCGGGATTGAAATTGAAACATCATGCTTATCAAAAACGGTAAAGGAGAAACCTCTTGGGACTGCTTTAAATATGAGATGGGTGTATTTACAATAGTTATAAATATTCTAAGGACCAGATACTGTTTGGTATAAGACGCTCGGTGAAGGGTGCTGCTGTGAACAAAATACGAAGATTGGGACCATGAGCATCTCTAAGGAGAGTGCCAGAGAAAATAAGTAGCTCTTATGTTACTCATAAAGGCAGCAATGAAATGATGCAGTTGAAGTTTTGGCCTCCCGCATTGAAGACCTGTTTGCCAAGGGAGTTGAACTTGGAAGTTGTCGATTATCTGAGACACATTTGATGGAAGAGGTAGTGTATGCTCCACTCGGGAAAGATTTAAAACAGATTTGTGCCCACTTATGTGACTAGAAAAGATGTTATGATAAATTCAAACATCAAGTACGAACGATACTGCTTGACCAGGAAATATAAAGAAGTGAGAAGGAGCGATGTAATTCTGCAGTGAAAGTATCAAACAAGAAGATGAAACAGTGAAGCTTTTGAACCAACTCAATGATCGAATCGCAAAGATAGAACAGCAACAACAACAGCGATTAATTTGATATGCCTAGACACCATGATTTTCACGCACCGGCATATGGGCCGCGAGATTCTATGTAATGAGGCTATCGCGGAATGAATACAAATGGTTTCACAGGTCAAGGCGCTTATAGACAGTCGCGTCCAAGGAGATCCAACACATTTTCTCACACTTGTTTTCTTTGTAACAAAACGTGACACTTTCAGAGCAATTGCCCTACCATACTTGAACAACTTGTTTGTTCCAACTGGAAGGAAAATGGTCACATTAAACGAGACTTCTCAAACTCATGTTGCCCGTGTTGGGGGATCGAACCCGAGAACTCGTAAAAATGATCCCGAATTTATTGGAGAAACCAATATAGTTAAAATCACTGCTGGAAATAAATATTTCTTCAATATCTTATCGTCAACTAGTAGGATATATTTAGAACATTGATGGAGAAAATCTTCCTTATACAGGATACATCGAGACTGATATTACTGTTGAAGACGAACTGTCTGACTCTATATCTTTACCCTGCCTTCTTCTTGTAACACCTGACAGCCGATATTCAGGAAGGACTCCCATCAAACTTGGTACCGATGTACTTCAATAATTGATTAATATTACTCCATGAAACATTGGGAGAGATTTTTACAGATAGCTCCACTACGTAACCCATGGTTTTTATCATTTATGACTTTGTATGTGAGAGATAGAGAGTTAAGCAGGAAGATAAATAGATTAGCTGTTGTTAAATGTGCTGCAACACAGAAGATAAATATCTTCCCAAATCAATCCATGGATATACTGATAAAGAGTTGAAGTATCCCAAAATGCAAGAATGTGATGATTGTGCTACTCCACTTATTGATGTACCACCAACTGTGATCCAATACACTGGGCAGAAGAGACAGCAATTTAGGATTAACATGTCTAATGTTTCTACAAATCCTGTTGTCAACTTGTCATACAACCTCATGTCATCGTATGTCAGATTCAACCAGCGACAGTCATATATGAAGTTTTTGACAAGATCCACGAAAAGAGAGAGAATATAATTGAGACATTGAATGTAGATGCTGATAATATACTAAACCCAGATCAGAAACAGCAATTGATTGACCTACTAAGAAAACATCAAGACATTTTTATGACATGACATCTGTAACAGAATTAAACACAGGATTAACTTAACTACTGATATACCTTTCAAACAACAACATCGTCGCATCCCTCCGTCGATGATTGAAGAAGTTCGCAACCATTTTTAACAACTATAAGCAGCTGATGTTATTAGACGGTCTAAATCTACATACACTTCAAACGTTGTGCTGGTACGCAAAAAGAACGGTAAACTACGTTCTTGCGTCGACTACCGCCAGTTGAACAGTACTACCTTAAGGACGCATTCGCACTGCCACGTATGGAAGAGATCTTCGACTGCCTTAACGATTCCAAATACTTCAGTACTATAGACATGCAGTCGGGTTACCACCAGGTGGAGGTTGAAGAGTCTAACAAGGAACGAACTGCATTCACTGTCGGTCACCTGAGATTCTATGAATACGTGTCGATGCCATTTGGTCTTACGAATTCACCAGCAACATACTAACGTATAATGCACGCCATACTTGGTTACTATCACATGCAAATATGTTTAATATATTTAGACGATTTGGTTATCTTCAGTTACTCGTTCGCACAACATCTAGAGCGATTAGACATCATTTTGGTTAGATTACACGAAGCCAACTTGAAACTAGCCCCTGAAAAAAAGTGTTTTTTCTTCAATCCCAGTATCAGTTTACGTGGACATGTCGTAAGTGGACTTTCAACAGACCCAACAAAGATTAAGAAGGTGATGAACTGACCTGCTCCAACTAAATCAGATGAACTGATGTCATTTATAGCATTTGCAAGGTACTACCGTCGTTTCATCAAAGGATTCAGCGGCATAGTGACGCCTTTGAATGAATTATTGCCACTTACTCCATCCAAGAATAATGCTAAAACAACTACAAAACCAGAATGGAAATAGACGAATAAGATAAGCAGTATTTAATCATTGACAAAGCGGTTTTCCACAAATCCAGTTCTGGTATATCCAGACTTCAAACTTCCGTTTGAAATACATACTGACGCTTACGGTACAGCATAAGGTGCAGTGCTGTAACAAGTACAGACCGGCCAAAGACGAGTTATTGCCTATGCCAGTCGCGCACTAATCAAGTCCGACAGAAATTACAGCGCTAAGCGTTAAGAGTTTTTGGCGCTGATGTGGGCGATGACAGAGAATTTAAGCGATTACCTGGTATCAACACACTTCACTGTTCTGATAGACAACAACCCGCTGGCATATGTTCTTACCACTGCGAAAATTAATGTCACTGGTCAGCGATTGGCCTCAGCGCTAGACGAATACTCTTTCGACATCTTCTATAGAGCAGGTATGTAGAACCAGGATGCAGATGGACTAAGTAGATATCCATAGGAAAGAGTAAAGGATAGTGATGATGTTGAGAGGGTAGAGAGAGATCCGAAGAACACAAAGAGAAGATTCCCAGATCGAGAAGTGACGTATTGCAGTGATTGATAAACAAATCCCTTACAAATACTTGACTGGACATGACTTGACTATGAAGAAGCAGTTCAAAAACTTTCGAATAAAGAGAGGAATTCTATTTCGGAACATAACTGAAGACAGGAAAATAAAGCCTTCACATCGATTGCGACATGATTTTAAATGAAAATACTAATTTGAATCTGTTAAATTGTGATTCAACTGTATCACAAAACGTTTTACAAATGAAAGTCATTATCTAAAGCACTTGTAAACCAATATATATTAAACATAATCGTTAGACAAATCGGCGTCAGACAAAATGTGCATTGCACAGATGAGCACAAACAAACACATGTAACTTACAGATAGTATATGTTATACGAATCACTATTTCTCATGTTCATTAGCTACCAAAAACTAAAAATGATTGCTCTCACGCTTTAACTTTTTTACAAGGGTCTTCAAAAAACTTGTCGCATCGACCGATATTATTATTTTTAAATCAATTGGATAATGGGAAGACACGCTTAATAATCAAGATATTAACCAAAAAGCCATGTTCAGCCAATCAATAAAATTAATTATTGACACCAAACTTTAAAATATAAATATCATATGCAAATTGAACCAAATAATACTTACCTCCATGAATGCAATCGTGTTTCGTCAACATTCTGCGATTTTTGGTATATGCATTCAGAAACCAATACCCACGTTTTTGGGGATTGTCATTTCATTCAAAAGTGTTGGATATATATAAAAAAAACTTTATTTACAACAAGTTGAAAAAGTTGGAAAACATCGAACATTAACATATATACCTAAAATTTCACACGTCAACTTATCTGTTTCTGCGAAGCTACTATCCCATACAAAACAGTTACAATAAGAACAGCTGATCCTCCATGGCTACATAATAATATTCGAAAACAAATTCGACACCGCAAAAGAGCATACAAAAAGGCCAAGGCTACCAATTCAGACCATCATTGGCACATTTATCGCCAACAACGTAATATGGTCAATTATCTTGTAAAATCAGCAAAAAAAGTTCACTTTGATAATCTTGCTAAACAAATACGTGAAAATCAACACTCCTCATCCGACTTCTGGAAAATAATTAAACAATTCACGAATAAAAACACCTCACATAACGAGTTGCCTCCCTTAATTAACAATGGTACAATATATGAGTCACCTCTTGACAAAGCAAATATCCAAAATTCCATTTTCCAATCTCAATTCACTTTAACTGTACCCAGTACGCACATGCATACTAACATTCCCATGAGCCAGATTGCCCCGTCTTTCAAGATCTCATCATTTCCCGTCAAGATGTTTTAGATTCCATAAAAGTAATGAGAACGGGAAAGGCATCAGGACCAGACAAAATAAATAGCCAAGTTCTAAAGCAAATTGCATCTGAAATTGCGGGTCCACTACAAAATCTTTAAAATTGTTCAATCAGTACTGGTAGAGTCCCTCGGAGTTGGAAAGAAGCAATTGTTTGTGCACTTCACAAAAAGTCTGATCCTCAGGATGTTGGAAATTATAGACCGATCTCCCTTTTAAGCGTTTTAAGTAAATGTCTGGAGAGAATCCTCCACAAATACATTTTTAACCATTTAAGGGCTACCGATGTTATAACCCCATTTTAATCAGGTTTCATACCAAAAGATTCCACTGTCAACCAATTAGTCTCGGTATATCACACCTTTATTAAAGCTGTCGACGAAGGTAAAGAGGTTAGAGCCGTATTTTGTGACATTTCTAAGGCATTTGATAGAGTATGGCACGAAGGACTTATTCACAAGCTCCGACTATGTGGTATCCCTGGAAATCTTCTATCTTGGTTAAAAGACTACCTACAGGAGAGGATCCAGTGTGTTGTAATCTCCGGCTGCCAATCTGACCCATTACCCATAAGTGCTGGTGTTCCTCAAGGGTCTATATTAGGGCCCCTCCTCTTTCTTATATACATCAACGATATTGTACGAGATATTCACTGTCCAATTCGCCTATTTGCAGACGATACTGCGCTATATATAATCGTCGACAACCCGATTGATGCAGCTAACCATCTTAACTCTGATCTTGCAAAAATCCATTCTTGGGCTGATAAGTGGTTGGTTACCTTCAATCCATCCAAAACCGAATCCTTAGTAATGTCTAGAAAAGTCAACCGCCCAATCCATCCCCCTCTTTTTCTCAACGACTGCCAAATCACTGAGGTTTCGTCTCACAAACATCTCGGCTTAAATTTTTCTGATATATGTTCCTGGCACGACCATATTGAATCAATCAAGAAGAAAGCATGGTAGAGAATTAATTTAATGCGAACGTTCAAGTTTACGCTCGATAGAAAGTCCCTTCTATTGATATACACAACATTTATCAGACCAATTCTCGAATTTTTATGCTGATGTAGTCTGGGACAACATTACTACACAAGATGAAATTCAACTTGAAAAGATTCAACAGGACGCAGCAAGAATAATCAGCAGAGGAACACGTTTAGCATCTTTGCAGAATCTATATAATGAAACTGCTCTCGAACCATTAAAAAATAGGAGAACAATATAAAGAAGTGAAACTCCAGCTGCTGGAGCAGTATTGAATTTTCATTAAAAACAATTAGTTGGTCCTTTATTTAAGGCAAGTGACCGATTGCCCAAACAGTACAAAACAGCACAATACAGCACAATACAAACCAACATAAACACAAAATATGAATAAGGCTGGGGTCACCGCCTTGGAACGGTCAATGCAAAGCATTGGGGGTTTAAACCTGGTTATAGAGCGCTCAACCTCACACTTGGCCCAGCAATATTCATAATACATTCAAGTGTAAATAAAATTTAACGTCATAGCATTGTAACTCAAATTAAACAATAATAAAAGGGAATTAAAACGCATTCAATTTAATTACTATTTAATTACTCAATTGCATTGAAGATACAAGAGTAACAGAATTACAACTTTTTGACGAACGATCAAATAAAACTATTAACAATTGTCAACTACATTCCTTCTTTATAGAAAAGATTTGAGAATGTAGAATCATAGAGTTAATATCTCAGATAATCATCGCGCAAATACAGGAAGAAGCAGCAATAATGGGTGTAAAAATTCCATATTACATAGCTTGGTTGTTTATGTGACTGCTAAACAAATTAAAAATAATTAAATCAAACAAGAAACGCCTATCAGAGAGAAAATATAAATAAAATGGAACGTTATAAACCCAATGACCTATGCATGTAGATTACAACTGGGAAAGTCGGTCGTATGACGTCACAAAAATCCATAATGACATAATGACGTGAACAAATTCCAAGGGCAGTACTAAATAAAAATATTAATCGGGCTGTGCTACTAATAAAACAAGTTTACGTGAAAAACATAAACTTACCAATTTCTATAAAATGTATAATTCTATATCACCCCCCTATTTGTGTACTCTGATCCCCTCTAGCATTGGAGACAGTTCGGCTTATTCACTTCGCAATTCTAACAATATTCGCAGCATTCAATGTAAATCACAACTTTTTTCACGATCTTTCCTACCATCAACTATAAACTTATGGAACAATTTACCTGAATCTGTAAGAACAGCTCCTTCTCTCTCAGCTTTCAAAGCAAATCTAAACAAAGATAAAAAAAATCCCCAGCATTACTACAATGGACAGCGGCAGTCAAATATTCAACATGCACGTTTACGAATGCATTGAAGCAGCTTAAATGAACATTTGTACGCAAAAAATATTGAACAAAGTCCATATTGTCAATGTGGTGAGATTGAAGATACATATCATTTCTTCTTCAATTGTCCCATTTATACTGCGAAAAGAGTTATCCTTTTTGACAATCTGTCCAGTTTTCAACCAATAACTCTGCAACTACTTCTTTTTGGTGTTAAAGACGGATCATACGAAGTAAATTCATTAATTTTCAAACATGTTCAGTCTTTCATCCGAGATAGTCATAGATTATAATCCTACTCCATCTCAGGAACAAACCATTTCTGCTAACGATGCCCCGTCCCGCAACTACTTCTTTTCTTATCGCAACTTCTTTTACTCGAACTCTACTCTTACACTTCCTTCCATTTCCTTCTCAACTTATTACATTTTTTGGTATCCATACTACCCTGTTTTATGATTTGTATTACAACATATATATTTTCTCCATTTCTAAACGGTATTCAAATACCAATCACTGAACTATATGTTTCAAAATTTTGTCATTTTTATAAGTTGTAGTTACACGTTTGGTTGTTTACACCATATCAGCAGCGCTTCGAACAGACAGAAGAGAGACATAGCATAAGCCTCGAGCTTTTTTCTCAATTCTGTCAACTTGTATCCGACAGCCTTTATATTAAGCAATACTGCAATTTCTTCCTGCCTTGTGTATTGTTCGAAAATAATATGTATGTTTGTATTGTATTGCTTATATGTACTTTCTACTGAACTAAATAAATAGTGTTTAAACCCAAAATGTTTAGACGCTCTTTAAAAAATATTGTATTAAATGTTATATCTAGCTTTGCCCATGTATCACTATTTCTTATTATAGTCCACTGCATAAAAATAAGTTATACAAATCCTTGCAAAATGACCTAATACCCAAGGACCTCATTTTTGTACGTTATGTATGTTAAATGGTCTTCTACAATAAAGCATATTAAAATCAGCCTTATAGTAGAACACTTGTCATGCACAAATGTTACCATTTGTAAAATAAACTGCATTTGGGAAAAGAAAAATTTATTCGTTGTAACAACAACTCTCACATGCGTACCGTGTAGTATGTACCATCGTATAATTGTCTTGTACACATTTCTTTTAATCAATCCTCTAGATTAAAAAATGTCGATACCTTGGGTATTGTATGATTAATATAAGCCTATATATGTTACGTGCTGGGCTTGTAACAATATTCATGTAAGAGGTAGGATACTGTTGTCCTTTAAAATAAGAGATGGGATATTTTTAACGCGATTCTAAGTTAATTACTTTAAACATTCACATGTAGATAAAGAAGTTCAACGATTATGTAAAATCAAACATAAGATGGACGATTAATTCGACGACCAGTATGTAAATAATAACACTACGGATACCAACTTATTATGTAGTCAATACTTAGTCCTACAAACATTACAGGGACACTTTATAAGTAAACCTTATTAATAAAAGAAAAAGTATGACTTTGAACACAATTTTATGAACATATTAACATGTCAGAACATTAGTATAGTTGGTTGTTTAATACGTCATTTAGTGTCTTAACACAGAATTTAGTATAATATATAGGGATATATAGGAATATAATAATATAAAACACACAGGTACGTACGATTATATGATACTTGGTTTATTTTATTTCACGAAAAGGCATCTATCTGTTTATAAATTGAAAACCCTGAATTTCATGCAAGTACGACAAATGAAGTGCTTTTGATCAGTATTTGAAATATAATCACTAATGGCTATTTTCACAAACGTATACCACTAGAAAAAATACAAGTTAATACAAAGTTGACTTGCACAACCCAGAAAAAAGCAAATTAAACCATTTTAAAATATGCATTAACGAATACATGAATACCGCCCTTATACATAAACTCTTATGATAGAATATATGACAAATTACATAAACTGACAAATGTAATCATTCAAACCTGTTTACAAACTAAATTAGGCGGCAAAATTTAAAACAATGGTAGGTAATTTAACTGCGATAATAAGCAAGATTATTTGTTTAAAACCAGTTTCGATTTTAAGGGATACAACTTAGAAAACACGAATTAGTGACCAGTAACACATAGCAGCATGGATCAAAATCCTAGTATCATATGAACCACAAAGCTAAGAGATGTAATAGTTTATGTAAATGTGTATAGTTGTATATAAGTTCTTATCTAAATGAGTTCACATGAAGCACATTCTGTCAAAACTAGTAAAAACGCTTGATTCATATTTAACATGCAATTTTTAAGAGCTTCATGATTTAACTAAAATCTTCTTTGAACTCCAATGCTCAGATGTGTAATATTTGGTATGAAACATCGTAAGTTGATAATAAACATATTTTGGCTTAAATCTTAAATAGTTCGTCCGGGGTCATACCCACATGGCTATTATATACTGTTTCTGTAAATTACGTTTACGATGTTGACGTTGTTCGCAAATAAAGCATGATACTTAAACAGCATGACACAGGCGATCGATTGTGGATCAATTTGAGTCTCTTGTTGCCTTTATGTTTAGCTTATTGCTTTTACTTTTGATAACAAATAATAGTCAGAAATTCAACAATATAAAACATATATAATATTTAATATGGTTTCAAAACTTAGTATCGCAAAACCAAACTTTTTTTAGGATTGTCACTTTCATTCTATTCAGACTGTGTACTTAAATGTATCCCACTCGTCTCAGAAAGGCTAACAAGGCTCGCCATGTAAACTTTTCTTCAACTCGTGGGATAAATTACAGTACACAATCACACTAACATAATATTCTCTATAACATAAGGTCAGGAAACGAACTTAGAACATTAGCATCCTAGGTACGTTTCCTTGTTAAGTGAAGTAAAGTGTATTTACAAAATCGTTTAAAAATAAAGCAAAATCATACATGTAACATCTACTGTAATTAGGAAAACGAAATTGCATAACACGTACTCAGTATCTATGGCACCTTATACTTGAATAAAAAGAGTAAATGCATATTTATTTATAATGAATAATCCACTAACCCTAATACAGAAATGCGTAACACGAATCGTGTTAATAATGATGTTAGGTGCACCAAATATAAAGTCCTTACCGTTGTTGATGGACTATTTGTTGTAGTTTTTTCTGTAAAAAAGCCCGTTTTAAACGAAATGTTCGAGGTAATCTTCTGGAAGATTGCGAATTACAATTTTAAAGGTCAATTGAAACGTATTTCTTTACTTTAATACTAATAGTATCGTAGTAAAGTTCATTTTATGTAATCACTTAGAAATGTTCATTTTTTAAACAATTCAGTCGAAGTCCCACATAAGTAAGATTGTGTCATGAAACAGAATGAATCTTTTTATTCTAGATATCCTACAATATTGTATTTTTATTTTTTGTTCCTGCTGCAATCAAAATAGTCTTTAATTGATAAAATAAAAGCAAAAACTCATTAATAAAATTAACTGAATCTAACAGTGTATGGTAATATTAATTGTGATTTTTCCCGTTTACGGAACTCGAAATAGTCCTTAGGATTCCACGCAAAAGAAGAGTAACGAGACAAAATATCGCTATACGCATCGATTCAAATTTAATCAGCGCTCCAAATATTACACACTCAAGTAGAACACAGACGCTTGTGTTCAAACTACAATTCTTTTTTCACCACTGTAAAATACCAAAAACAAAAATGGCTGCCATTTTGAAATTTACAAAATGTGTAGACACCTACGTGAAGCATGATTTAGCATTTATATCCGCAGATATTGTCAATTTAAGTCTATAAACAACTCTTCTTTTTACACACTTTTTACTTACTGACATAAAGAAGTAAAACATGTGGTTATTGTTCTACTCGCCCAAATTGTGTAGTAACCATGTTTATTTTCGTAAAGTTGAACTTGCTTTAATGGCGAGTTAAAATTCTGGACATATTTTTTTCATATCCATCCATTTTTTTCACTGTAAAGCACTGGATGGAAGCAGGCAATTATTTGTGGATATACATTCTTTGATCGACTGCCAAAGGAACGACTTATTCATCAAACAAATTACCCTTTTAATTCAACATCGATTTCTTCCGAAAAGTTAATGAACAATTCATTTACACTTTTCCTAAATTTAATCCATCAATTGTTCAAAGTTACATCGCGTTATTCCAGTACATTCGACATTTTAACGAAATCGAAAATGCAATCTCACAAGTTTCATTCCGATTGTACATGTATATCCCAACACTGTTATTCACATTTATAATATTGTAATAATCCGTCTTAAACACACACACTTGTTAACTCGTTAAACGACTGCGTACCCAATGACCTGAATGACGCAATCTTATTCTTATGATTATTGTCATTGATAACAATTTAATAAATTAACAACAAAATCTACATTTTTCTTCTGTTATTTGGTCAATATAATGCTAATTAAATATGATAAATTTTAACAAGTCAAATCGTCTACAAGTCTTAACTGCATTTGGCCTTTAACCAGGGATGAAAGGCCAAAAAGTAGTCCCTATGTACATGTTCTAAAAATAGCTGTAGGATAAACATAGGTGTGGGATAAACCTCATATTTTCTGTATAGGTCCTATTATGTTCTATAAAATCATCAAGCTGTAGGATAAACTTACTTTACTTAATATACACTATCATCTGTTTAATCAGATATTATATCTTGCTGAATCTTCATCGTTGACTGATAAGTCTGTTCCGATATTCATACCGACTAACAACTACGGAACGTGTAGGTTTCGCTCTTGTGCAACTGTTAGAGACATTTGACTGGACGCGTATAGCGATAGTACGCCACGATAAATAAAATGTAGAGCATTATATTATAATATCCACAGGTAGTGGGGTTTGATATTTTAGTCTCTGTCCGAATGTTTGTCGGCTTTTCCGTCTGTCCCAAAGCTTTTGCAGCCTGTGACCTCAAAATGCATTGAAACATTTAAAAATACCTTCGAACAAATGCCCCTCGACATATGACAGTATTTAGCGATTACAAATTGTTTTGATACCATAAGAGTGAAGGTCAACTTTTTCTGCAAAATTATCACCAATCTCTTCCTGTCAAATAAGGGCTTGTACGGACTGCACGGACTGTACCTACACCGTGCATCGAATGATTTCCAGATAATTCGGCACATATGTAAACCTATATGAAACGGTGTGTCACATGCATCAACCATGTTTCTACCTTTAGAGTCAACATCAAACGTTTGAAGTCAAATGAAAAAATACGGGGATTTATTTACAAAATAGAGATTTTGAGAACCCAAACACATACATACGAGAACTTTGAAATCTCTTCATCGGTTCGGACGATATGTTTCGCGCATCAACCATGCAGCTTCAAGGTTAAATTTAAAAGTGTAGGTCATAATACAGCGCTTTATTTTTTTTTTAAAGTCTTGACCGTAACTTTCCCATGCAATGAAGGATTTTAAACGGCTGACATTTAAAACGTCAACATGTGTACGTTTAAAGAATGTCTGTTTCATTATTATTGCAATCTAAAGAACAGTTAGGAGTGTTGACAGTATGTTTTCACAAATCTACATTTTTAGTAACGCGCGCCGGATGTGGAGCTTAACAAAGATCTGTATTAAATACACACACATACGTCTGTTAGACAGTATGTGGTAAACAATAAACTACGACACCGTTAAGTTTATTTTACAATCGGGACTTTAGTGATAAACCATTGCCCGCGCACAGTGAATAACATTTATTAGACAATTACCTGTGTCTGCAACTTATCAAGCGACCCCTGTTAGGCGTGGTACGTGCCGATAGGAGTCTAATCTAATACCCACCAGGACATCTGGTGATTAGCTGCCATAATATGGCATTACCACTGTTGTTCATCAATATAAAGAAGTGAATATCCAGCTGCTGGAGCAGTATTGAATTCTCATTATATACAATTAGTTGGTCCTTTATTTAAGGCAAGTGACCAATTGCCCAAACAGTACAAAACAGCACAAAACAGCGCAATACAAAACAACATAAAAACATATAAGAATAAAGCTGGGGTCATCGCCTTGGAACGGTCAATGCAAAGCAATGGGGGTTTAAACCGGTTTTAGAGCGCTCAACCTCACACTTGGCCCAGCAATATTCATGATACATTTAAGTGTAACAAGGGCTGTTTGTAAAACATGCATGCCCCCCTATATGGGCTATAAGTTGTAGTAGCAGCCATTGTGTGAATACGTTTTTTGTCACTGAGAACGGTGGTGGTGTTGGTGGTGGTGGTGGTTGGTGGGTTGGTGGGTGGGGTGGGGTGGGGTGGGGTGGGCTGGGTGGGTGGGTTGGTGGTGGTGGTGTAGTAGTATTAGTAGTAGTAGTAGTAGAAGTAGTAGTAGTAGTAGTAGTAGTAGTAGTAGTAGGAGTAGTAGGAGTAGTAGTAGTAGTAGAGTAGTAGTAGTAATAGTAGTAGTAGTAGTAGTAGTAGTAGTAGTAGTAGTAGTAGTAGTAGTAGTAGTAGTAGTAGTAGTAGTAGTAGAAGTAGTAGTAGTAGTAGAAGCAGCAGCAGTAGCAGCAGCAGCAGCAGCAGAAGTAGTAGTTGTACATATACAAAAAATCTCATATACTGATATTTTTACTTATCCACTTTATTTTACTAAAAGGATGATGTTTCATTGGACTGATAATTATAGATTTAGGATTACAGACCAGTTGCTTCAGTAATATTGTTCAGAGTGTGCCATGTTGGCCGCGTATGCATTCTTGAGTTATCATTCAAAAACCATTTTACTATTTCGAGTCACCGTGACCTTGACCTTTGACCTAGTGACCTCAAAATCAATAGGGGTCATCTGCGAATCATGATCAATGTACCTATGAAGTTTCATGATCCTAGGCCCAAGCGTTCTTGAGTTATCGTATGACAACCACCTGGTGGACGGACGGACGGACGGACCGACCGACCGACATGAGCAAAGCAATATACCCCCTCTTCTTCGAAGGGGGGCATAATTAAAATTTAACCTCATAGCATTGCAACTCAAATTAAACAATAATAAAAGGGAATTAAAACGCATTCAATTTAATTACCATTTAATAACTCAATGGTAGGAAAGAGACCAGAGCAACAGAGTTACAACTTTTTGAGCAATCTCCACGCAGAGTTGTCGTTCCTTGATCTCACATACAACTCTGCGAAAGGCTCAGCCCTCCATTTTGTCTATAAAATAGATTAAACCGAACAAACGCATTCAACGTATATTTGATTGGATATTTAAGATCGCATGCATTACATTAAGAAATATGACTTTTAAATGTACAATAAATCGTGCAAAAACTTGCGAGTTTTAATGCAACTCTTTGGAACTAATTTATTGCCCATTTACGCAGATGGAATCATTCCACGCACTTCACAAATGTAAACAATTAAACATATTTTTTTTGAGTGACGTTAGGAATTGCTTCGACGTGTGTATGTATGTTGGTTTCTGAACATAAAAAAACCTTATCAATTTTATAATAATGAATTCAGACTGATATAAGATATCGTGGTATGAGATGGTTTTCTTTAATGCAGTGAATGCAATGTAACCGTCGTGCAAGAGATTGTTTAGTATTCTGTAACCTCAATGATGAACGCTTGGAATGATCATGACATAAATGAGACGCTTTCATAACAATAGTCCGTTCTGAGCCCAACACAGAGGTGAATGTAATGTAACCGTCGTGCAAGAGATTGCTTTTTGAGGAACGATGAAATGAAACTAAAAGATCGGCGGTACATCGATAACTACGGTGGCATAGAGGTGACATTCACTCCTCTTTTTTAAATTGCACTCCTCTTTTTTTCTATCTCGTGGCCACGACTTAGTAACTCGAGTTAGCTATGTCGTGGCGACGAGAAGAAAAAAGAAGAGTGCAAAACTAAATAAAAGAGGAGTGCAATTAAAAAAAGAGCGGTGCAGTAAATAAAGGAAGGGTGCATTAAACAAAAGAGGAGAGAATTTCGAGATCTCGAGATCCCGACTTAGCTAACTCGTGGCCACGAGTTAGTCAGCCAATCAAATTGTTCCATATGGGCGTTCATGGTGCTTTTACTACAAAGGGAAGTAAGCATCAACAAAAGAGGAGAGAATTTTTGCTATCTCGAGATCCCGACTTAGGTAACTCGTGGCCACGAGTTAGTCAGCCAATCAAATTGTTCCATATGGTCGTCTTTGGTGATCTTTATAGAAAGGGAAGTAATCATCACATTAAAAGCCCGCTTTGGTCAGCTATATATATGCGTACAGAATATTAACACATGTTACGCAAAATGTGATTGGCTGACTAAATCGTGGCCACGAGTTGGCTATGTCGGGATCTCGAGATCTCGAAATTATCCCCTATTTTGCACCCCTCCTTTATTTACAGCATCGCTCTTTTTTTAATTGCACTCCTCTTTTATTTAGTTTTGCACTCCTCTTTTTCTATTTCGTGGCCAAGGCACAGCTAACTCGTGGCCACGCGTTACTAAGTCGTGGCCACGAGATAGAAACAAGAGGAGTGAATGTCACCTCTATGCCACCGTAGATAACTCCAATCATGTTCAGTTCAATTTGTTTCCAAATTGACATTGCACACATTTAAGACTGCGCATTTGGTCAGTATTGAAATTGCGCGAAAAGTATACCCCGCGATATATAAGTGAGTTCACATAAGCTCAAGTTTTTGTTACTGCAGGTAATTATATTACATTTGCATATGCTTAAACACTCACTACTTACATAGTTAATTCATAATTGAAGAAAATGTAATAACATTTCATTCAGAAAAACCTTACTTTGTTAGCTAATGTTCCTCTATTTTACAGAGTATTATGTGTTGTACCTTTAGGTCCGTCAACTAATTATATGAAAAAAATATAAATATGCATATTGTTTCGTATGTACATCAAACAAACCAAAATATCATAAACAAACTCATTAAAATTGCACACATTATAAATATTGTATTGTTTCACACAATGTCGTGTGATGCTACTTGACTACGTCGATGGAATACACTACGTGGGTTCCCGGTAAAGTATTTGTTTTATTCGAACAAAGAACTTTCAAAAATTAACATATTTAAATAAAATATACTTTGATTATTTTCATTGCGAATTGTATTGAATGTAGTAAGAATGATCACGTCTTTACTGTAACTATTTCTTCAACACACCCTTCTCCCCAACTTATTGGTGTCAACTAAATTCCCGCCGTTTTTCAGTCCAACTTTTCTTGTAAATCTTCCGAATGTGAACGAATGATGATATTAATCATACAATGTAATCATGTTCTATGTTTAGACTTTGCAAGACGTAATGAAAGAACTCGATGTTCACAACGTTGAGGTTATTGCAAAATATGACATAATCGACCAGTTTGGGGAAAATCCTGTCCTGGGAAGTATGGAGGTATTGAAGATAAGCAGATTCACATTTTTGTAAAATATTATGACAGGCTAAGGTAGTGTGGTACCAATACGATATTTGTTTAAATAATTAATCGCGCGTTGCAAAAATAGACGCAAATCATAATGTGTCATTGGTATGTATGGGATATTTTAACTGCAGGTCACTTCCAACCAAAACAGTTGTTATCGCATTGCTTTTTGAGCAGTATTGAATTTAGCGATAGAAAAACACAACAATATGTGTTTGATGTTTTGTAACAATATATGTGTGCACGTACGTCTTGCATCCTGTAACATTTATAAGCATCTTTTTACCTAAGATCAAACATCCGAATATTATCATTTTTAGAAGTTTACAAACAAAATTCATACAACCTGCAAGCAAGTTAATCATCTGATAAAAATAATAACAATATATTTTTGACCATCAAATTAGTTTTAGATGTCAGATTTTTGACACAAACTAGATTCATATGCAACCATTTTACTTCTACATTAAACCAGGCTGACGCACCCCTTTCTGTGAACATTTGTTCTCAATATCAAATACAAAGTCCGTGAAACATAGAATACAGTTGTATTATAATATCTTGTGCAAATATATTTTTGATACGAAACTAAGCAGCAGAGAAATTGTTTGCACTTTATTTCAATTTTGATTAAAATTAAAAGCGTCGTTATATTCTACCTACGGGATATCACATCAAAGGGAGATGTCGGTAAATTACCTGTGAAATATTTCTGTTTTGATCAAATAAGACTTCTTTGAATAACAGTAAAAAAATATATGTATGCATATGGTGGTGTGTATTTAACTAATCGCTAACGTTGGGCATATACATTACACATTTCGAATTTTATTAACCAACCTTCTTACTCTTCGTGAATTTATAGATATAATAGTAAGAGCGATCGCTCTACTCATAAGGGATGCGTGCATAATACATAGGCCTAAATGCATGTGTGAGTTGTTGTTCTTTTGGTTCTTTTGTATTTCAATTCAACAATATTCTTAGCGACAATTCTGACAATCATGACTAAGATTGCGTAACAGCATGTCTAAACCGTAAATAAACCCGCACGCACACTTTTGTGAACTTAAATATAAACAACGTGTTTGTATGGTGTGAGCGAGGTAAAATCCGAAAACAAATTTTCCTTCCGTTCGCACGTTCATGCGTCACTTGTTTTCGTGTGTATGCGCAAGGCGATACGTGCGCACAAACAACACGTGATGTGCGCATATATCAGTGTCATCGTACGTACGTATTTTTTTTTTCACGCGAAAAGTACACGTATTTACGTGCGCACGTGCAGTTCTTTACGTGCGCATGTACAAGCTATACTTGCGCATGTACTCCATTCTCCAAGATAACCGAGGTCATACGAGTTTAATGAGGTTACACATACGCACGTTAAATAAAAGACGTGTACGTCCGCACATGGGGCATCCACGTTCACAAGTGAAGAAAACAATATTTCGGATGTCACCGCCATGTAACGGTGTGTGTTGTTTTATTGAAGTGATTTTTTTTTACAGGACTCACGTATCATGTTGTATTTGCTGATGATGTTTCTTTAGATGCGCTTATCATGTGAACTGTAAGTTCATATTAATTTATCTCAGTGCCATACAACGTAATTGCGAATGATACAGGCGTATGTAAACTACCACATATGTGATGTTCGCAGCGATTTTGGGTATTGTTGCGCAAATGACGTTGTTGCGAAAAACGTGATTTTATAATGCCAATTAGATAAGGGCCGATTACCCGGGGAACATGTAAGTAGTACCCGAGCCGACAATAACCAATCGAGCTTAAGTTAGCATGGTATGTTTGTGCATTCTTGTCTTCACACAAAATGCTATAGTATCATTATGACTGCTTTACTCAAAGCTTTAGAAGGTACACCTAAAATATGAATATTGAAATAAATATATACAATTTACATATGCAATTTTTATTTTTGTTAAATAAATTAAATAACGACAACAAATTATTTTATTGAATAAAAAATTACCATGGAAACCATATTTAACAAAAGCTGTCAGAAGACAGCGCGCTCGACTATTCGAACTTTAAACATATATTTATTAATAATATTCATATTCTAAGTGGAAAAAGGGCCATAATTCCTACAAAATGCTTTAAACAGTTGTCTGCTCTTGTTTATAGCTTGGGGTCATATTGGTAAAGAAGTATGCAAAATATAAAAGCAATATGTCAAGGGACATAGAAAATATTTGAGGTGGTACGCAAACTTTAACATTCCAACGCTCACGCTCACGCTCACGTCGACGCCGGGGTGAGTAGGATAGCTCCACTATATATATTTCATATATAATAGTCGAGCTAAAAATGGTATCATAGAACACACAAAAATTGTTTGTATGGATCGAATAAAGTAAAAAATACACTTATGGAATAAAGTACAAAACTATTGCTGTATATTGATCATTTACTAGTGTTTGTTTTATGTTAATTTTTTGTAAGCATTTTTACGAAATAAGAGTCATTTTGCACTAATCAGTCGTATTACGTTAAGGTCAATTTCAATATTAGTCCAAAGTTACAGTTTCAATTTAGAGGTCGAACTTAAAATATGAAAACAATTCGGCTTTCACTATTGTAACATTAAGTCAATAAGTTATTGTTAAATTAACTTCTCACAAATAATAAACGTCTGGAATAGACACCCAAGTCGCACACTCAATGTCTAGTCACAACAAGAAATTAAATGTCGAATGTGATATATGAGTATAAGCATTTGGCTAAATGAATATAATTAAGAAAAGCACATGTATAGTGCAGTAATTAAAAATAATACAAATACGTATGGATATATGACATACCTGAGCTAAATCGAATTTATTATAGTAACGTTCGTTAATTCATATTAAGTATTTCGATTAAAGCGGAAAGTTTGATACTAGTATATACTTTACCACATGTATATCCAAAGCATGTACAATCAGATCAAGCGCGCATTTATGTTGAAACTTATCTAGAAAATGTAAATGACCTAAATCAATTTCATACTTCTTTCAGATTGTGTATGGACTTTGGGTTGATTACAGTTTGAAGAGAGGGCTAATCTAAATGCCGCATCAAAGGTAATGGACCTCATTTACATTCTTAAAAATGACAATGTGATTTTAAGATATTGTCATATTTTGTTGGTGCTTGAGAGAATATTGCCAGGTCAAAGCTTAAACACAATTCTAGCAAATAAACTTATTTCCAGTTAAAGCATTAGATTGTCTGGAGTGCAAGTAACGCAAGATAAAGTCGATATACCGACTCTGTGATAACACTAGGCTTTGATTAAGGTACGTTGATTTCACGCTTGTAAAAGTTCATACAGTTCATTTGATTTTACAGATACGCACATAACGGTGGTGGCATATTTAAGGCAGAATAACCAATCAAAAGGGATAGATGGAGCAATAATTTGGAAAGGTAGACTTAGTATGGCGTGTCAAACGTTGCAAAATTTAATGTTTCCATACTTATGTGGTATATTTGAATATGTATGTTGCATATTTCCATTTTTGTGTGGTATTGTTGCATATATATGTTGTATAAATTCATATTTATATGGTAAAATCCGATATATGTATTGCATAACAAATATATGTTGTATAATTTCATATTTATGTTCGATATTTCCATATATATGTTCTAAAAGTTCATATATGTATGCAATATTTTGATATATATGTGGTATAATTCCGATATTTGTGTGGTATCATTTTCCAAATATTTGTGTGTTCTAAACTAAACTATGAAAGTTCATTACACACACATATTTCGAAAATTATACAGTGACCTTTCTTTCCTCGAAATATAAATAGATGACACAGGTGCCATGTTTTACAAATATTATTCTACTCTCTAAAACAAATGTTGTCAAACAAGCAAACACATTTCGGCGGGGATTTGGCACTACTGTGACAAGCTCTTTTTTAAATTTGAAAAGCGATCATCAGGCAGCGCTTAGAAATATATAAAAGAAGGCGTGTTATGAAGTAAGTCCTTTATCTTGTTTTGTTAGTATACTTAATAAAATTCGTAAATAGCGAAACAAACAATTTATAATGTAATACATTTTTCCGTGGTCAAGTAGACATTCATGAAACAATGGCACACACCAGCACAGGAACACACGAACGCACGAACACCCTTTAATTTTAAGATTTTATTAAAAGTCGGTGTATGTTTTGTTTGAGATGTTTTAACGATTTCCATTTTCTTATCTGATAGGAATCAACCCAATTTTTATAGTCAGAAATATAATGTTTTTTGTAAAATTGTTATTTGTTAATGGAATTCGTCGATGTATGGCGAATTAACGATATGAGATTATTTAAATATTTAAATTACCATAATAAATCATAACTAATTTACATAAAATAAACATATTTTGTGGTTAACTGCTCGCACTGGATAATATACCGTGTTCTATGTCACAATTCATGTTAAATGCCTTATTTAATAAATCAGTTCTTATATCATATATATGATAAGCTGAAACCGTAGATCTGTATTAACATTGCAAACCAACTATCAAACAATTCCCATATTTATGTTATGAAGAAAGAATTACAAATAATAATAATAATAAATACAAAGTTCATAGCTCCAGTATACCGGTTTTTTAAATCTTCGAATAATCTTTCTTCAAATAAAAACGTTTATTTTTCGTAGAAGTAGTAGCTCTTTAAAGGGTAACAATCATGTTACTAGTATCATTGTATGTGGTATATATTTCCACAGATTTGTAAACAAGATTCTTGCTTTACATGCACGCAGTAATCGAAGTACTAACTTCATCACGATATTGTGTGCTCTGTATAACTTGCATAATTTAACCCTTAAGTTTTCCCCCACCCCACCACGATTATAACTAGACGGGAGAGTGACCGACATGTGATGACTCAAAACTAGATTCCCCAGATTAGTGGATGAGCTGTTTTTACAATTCTTTCAAACGCAAAAAAGGTTCTCTTACCCATACTTTTCACACATTAAATATTGTTGTGCATCATCTATTTTATCACACAGGATATGTACGCTTTATTTTCATTTACATGTAAATTGTTATTTGATAATATATGCGATTGTTCAATGAAGCGTGTGTGTGTCATTTGGTCAAATCTTGTCAAATAACACCTATCAAAAGTAACGTTGATAAATATAACGCTTAAACCCGTAAGCTCTTTGAATAATTTCAGAAGCTGATTAAACTTCAAGGTCATCTTCAACGCTAACCAATATAACGTTGTTTTATTTTTACCATTTCCCGATGTTAAATGAATGAATTATTAAATATATTTTTTCTCACATGTAGTCACAATTCAGCTATGTTAATTGTATCATGCGACATGTGAAAGATAATAAAGTTTTTCTGTTTCGCTCTAGCAATACATATCATTTTATACCTAATATCGGGTTATTGGTACTTACATTAACATAAGGCAATACTGTGTTTATGAATAACTAAGAATACACATTACATATAAAAGAATTGGGATCATATAAGTGTTATCGTTTGCGCATAAAAGTTTCTTTATGGACAAGTATGCCATAAGACAGTTTATATACGTAGAAATTCAATGAGTGCATAACGTCTTACGTTATTTGTTGCCTATAGGTTTTGAACAATGGTCACAGCGGTTAACCATAATGGTTATACTTCCCATAGTTTCCATACTTTAACTGCTTTTAAGCTCATCATTTGGACCCATGTTATGCAGACATATGTTTCCGATGTTTTGTTGTATTTCGTGATAAATTTTTCTGTTTTGTGCAAAAATTCGCAACACAATCAAGTCATTTCTATGATAAGCGAAGAGATATCCATATTTAAATAAATTCTACCAATTATTGCTCTTCAGCGTAAACCCACGCATTTAATTCGCCTCAACGTGCTTACAAATTGCGGTTCCAAGTCATTCACGTTTTACACCGTTCAGGTATTGTGTTGGTTGGCTTACTGGAGGGTTTTCAGAAGTTTATCTTCTAATGGAAGTCAACATATCCAAGTGCGTTTCGTATTTCATGATTTGTCAATTCCATTAAAAAAAATCATTGTTCAACGAAAACATTCTATTTATGTCAGCTTTCACCAGTTCTGGCAGAAGCAGGAAACTTTTGTCGGAAAGGTACATTTTCTTTTCCTTCAACTCTTTTTGAATTTCCATAAAACTTCTTTCATATACATCTGATGAATGGCCACAATAGACGTACGCTAGCCTTAGTGCTCTTAATTGTGCGGATGGTGTCAAACACGTATTGAATTCATCTGTGATTCGATCCCTGATTTCTTCCTGGTCAAGAACGTCAATCAAAGAACGTGTATCGCTTTCGAACTGATCCAACCTTTCAACGGCCAGATTTGTTATCTTTCTTTGACTTTCTAATGATATTTTCCAAGACTGAAAACCATCCTTTCTCTTCTGTAAATTCCTTTCTGATGCTAGTTGCACACATATGTTAGCCAGCTTTTTAAGACCGAACTGTTCAGCCAAATGCAAGTAATGCAATGCATCAAATGATTTCGTTTCGGAATAAAGACCACGTCGATCCGGCTGTTTCGTTTCAGAAAAGATGCATGCATTTGCGTATCGCCAGAGGCATTCATCACACTCTTCCGTTAGCTGTTTTACTTGATATTCAGACGCCAACCTAGCATTGGGAAACGCATTTTGGGCTGAAACACATATTACATAGATTTATTAATTTTGTTTTGTATAAACATGTTTAAATCATGAATATAGAATTATGATTGAATCAATGATAACAGTTTTTATAAAATATGCTGAACTTTGAAAGTGATTTTTTTATACATAAAAGTAGGAAGATACATTTGTGACATCCTTTTGTTTAAAATAGTCTGAAGGCAAACGTTTAAAGGCTCTATAAAGGTGAGAAATTAAATTATTATGCATATACACTGGTCTATTTTTTACAGGATTTCAGTTTCCTGTGCATAAAAAATGCTCATAACATAGCTTAAGTGCAACGTTGTCAAGACTTATGGAAGATATACCCGTTTCATAATTGGTAGAAATGTTTACAACTTTGCAACTAACGTGATGTGTAGCCTCAAAGCGTTTACGTATGCTAAAAAATAGCCGAAAGAAAATTAAATTTTAATTCTGTTTTAAACAATTTTTTACCAGCAGAAATTTACTAATTAGATAACTACGAACGTTTTAACCATTTAGAAGTGACATACTGTGTGAGTGAAACCGGAAAATTTTAAGAAATAACACGATACACAACTCGCATGACCCAGTTGACAATGATCATGCAGTCTTTATGAATGAAATCTCCAGTTGTAAAGACACACCTCCGCATTGGACCAATGAAATCACTCGTGTGATTAAAATGTAAGTTAGTTAAAATGTATGTAAACAAAGGTTTCAAATGGCGCTGGACAGTTAGTCTTGATGCATAATGTAACGACAAGAACGGTAATAATGTTTTTTCGTACGTTTTATTGAATTATGGTATCGAGGTATAGTGTTTTTCCCAGGAGGGCAAAGGGGCATGGCGCATTACTTTCAAAAAGGGCATTTTAGCGCGCAGTTTAGGCAAAAAAAGGGCAAAAACGTTCAAAACATGTAATTGCATCTGAAGCAGTTGTGGAAAAAAATAACATATAAACAAGCACATTTAATGGTAATTGATGTATTTAACTTACTATGATTTATATTAACATATTTACCTTGCAATGTACATTTTAGTTCCATGCTGTTTCAATAAACTGTACAGCACGACAAACATAATAAAGCAATATATGCATATGAATCTGATTATACACAGATCCACTAACATATAAATGAAACCATGGTTGTCTTATCCCATTTTCTACCAATAATCTTGCCAGATGTTTAAAATAACATTGCGAGTAATATGCAAACACTCGTTTCCGTGACATACATCCACCAAGTAGATTACAAATAAATAAATAATGTTGTTGCTATCTCAAACATTTTTTTTGCATCGTTGATTATCACAGACATTTCATTAATTCCTTCTTAATGTATAATCTCCATCGTTAATTCGATCGTTTACGACGTTATTTGCCATTTTTGCCGAGTCGCAATTTAATTCTGTACAGTCCACCATGTTGTCAAATGTCAAAAGATGTTAGCGACAGGTGCGCATAGCAACGTTATATCGAATACGCGATTCGCATTTTGTTAAATTAGTATACGTCTCAGTAATTATTTCAATAATTAGATCTAATTACAGTCCACTCTCGTTTTCTCGACATCGGATATCTCGATATTCTCGTTATGTCGAAGTAAGCTCAATGTCCCAACTTTTTTCCTTCTTTATCTATGTAAATAAACATCGCATATCTCGATTTTCGTTATGTCGAATAATTCGATATCTCGATATAAAATTTTGTCCCGAGTCCCGATTTTACATGTATTTACTGTGGTTTATCTCGAAGTGCGAATAATTGTTACAGTTTCGGCAAAAGGTGAGATTTTTTTTTCTTTGATACTTCACCGACCCGCTGCTCCCGATACTGTGCGGTAGGAAATTAATCCGTTAATTGCATCAATAATCACACGTGTGTTATGTCGTTAGCCATTAACACTTGAGTAAGGCCCGTCACTTTAACATCATTTAACTGCAATTAATAAACAGCTTGCCGAAAGGCCGAAATACTAATTGTTTTTACAAACAACATTCCAAAATACATTGAGTTATATTTTTACTAATAATCGATTGAACTTTGCATTTCAAACTACAAAATGTTCATGTACAGTTCAGTATTCCGGAATGTGATTTACGCATGTTCAGATGGAAAACCCTCGTCTTGATTGGACGTCAATTGCATCATAACCTTAAATAGCAACATTACCGGATGTTTTCTCGACAGTTTAGAAATATTATAACAGCATGTGTACATGCAATTCTGTAATACTTAAAACAACATTTTAAGCATTTAAATAGCAAAATCAATCGTGCCTCGTAAAAACGCTTTTATATCAGGTAGAGAGTATTATGCCACACGGTGACGGATTTAGTTACACCACTTAACAGGTATTTAGATGTTAAAAACAAGGTAAATTTTCGTCTCATTTTTCCTTTGAAAACGCCTAATCGGATATCTCGAACTCTCGTTATCTCGATATTTTTTCTTGTTCCCGCCGACTTCGAGATAACGAGAGTGGACTGTATCTTAAAGACGAAAGCGATAAAGAATAAATTTCTTTGTGTTTTTAAGTGTAATTATGCGTAAAAATATATGTTTTGATATAACTGAATAATGCATGCAACGCACAATTGCCACGAAAATAACATCGAGTTTTTCAGCAAAGGTCTCCGAAGTTACATAGCCTCTGGCATTATCGATTGATACTGACACGGGGTTATTCACGCATGACTAATTCACAGCTTTGGGGCAGTCTACCTATAAATCGAGCACTGTAATAGATTAAATCTGCTCAAATAATATATTCGATTAGACGTTCACGTCTCTCGAGTAAATCAAGCACAGTCGGGAAGATGCCCTTTACATCGTGAAGATTTCAGTCTTAAAGACTGCATGATCACCGTCAACTGGGTCATGCGAGTTGTGTATCGTGCTATTTCTTAAAAGATGATCCAGCATTTGTTTTAATATTGCAAGACATATACATTTCCAGAAAGGAAATTCATTTCTGCGTTGAATAAGACGGAGATCGTGAAAATCGCTGAACAATTGATGAAGATATGGCTGTTCAAAGCGATGCACCAAGTTTTTGGGTGATTTTGAGTTGCATACCTTGTTATATATATATATTTGATAGTGAATTTATTTTTCATAAAATTTAATTTTTCGTTATAATGTGATTATTTATCATTCAAAATGATGTTTTTACTAATTAATATCATAGCCACACGCTAACCACCTGTGATGTAAATAAACTGATTGTTTGTAAACACAATTGACTTGGAGGACACTATATTTTGAGCCTAAAACAAGTTGCATTGCTTATTTTTGTATAGTAATGTCCAATTGCATATACATATTGTTTTATGATAACCTTTATAAATAAAATATGAAAAACAATAATTAACAAGGGACAAAATTGTCACAAAACTAGGTTTTCATTGTGAAAAAAAAATCTGATAAAGGGAGAAAACTCAAACTGAACTTTTGAAATGAACAAACAAAATTACCCCCCTTTGTAAGTTTTTTTTTTTAAATCTATTTTTAGTCGTGGCGACCTTAACATTGGAGATATTGACGTGATTCTTTCGTACGACACACCGTCCCATGATGGTGAACAAATGTGCCAAATGATTTTAAAATCTCACAATGAATGACATAGTTATGGCCAGGACAAGCTCATTTATGGCCATTTTTGACCTTTGAACTCAAAGTGTGACCTTGACCTTGGAGATATCGACGTAATTATTTCGCGCGACACACCGTCCAATGATGGTGAACAAATGTGCCAAATGATTTTAAAATCTGACAATGAACGACATAGTTATGGCCCGGACAAGCTTGTTCCGCCCGCCCGCCAGCCCGCCAGCCAGCCAGCCAGCCCGCCAGCCAGCCAGCCAGCCCGCCCGCATTCGCCAATCTAATAACCAGTTTTTTCCTTCGGAAAACCTGGTTAAAAATCGGTAAATAATTACGGATCGTGACCTTTATAGAGCCTTAAATCATGGCAACTGATTACTTAAGAAGTGACTTCTCCCGTTGTCGTACTACCCGATTACTTACACACACACATCTATGAATATTCATTTTAAATATTCTACCACTATCATATAGCAATTCCAAATATGTTTGTGTATTCCTTGCACATATCTTGTATGATTATACGCATCACGTATGCCAACACTAACATGCTAAATATAAAGCTGGGCAATGAGTAGACATAACATTCCTTATATCTGTAATAAAGTGTCGAATTACCTGTTACCGTTGCCCTTATGTCAGGGTATATCCAATTTAAAAAGTGTAGGAACGGTCCAAGCTTTTTTCCTGGCAGGGAGATTTCTTTTAGATTTTTTTCTTTAAATTCACTCTCGAACATTGCCCGAAACACTGGAGACACCAGCGAAAGGACGATCTTAATGACAGGGATTCGAACATCTTCGACTACCAGAATCACATCCGCTAGGCCGCTTTCTCCACCAAACTTGGTGACATCTATTACTGCCTCTGCCTGGTTCGCCTACGTGTAGGAATTATCAATATTGATCGTTTTTCTAATAAAAAGAAACACTCATGTCGTTTAATAAAACAAATTAATTCTTATAATTTGGTCCACATGTACCATCTTTGTAAAAGTACATCACACTAAAAAGGAATCGGGATTTACAAGGTACAAGTAAATGTTAATTTACTAACATTGACTTTATAAAATTGTGGCATTGAAGTCCAAACTCTGTTTTTTATCATTACATGGCATTTGTGTATGTGTCTGTGTGTGTGTGTATGAAGTGGATGTTTGTGTCTATATAATGTCATGCATGGATTTTATCTTCTTCTATTATAGCAATACCTGTACAAATTAACATGTAAACTAACAAGAAATGTGTAATGCTTGGAGGTGAAAAAGATTGCATATTAAAAAAACACTTTACATTGTCAGTCAGTCAGTCAGTCAGTCAGTCAGTCAGTCAGTCAGTCAGTCAGTCAGTCAGTCAGTCAGTCAGTCAGTCAGTCAGTCAGTCAGTCAGTCACTCAGTCAGTCAGTCAGTCAGTCAGTCAGTCAGTCAGCCAGGTCAGTCAGTCAGTCAGTCAGTCAGTCAGTCAGTCAGTCAGTCAGTCAGTCAGTCAGTCAGTCAGTCAGTCAGTCAGTCAGTCAGTCAGTCAGTCAGTCAGTCAGTCACTCAGTCAGTCAGTCAGTCAGTCAGTCAGTCAGTCAGTCAGTCAGTCAGTCAGTCAGTCAGTCACACTCTTCTGGATCCTGCGATAACTTTAAAAGTTCTGAATATTTTTTCATGAAACTTGAAACATGGATAGATGGCAATAAGGACATTATGCACCTTATTTCATTTTGTTCCTACGTCAAAAATTCTGGTTGCTATGGCAACAAATTAAAATAAATAATCTGACAATGGTGGAGCCGGTAGGGGACTTATTTTGCTTGGCAAGTCTTGTTTTAATCTACTTTTGAAGGTTAACGGGTTTCATTTGTTGAACCTCTTAATCAAATAATGACTATTTGATTGCTATAAACAAAAATTATAACCCGAATTGATGAACTGAGCAATCGTTAGAAAGGTCTGGCCATACGGTATTTATGTGTATGAAGGTAAACTATAGTTTTACATTTACTGAGCAGAGATAATTTTTAATACTTAATTACGACGTTACCCCACCAATAACATGCGCGATCAAGCGATGCCTGTTTGTCATGTATGTATTTACTATGTTTACTTGTCAATTTTAATTGTTGACGTCCGTTTTTTAAACATCGATTTATACTTCTCATACCGGTAGTTACGCTTCAGAAAGTGTGTAAACTATTGAAAATATCTGCTTGAGTTTCTACTTTAAGGGACCTTCTCACATATTTTGGCAGATATTGAAGTTTGTCATTAAATTCTTTATATTGATAAATGTTAACATTTGATCTAAAAAGCTCCAGTGAAAAACAAGAATAAATTTAAAGAAAGAAAAACAAGTAACCCTCAACTGGGCTCGAACCACTGAAATCTGGAGTAAAAGTCTAACGCTTAGAACACTCTACCACCCGTGCTCATACAATGAGTGATGTATTTTGATCTTTATATAAGCACTCCTCGTAGTGTCACAAAATATAACAGCAGAACTCTCCGAATTATTCAATCGTTTCGCGTTGCAACGCTTTATAATTTTTAGGTTTTTAAATCGTCAAAAGATGCATATAATGGCTATTTAAGAGCATGGTAAATGTTCAGTATTACTGTTTTCTCACAGATATCATAATTACAACGAAAAATTTATTTATAATTTTGTCAATTAACCAAAACGTGAAAAGGTCCCTTTAAAGTTGGCAAGTATATCAGCTTTAAACATTATTCGTCAGTTATTGACAGTAAAGTTGTCGAATTAATAGAGTAAACTATTGTTCGACGACATGACTTTGACTTTCTCAAACTGTTTTGATGCATGTAGATTTTAATACCTACATTCGAATTGACTTGCCATTGATCGGCAAATATAGTAATTGATTAACCTCGGAAACTTTCGGAAAAAACACAATACCGTTAATTTACATTGTAATTATTGATTTGCGAGCGTTAACAAGAGCTCGAGGCGACAATATATATCTTTTAGGATTATATATTTTGCTAGTCTTAAAATTGATGGCAATATTGAAATATTCCGATGCACGGTAAGAAACATATACGCATATACAAATAAATAATACAAAATAAAACAAAATAGTGGGTATATTATAACCCATAAGTTTGTTTTTGTTAACTATTGAAGGTAATTTTTAACCACTACCCCACTTAAACCTCAGGCCTGCGTCTTGCGCGTGGTAATCTAAATAGCCCTGCTTACCATGTCAGAAATTTAAAAAATCGATTCATACTCAAGAAAACTACTTTCCGCAAAAAGAGGGTTTAAATGTATGTCTTAGATGTATATTTGATATTTGACGTTGAATAACAAGGGACAAAATTGTCACAAAACCAGGTTTTCATTGTGAAAAAAAATCTGATAAAGGGAGAAAACTCAAACTGAACTTTTGAAATGAACAAACAAAATTAAACCCCTTTGTAAGTTTGTTTTAAAAAAAAATCTATTTTTAGTCGTGGCGACCTTGACATTGGAGATATTGACGTGATTCTTTCGTGCGACACACCGTCCCATGATGGTGAACAAATGTGCCAAATGATTTTAAAATCTCACAATGAATGACATAGTTATGGCCAGGACAAGCTCATTTATGGCCATTTTTGACCTTTGAACTCAAAGTGTGACCTTGACCTCGGAGATATCGACGTAATTATTTCGCGCGACACACCGTCCAATGATGGTGAACAAATGTGCCAAATGATTTTAAAATCTGACAATGAACGACATACTTATGGCCCGGACAAGCTTGTTCCGCCCGCCCGCCAGCCCGCCCGCATTCGCCAATCTAATAACCAGTTTTTTCTTCGGAAAACCTGGTTAAAAACCTGGTTAAAAACCTGGTTAATAAGCTTGAATGTGTGCGTTAATCATAGGATTTGTGCACGCAACAAAGTTATTTTCCAAAGCGTGTTTGTGACATATATAATTGATTTATTGAGTATATTGAAGATCGATTCATGCTGGACAAAGCTATTTTCAACACAGCGTGTGTTTTATTTCTTTCTTATATTTGACATTGATTTTTTGCGCTTAACACTTATTTAAATGTGCATTATTTATGTAAAATGGAGAGTTGTGACGAGGAATACAGTGGTGACAGTGTTGATGAAGGTGATTTTGACGTTTGTAAGGACATATCTATAAAAAATCGTTTCGTGATTTCGGACAAAGGAGAAAATGGCGGGAAATGGCAAGCCGTGACAAAGAAAAGAAAAAAGGCAAGTAGCAGTAGTAATGACAGTTTTGCTAAGTTGTCGACAGATGAAAAACTCAATTGTATCTTTGACCAGATTAATAAAAACTTCAAAAAGATAAATGATGTAGAGAATGAGCAGCGTGCATGCAGGAAAGATGTCCAAAATGTACATCGATATTGTACAGAACTTGAAAACATAATTATTGATATTGAACGAATGTGTGAGCGACAAGAACATATGTCCAAAGTGCTGTGCTACAGATCTATAGATATTGAAGCTCGAAGTATGTGGAACAATCTAGTATTTTACGGTATCACTGAGAGGTTGTCAAATAAATATGGAGACAAACAACTTGTTCTTAGATTCTTGCAAAACGAGCTAGATATTGACACTGACGAGATTTGTATAGAAAGAGCGCATATATTGAGCAAATTATCACCACACGCATACTGAGAAGGTATTGATCAGAAAAGGCCATTAATCGCAAGATTTAGAGACTATTGTGACACAGAAACCATCATGAGAAAAGTATATCTCCTTAAGAACAGCAGGTTTGGGATTGACCGGCAATACCCAAAAGAAATATCAAGTGCAAGATCAACGCTGTACAAATCAGAAGAAGCAGTGAACGCCAGAGCAAACAGAAGGAATGTACAAATACGTTATCCGGCCAGATTGTATATCGACGACAAGTGCGTGCAAGACATGTTCTCAGATTGGTATGATGTGCTGGGTACAAATAGAACTGGTGGGGTTAATACGCACAAGAAAGAAGACTGTGGGCAGAAAACGAAATCGAGAATTTATTCTAACGAAACGATCATAGACAGTGTAGAAAATTCTGTGTTTACCGACGAAAAGGAGACTGGGTCATCAATACAAAATAGCCACGCCCACAAAAATGTAAACAGCCCGGAGAGTAGGTCAAGTTCGTGCGATAAAAAACAACATTGACGAGACACTACAAAGTGAAAGAATATGCTTACCAGATTCTGCACCAACTACTCTTCCTAGAAATCCACCGAAATCGAACACTAACACACAACCAAGAAGAGGTTCGATGAACGAGGGCGTTAAACATGTACCACCTTCAAAAACTTCGGGAAAACCCATCACTACGAACAACGAACATGGTTTTGATACACAGCGTGTAAAAATGCTAAAAATAGCACGGGGCTAAAGAAACTTTCTGTGGAATCCCACGAAAACGTAACGAGAGACAGTTTTGGGAATATGAAACGGAACGGAGCGGCAGAAAGCGTGACGGGACTGACCAATAAAAAACTGACCAATCAAAAAACAGGAAATAAATAGGACAGCGGGGTCAATGAAGTGAAAATATGTTTACTAAATGTGTAAGGACAAATAGGTAAACAGTATAACAAGCTTGACTGTTTAGAAATGAAAACCTTATTTAATAAATATGATATCTTTTTGTAAACGGAAACATGGTCCAATGATATTTTTAATTATAATGTCGAAAATTTCACTGCATACATTTTAAATGGAAAAGTTACAATAGTCAATAAAAACTTCAAAAAGAAGCAGTGGAGGAATTATCATCTATATTAATAACAAGCTTAAAGATTATGTCCAATTCATTAAGAGTTCCAATGATTGTATACAATGGATAAAGATAGATGGTAAATTGTTTGAATAAGATCGTGATGTATTTTTATGTTTAGTCTATAATGCACCACAATGTAGTGGAAGACAGTACCTTGTTAATTGATCAAAGTGTTTTTGATTTAATCTCAGATGACCTGCTGCACTTTAATAATGTGTATAATGAATCATGTGAATTCTTTATATGAGGTGATTTTAATGCTAGAGTTGGTGAGAAAACAGATTTTGTTTTAAATGATAATGTTCATGTTTGCCTAGAAAATTTATTGCCAGATCAGGCAGATGATTATAATCAAGATGTTTATTTGCCAAGATGTAATTTAGATAAAACTATAAATGAATATGGTATGTTACTACTGGATTTTTGTAAAATGACAGGGTTAAGAATAGTGAATGGCAGACTTGGGTCAGATAGCAATATTGGAAAACACACATTTGTATGTACACAAGGTTGTAGTACTATTGATTTTGTTTTGTGTAAAAGTAATATGTTCCCATATATTGAAACATTTGAAATTTTAGAACCAAATATTTTATCAGATCATTGTGCTGTAACTTATAGCATTAAAAGTAAAGTTTTGCTTGATTTTATTGGCTTTTTGCTGATGATAAAACTTTAAATAATGCATTTGAAAATGATGATAAACAATTACCATATTTGTATAAATGGGAGGATGAAAAGAACAAGATGTGTTTGTGAAACACAATGTCCCCCTATATGATGTTTGACATTGTAGGATGACCTTGACCTTGTGAAGGATGACCTTGACCTTTCACCACTCAAAATGTGCAGCTTCATGAGATACACATGCATGCCAAATATCAAGTTGCTATAGTGGGGGACATAAAAATGATTATATTAATGCATTAAATAGTGACTGTATAAGAGATACATTTGATACACTTTGTTTTAATATTGCACAGTCTGAAAATAATGGTGATTTAGATGAATGTTTAAGCTCGTTTTGTGAAGTTATTGAAAATATAAGCTTACCATTATTTAAAAGGCATTGTACTGACAAACCATGTTTTGGAAACAATAAGGATGCAGCATATATTGATGATGAATGTAAATTTTTAAAACAGAGTTATTATAAAACCCTGAATGCATACAGAAACTTTAATACAAATGAAAATATCAAAAAAATATGGTGAAATCAAGAAGTATTTTTAAAAGTACAATTAGAAAAAAGAAAAGTATTAATGACAAAAATCAGGCACTGAAACTAGAAAATGCAAGACTAAGTAATGCAAAATTATATTGGAAAATGTTAAGAAATAGTAGTGTTAGAGATAATAAACACAACATAAAAAGTAAAGATTTTTTAAAGTATTTTAAATCAATAAATGATCCAAATTCTTTATTTTACCAACCCGATGAAGATATCTTATTTTTTGAAGACAGATATTTAAATGGTGAACTTAATATAATGTTTGATGAATTAAATATACCATTTTCTGACCAGGAAGTTATGAATGCCTGAAAACAAATACACAATGGAAAATCAAGTGGTCCTGATTATCTAATCAATGAATTTTTTTAATTTGGGCTTCACAGTTGTAGCTTTTTTCAAAGTTTTGTGTACTTTATTTAATAAGCTGTTTGAAAATTGGCATTTCCCTGAAATGTGGAGTGAGGGTTTTATTGTACCATTACATAAAAAGGGAAGTAAGAATGATGTTAACAACTACAGGGGGGTTACATTATTAAATACATTTGGGAAATTATTTACTAAAGTCATTAACAATAGACTGAATAATTGGGCAGAAAATTATCATGTATATATAGAATCACAGACAGGTTTTAGACAAAACATGGGTACTATCGATAATAATTTTGTATTACATGGTGTTGTTAATTATTTACTAAAAAGAGATTGTATGCTGTATTTGTGGATTTTACTAAAGCGTTCGATTATTTGGTTCGAGATATTATCTGGTATAAACTTTTGAAACTAGGAGTTCAAGGAAAAATGATAAATATTATTAAATCTATGTATGTAAATGTGAAATCAAGAATCAAATTAGGTAATAGAATAAGTAATGAAGACTTCTCTTGTTTATTAGGAGTGAGACAGGGTGAGTCTTTATCACCATTCCTTTTTTCTATTTATTTGAATGATATTCAGGAACATTTTATGTTAAATGGTTCAATGGGATTGATATTGGAATGTTGAAATTATCTCTGTTACTATATGCAGATGATATTGTTATTATAGCTGAATCGGAGGAAGAACTTAATAAAAGTTTGTGCTTGTTGGAAGAATACTGTGATAGGTGGAAACTTTGTGTAAATTCAAATAAAACTAAAGTAATGATTTTTAAAAACGGGGACAATTAAGGAGAAATATGAATTTTGCATATAAAGGCGAGGTTAAAGAAATTGTAAAATCCTTTACATATTTAGGAATTGTATTTACCACCGGAGGATCATTTACATGTACTTTTGAAACTTTTGCTGGACAAGCTTCAAAAGCGGTTTTTAAATTAAATTCATATTTACTTAATTTTCCTTCAATCAATATTCAGACCAAATTACAGCTATTTTATCAACTTGTTTTACCCATTTTAAATTATGGCTCACTAATATGGGGCTTAAATGAATCCATGACACTTGAGGGAGTACATTTAAGTTTTTGTAAAAAAATTATTATATGTGAAAATTCAAACTCAAAATAATTTTGTGTATGGGGAACTTGGTAGAACATCCTTAATCATGAGACATGCAGTTAATGTAATAAGGTATTGGCTTAAAGTTACCAAGTTAGAAAACCATAAATATGTTAAGTGTATATATTTACATATGTGTAACATTTTGATAAGTAAACCAAATATGCACACATGGGCAAAAGCTGTTTGTAACTTGTTGCAGTCCTTGGGATTACAGTATGCATGGATAAACCAAGGAGTAGGTGATGATAAGTGCTTTTTATATCTTGTTAAATCCAGATTAAATGATGCTTTTATACAAAATTGGATATCTGAACTGAGTAATTCATCAAGAGCAGTAAGTTATAATCTTTTTCGAAAATTTGAATTCCAGCCTTATTTAAATGATGTTACTATTGATAAGTTTAGGTTTAGTCTGTGCCGACTAAGAGTATCCTCTCATAGATTAGAAATAGAGTCAGGCAGATGGCATAAACCAGAATCTATACTAGTCCAGGAAAGAAAATGTCAGCACTGCAATGTCTTGGAGGATGAATTTCATTTTGTGTTTGAATGTTCCTTGTATAATGATATTAGAAAAAAATACATAAAGCAATATTACTGGAAAAGACCAAATACTCCAAAATTTATATAGTTAATGCAATCTGATAACCCAACAATTAACAAAAATTTAGCAAATTATGTTCATAAAGCATTTATTCAAAGAAATGTCTATAAATATTATTTTGAGTAATTTACATGTCAGAAAAGTTGACTTCTCGCTATCAATAGCGCTATTTATGTTAACATTATGTTGAAATACATGTATCTTTTTAACAATGTATGTATAGAACATAATATAGTTTGAATATGATCAATCATGTCATGAACTTGTATTTATTGATGACCACTTGCATGCATTTTGTTTGTATAAATATATTCAACATACATGTGTACTCATGGACTGTAATGTCTAATGTATCTTGAATAAACCATTATGTAATTTATAATAAATCCATTACAATAAAGGCAACTACAATAAAGTTGACAGCATTCTACAATATTGAGTTAATAAATATTGTAAACATCAACAGGAAAATGAAATAGAGACATATATTTCTTTATAATACTTTATTTAATACAACTGTTTATTTGACATTTTAACCATGGTATTTGTGTAAGTATATGTTTATTTATGTATCCATTTGTCTTAATATTATATTTCAAACGTCGGCTGCAAAACGTGTGCTATTTTTAGAAATTTACACACATGACGGTTGATTTTTTTCTGAAAACAGGAGCGGGTTTTTCAACGTTTAATATCGAATGTTAAATTTTACTTTAAAAGATTTTACACTCGTGTCATGGTATTGTTGAATGCTTGGAGAATTCAAGAGCGGACAAGGTCTTTGACCGACCGTCACGCGGTAGAAGTGATTACATGTATATCAATCATAAATACTCTCGCTCTTTAACCAAATATATTTTCATATAAACATATTTCATCAAATTAACTTTCCATTTCAAGATCAATGTGTTTTGAAACCTGATGCGTTTGCAAATTCTATTTTTAGTCGTGTATATGGTTGGGTTAACACAGTTGGGCCATACACCTTTATGGCTTTAAATGCATTGTTATGTTTAGTAAATGTTATGCTAAGAATCCAAGTGTTTCAAGTTGTTTTTGGGAAATAGACTTGGCCAGGGACTTATACAAACAATTGTTTGTATAGGTCCCTGACTTGGCCGGTGTTCAGTATGCTAACCGTAATTTCCAATTATTAAATGGAAAACAATTAATATTGCCTATTCTTACTATCAACTATTTAGTAGCAGCTTAATTGCCATTAAGACATTATGAATTAGAGAAGAAAATGGAAACATAACCTTTAAAGATCAAACACCTGAACTTTAAAGTATTTATACTTTTATTCATTTAACTATAAACATAATCGTGTGTACGAACAAGATAAAAATTATTTTTATCAATATGTTAAAACAAGTTAAACTTACCCCCGCATGTACACATTTAACCTTTTTTGCTGCATTCATTTTTCTTTCCACTTCTAAACTGATAGCTTGCACAAGTAACACAGCTGTTAACAATCTCAATGAGCTAGTTAGCATTAGGTCTTTTCGTAATTAAGAAGTTGTCTCCCATTCGGGAAGGTATCACGAGTATCTCGTGTAAAACGCGGTCCGTCTAACATGCGAATATGACTCATATCCGCGGATTGACCGAAAAGTGCGGATATGGACGAATAAAGGCAATATCGACACTTTGTCTGCAATGTGTAATATAAAAAAAAACACAATATGGGTTAAATATGTTAGTATTGTCTCAAAATATAACAATTTAATAGACTTTATCATGTTTCCAACTCTTAATTCATATCCGCGAACATGACGAAGTGCCAGAAGATTATTTTAGGGCTACACACCACAAACAATATAACCATGCCGACACCACATATGTTTTGTTGTATAAGTTTACATAACGATTATATAATATACTGAATGTATTATAATTCTTGATGTCGTCTCAAAACTTTGGTATTTAGACATACAATATGCTTTAGCACTGTGAATGAACAAAAACTGTCACGTGACCACAAAAGTCAACGTCAGTAGTCATTTTATGACAACAAACAGCCGCGCAAGGTAGGTTTTTTTTCAATATCTTTGCTGATCATCCTCTGACTTTTTTACGACATAGTGCATGCAATATGGCATGCATATAGCTTTCGATCGATATATCACGCGTTTTGTGTGTTGCTCTGGTTTTCGAGAACACTTCGGCGCAAATTTCCATTTAAGAAGCAAACGTCAGTAGTAAAATTACAAAGAGTCAGTGTTCTCGAATATTAACGATCACAAAACTGTCTATGCTTTACCGGACGAACATATATTACATATGTCTATGCATAAACAAACAAAAATATCTACCAGATATTAAATAAACGTTTAAAGAGTGAAAACAAATATGGCAAACGTCAGTAGTACGTTTAGGAATGGCAAACGTCAGTAGCAAAAATATGCAAACGGCAGTAGCCGAATAAATGCAAGCGTTTAATTTAATGAAAATTATGTGAAACACTATAATTAATGCTAATTAAGATTTAAATTAGATATAACAAGTTAAGATTGATGCCATAAATTAATGCACGACATATATGAATTCTGCAACAACAAAAATGAACTAATGTTTAAGTGATGTTATATGCATCTAACAGTTTATAGATGTCTATCGCAACCGTTGTTTATTTTTGGTGTTTGCGCTTCATATACACGTATATTCGTTAATGCACTATCAACATATTGAAAAAATATCCCGGAAAGAGAAATATAATGCTTTTGAATATCAACTGTACTTTCGTTTTGACAACTGACGACAGGAATGATTCGATTTACAATGTTAATCTAAATTGAGTTTTATGCAGATTCGTTCATACGACACTAAGACACTATTTTGTTTTACTTGTTATATCTAATTTAAATCTAAATTAGCACAAATTATATTGTTTCACTTGTTTTTCATTAAATTAAACGCTTGCATTTATTCGGCTACTGCCGTTTGCATATTTTTGCTACTGACGTTTGCCATTCCTAAACGTACTACTGACGTTTGCCATATTTGTTTTCACTCTTTAAACGTTTATTTAATATCTGGTAGATATTTTTGTTTGTTTATGCATAGATATATGTAATATATGTTCGTCCGGTAAAGCATAGACAGTTCTGTGATCGTTAATTTTCGAGAACACTGACTCTTTGTAATTTTACTACTGACGTTTGCTTCTTAAATGGAAATTTGCGCCGAAGTGTTCTCGAAAACCAGAGCAACACACAAAACGCGTGATATACCGATCGAAAGCTATATGCATGCCATATTGCATGCACTAGGTCGTATGAAAGTCAGAGGATGATCAGCAAAGATATTGGAAAAAAAACCTACCTTGCGCGGCTGTTTGTTGTCATAAAATGACTACTGACTTTTGTGGTCACGTGACAGTTTTTGTTCATTCACAGTGTTTAGAAAATATTAAAATATTTTTTGGCCGATTATCGCCAGACCACAATCAATTAATTATGTTACTTTTCCCTGGTTATATTTTTATTTGATATAAAAATGTTTATATACTGAATGTTATGAATGCAGTAAATATTGTCTGAAATGTCACTGTTTCAAGTGGCATTTTTCATTTGAAAATAAATGATGATTATAAATGCGCGAATATGATAAAATAGACGAGTGTGGTTTATCCAATAAAGGATCTATATTTGTAGTGCTATAATAACTTTATGCAAGGTAAATATCTTATATTTGATTGTTACTATTTATTTAATGCTTTCCGGTGGTTTATTGAGAAATATAAGTGAATGGAAACTGATAATTTCAATGTTTCAAACAGTAAAAATTAACAGTGAAAAATATCGATAATTTTCCCTTTTTACTGTGAAATGACGAATTTTTTTTTGACGAAATGACGTCATTATCCCACCGAAAATCTTTAGTTAAACTTTTAAACAATATGTCCCGATTTTTGTAATTCCGTCTTGACAGAGTTGTCGTTCGTGCGGGTAGGTATAACTACTTCCGGAGTTAAGGAAAACAATCGGGAAATACTACTGGTCAATCGTCAAATGCTTTAATTGTAGCGGTATAATAGGTACATTTTCAACAAAAGTAACATTACATAATTTGCCTAAAGACTCATTACAAGAAAAGCTTGGATGACAGCAATTAGCCGGAAAACTTGATTTCCAACGGCGTATACTCAAGTCTGTTCCGACCACTTTCGAGACGGAATCGGTCCAAACTCTATTGACCGAAACAAAATTCCTACTGAAAATTTTCCTCAGCGCAAAGTAGTAACAAAACATGATCGAAAGCAGTGTATATTAAGACAGCCACTTCCGGAAAATATCTCTGTCACCTCTGCCCTACATTTCCATTCGTAATTACCAGACAGGTAGCATGTTTTGTAGTCATAATCCAAATTGTCTACATCATGTTCACATAACCATTATAGTTGCACTGTTATTGAAAAGCAATGCATGTCCCGCTAAAATGTTATATTTTTCGTTAATATTATGTTTTATAAGTGAATGTAACAGCTGTAATATTAATCTTTAACATATAGGCTTCGTTTTTTAACTTTTCGGTATATTGGATATGAACTGTTGAAATATTAGGGAAAAATCTAAAAAAATTGCGGGACATGAATTGCTTTTCAATAACAGCGCTAATATAATGGTTATAACCATTCTTGAAACATTTAAATGTAGCACTACGATATCCTTTGTTCATTTGAATAAATACAATAACGTGCATATTTTTACGTACCAATAAACTATAATATATAGTAACAAACAAATATAAGATATTTTACCTTGCATATTTTATACATATTGTGTATTATTCATTGAACATTGAAATGAACATTGCAGAAAAAGTGTCGATATTGCTTATATTCGTCCATATCTGCACGTTTCGGTCATATCCGCGGATATGAGTCATATACGCATTTTAGACGGACCGCTTTTTACTCGGGATACTCGTGATACCTTCTCGAATGGGAGACAACTTCTTAATTACGAAAATCCCGAATAGGTGCAACGATTTTTACGACAAATTCTTGACGCAGACGAATAGAGTAGCGTTTATTTTCATTTGTGAAAAGAATAGTTCGATACAGATCTGTCCGTGCTTAAATTTTGAAAGGCTTGGGTAATTATTTTTCATAAGCGTTTCAAACACTGATGTAAATGGAAAGATTATCTATTTAAATAGTCGGTAATTGTTTGAAATTATTGATTTGAGAAATTCGCGGATGGCGATATCGAACTACATTATACCACGTGACGCCATTTTGTAACCGAGTAGCTGATTCACCATAATCGCAAGTATTATTGTAATTTTTATTGTGCATTAATATTAAATGTATTATATGAATTAAACATATTGCTTCATTTTCTTCTATATTGAACAATGATCAATTTATTGCATATATCACATTGAGCATTGTTTTTCCGAGCTTTAAACTGACAACATTACACGATATGTTGTTGTTACTGTTGTGTTGTCATTATATTATACGTTTAATTAAGCCTCATTCTTGATAGCCTTTTAGTTTTTCATTCAGTCAACTGTTCCCTTAACATTTACTTAAGCAGCAACTTTCCTGTATCTTGCACCTATGCTTTGAACGCCATCGGCGCTCTCGTATTGATTTATCTCTAATTTTAGAAACACGTGTAAGCAAGTGGGATTCCTAGTAGAATATTCCTTATTAATCGAGTGTGTGTCATTTAGTTAAATATAGTTACATGCGATTAACCTCTTTATTTTTCATTTATATTTATGCTGTTTAATACCAAAAACATAACTACCGCGTGATCATTTAAATACAGAGTATTAAAATGGTTCGAAAACGGATGATATCTACATTTTTCTATTTTGAAATTGTTATTTATGCCATTTTTTCTTTACAGTTAATTTATTTTTCCATTACCTAAATTATTTTGTTTAATAACAATAACCACTAAACTAGTTTACTTTGATAGCCTGAATCATTTCAAAAGCTGATTAAACTTTCCACACTATCACGTGTAACTTTTTTTCTTTTATTGTTTTCCGATGTTACGTGAAACAGGTACCTATACAAACAAAGGGATTAGCAACCTCGCGATATCCCGTTACAGCACGCAAAATAAACCGAGATTTGATAATCTCGATCGATTGGTCCCTGTGTAGCGATAATAAACCGGTGCGCGAGATTTGTTGCGTTGTTGATCTCAAAATCAATCATTATTTAGTCTAATTATTACGCAGTATGTCGAACGGGGACCCAATTATCGGACCCTTGATGAATATTAATTGCCGGTTGTTTCGCCAGGGTTAAATTGCCGTTGTTTATCGCACGTATGTGCATGTACAAAAGACCGGTCTTTTAATAGAATTTAAATGTTACCATGTTTTGTTTTAAACAGCAACACAATCAAGACATGTTAAGTGCAAACAATTCAAAATGTATAACTGTTCTTTTAACCTCCGACTCAGCAAAGTTTCGCATGCCATTTTAATATTCACCAACAGAGTCGCTCAGAGTCAGAACCTGTGCAGCCAGACTGACCTTCATGTAGCTGAAGGAAAGCAGATTCATTCGATTACGAGCGATTTCGCTCATTGATGGTGAAAGTTGTTTCGCAATATTCGACTTTCGTTGTTTAATAAACAAATATATATTCGTTCAATTTTGCCTTGTTTGTCTTTTTTAATAAATAATTAGTAATATTAACACGCAGTATGCTACACGGAACCCAATGACCGGATGCGTTTACGAGTAGCAATACCATTTGTTTCGCAGGGTTTCAATTGCCATTGTATATCGCACATATGTGCATGTAGCAAAGACCGGTCTTTTAATTAATTAAAAATGTTACTCTGCTGTGTGAAAAATATCAACATTATTAACGCCTGCCAATTGATTACAATTTAAAATGTATAATTGTTCTTTATCATCCGAGACAATGAAGGTTCGCATGCCATTATATTATTCTTTTGGACTCCTCTTGAACATGATATCCATAGTAGTACTGAAAGTCTTTTCGTGATTTCGTGTTCAAGTATTGAACAAAAATCAACAGAATTTGAAGGCAAGGCGATTCATAAAAGTCGTTTATGTTTTATTTCTCAGTATAAATCAGTTTATCACTGAAACATACACATTAGTTCATGCATGATAGGTAATCTTGGTATTATTTAAGTTTAAGAGTATTTGTAACAATACATTCATGTTACTAAGTGTTATGAGCATTCAGTTAAAGAAAATATTTTAAAAACTCAATAGCATGTAAAAAAATCACATGTTTGTAAAAGATTTTGCACAAGTAACCATTTGCAATGTGAAATAGAACAACAAAAATTTGATAATAATACTAACAATTTTCTATTTATTATTTCAACAACAAAAGATTGAGATTCCTCCTGACATGGTAATGCAGAAGATTTATTCCAAGCCTACAGCAATACAAAAAGCTTACTAAAATTAAATACCAAATTATCTTGTTTAAACAAGTTTGAAAATATTATATTTATAATGAGTTTTGGGAACACATTTTTGATTAAAGATCTAACAGTCACTTTTGCGTTAAGCAGGGATATTCACTGCTGGAATGTGTTCATTTATGAAAAAATGCAACAGTTTAATTTAATCAATTGAGTATTTAAAACTAATTCATACTGAATTTTCTTTTGTCTTCGGCAAGTCTGAAGGTTTGTGAAGTTTGTTGTCGCCACTGCTTTATATAGTAGACATGAATATAGTAACATCATCTTAGTGCTGGGATGGTCAAGGTACGTCTCAGGAAAAGAAAGGAATCCAATTTCCCAGTGTCAGTATCCTTGGCATAGCTGTGAACACACATGTATGCCAGCACTATTTAAAGTCCACAATGTTTTTCAACCATTAAAAGTTCTTAATGTGGAAATGACCTGGGTTTGTACGTTCAAGTTTCGCTGGCGTCATGACATTTTCCTTTGCGGGGTCAAACTTTCCGTCTAAAGAGCAAGAGACCCTCTTTTGCTTCTTTTCAGCACACTGAAAATATAAAACAATATGAATTTAAACCAACAAGATTAATAAAGGGCTAGTATTGACTGAGCCTTTCCAAAATGCTGCGACATATGCTGATCAAATTAATAGTGGTTATAAAATAAAAAAAAATGACTAAAATTGTATTGTTTATGAGCTTATACAAAATTATGATTTTTCAAATAATGCAAATGAAATTTTCTCCACACAAAAGATTGAAATTCAACGTTTGTAAAGATACCATCATGATTATTATAGGGCTAGTATTGACTGAGCCTTTCTTAAAATGCTGCGACATATTGATAGTGATTACAAAATAAAAAAATGACTAAATTTGTATAATCTTTGAGCTAATACAAAATTATGATTTTGCAAATAATGCAAATTAAATTTGCACCACACAATGCATTGAAACGTAAAGTTTGTAAAGATACAAACATGATAACTATAGGGCTAGTATTGACTGAGCCTTTAGAAAAGAGCCACGACATATGTTGATCAAACTGAAATTGTAAAAATATAAAAAAAATGACTAAAATTGTATTGCTTTTGTGCTCATTCAAAATCACGAATTTGCAAATAATACAAATAAAATTAGCATCACACAATGCGTTGAAATGTAATGTTTGTAAAGATACCCATAAGATTAATATAGGGCTAGTATTGACTGAGCCTCTCGAAAAGAGCCACGACATATGTTGATCAAACTGAAAGTGATTACAAAATAAAAAAAATGACTAAAATTGTATAATCTTTGAGCTAATACAAAATTATGCCTTTGCAAATAATGCATATCAAATTTGCACCACACAATGCATTGAAAGGCAACGTTTGTAAAGATACCAACATGATATGTATAGGGCTAGTATTGACTGAGCCTTTCAAAAAGAGCCACGACATATGTTGATGAAACTGATAGTGGTAAAAAAATAAAAAAATGACTAAAATTGTATTGCTTTTGTGCTCATTCAAAATCATAAATTTGCAAATAATACAAATAAAATTAGCATCACAAAATGCGTTGAAATGTAATGTTTGTAAGGATACCCATAAGATTAATATAGGGCTAGTATCGACTGAACCTTTCGAAAAGAGCCACGACATGTGTTGATCAAACTGATAGTGATTACAAAATAAAAAAATGACTAAAATTGTATAATCTTTGAGCTAATACAAAATTATACTTTTGCAAATAATGCACATTAAATTTGCACCACACAATGCATTGAAATATAACGTTTGTAAAGATACCAACATGATATATATAGGGCTAGTATTGACTGAGCCTTTCAAAAAGAGCCACGGCATATGTTGATGAAACTGAAAGTGGTAAAATATAAAAAAATGACTAAAATTGTATTGCCTTTGTGCTCATTAAAAATCATGAATTTGCTAATAATACAAATAAAATTAGCATCACACAATGCGTTGAAATGTAACGTTTGTAAGAATACCAACATGAATAGTATAGACCTTTATTTGACCAAGCCTTTTGAAAAAAGCCACGACACACGTTTCTCGGATTATGGAAGTGTAAACAATGATACGCATGATTTGGTGAAAATACCCACCGTTGTTTTATAAGTAAATACAAAGCATAGTCGAAAACAAATGAAACAATAAGATGTATCAAACTCAACAAACCTTTGCAATGAATACTTCTGTGTTGGCAACACTTGGTTAATTTGTTATCTTATTCTGTCTCGATTGCTTTGTCACGGTCTCGCTTTGTCAAAATGGCGGCTGTGAAAATTTGCCTTGTCGCGCGAAGTCTCGTTGGGTCGCAAGTCTCGTTTCCCTTTTGCGTAACAACGCGTTAGCTTGTTCTTCGGTTCAGTGAGTTTCTCATCCCTTTGTTTGTATAGGTCCCTGCGTGAAATTGTTAAATTAATTCATTTATATTTGCTCACATGTAGTCAAAATAGAAACATGTTCATGTTTGTTTTATGTGACATGTGAAACATTATATAGACGTTTTCTGTCCAGGTAATTCTCATTTATTTAAGACTTAATGTTGGCTAATTGGTAGTTTTATTTAAGTTTGAAATACTATCTTTATGGATAACTAAGCATACACAAACCATTTGGATGAATTGGGATCTTGTCGTTTGCGCATTAAAATATCTTTATGAACAACTTTACGAACACGTATGCCATTCTACAATGTATACACGTATTTATTAATTGTGTGCAAATACGTATGAATGTATGTTTTTGCCCATTGGTTTGAAACAATGGGCTTAGCGGCTATCCAAAACTGTTGTATTTTAACATTTTCAATTTTCGTTGCTCTTAAGCCTAGCCATTAGACGCTTTTTGCAGAAAGACTTATTTGCATTTGTGTTGATATACGTGTTTCTATATGGGCAAATACATGATTTGTTTTGTGCAATAATGTTAACCATCATTCTATGATTAGCGAAGGGATGTTCATATTCAAGTTCTTGTTCGCTTGAACCACGAGTTTCATTCGTCTGAATGTGGTCACAAATTAGAGTTTTTGTTACAAAAAATAATAATATGAAGAATATATTTGCTTTACATGCATCGTGGATACTTTCGGTTTATTTGCCCCAACTCGCCCTTATTTTTCTTCGGGTTAATTCAGAAACTAGTCGACCGGAAGTTAAGAAAGGGTGTTCGCATATAAATAATATGCTCTGTCAGTTTTAATTGCGGCGCCCATGAGTTCACAGGTGCTATCATTTAGGAAAAATACATTATTTTTTATTGTTTAGGGTAATCAATATACAGCGAGTGAGTGGTTAAGGCAGCAGTTGCCATATTTCAAATGCTGGATGTGATTTGGAAGGAATGGAGGAGGATTCTCACCTCGTTGTCCGTGAAGAATCTGTAGGTGGGGGATCGTCGTAATCCAAATCGTTGTCTATTAGGAAGGCTCAATGGGTAATGGTCGACCTGAAATGGCCCACAAGTCACCCGGGGGTGACTAGAAGCCGATTATTGTCACCCTAGGGTGACTTCAAGCCGACGCTAGTCACCCCAGGGTGACATGAAGCCGATTGTAGTCACCCTGGGCTGACATGAAGCCGTTTCTAGTCGACCTCGAGTAACAAATTCACTGGCAACATACGAAAAATATGTTAATCCGACAAGGTGAGGTTCGTCATACTTTTCTAGATAGCCATGATAGCTTCAAAGGGCTCTCATGGTTCGGAACGGGAGGGAGACTAACAAAATTGATGGCCTCTGAGTGATTAAAGACCCAGGAGGGAATTTCCTGAAAGACCAAATTCAGTTTGAAGGTTTGTGTTTGAGAATCATTAAACGAATTTTATCATATATGTATATAATATATTCAAATGCCACAATATCCTGTATAAGATACCTGGATGCGGTGCCGTTTGATAAAAAACAAAATACACCGGTGACTAGGAGCCGATTCTAGTCACCCGGGGGTCGACTTGAAGTCACCCCAAGGTGACATAAATCGGCTTCAAGTAACCCCCGGGTGACTTGTGGGCCATTTCAGGTCGACAACGACCCAATAATAATTAGAAAGCGTAAGTAAAGCGTAAATACATTAGAAAATAATGTAAATTATAGATATATTTCTTTAAAGACGAAAATTGAAATTTTTTCCTCTGTGTTACAAAAAAGTTAATCAGCTTTTGAAAATGAAAGACATTCGAACGGCTCCGCAACTGGCATATGTGAAATGCTTACGATGACTAGGAGGTTACAGGTGAAAATTGTTCACCTCGTACAGATTTGAACTGTCTTTACTTGTTGGTAAAAGACCGATATTTGGCGGGGAGTTTTCCTTATATGGCAATAGTAAAACTTTGTTAACAAGCTTGGAATCACATTTTGTACCAAATCGTAATAAACATTGGTAGGAACTTTTGTTCTTATGATATGTCGTTTGAGTTCGAAAATGATTTGCGTTCGTTGAGAAGCATTGCCGCAAGGCGGTGGTGCAGTGTTGTTATATAAATTACTGTAGCGCAACCTTTTGAACATACTAGAAGACAATTTTGTGCAATTTTCCTGAAACTTGCCCAGAATATCTGTTTTATTAATACCTAGCCGAGTTCAAAAATGTTATGGATAAGTTTATAAAAACGTTGCTGTTAAGAGGCGTAATTGTTGTCTTTATATGGTTTAACTGAAACATTGTGAAAACTCTAGAAGTCACACCTTTCGTACAATGTTCATGAAACTTACTGAGACAATTTGTTTAAATAATATATCGAAGGTTTTGGAAATAGTTTATATCCTTTAAACAAATGAAGGCCATTGACATGGCTAAAAAATTCATTTCCAGGTCAGAAAGGTTAAGTTCCTTTAAATCGCAGTTGAGTGCCTTTAGGCCTCTTGTAGTAAAATTGTTCATGTGCACATGAAACTGAAACTTACTATATTGATATATAACATTGGGAGGAACATGCAGAATACAATAACCACAAATCTTTCTGTAGTGTTTCTATAGTGTTTCGTATTTGCCGTTTGCTAACGTTTACGTGCTTTTTATAAATACAAATGTTATTTTCATTTACAAAGAATATCTCAAAAAGTATTGAAATAATTCAAATACAACGTCATTGATTTATAAAACTGTTTGAGAGGAAGGGCAGAGAAAAAGTATTGTTTTCTTCAATATTTACACAGTTATTGTTCTTTGTTTACTTCATTGTGAACTTTATAATTTCATAACACTTGCTATTACACAGAGATAAAGATTCATTTATCTACAGAGAACATTCAGTGTTTTTGGAGTTATTGACATAGGACATTTGTATAACCCAGTTACATAACATTATGCTATTGTGCAGATGTGACTGCAAAAGTATGAAAGGAATTCAAATGAAACGTCATGCAACTATAAAATACTTAAAGACGAAGTGCGGCGTACAAGAACAAAAAGTATCTTTTTATATGGATTGAGTTATTGTTCTGTGTTAAATTTACTTGTTTGCAGTACATATATCTATGATTAAAAAAGTAATTTCATATGAAAATCAATCAATCAGTAGAGGGCATTGAGGTTTCTCTTGTTTATTAAATACATTAAAACTTTCTGTGTGTCTTAACTTTGAAGTTCAATGGAACGCTTTAAGGTCGGAGAAATACTGCTCGGGCATTTGCCACGTGCAGTGACTTCTGTTTGCGATATGAATTTGAGTGGATCTTTTTCAATCTTTCAATTTTTATCTTTTGAGTTTCTTTTCCCTTTTGTTGAATTTCACAGTCCATTGATTTCTTATACATGTTGGTTATCTTAAAACAAACTGCATACATAAATATAAATATTCACAATGTTGTCATCTGCATAAGAATAAGATCAAGACCCATAAGTGTTCTTTGTTTGAATTTACTGAACCTTATTATGATATGGTTAATCTTGAAATGTCCGAATCTTTCGCCAACACCTGGCTTTTAGACAATTTCTCAATGATTCAAAATTAGCTTTACTTTAATCAGAAGACACTCATATAAGCATATGGCAAAACTAGTGAATATCATATTTACGTATCATTTTTAAATGCTCTATGCTTGTTAATCTAATTTTCGCGTCGACCACTTTTTTCCACTTTTAATTTAGTGGAAGTTATGAGGTTTTAAGGTTTTAGACCTGTAATGAACTTCGTGAATATAACCCTTTTTCGTACATTTCAGTGATCTCGAACGGTATCAAATTATGTGCGCAAAACTACGATAATAGGGTCAAAATAAACAAAAGATATATTTGTTCTTATATTCAACTCACAATATTTAAACAATATATGTTTTCATACGCTATTGCATCGACATATCCCGGGTTTCATTCCAACGGGAGGTAACCTATTTTTATCAACGTAGTTTTTGTTATTATACGTATTTTAGACTATTCCCAATATAATGGTGTTGTAAATAAATACATTAAAAGAAATTAAAAATAAAACAAAAGAATGTGAACAAATTTGTTTATTTCCGAAGTCAAAATTCCGCCCTTATGATACCTTTTAGAAAACGTGTTTAGAATTCTGAGGTTCCGATGATTAATTCCTTCCTTATCTGTCTAGGTACTATGTAAACAAATGTTTGATACGATATGAGTCGATTATGATCATAATGTTCATAATGTTAACACATTTAAAATACGTTTACACAATTGAACTATTCGATATGGAAACTACGGTATTCTGGATATCAATGCGTACATGAGCATTATTTCGTTCCTGATTGCTTTCGTTAACAGAAGTTATGTACTACACGTTTATACATGTAAGCAGTTTATGATAGTAGTATGTTAAATCGATATGATTTATAATTAAATCTTGGTCATCTTTACAATATCTAGGCCGAATTCTAATCTGGATCTCGAACGTTCTAAAACTGGGTTACAAGGTCTACTATTTGAAAAACCTTGTTGCAACTCTACGAATAAATTAAGCTTTTCTGACCTTTGGAACAATACTATTTATATTTAATGAAGGATTGACTCATTTATACATTTCAATGAAATTCAATTTGTTTCAATTCAGTTTACTTGTTTCAATTATTTGTGTAATATTGGTATTCGAAATTGATTATTTTGGGGCTCCTTTCGAAGAACGCGGCGTATAGAGCTTGTACATTCCGTAGTATGTACGGCCGTGCGTCTGTGAAAAATTTTCTGTCTTTTCCATATATTAATGGATTTTGAAATAACTTGGCACAAATGTCCACAATCATAAGACAACGTATCGCGCGTGGCACCCGTTTCATTACCTCTAAGGTCACATTTAATGGTTAAAGGTCAACTTTTACCTTGAAACAGCTTGTCAATGCCTGTATCAACCATAACTTTGCAATATATCAATGGATTTTTAAAGCTTTGCTAAAAAGGAAACCAATATAAGAAGACTTGTCGCGTTTAACAACCGTCTTCTTCCCTCAACTGTCAATGTCACACTTGAAGGTCAAAAGTTACATGTGGACACAGAAAACAGCCATTACTTTGCCATACATTAAACGTTTTAAAAATAACTCGGAAATGCTATGCATAAGAACACGACGTTTTGTGTGTTACAATTGTGTCCGTATCTCAAAGGTCAAGGTCACAATTCAAAGAACAATTTCGACTATTTAACAGCTTTTTTCGGACTGTAACTTTGTCATTCATCTTTTTTTAAAGATAACTTTCGTCTAATGCGAACCATATGGGCACCGCATTTTGTGTGTAAAACCGCTCTCCTTTATTTAGAGGTCAGTGATAGACTTTGGCTTTAAAACACCTTCAATTTCAAGACAACTTACCATATATCAAAACCATGAGCAGAATAACTTTTTCTTTAATCATTGTCGCAGTGCCTCAAGGGTCAAGTTTGCACTAAGAGATTAAAAGTCAACATTTTCCACAAACAGCTCATATGTAACATAAGAGGAATTTTGAGACAAAAGAATGATGTTGGAGCATCCGTGATATATCGGCCATTTTGTTGTCCATTTAGGTCTATCATATTATTCTCTTACTAAGTTTTAAACTTTTTCCAGGTGAAATCTTCAACAATCGGTGTCTGTTAACACAGGCGAACGCTTAAGTGTCATCGTTGCCCTCTTATTAGTCGCAGAGTTTAGTTTTCGAAAGTTGTCTTACAGTAGCTATCATTTGCATTTTCATAATTTCTGAAAAATGGTGTTGCTTCTAGAAAAAGTCGGGTAACATTTATTTTGTATTTAATAGTTAAATATAAATTGCATCTTCTGAAAAATTCTAAGCTTCGCAATAAGCTCAGATTATGTGGTTTAGTTTATATTGAATCAAATCGCACGTATTTATTATTGGAATCATACCGTGGATGTCACATAACGGGTAACACTTCGTTCGCATCTGTTGTATTGACCTTTGTTTACATCAATGATGAAATTCATACATAAAAAGATGCCTTTCACTTCTTAGTTTTTAATTAATTGTCTATTTCGTCCATTCACTTCAAAAGTCACGGTTGTCCATTAATAATCGTCCTTTCTATGATGTTCTGCGATCTGGAATTCGCTTGGATTCCGTGAGGACTGGGGCAATATAGTTTGCTTTTCAGTCTGCAGAACTGCGACATCGAATCGTTCATTACAGTATAGCTCCTACTTTCGAGAATTGTGCAACACTAACCTGATATCATACATACCGCTGTATTTTTTGTAGTATGTGAGATTGGTCACTGTGAATGGTTATCCAAGTTTTTTTCCGAATTCAATTCGAACAGGGTTGTTTTCTGACAAAGACGGACATTTTTGTTACGTTTTTATTCAACAAATAACGAAATGTCGGTAGTAAAAAAGTACCCTACATATTTAGTTGTATTGTCATATATTCATCTGAATGATACCAAATTAAATACCACATTTGTTACATTAAGAATATGCAATTATTATTTAAGCTATCATTTATAATTTCAAAAAAAATAATTTAAGTTGTCCCAAATATCACAAACTTAATTTAACAATGTACCATGAACATATTCTGTGAATACTGCAGTGAATTGTCAATTTAAAAATGTTAACAATATCATATTTTTATCAAGTTAATCAAGTTTATAACTTGTACCATAAGCTCACGAAATATCATCAAACATGCCAAATGGTCGAGACAGATAAAAGCAGAACCGGGCTGTGTGAAAATCGGGTTAAATGCATGTGCATGTGCGTAAAGTGTCGTCCCAGATAAGACTGTGCAATCCGCACACTCTCCGCCTACACTGGATTTACGCTAAGAAGAGACTTCCTTAAAACGAAAGATACCATAACAGCGGAGTGCACAGGATAATCTGGGACGACACTTTACGCACATGCATTTAAACCCCTTTTTCACAGAGCGGGGTTAGTATAAACTTGTTCATAACGTTTTGGAGAAAGATTTCAATTGTGTTTATTTAAAAATAATCGTAATTTAATTATTTAAAACGTAAACAGGATTGTGATATTGTCTAACAACAACTAATTTACTTTAATATAATTTGCATGTATATAACATTGTAAAACACATTCATAGTGCATGGTGAAACTGCATGTTAACTCTTACTTAACAAGTTGCTTGTTTTCACTATTCTAAAGTAAATTGTTATATGATACAAAATTAACCAAATATTCAAAAGGTTCGTTCCTGAGATGTGCCCTAGTGTCAAGTCATTTTAACCTCGACTGAGCTACACGTGCTCACGTGGAGCTTTTTGCGATCGCGTTTTGTCCGTCGTTTGTCGTACCTCGTCAACATTTATCTTTTGTACACTCTAGACGATTTATTTATTGTCATTTTTATCAAAATTTCGGAACATTTGAATTAATGCTATATTGGCTCAGTTTGAAACGGATTCACGTGATATTGAAAACAAGTACACTAGTTTAATTTAAAGTAACCGTTTGTTCACACTTCAGAACTGACATTTGTTCTGATATCTCGGCTGAATTCAAAAATGGTCCGGTTCGAAAACAACATGGCCGCCAGTGGGCTCGGCAGTTTTCATCTTTATTGTGAAATATTGTCAACACATAAGAAGTCATATTTTAGTCCATTCTTCATTAACATTGGTCGGAACATTTTTTCTAATGATATTGTGGCTGAGTTCAAACATGTTTCCAGTACGTTGAAAACCATAAGCACCAGGGTGCTGAGAAGTATTTTCTTTTATGGCTATTGTGAAACCTTATTACAACTCTATTGAACATATTTATTGTCCAATTTTCAATAAACTTTTCAGAATGTTTGTCCCAATAAAATTTCGGACGAGATAGGTCCATTGATAAAATTTAGATAAGTTTGTTATTATACTGGTCCAATCTTATTGAAACTTGGTTCGAACATTTTTTATACATGATGTAAGTCTGATTTGCCCAAGAAAACACATTTAAATACTATGTAAATTAAAGCATTTAAATATAAAAAAGATACCACAAAATATTCCAAAAATGAAACAAATGTGTTAAGATCCGTTTCGAGTAAAAGGTATTGGTAACAATTTAGGGCAAATGTGTATGTCATACGTGTAGCTCACTTACATGAACCTGACGCTGACATGTTCATGAATAATTAAAAAACGTTTTGATACATTGATAACAGTAAGAAATGAAATTAGGAAAATATACACAAAATATCCATCTGAATTACGAATATCGGGTCATAACAGTCATATTATTTGACACAAATCAAGCATGTAATTTATGCATACTACGTTCACGAATGTTAAGTCAATGTTGACGAGCATAACGGCAGCCGTTGGTTTTATTCGTTCCGAGCCTGATATACTACACAAAGGTAAGACATAAGCCTATGTGTCTGTTCATCAAACCGCCATGTTGCAATTTTTAAAAGAATAATATAATAGCTCTAGCAGCATTAGCGAGAAATAATAAGTTGTTTGACGTGTAAATCATATCGCCATGAGCACTTGCGCTTAATGTTGGTAAAATACAATATGTGCAGTTTTTGTTGCATTTTGTAGCTGTAATATAATACGACTTTGTATAAAATTGTTTGTTTTGTTGAATCTGATTCGTTTTTACCGCAAGCCTCGACGCTGTTTTATCCAAAGCCTCACCTGATATATTACAATACGATACGTACTGCCTTTACGTAAACTGTTATTCTCTTCTTATTGCATCATTTTTCATTGAACAAGTCGAGCTAAGTTAGGTATGTATGTATGTTTTATAGCGCTTTGTATAACTCTGTTGATTGCATACCTTGGTGTTTTTTTTATAACATATCCGTTAACAATTGTATACACGTTTTTTGAATGGCTTTGCAAATCGAATAGTAAGGCAGTGAAGCCAATTTGCCCACTCTTTATGGAAGGTTAATGGAAATGGAATTTAAAATACATTTTATTTTTGGCTTCATAAGATACATGGACTTTTTCCCAATATTTTCTTTGTTATATGTATGGTCAAAACATAACTGTAAGAAGACTCTTTTAATCACGTGCTTCCCACGTCGCTGCTATTATTTTCTGACGTCCTGAAATAAAACAAAACGAAGTATTAATGCACTGACCATTCGTTTGTCGGATTTGGTTTACCAAAGTAGAAGCGAGTAAACGCAATTAAAAATTCAAAATTAATATTGTATTTTTATTTTAAATATACCAAGTTCGGGGCGGAAAAACGAAATATATACAATATTTTGCTCATATTCATTACACGTTTTTAGACGTATTCACATTTCAGAGATGGTGAATGCGCGTCTTTTCCGATTTTTATTGTTTTTATCTCTTGTTTCAAAAACTAAGTTGTGCGCTGTTAAGGTTTCCATTGAGTAGAAACATATCCATATTGGTACTATCACCAAATTAAAAAAAGAAGAGAAAAATACATTGTAGCAAAACGACTACAAGCTTTTATTGCTTTCTTTAATAACATTTATAATCGCCAGCTTTCAAGAAATGTATTGTTTACCGACGCAAAAACATTAAAAGCTCACAATGATCCGGCATTCATCGTCAACATTCTGATATATTAACCCGTTTGAAATGTAAAGTAACACACAGCTGAATGGCTCTATTTTGTACCACCGTTGAATGAAAAATAAACGTTATAGTTCGTAAACTATGTTGTGTAACCAAAACGAATAGAAAAGTAAACGTTTCAAATCGGGCGCGAAAGAAACTTTTTTCTCATTTCACGATTTTAAGTGTTGTAAATATGAGAAACTTGATTTTATTTCATTTCAAACTTGCACTTTAATAAGCTATACCATAATTAAGAAAAATGAGTTGCGTCTAAGATTATGCAGAGGTTTTTATCAAGAATGTATAAGGTACACAGACACAATGAATGGACGTAAATATCGTAGTTGATAAGTTGAACAAGAAAATGACAAATCGTATTGACTGTAACGAACATATTTTCCGCAAAAAATGACTTCTTATTAAAAATATGGATATCATTTTAAGTTGTCTTTTTATAGCCATACATTCATAGAAATAACATCTGTGGGAAAATATGTAGACTGGTTTAATTTTCTTTGGATATAAATGCTGCATAGTTTTAGTGTTAAGGTTAACCTTGAACAAGACCTAGATCGTGTCTACCATCTGGCAATATCCTGGACCAACTGATTTTCAACTCTTGTTTTGTGAATATCCAATGTAGACAGTTTCTTCTATACACTATATTAAGATCATAATACATAAACGATATTCTGAACATAAGCATACCTGCGCCATTCCTAAATCTTTCTTAACTTCCGGAAATGTACCGAAGGTAGGAAAAGTGAACCAGTCTGAAAAACGAGACTCACATTTTTTAATCAGCCACCGTATGTTTAGTTTAAGTTAATTAATCTTAATTACTATTAAATTAATAATAATAATAATAATAGTAATAATAATAATAATAATAATAATAATAATAGTAATAATAATAATAATAATAATAAAGAAATAATAATAATAACAATTATTATTATTATTATTATTATTATTATATAAACATGTCGTTACGGTATACATATTTTCTAACACAATGCTTACCCTCAGTAGAGAAGAATATGAACCTCTCTTTGATGTCGACCGCGGACCCCTCCGGTATGCTTGCACACAAAACGAGGGGAAGGAGACAGAGGAATGCGAGCAGGAGCTTCATGGTGCAAACGTATACTAGAAATAAAGTTTAGGCGCTCTGAAACAAAAACAAAACTATTTTATAATTGAGTGTTGAGTGTTTATTGCTTTTGTTTTCCTCTTTCATTGTTTTCGGATTGAATAAATAATTATAATAACGATGATGAGGATAATAATAATTAATGATTATAATAAACATAAAAGTAATATAATTATTATAGTTCAAGCAAACACAAAAATGAAATAACAAAAATCAACATTTAAGAGCTATTATATGCTTATCACGAACCTGTCTGGTGTGCAATCCTTATTCAGACCGTTGAATCTCACTAAAAATCGTGCAGTTCGGCTCACTCATTTATACTACAGCATTTGACCAGCTTTTTATCTCCCGATAAGAAAACTGTCATCATTTTCATAGTTTAGTAAATAGAATCTAGAGGCATGTTATGTAGTGCAGACCGATTACATGACCTTAATTGGAACTATATGTTTACTTTGAAAACAATGTTAATGGGCATATGTACGAAGTGAACTTCGTCAATCAAACACTCAGAATGCAGCCTTTATAGATTCCACATTATTAAATCAAAACGAACGTAATAGACAAAACGTTATCGTTTGGAACGAGTCAATATGAATTGTAACATGTATATGTGATATGACACTACGTTTTTTAAGTTTCAATGGTAGCAGTACAATTTAAAAGCAGAATACCCAGTATAATTCCACGACGAAACTGTGAGAAACTAAGCAAATGATTACAACCAGCACCAGTGTTTGTATTATCCACAAATTAAATAAACCAATGCGAAAGTTTTAACATTTAAATTGAAATGTGTTTACCTAAACTGAAGATACTTGAAACATGAAACTTGCTAATTTGATGAAACGCCTATTTATATAATTATATTCAATGGCGGTGTACAAAACATATATATGTACATAAAATTGATAAAACATAAGAGTGACTCATACTATTATGAAGCATTAATTAAAGGTTAAATATTCTAAAAGTGTGTGATATAAATAAAAATGCTGTAAGAAACTTAAGCAATAACACAATGCCGGCTACAATATTAAAACACAGTAAAAGTAAAATAGTATGTAATAAATTTATATAACTAGATGTAAGACAATAATTCTAATGATATCATGAGCAAATTTGTGGGAACATAAAGATATTGTTTTTCATTAACTGAAGGATACGTGAAAGGATATTTCCGCACTCTGGCAGTCGGATTCCGCAGCTACCGGTCACCTGTCACCCTTACGAACACTGCTTTTGGGTTTTAACCTTATTTGAACTATTGTGAACTATTGTGACTACAAGTCAAAAATAGACTGACCAAGTGTGACTACAAGACACAACTTGAAGGTTAAAATTACAGTGTGACGATAAGACACAAGTAGAGGGGCTAAGTGACTAAAAGACACTGCTTATACTACCACCACGTGAGTTGAAGACTGGAAAAATCAAACCCCGTCAGGACAACCGTCGCACTCGTAAATATCACACATTATACTAAATCTATAACGCTGAATCTCGATTATTTTTAAAATCACAGGTATTCAAATTAAAATGAGTTGTAAAAGTCTCTCAAGAGAAATGTTTCAAATTCATTTTGAAAATGTCTATTTAGACAGAAGTCCGGATGCTTGATGGTAGGTCATTTCACAGTTTCGGACCAACAACTCCGAAACTCCTGTCCATGAAAGTTTTTCTTTTTGTGCGTTTAACATCATTACATCCGTCATACGAGACTGTAGATCGTAGGTTACGTTCTGGTATTTGTTCTGTTAAAAGTTCTATAAGGTATTTTGGCGCGTGACCAACAGAACAATTATACATGAAGGTCAGTAATTTGAATGTTATCGTGGCCTTTACTGGTAGCCAGTATAGTTCATACAAAGCATCTTTTGAACTGTCATATTTCTGTCGGCCGAGTACCAATTTGGCACACATGTTTTGGATACGTTGCATTATGTTTATTTTACATGTAGCTGTTCCATACGAGATTACAGTAATCAAGATGGGATATTACCAAAGACAAAACTAGTATTTCCTACACGTAAACTACACATCCGTTTTGGAAATTTGGAACTATTTTCGAGTCACATGTGTCGGTAGATGTAACAAATAATCAACAAGATAAGATTAAATACAATAAAATCAGCGAAATAAAAAGAGTTACATTACGACAGATTCATAGTCAAATTATTGCATACATCGAGATCGATCAATCCCTTACCCCCTTTTTTTCCCTGAGATGCCGACATAACACTGTTCTTCGATTGACTCGAGACCACTATATGTCGGTTAGAGGTATCCAAACAGTAATAGGGAAAGAGTATTGACTGCCACAGGCCTTTGTTTAATCTTAAACCGACGCAGATGTATTTGTTCCTTATCATAATAAATTGAACAGTTTCATACAGTCACGAACTGTCAAATGTTAGAATTAAAGCAGGAAAAAACATATTGACAACTAAAAAGTAAATGGATATAATATACGATTATGTTTCCCAAACTTTCAACTTTCCCTGGGTTAGGATTATACAGCGGTTTGGTCTTTATTATTTTTTTTTACTAATATGGTACCATATAGTCTCCTCTTTTAGTTATTTTTGAGTGTTTAACATAATGTATGTATGATTTATACATAAACTTACATTTTTGTGGTGGTTTTCAATGTTCTTAGCAGTGATGTATTCAATGATTGCCTTTGCACCAACTCATATTTCTCCTCTCTTTCATATTGTCCATATATATTTCATTTATATTCCCAAAATATCATGTTCACTTGTATCCGAGTAGAAATATATAATGTAAATTTAAGGAAAATAGTAGGCCGAATATGGGAAGAGAAAGAGGAAACGGAGCAAGGACAAATGAGCTAGATAAGACAAATTCATGGGATATCACAATACTTTAAAACAACATAATCATTAAATCTTGACATGTATTTGAACAAATGGAATTGTGAATGACGTTCACTGGTATTATGACATCACACATGCATTAATAAAAACAACAAAAATTTGGGCGATGATTAAATATTGTGATTTTATGAAGCATCAACAAGTACATATTTAATATGCTAAACAATTGCAATTTTCACACTGTTTCTCCCTATGTTTCAAAGCCAAAAAATGTCGCAATGATAAGCTGATTAAATAAGTTTAAGTCTTAATGGCCGACAAATGAGTTTTACTTCGTAAGAGCTATTTTTTTCAGTGTTCTCTACATATTTATCGGAAACATACAATTAACTTTATGACAGGCATGATTTTTAATGGGATGATAGGTCGAACATATCATTCTCGTTTACAGTTTTCTGAGCTTTTAGTGAGTTGAGCTCATAACCAGAGTGATAATTATGTGGAAGACAAAAAAATCGAAAGAAAAGCCTTAACTAAATTATTGCCTACCAAAATTAACTGATTAGACTGTTGAAATTATTGAAAATAAAAACAACATAACGATAAAAATAAATAAAAAAAACCATATGAATAGCACAAGATAAGCCGCATATTTGTCTCTGTTTTAAATATGAATTCAGTGTGAATTCCTCTGGAATAAAACATGAAACGATGATATTCCAGAATAATCATACAATGCATACAACACAACATTACGATTAAAATACAATATATCAAGCGTTTTGGAACGGTCAAGCAGAGCATTTGGAATTCAAAGGCATGCACTCAGCCTAGAATTGATCACACCGTGCAACAGTGAAAGTATTTGCTTGTGTAACTGAAATAAGTTGTGTGTTTTGAAGATTGCAGCATTGCAACAATCAGAACACTTGCCAACTAACGAAGTTTTATTATTAAGGTTTTAAAAGTAAGCACTTATAACATTATTCGCTATCTGTGTCGTTTATTATTATAGGATCATACATTGATTGTAATTGGTGGTGTGCTTGGAATTGGTAACCAGGCAATGTTTGGGTTGTGTGTGCAGGCGGAGGGTTACCCCAAAAATAAGTAGAATTCGAAGCGTGCATGGACATGGAATTCCATGGTGATCCTGTGAAATTGTGCGATGCTAGAGACAATGAATTGTTTGCATGAGCTTGTGCTGGCGTAGATTGCAACGTTGGTGTCGTGGAATTTGGTGGTGGAATTGTTAGTGGCAAAGCTGTTGATGGCATTAATATGTTGGAACTAACAGTTAGCATTTGCGGTGATTGTGAAGAAGATGCGATAACAGGTGTTGTGACATTTGATTTTGGTAGCGACAATGGATTGTATGAATGAGCTAGTACTGGTATAGTAGTGGTATTTGGTGTAGGGGTCCCTAGCGGCACACCAGCTGGTGATGTCATTGTAATGGAGGAATTCATAGTAGGCATTGGCGTAGATTGTGACGAAGGTGCGTTTAATGTTGGAATTGGTCCTTGAAGCACAGATATTGGTGGCACTGAATTGGACACACTTGAAGAATTGCTCGTTTTGGATTTTTTTGATCGGGATCGTTTGGTAGGGATTGATGTTGGTGTTGTTTGTTGCACACCTGACAAAGATAGTGAAGCTTTTTTTGATCTCGGTTTTCTTGGCCTTTTTGTTGTTGTTTGTGATGGTCGCGCTTGCTGCGCAACCAGTAAAGGTGTTAAACTGGAAGGCTTTGAAGCGTTCAATAAAACAACGGGCTGCGGTGATGACTCGTCATCTGAATGTTTGTACTGAATAAGGTACTCAGGGTAGTATGCGTTTTTATCGAAAAGAATGAACATACTAGGATCATCTTCATCATCTACACATGAATCAAAAAGTTCATGACCTTTGTCTGGCTTTTCTGGCGGCCGCCTATACTGTGGGTCACCTTTCGTGTAGTTGCCTATTAGAACATTAGCCTGCAACATAAATCTCTCCATATTTTCATCTGGTTTTGTAAACGTATGACTGTATTTCGCATCTCTAGCAAAGTATGCGCCTTGACCATACGCAGTGGCATTTTTTCCGCATAACCGGAAGTCGAAGTTATTGACGCAGATTCCGCGCACAGTATCCAAACTGTCGGTTCCGTGGAAGAGGGGGCGTTTATCGACAGGGTTTCTGTCTCCAAGTCTCCGCTGGTTGTTTAACATGACCTTCTCGTAACTGAAAAAAGAATAAAATAAATCCCTTTGCTAATTGAAATAATGCATACTTACGTGTTACTTTTCTCGGTAATATTCTACTGCATTAAACGAATTCAAGAACGTAAAAGAAGTGTGTGTATTGGTTTCGCTGCCATCTTAACAATAAAAAGGTAATAACGACGTAAGCAAACCGATAGTTTATTGCAGTTCGGTTGTTTACCATTTTTAACTATAAGCCAATTTAGAAACGATGTGATATTAAATACTTAATACTCTTCATCGCTACATGTATCTATATAGAAACTAATCATGCCAATTTCCAATGGCATAACGTTGTAGTTGGTTGTACAAAGTAATTCCTGTAATAATAATTATGGCTTTAAATTATTATGTTCGTTATCTCAACTAATAAAAAAAAATGAAAAAGCTTTTCCCGAGGTGTTATTATTAGCGCAGCGGCACCACTGCGGCACCGCTGGGCCTAAACTGCCAAATCAATGTTGAGGCGGCGTTGATTTTCTAATCATATTTTTTCAGCGCTTGAACATTTCACAACAGCTTGCAACGTCCGTGAATATACCGTCTTTTCCTTTTTCGTTTAACATCGAAACAACGAGACACGAAAATCAACGCATATAAGTTCATATTCCGATTTTCTAATCACCGAAACTTAAACAAAATACGAAAACAAAATTAACTTCTTTATATCGTTTTTCGTTGTACTTATTATAAAACTAAAAACGAAATTGATTTCCCTGTTCATATTTCGTTTAAATTCAAATAACAAAAATAAATGTTTGAAAACTGAAACGGATTGTTTAATCCCGTTTACCGTTCTTGGTTTGAAAAAACCGGTATACGAAAAACGAGTGGCGTTTGCGGGATGTGCTGCTGTCTTGGGGAGGTAACTTGTAAGTGGCTTTTTGCGCGTATTTTTCTCCCTTATACATAAGACTTAATCACTTATTTCCATCAGCATGGCTTCCTACGTGCTTTTTTTCGTGGAGGTAAAGACACGCCCGTAAGGGACGGAGACGTGGATATTTTCAGTTGTTTATCCAGGTATTGTATTTTTCCAATTTGAAATGATCATAATCTTGACATCGAAAGGTTTTCCAACGTACCGGTATTTCATGCCGATCCAGCCGATTAGATAGGGCTATAATTAGCTACAATACCCCGTCCCATGAGTCCCTTATTCCTTTTGTTATTACCCGTTAGACCCGCATGACATGTTAAGGACACAATAATCGGCGGCGGCTGCTAAAATGTCCCTATGTTATACTTTTAACGACACCTTACATAATAGAATGTCAAAGTTGTATTAGTACAGCCACTATTGAAAGAAAGAACAGGACGGAAGGAGAATAAATAAAAAAAAATGTTTTAATCTTATGGAACGGTAAAGTGCAAGGTGTCTAATATATAATTTCCAATTCGTTTGATTAATAACAAATACATGTTGCATTTAACAACTGCATTGTGATATGTCTAGTGATTTTAGCTCTAAAACAAGAGTTATAACCAAACACCTTACATGAAACCGCTTCGCGCTTGAAGAAAATGAAATTAACTTAAATATAATTAATAAATGTGCCAATTTAATAACTTATTAAACAACGTATTTAATGTTCCTGAAAGAGCGCCCAAGATTAAGTTAATGCTAACAAGATATATACATTCCAATGATATTATAACGCCGCTTAATCTTTTTTCCTTTAAACGTTACGTTACTTAAAGAAGGCGAATATCATGCGTCACGCCTATAGAATCTACTTGCACTCGTTGAAATGTTCCGTTTAAGAACTCGGTTGTCTCCTAGAATGAAATTCGAATGCCATTTTATAAAAGTGTTTACATTTGTAACAATACGTGTATGATTTGCTGAGTCAATGATATATATGAGGAGCGCGTCATCAAGCGTTCGCTTGCATGATCTGTTAAAGTACATTTATTAGTCGAAAAGTGTATTATTTTATTCGTTTTATACACATCCAGTTCATTTTAACAGTCCTTCAAAAATTGGACAAAATCTGTACACCAAACAAAAACGTTATTAAAAATAAATAAATAAATTAACAACGTCAGAGTTGTAACTTTATCCTAAATCCATTTAGTTTAAACCTATTTATTTTAGCTCGATTGCATCGCAAGCCTCTGGCTTATTGGAACGCTCTCGAGTCCGTTTTCTAGCCCTAAAACCAGTAGTTGGTGTCTTTGGGGGAGATTTAAAGAACGCTCCCACGTTGGAGATCGAACCCTTGACCTCCCGGTCGCTAGGTGGACACCATATGCATTACACCACGGCGACCTGATAAAAAATAAAATCAATTGACATAATGTACTATACTTAGCGTTGATGTTTCTGTTATTTGAATGATGTGTTTTCGCAGAGTTTCAAATAATTGTATAATTGTTATAAGCAAATTTTCTTTATTCTATAAAGGGAGCACCAAATATAATCATGCTGATAAAATTTAAAAAGAACTCAGTGCGTGAACAACATAAACTGTTACATTCAGGACCAGTGTCGCACCCTACATTTGCAACTTGTTACAAATCACTGGTTCGATGCAAGAACTGCATGGACACCTGGTACGAGAGCCCACCGCCAGCCAGTTACCCGAAGTCTTTGAGCCAGGACGGCACACGACGTGCCATGACAGGGCTTTATGAGGCCGTGCAAGCTCTTAGGAATAATTCACCATACTAATTGAAATTACATGTGTATATGTTTAGCAATAATGTGGATTTTTATTTTATTTCTTTAACAGATATGAATACAGTGTAGTAAATAATTTGATTTTTGTTTATTACTTGAAGAGAAAGGCTACGCCGAACAAAGATATTGTATTGCGCAATAATAATTGTAATGCATGTTTTACATTAAATCAAATCCAATGACTTGAAACAAAAGCAGGCATGTATATTGGTATCGTTATATAACTTTATTGTTGATCTATTCATTATCCCATTAGACTAGCCACAAAGAGCTGTGCCAAGACTCGTCTATTCTTCCTCTATAATACATGTAATAATGAACATTTTATTATTCAAAATAATAGTTTCAAAGGGAGGAAAGTGCGCACTAAGATTAATCATGAGTTATCATCCAAATAAAACTGCGAAGCGCCCCTCGTTTTCCGTTTTCCGTGTATCGTTTTATCAAATCAAGAACGATAAATAAGAGCAGGCGCTTTGTTTCAATTTTCAAATATAGATTTTATTTTAAATTTAAATTGAAACGAACTAGGAATAGACATACACGTTTCGTGCTTTGTTTTGTAATTAGTAAAATGAAAAACGATATAAATAAGTCGATTTGTTCTTTGTTTTTTGTATTTGTTTCGGTTATAAGGAAATCGGAATATGAACTAATATGCGTTTATTTTCGTGTTTCGTGTTGTCGAATGCAAAACAAAACACGAATAGACGGTATGTACACGGACCTTGCAAGCTCTGATCCGAGTGTAATTTGCATTCTGCTGACGAACAATCATATCACTAACACGTTTATCAGCTGGTATCATACAGGCGGTTACGGAAAAAGTAAGTGAGATTAATGGGTTGCTTCACAACTAAATCAAGTTTGTTCCACATGTTTGTGCCATATTGTATATCACATTCACAAATGTTAACACGTCTACATCATTGAACGTATATCTAATACAATAATAAACATAATCTCTAATGTCAAATTTGACATGATGCTTGCTGTGAATCTTTTATTCTCCATCAGCCAATCAGTGCGCAGACAGCCGAATACACGCTTTCCACATAGAGGTTTATACAATTACTTTACTTGTCACATATCAATGCTGACCTTTCTCATCAATTGTAGATGCAGCATTCACTATTTATTTGTTTTAGAAACAAAAATCAGCCATATTTTGTAAAATTGCACTACACATTGTCTAACCAAAAGTAAAGATCTCAACGTTTTCTGCGCTACGAAGTCTTATGCAGAAATCAATTATTAAACCCCAAGACGGGTGACGCAATCTTGTACATAAGGGGAAGTTTTTGCGAGCTTTTACTCAGGACGAATGATTTATATAAAGTACATTAACTGTTGTTTGATGTTAGAATGTGTTAACATCCCATGAACAGTAACATTCTGCAAAACGTTTCATAATTACACGAATTTGAAAATACGTACATGGAATAACGTCTTATTTGAACAATATTTAAAGCACGGAATTAACACTTGATGCAACAACAGAAAGGTAATTAAATAACAGGTAATGCATATAGAACTTACAAGTTATATCGAACCGCGATGCAATATATATCGGATTCGATCTCCACTCCGGAAGCGTTCGTTTTTCAATTTTTCTGAGCATATTTCATGTTTATTTTACAAATTAGGACTTCAAGTTTGTTTAAATTATTAGTGGTCATGTTCACACATAAGACTTTTAAAGTTTCCGCTTGCCTTTTTTCAAATGCACTTGTAGACGTTGATGTTCTTACGATTACGATAGCCATTGTTTGCAAAATGAATATGTTGGCGACGAATTACTGCACAGTAGACGATTGACAAAGAAAAGGGGACGGATAAAGAGAGCATGACATGAGAACGATTAGTATCTTAAGTGAACATACACATAATGATCAGGCAAAAATATGTAGGGTTTCATAAAAAACTACAGCAGCGAGTTACCTAATGTCACAGAGCGTGAACATGTGGGATATAATTTCAGATATGTAGAACACTATTGTAGGTGAAACTTGTGAAATAACAAGCATTATAGTTGTATTTCTTCTAGATCATTAAAGCCACACAACTTATTTGGCATAGTTAATTTAACTATAAATAAAAAACATATTTTATATATGCCAATAAGAATATATATGGTGGTTACAAGGTTAAAATCCGTATTTTTGCGCTTAAAAACTTACTTAAAAATAATCGCCTTTGTCGAAATGGACGAATACGTCTAGAAATCCTACTTTTGGTTTTAAAAGCGTTACAGTTTGAAATATAATAAATTACTTGCTAACTAGGCTATAGATTTAATTTTATCTGCGCCAATTAGAATATATCTGGTGGTAACAAATTAGAAATCCGTCTTTTTTTAGCGTTAAAACTTAAAAATAATCCCGTATGTCGAAATTGACGTATACAACGTATGTATAGAAATCCTACTTTCGGTTTTAAAAGCGGTACCGTTTGAAAATAAATAAATTACTTGCTAACTAGGCTATAGATTTAATTTAATCTATGCCAATAAGAATATATCTGGTGGTTAAACGGTAGAAATCCGTCTTTTGCGCTTTGAAACTAAAAAATAATCGCGTTTGTCGAAATGGACGTATACGTATAGAAATCCTAATTTCGGTTTTAAAATTGGTACCGTTTGAAAAATAATAAATTACTTGCTACATAGGCTATAGATTTCATGACAATTTTGAAAACTTTCAAATTGCATCTATATGTATTGATTAACATGTATTTCGTTTTAAGTTGTGTGGCTTTAAAACTCAAATCTGAAATTAGTATAACATGGTGCAGTGTGCATTATTAACCCATCGCCTGATCAAAAATGAGTTGAAACCTCAGCAGGTGTGAAGAAAAGGAAATAAGGACGCATCTGTGTTTGCTAATAGGGCGAAGAATGAAGAAAGTATGTTGCATTTAGTCCTAGTTGTAGAGGGCTACGCATAAGTAAAGTTATGCGCTTGTCTTTTCTCATTTTCTTGCAAGTAAACATAAACTTAAATACAAATGACAATTCTTCTTCCTAAACTAGTTGACCATGAGATACTTGAACATTTTTTTAATTAACGTTGAACATGAAAAATATTAAAATATATTTTCAAATAATCTCTAAATAGAATACTCATAAATAGGAAACTCATTTTTAATGGTGGTTGTTTGTCCCAGTTTTTGTTGTTTCAATTTTATTCTGTGCTTAAGAATCAAATGTTTAAACAATGAAATTAGCATATCAAAATACAGTGTAAATCAATCAGAGGGAAAATATGTAAAATGGAATAGACCTGCGAACGCTGCTACTTTGTTTGCAATTTAACCCTTTAGTGTAAAACATATATTAATATTTGTGTATCCCTTTCATGATGCCGTCACTGAAAAATGATTTTAAATCTTTTCGGTTATAGAAAATTGCTTCCGGATATGAAACATTGTAAGTGTCAAAGCCATTTTGGATATGAAAACGGAGTGTTATTTTTGCAAACTGAACATCTGTTCTTTTAAACTTACTTGTTAAATCCAGACAATAGAGCATGATTCTGTATCCGGAATACGGCTGTTATAGTAAATTGATCACGGCTTGCGGTCTTGAAAAAGCTTGCTGACAGCTGCAAAAAACATCAATGCCGCTCAATGAATTCAAGACGCTTTCTTTGTTTACGAGGAACTGGAACTAAGCGTTTACGAACTGTAATGATTTTATGTAAGATCTTAAAGATCTGCATACACATTAAGATCAACGTGTTGAAGGGTAATTCATAAGTATGTTTGTAATCATGGACTTAATAGAACGTACTAGAATCATATTATAACACAAACATCTCATGTTATACCGTTTGTTCAGAAAAGTCTTATTCTTTACTTTTGTTATATTCATTGATATTATATGGTTTGTTAACCTAACAACAACTATTCATTTTAATACTTAACTACGTCGACTGAATGGTTGACTGCAAATTGTAATTTTGCATTTTCTCTACACATGCTTTTGAGCAAAAAATTTACAAATAAAAATAATAGGCACTGTTCATTTTAATGTAGACGTTTGCTTTTTAAGCCAATATGCGATGGCTATTTGATTATGAAAGATAATAATAAAGATTGATTGCTTTTCTCTATTTTACTTGAGTTAAACTCTTAGTTAATCAAAACTTCTTGGAAACTAAACATTCGGTCCTGTTCGGTCGGAGTTTGCTATAGAGTGTGTTCACTGAATTAGCTCAATTTTATGCAAAAACCTTATTATGACAAATAGATTATTAATTGAACAAAATATAACCGGAATACTTTACTCTTAACATCAGTTTTAACCAGTATTGACTGCTCCTCACCTCTATAAAGTCTTTATCGTAAGGTGATAACTGAACAAGTTCGAATGGGTGTGCCACATCCCATGGTACCCAGGACTGCGGTAGCGCAACGTCAATCACTTGAGGAGGCGTTAGACATGGGGGTCTGAAAAACAAGAATTTCACCACCGTAAAACCCTCTCAAATGTCATTTGTTCACAAATCGCTGTCATATTGTTTATTCAAATAATATTTGCATTCACAATTGATATAAATTCTACTGGTGTAACATTGTAAGAAGGCGTGGAATATAACAATGCAGTCCTTGCACTTGCAAGTAAACAGACATAGTGTGCTTCCTGAAGTAGTGGCTTACATCTTAATAAAATGTAAACAAAGTATTATTCATTTTCCCTCGTAATATGTGTAATTTTCGGACTTACTCGCGCTCATGGACCTATGCAAAAGCGCTTAAACCCTGATTTTAACTCACATTTTCCGACAAAAATTGATGTTTGTTCTGGTTTTGCCTTCATTTGATTCAAATGTATGTATCCAAAACAGCAACAGTTTTTCTTTTCTTCATCATTTACTTGTAAGATAAGAACGTTTACCACCATAACCCTAAAACGATTAATTTGAGATAATCATGTCTATGTCGCTTCAGTTGTTGCTATCAAAGAATAGCACTATTACAATTTTTAAAATTAGCTGCGCAAAACGTTCTTGTTTTGATAGAAATATGTCTCTGCATGTTACATGATAAGGGACATATAGTTTGTTTTATCAAATAACCTTACGTTTTGTTGTCCTGGACGTCTTTAATAGATACAAACACTGGGCGTCGTCTGAGTGGTCTGGTTGCTCCAGTTTGCACGTTTTGTTGCGTCATAGAACCAAAGTCAATCGTATACGTCCACTTGTAGTTTTCACGCCAGTACAGGTATGTGGTTTGTTTAGCAAGAAACTTGGCCTCAAGCGTATGCTGAAGAGAGTCCTGTGGATATATAATTATGTCCCATAAAACGTCTACATTACCAAAGATCAGACAACCTTTATGTATTGAGTATTATACGTATTGGTAATCTAGCAGTTCGCAGGTATATTCATGTGTGGGGAGAAATGTCTATATACTTTATAATTGATATTATCCAATGGAGATGAATAACAAATCGCTTTGATAGGTCAACTTTCTGTATGTATACTTGATTGTCAATAATATGGCAAACGGGTTTATTTTATGATTGTGTAAGTGTGCATTTTTTACGTCAGCTTACTTTTTGCTTGTTATTATTATTATTGCTACCAAGTTAGCTTGGTAAGAATGGAAATTACAACAATATATGATATTCCATGAAAACATTATCTTGAACCTGACCTTGAAACGGTCAATATATATATACTTAATGTGTCATACAAATATTCGACTTGGTGCACAGCAATACTCATCAAAGTACTGACAGTACTGGTGTGACGATGCTTTTGAAGAGGATTGATAAAAAAGCATATATTTAAGTTTGTCTACATCCCCACAATTGTGTATGTGGGTACGAAAATTTTGGGTAGAAAAAAATGGGTACGAAAATTTTGGTAACAAAAATTATGCCAAAAAAAATTGGGTACGAAAAAAGATTTGGTTACGAAAAAAAAAATCGGATATGAAAAAAAAATTGGGTACGAAAATTTTTTTGGGTACGAGCAAAAATTTGAGTACGAAAAAAAATTGGGTACGAAAAAAAATGGTACGAAAAATGTAGGGTACGAAAAAAAAATGGGGGTATGGGGAAGTAGTACCCGTGGGGAGCTTGATCCATTCCGCGAAACTGGGAGGCAGGTTACATTCTCGATCAAATATAACAAGAAAAAAAATATTCGACGTGTATTTTCTATACCACTTATCTTCGTAAAAAGTTATGTTACAGTAAAACGTTTGTGGGTTATAACATTACGTTTCAGCATATAAATTTAAAACTGGACATGCTCTTGAATTACACCATGCCCTTTAATTGCACATGTATATCATACCAAACTTTATATTTCGTTGTTTCCTTTCCTAAGTTAATGATGCTATGTGTACGGACGTGATTTCACATGCCCATGTGCATGAACATATAATTTTTCTCTTTTGATTATTGTTTTTTCTCTAATTCAATAAGCTTAGGCATGTTTGTTCGTTAAGTACGGCAATAATTTCATGATGATTCACGAAAGTAGGTATGAGCACATAGTCGTAAGAGCACTTGAATACGTGAGTTCGCCCATGAACACATGGTAAGGTTAACTAAATCTCCGCAATATGACCAAATATGTGTTTAAAACAGCAAACAATATCCAACAAACACATGAATTATCAAAGTATGTACACTGATGTGGCTCTGTAATGTCTGTTTCAAAAGTTTATTAAATATGCAAAATGAAAAAGCACGCATAAGAGCGAGTTTCACGAATGTCATACGGCTATTATGCTGTTTATATACCATAGTCGCTACAACGTTAACAAATGGCAGGTTCGAAATAATTCGTTTTTTTTACACTCATGATCGCGTTGAAAGTTAATTATACACGTTTTAATTCGCAATTTATTTACTGAATAACGACAAATGTCAAATACAATACAGAAAATGCATAGTTGTTTCATTTATCTATAAACATATAATGGATTGAATATAACTGATTTAAAATTAACGTTTTTAAACTATTAATAAATCTTTTTCCCAGAATATGCTGTCCTATTTATAGCTGAGCTTCCTATACCTTTATCAATGATAATCAGCGAGGTATACTGATTAAAAAAATCGAGCTATCTCAATCGGACTGGCTCGGTCTGTTACATAGGTCGCCGTTGTGAAGAATTTTTTTCATGATATGATAACTTAGACGAGCTGCTTCGCAGCATCGTCAAAAATGTAGCTCAAGTCTTATATCAGACGTTATACACAAATTCACGATTTAAGATCAATACACCAATTTACTTATCTAAAAATTGCATGTCTACGAAATTAAATAATACACTGTATACAAATTAGAATAGTTAAATACCAATTTGTAAATTAACAATAAAGCGTTGCTTGTAATACATATTTTGCAGTTAAAGAACTACTCGACTGCCGAAGTGGCTACGAGTCACTCATTGGACTTTTTCAGACATCTCAAATATTAACACATAAAACAGCTGAAAATTTGATGTTCACACATTGAATCTAGTTTTCTTTGGCAAAGATGGAAACAATGTTAAGATTCATCGAAGTTTTGTACGGCATTTTAGAACTAATTTTAATCGTAATGTCCTTTATTTAAATCAAGCTACAATAAGCACTCACAGGTTCAAACAACATCCATTCCCCGTCATTGTCCTTCCAGTACCATCGCCATTGAGTTACGTAGCTGTCCCCCACATCGCCGGCCTCGTTGAAAGACATTGTGCTCAAACGCCTGACCTCTACAAAACTATACTCACGAATGAATGCCCGTGTCACTGGTTCAAACACTATTGTACAGTCCAAAGGGAAAATGCATAAGTCCAATTCATAGGTCTGAAACAATAAAGATCATATCGTATTGTCTTTATAGAATGATAAACACGAAACATTAACATTGTTTAATTTTAACGGATGAAACACAACACATCGTCTACATCTGGCCAGCGATTGTTTTGTTTTGTTTTATAGGTTATATATGAATTGTGTATATTTTTCGATTTTGTAATTTATTGTTTGGTTCAGTATTTAATACTAGTATTCTAAATAAAATAAATATTGTTTTACATCCAAACAACATAGATAATGGACAAACTTCGACATCCGTAACTTACAAACTTGAAAGAATAATCCTTTTCTTTCGGAGAACTGAACAGTTGTTCAACACTTTCAGAATTCGGTAACGTGAACCAACCCCCAAAAAGGTGTATCTGCCAAAGGTAAGGTAAATGTGTTTCGCTATGAAGTCTTGTACACTTTTCTTGTTTACAGTTGCCATGGATATTACCCATGCACAGGAACTTGCTGGATGCATCCTCTTTGGAAAAGATATGTGTAAAACTTAATAAATTTTGGTGGTGTTCTTTTCCGAATAATTTGTTATAAACAATCACGAGTTATATTATATATACATCTACTTTATTTGAAATAGCATTCGTAAGCATTTTTGTTTCAAATAGTCCAACTTATTTTAACAAAACAATATTCATCACGAGAAAGCATCCATACAATAATCATAAACCAACCCATTTTGAACAGCCTGCCATGGTCTGTCTCTGTTGATTCAGCGTAAATATTATCTTGTACACATACTAGTCTCATCGATTGATCTGACGGTTCTTGTGGCGAAGGGGTAAACATATTTCTATTTTGAGATATTTTTATGAAAGCTTCACTCGATGTAGATCTAGCACTTCTTTTTATACTTGCCGACAATTCCACTTCGGACCTTAGGTTTTCATCCTGCAGTCCTTCAAATGTTGGTTTAGTCCCGTATTCTGAAGTAGACGAGCATGTTTGATTAACATACTTAACGATAAAATCTGGTTGGAATAGCATAACTTGTTTTGATGGTAAAGATAACCCTGCAAAACATATGCATGTTTCATTAATAATGTTTCCTTCATGAAATAGCATTACTATAATGAAATTACAAAATTGATAAAATTATTCCTTATTGCCAGCAAACAAATAGTGTTATACTGTGATACAAAAACTGCGCTTCTTTATACTTTATCACTTTAACGATGTCTTAGGTCAGTTCAAATGGCCTTAACAATAAGGTGCCTTTACATATTTCTTTTATATACGTTTTTTAGTTGTTTTTGTTACTCTGCTTTCAGTTTAGAATTGAAGCATCATTTTCAAAATTCACGAATATCTATTTACACAAGTTCATTAACACTTCTTGTAGAATCTCTAACGATTCACAATACGCAGTTTATGTAAAAAGTTCGTTAGTATCGCATGTTTGAATATGATAGGCTGGTTATTTTTGCATCATAATCCGTATCGTATTCAGCAGCATACACAAAAGTGCCAGGATTATCAGCACACTTGTTGTTTTTTTTGTTGCTAGGCGTATAACAATGTGTTAATTATTTCTTTACTCAGATTGCCCATATATACTATCTATAGTGTTATTTGTTATTTGGATAGTTAGATAGAAGGAAGATATTACTCATGCTGCTTTTTTACGGTCGACGCCTAATACATTTTAACGAATTAGTATTATGAATGGTGGCGATGATGGTCAAAATAACATTCACATTAACAATTGTAAGTAACCAAGCGAGGCATGTCCGGTAATTTAAAAGACCACTGTGTTACTATTTAAACACACATTTCTTTCGTAAGATGTACACTTTGTAAACGTTGTATAGTTTAACGTGGTTAACTCTGAACAACATACGTTGGTTGACAAGAGGTAGCGTGGTTTACACCGGTTTGCCCCTAGATGCAGTCGTGAATACAAAGCGAAACCTGTAAATAAAATCTGTCATACACACACCGTGGTTTATCAACGTAACAATTAAACATGTAGTCAATTTGTGTCGTGTATTAAGTAAACCTCAGTTCTAACGCAACATTATTTGTTTATCAACAACGGCTTAAGCTACCAATATGAGATTCCTTACATAGTTCCTCTGAATTATGTATTAACAAAACCGGATTGAAACCATTCAGCTAAGTAGTACCGCACTATAGTGACAACATACTTTGGGTTGTCGATAACAATAATGTGATGCAGATGTACATGTAATTTAAAGAAGTTTGTTCATCCAAATTTTGACTTTTCAGGTTTCAGATTTTCCCATAGGTATAATTTATAATTCCCAAATAATCACCATTGTCGTCGTGGTTGTTGTCATCACAATCACTTGTAGAAGATTAATATTAACTCAATAGCTTATGCAAAGCATAATAGGCAAAATAAAATATTATCCCATTGTGTTCAAAACAAACCCAAAATATACACATTAATAACGTAAATAACAAGGGAGCCAACCTTAGATGGTAAATAAACATTGGAATAAGGGTAACACCACGTTGATTAACTATTTGTTCAAGGCCAGTCGTAACAACTGTAAAATCCATTGAGGCAATTACTCGTAAAAGTTATGAAACCTCGCAGTATTTTTTATTTCTAAGCTTAATGCAAATCAATTAAATTACAACAATTTAATAAGCTTGTCCTATCCGAAACGACAATTTCGGGCTAACAATGTATGCCATTTTCTTGAAGTAGTACAAACAGGTTTGGGAATTGTACTATAATTGAGGTATGTTAGTCACAGAATAGACGTTGACACATTGAATTCCTGCAGCAAGTTCAAATAAGGTAAATACTTACATATTGTTTTCTGGTTAAATTGTTTCACAAACTTCATCCAGTATGCAACTCAGTACAGAGAACTCAAATCGTTTATTAGTTTAGACATAATAAACAACGTAAAATGTGGATCAAAACAACATACCCTTATGATAAGACAACACGAAAATATATTTTATCACTCTATCACTTTAAAAGATTGACCAATCATCTATCAATCAACACTTTTATTTATAGATCTTTTGATTCACAACAATTAAGAGAACTTATATTTAAAAAAAATAACGAATACCACATATTTAAACCAATTTATTTTAGCTCGATTGCACTTAAAGTATTTTCTACTTATTTGGAAAGCTCTCGATTCCGTTTGCTTGGCCTAGAACCAGTACTTTGTGTCTTTGGGGGAGATCTAAGCTCTTTCAGTGGGGATCAAACCCGTGACCTCCCTGCGCTAGGCGGACACCATATCCATTACACCAAGGTGACATGTATAACCACATAAGGTTCCGGAACAGAACAGGTTCATCCAAATACTATACTGTATCCTATTACCAGATGAAAATCGATAGTAAAACAACGATCTATAAACTTGTGGGACAATCGGTTGTCAACAAAACATCGCTTCAGGTAACGTTTTTGATAATTTCTTCATTAATTCAAAACTATTTTCAAAAAAAAAAAAAAAGACGAGTGCCTGGTCATTGTCAATAAACACAACTTTGTTAAATTTGCGCAAAATAAATTAAGTAATTATTCCAAAAAGTGAAACCGCGTGTTTGAAAACACAAGAAGTGAAATGCTATGTGTGGTATATTTTTTATTCAATTACCAAAAACGTTCATAATAGTATTGTCGAAGGTGTAAAAAATAGGGCGGACATTGTAATTTTTCATAGAGAAGCTACATAAATTGTATGTTTGCGCACATACATCTGATTCGGAGTTTGTGTATTAAAATGTAATAATGCTATGTGTGGGACACATTTTTTGAAATGCTATGTGTGGCATACAAGACTTGCCCGTCAGTTCTGCATTTAATCTGAACACAGTTTTGTAAGAATCTAGAACATATACTTCAGTCTGTACTAAAAATATATCAAATTAAAAAATGTTACATGATGGAATACTGAAGTAATTGTGTAATGTTTAAGCAATTTTTGTTTAACTGAACATAAATTTTAAATAAAACACACTGTATAATTTCTATCCAATCAATTGTCTTTTTTAACAAACATGTTATGTTGAAATATAATAATTTTTTTTTTACTTATTGTCTTTAAATAAATATCACGATTTATATTTCTGCCGGATTATTAAATTTGGTCCATTTTTGTGTGTAAATGAATGACAAAGAAAGTAAAAGCACTTGCATTAACATGGGTTTTACTTGTGTTGTTTTTTCAGACTTGACAAGGATACGTCGAATGATTTGTAACGCTTTTAAGGTGCGAATCTGTGTAAGAATTACATGAACACCATCAAACCACACGGAAGGTGTTATGCGGCAAGTTAATTATCAAAAACACGGTGACAGAGAAAGGGACCCAGCTTCATTCTGTGATGTTCACGGAAAGCTATTTCAACAAACTATGTAAACATACCATTTAATATGTAATTTGGCATAATCAAAACAAAGTGTTTGTATTGATAGTTGTGCATATTTATGGGTTTTGTGTCTATGTTATTACTGAAATGTATGGATAAATATAAAATCTGATAATGTATGTTAATAAAACAGTTGTTTAATGACAAATAACAATATAAACCCAATGATGCTTGTTTGTGGTCTATTCAGTTAATTTAGTTTCCCATTTCATCCCCATATGAATATCTTATGTGTATCAAAATAGACACTTCATAAATAATAAAATTAGTTTATTACCAGCATGCACATGTTACAATAGAAATTAAAGCACCAAATACATAAAGAAGTACATGAGTATTCACAAAATAATTGTAATCAGTCAATTTATGAATTTGCTAATCTTGCTATACAAACATATACATGCTCCAATTAACACGTAACAAATGATCATCGCCAAAAACAAATGATCATCGCCAAAATGTCTTGACTTGGGGGGGGGGGGGTTATTATATCAACAAACATATTGATTTGTATTAATACTTCATGAACTCAATTTCAAATGAAATCAATAACTGAAGATGATAATACTCATTCGCCCCGGTCATGAAAGGGGGTTGAAAGATCGTGTTACCACTGCACCAAGTAATAAATATTAATATGTTGTTCAATGTGTTGAATTGTCAAATTGTTATTTAATGTTTACTTTGATTGTTTTCTTTCACTGCAATACTTGCCCCATCTGGTAATAAAACAAACAGTCTTTTAAACTTGTGAACATTTACTATATATGTCAACTTTTTATTGATCAAGATATCAGAACGTCTCTTGAAGGTGCGTCCAAAAATACTTTAATCTCCCTAAAAAGAACAAAATACAGATGAAATAAACTGTAAAACTTAAAAAAAAATAAGTGTCATGTGTGATATATAAGATAGCTCTGTAGGATTTAGATATGAATACATGATTTTCCATAAAAATTGTCATTGATCGTATTGTCTATTTGTTTAAATAATGCTGTATTATCTCTTTAAGCTTATTTAATAACTGTCGTTAAGTTCAATAACACTTGTTGTAGTTTTGTAACAATGATATCAACATGACATCTTGCACAAACAATCCTTACGATTTTGTGTATTAAACAAGTGCATTAGTTGGCAGTAACAATTCACTGAAAATGCTACATTTTGTAACAATTAATTTTATAGAAACTCACAAGAAAAGGTTTGCCGCAACAGAACTATTTTCCTGTCCGTACTAGGGTGGCTTTGTGTTTGGAGATCTCCGACTGTGTTTTGACCTCTCTACCACACTGTTCGCAAACATATGGCATTTTACAAATAAACAAAATATGAATATAAAATTATCGACAATCATGATAATTTTGAGTAACATTAACGTCTTAATTATCATATTTTAAGCGCGCAAAACAGTACCAACAATGTTTTATTGACCATTTTTGTTATTTAGAAAGACTTAAAATAATATTGACGTGTATGTCAATCTTTCGATTCTCTAGTTTAGTTTGTATACCACACATAGCATTTCAAACATGTGTCCCACACATAGCATTATTACATTTTAATACACACACTCCGATTCAGATGTATTTGCGCAAACATACAATGCATGTAGCTTCTTCATGAAGAATTACAATACCCGCCCTATATTTTAAACCTTCGACAATATTATAATGAACGTTTTTGTTGATTGAATAAAAAATATACCACACATAGCATTTCACTTCGTGTCTTTTTAACACGCGGTTGCACTTTTAGGGGGAAAAAATACTTAATTAATTTTGCGCAAACTTAACAAAGTTGTGTTTATTGACAATGACCGGGCACTCGTCTTTGTTTTTTTGGAAATGGTTTTGAATTAATGAAGAAATTATCAAAAACGTTACCTGAAGCGACGTTTTGTTGACAACCGATTGTCCCACACACAGCCGAAAAAGTCACGTGGTACAGGCACCTTGCTATTGCTATTTTTAGATCAGATTTGGGGTTTCCGAAAATTGGAGAATCTGTTTTTGTCAACTACGGAATAACAAAATCGTCAAAAAATGCGATATTTGATAATTATTTATGGAAAATGGAGAGGCAATTATAGGATTAATAGAATATTATGTGAGTTTTGGAAAAAGATCAAGTTTATCATGCTCGGCTCGAACCATGTTAAGTCGACAAGCCTCGCGCTAACATGGCTTTAAGCCTCGCATGATAAACTTCATCTTTATCAAAAACACACATAATATTCTATATTTATCCTTTTACAAGATGAAAATCGATAGTATAATAACGATCGTATAAACTTAAGCTTTATACTATCGCTATTTTTAGATCAGATGTGTGTTTTTCAAAATTTGGAGAATATGTTTTTGTCAACTACGGAAAGATAGAATCGTCAAACAATGCGATATTTTAAAATTATTTATGGAAAAGGGGAGGAAATAATATGATAAATAGAATATTATGTAAGTTTTGGGATAAAGATTAAGTGTATCATGCTCGGCAAAAATTTGCAAATCTGAAACAATTTTGTTTTTAATTTTGTCAATTTATCAAACTGTGAACAAGTCCCTTTAATCGCATTTCTTTGTTTTAAATGTTGAAGTGTTGTCTCAAAATTCCGCACAGAGGTATTGATTATAATTGCCCCAATATTTTCAAATATATATATGTTCTAAATGCGACAGAAATATGCATACTATCTAAGTCGATAATTTATCCAACCGTGATGTTCTGATTGTAATGGTTGTTTTAAGTGTCTAAGGCACGGGATGTCAAAAGGCAGTTTGGAGATAACAATCGCGTCAAGATTACAAACGCCATCTGAAATCATTTAATATGTTGTACCATGGAAAAAAAGTAAATTTCATATGTCGACTCATTCTGAATGTTCATTCCCTCCCACAAGAAAATGATCAACCCAGATATTAGTTTCACTTTTTTAATTTAGACAGTATCTAGCTGAATATGTCTTCGTCTTTTAAAATATAACTATCTTTTTGCTATATTCAGTATTAATCAGAGTATTTAACTTTAAGAGTAATTAAGATGTAAACATTTCAAATGTGTTTTTATATCATTTTTGAGCAATATATTTGGTTGTTTGTTTTATTTTATTTACTTCAACAACAGTCATTACACCAGTATATCTTAATAGTGTAAGTATGAATACATTTTTAAGTGTACAATATTTGTATAAATTGAAACACAGCATAGAATATCAAATCAAATTACAACCGATTTTGTGAAAGTACCTCCCCAGGTTCCATTCTATAGTGTTTTTTTGTCAGCCGTAACGGGTGGTTTCTAAACAAACGAGCATCATAATATTTTATGTTCAAGACAGCTCATTTTGTACACAACGGTCTTACTGACCTGTGTGTTATAGGTCAATTTTTATTATAAAGTAATTTATGCAGTTTATGAAATAAATATTAAACTAAACTGTGTTGTGTTGTTTTATTGTTTAACCAATATCTGTATATTAAGTTAATTTAAAACGTATTTTACGAGTATTCTATGGGAATATAAATTTAGTCAGTTGTTTAATCGATTTAGTCGTTAAAGTCGTTTTTCTCTAAAGTAAAGATAAGTTCACCTAATCCATACAGCTGCACGTTAATTATTTGACTAATACTCAGATCACTCCTCTCTTTCCCCGTGCACAAATAGGTTCAATGTCGATCTCGTGCAATGATTGCTATAGTTATTCGATGCTTTACTTTCAAAAATTCCACATCTTTGATATATTAATGATTTTTAATATCATTAATAAATATATATTTCAGGTAAATGTGTTTATTAATTCCATTATGTTCGATGTTTTAATTATATTTTGTATTGCTTGTATTTTAATGATCACCGTCGGATCATGCATTACTTGCATTTGTCTATTATTAATATTATTGTTAGTGAGATTCGATGCTTTACTTTCACAGATTCCACATCTTTGATATATTAATGATTTTTAATATCATTAATACATATATATTTCAGCCAAATTGCGTTTTCTTCTACGATAGAACCCACAAAATAACCTACCGGTAACATGTGTACTAACGCGAAAGGAACTGTGGGTAGCGCTTCTTTTACGAGTGAAAAGTGAAAGCGAAAGTAGGTCAGGTAATCGTGCTTTTGATATCGCTATCAGTCTTAATAGAGATTCAAAATCACATTTAAATATAATTCAATAACAATTCTTTTAACAACATTCCGTTTTAAACACACAATAAAAAAATATTTTCCAAAACCAGGGGAATGTGATGCGTCTTAGTATAGAGGTGACAATAACGTTGTGACATCATCATCTATGTATAGAATGCAAGACAGCTAAAATGTGTTGTAGTATTTTGAACATAGTACATTACTTATGAAAAGCTGGGTTTCTGTAATAAAGAGGTATAAGTGTCAAAGAGGTTTAAAACAGATTCTTAAAATGCATTTTTCAAGTTCTAATAAAACATGCACAAAGTACTGGGTTTGTCCTTCAACAATGAAAAATGAAATTCCGTTTTACTAAATTTATATTGTAAACAACAAAAGTAAAAAAAACACATATTAATCAATTTTACAGTTACAATATAAAGAAGTGAAACTCCAGCTGCTGGAGCAGTATTGAATTTTTACAAGTCCTCTAAATTTGATAAAATATCTTTACCTGACCGCAGTATATGTCCTGTTGCAAAAGCCAATGGCCTACAACAAAATATTTATTTCAAAACAAAAGTGGAAAAACATGAGGTGTTGGGATTTCCATTCGCCTATTGTTCTTCACCAACGCATCCAAAATTGATCTCACACAATGGGCGAGTCTTGTGCTCTGGCTGTAGGTGGGTGGTCCACGGCCGTCCACAAGCTCAAGTGACCATATATGGAGAAAAAGGCGGGACCAAACCAAATAGGCTTGCAATGCGCATTCCCAAGCAAAACCGAGTGTTAGCCATCTTGAATTGTTAGCGTGAAAAGAAAGCTATTACATTTATTGGATATTTTAATATGATGAATATTCTAGGTAGAGAATATGGATAGTATTATCATTATTACGTCAACTTAAACTCAGCAATTGTATTGTTGACATGAAGAAAAAGCTATTTCGATGTTGTTTTGACCATTGAATTGCTAAGTAGGTCAAACTCAAACTCAAAGTTTTAACTTTAATTGATATTTTATTTAGTTAAGGAATCTTCGAGTAATGGTTAAAAAAATCTTTCGCAATCTATAGCTAAATCATGCGTTGTTGCTATATTATAAACTTTCGTGCATGAGCCATTTAAATCCGTTTGCATTACTTTTTTAGTTGTTTCCCCTGGAAAATTCTCTTCTTGCTAGCCTTCGCTGAGTTATTCAACAACATCGTTATATTGCTGATTTTTGTTGTTGTTTTTTTGGTTAAAGCTGCATGCTTTTGTTGGATAATGTTTAATTTATCATTCACGTTTTACATATGATTCTGTTTAAACCATATTTAATCGATGTTTTGGTGAATTTCGCGCATGCTTAACTTGCCTGATTTCGGACGTAATTTACTTTCGGATACATGCTCCAGGCTGTCAAGCGGTCATACTTTTTCCTACTTTTTCCTACTATTTCCTACTTTTTCATCAGGATCCTACTTTTTCCTATTTTTTTACCAAATCTTCCTACTATTCCTACTTTTTCATTTTCAATGGAGAATTTTTTTTTAAAGAGTTTATTTAGTAAACTTGCAGGATGAATGAATCTATGGCATGACTGTATCCCTGTTAATGTGCATTCATCTAGATGAGACCTGACAACCCATGCTGACTGTCTGCTAGCACCTCTTCAGGAGCATAAATATTTATTTCTTATGTAACTTTTAAAATTATTGACAAGTTTTTTTTTGAAGTAACAATAGTGCCTTGTTTACTTCCTTAGCATTTGTACACTGCAGACTTCACTACCTTACACAGTTCCCAGTGATGCAAGAGCTGAGGGAACCCATTGTTTATTCCAGTTTTATTTTGTTTCCATTGACAACAATTTGACCAAACCTTATGCATGTTAACATGATATTGCTGTTTGGAATGTAGAGATATAGAGATACATGTATTGTATGAGTGGTTATGTAATATGGAATTTATTACACAAGTTATTGGAAAAAAGATAAAACTGATGCTTTGCCGAGTTTTCATCATTTACAAATATAATGTACTAAATTCTGTATTACATGACAACGGATATGATGTTCTATTGATATCATAGGTACATCATGTTTAGTAATTAAAGATAAATGCACAGAGCCTAAATGCCCTGATACATTTTTATGCTCCCGGTAGGGTGGCATATTGCAGTTGTACTGTCAGTCCGTTTGTCTGTCTGTCTGTGTGTGTGTGTCCGTCCGAAAACTTTAATATGGGCCATAACTTTTGCAATATTGAAGATAGCAACTTGATATTTGGCATGCATGTGTATCTCATGAAGCTGCACATTTTGAGTGGTGAAAGGTGAAGGTCATCCTTCAAGGTCAAAAGTTAAAAAATACAATCCAAGGGAAGTAATAAGCTTTAAAAGGGAGATAATTTCTAAACCTCAGGGTTCGCACAAGGCTTGAAAAGTGCTTGAAAACGAGTCCTAGGCTTGAAAAGCCCTTGAACAAAGGTTGGCCTTGAAAAAGTGCTTGAACAGTGCTTATTTCATGTAAAAAAAGCCTTGAAAATGTTTATTTCTGCTCAAAATTACATGTATCATCGCTTTAATTATAATCTTAAATCGTTCTTAAGGGAAATATTACGAAAATTATCATAAATTCCTTCGCGCAAAAAGTTGAGTACGAAATATATAAGTTTCGTACACTATTGAGTACGAAACGTTATGTGTACACGTCACAGATTATGTGTATACGTCAGAGGCTCTCCATTGTGATCAATTTTCGCGAGTGAAAACGCAGCATTGGGGAAATGTCATTTCAAACCAGGGTGGTTAACTTAATATTCCTGGGTACAGAAAACAAATGACATTCAAAAAGCACATTGTCGGGTCTGTATGAAGACCGTTGATGTCAGGGGATGGGGGAAAGCGCTTTGAAAAGCAACGAGAAAGGGGAAACCCACAAAGAAAACATGAAATTGAGAAGCAATGTGTTTGTTTGTAATAACTTTAAAAAGTAAATACATACAGTCAGTACACCAGTTTAGAATCGCCCGGCAAAAACGTTTATTCTTTTAACCACAATATTTTTTTCGGGATTTAGTGTCAATGTGAAAAGATGTAAAAATTAAGGGTTATATTTATTTTGTATGATAACAGGTTAGGTCAGACGGCATATGCAGTTTTTTGTCATAAATAGCCAATTAAAGTTCAACCTTAGGAAAACTATTAAAAATCATTCAGCTTACAGAATTAGTATTTCAAAACATTGTCATAGCATTTGTTTTCAATCAGCAAAAAACTTATTTGAAAATAATAAAGCCTTCTATATCCATATGCACATTTCAAAACATAACTCATTCAATCAGTTCCGGTTAACTTTTTGCTGCATTTTTCCACCCTGTAAGCTATTTACAAAAGATTTCTTGCTAAAACTTTGTTAATTTATTCCTTTACCTAATGTATACCTTAGACACTTATCATTTTGTTTTTATTGGGGCATTATGGAAAATTAAATACAAATTAATCGGAACTGCTGATTATCAGGAACTGGTTGACAAACTGTATGTGAGACTCATTGAGTTAAGGATGGATAACATGTATGTAATAACTAGAAATAACATGTATGAGTTATTGTGGAATAAGTTGAATTTGTTTGAGCAAATAAATTATTATTTACTGTGTTAAACTTGCTTGAAAATGCACTTTTTTAAGGAAACTAACCTACGGTTCTCGGCCTTGAAAATGAAAATTTGGCCTTGAAAAGTCCTTGAAAAGTGCTTGAATTTAGGTTTGAGAATTCTGTTTGAACCATAAAACATGCCAAATGATATATTGAAATTTTATTTCAAAGCTGCGCAATAGTGGGCATTGTGTTTCGGACAAACACAATTCTTGTCTAATGATGCCATAGCTAGTGAGGTAACTTCAAGGTGTTAAAGCGAAGTATTAAAATTATTAAACGGAATTATTACACTCCCACAAAGTCATCAATAATGTAAAAGCCATTATTTGAAACTGGAATAAACAATGTAGTGCAACTGTTTCATTGCCCAATCAATGCTGTCATAAAAGATGTCAGGTGATAAGGTCCTATCTCCAGTTGCATAATCTGCTCTGCAATGACCAGTCATTTTGAATGTAACTTAAGTCATTATAACTGCACCCTATTGCCAATTTAAAGGTTTCACAATGTAGCTGTAGCAGAGCATTTACACTGCTTTATATACTAGTATTAATCTTGTACAACAAGTTGGTGTATCACTAAATAAATTTGGTCTTCTGCATAAGGATATAACATGCACAATATAATTACCATTTTTATATCGATACACAGAAGACCTCTAACCACTTATTTGATGATACACCAAAATGAACAGCATCTAATTACATGTATTCTTCTTTATCAGGGTAGCTTTGCTTGAAACTTAATTATCATAGATACACTATAAGTGCTAAAATTGCTAGTGGGGAAACAAAGTTAAACCCTTCATGGATGGAGAAGTTGGACAACAGTGGAAAAACACTGGGATCATGGTGCAAGAGAGATACCGGCAATGAGTTTGCACGATATTGTACTGTCTGAATGAAGTCCATCTTGTAGTAATTCTGGTGCTAATCAACTTATAAGTCATGCAGAATGAGATGGATAAAAACACAAGGAAAACATGAAATACTTGCATGATAATTCACAAAAGCGTTTGTTTGGAAGTGCCCAAAAGCCAAGCAGCTCTCAGGGTTGTGGGGATAAATCTATCTGTATGCAAGAACATCCATCACACAAGGAACAGGTACAAAAGGCTGAAATCTTCTGGGCCCTTAAGGTAGCTTCAAGTGGGTATCCATACAGAACATGTGATGGCACTCCTGCTCTGTTTCAAGTTATGTTTCCTGGACCTGTGTCTAAAAAATAAGTATTATGTATTCCTACTTTTGAGGGAAAAGTTCCTACTTTTTCCTACTTTTTTCCTACTTTTCTTGCAAAAGTAGTTCCTATTTTTTCCTATTTTTTGAAATAAGGTCACTTGACAGCCTGATGCTCCTCTTGTGTTTTTTTCCGATGTTTTCTTATGTATGCAGATTAAAAAAACAGCTCATGCTTAAATGTGTTATTGAGCAAGTGACTTCTTAATACTATGGCAGGAATAAAAAAACTGTCATAAAATTAAAAAGGCAGTTTAGTTACATGTATAAACTCACAGTCACAAGTGTGTAAGTATAACTGCTACATTTATTTATATTTACTAAAAGGAAATATATTCTCATATATCAGTAAGTATTGTACAGCCCTAAATTATATTTAATACACCCGTCTAGGCAGTAAATTTATATATGTGCTGGTTTTAATTTACATTCATGTTATTATCCCCCCGCAATAGTCGGAGGGATATTGTTTTGGCCTTGTCCGCCCGTCTTTCCATCCGTCTGGCACTTTTGTGTTGGGAGCCATATCTTGGAAGTGCTTTGGCGGATTTCATTGAAACTTGGTATGAGTATATATATGGATAAGAGGATGATGCATGCCAAATGGCATTGTACACTCAGCGATTTTCCTCCTTCTTCTTTATAAAGTACCGGTAAACGGTACTTTCCCAATCAAGCAAAAATTCCCAAATTCCCAATCGGCATCTGAAAAAATCCCAATCGGCGTCCGAATTTTTCCTCAAAACGACCGAAAGTTTCGTGACAAAACCCAACTTTCGGCGAGCGAACAAAGAAAATCGTATAGTTGTGTGTAACCACGCGCTCGATTAATTTCGGGTTTTATTATTCAGCGTGTGCAATCAATAGAGTCGTTACTGTTTCCGGTTCTTTTGTCAGGCAGCCAGCGTACTGTTTTACGTCGGTTTGTAACCTTGCCTCTGTGGAAAGGGTGTTCAGTCTAATGAACAATCTTTGCACAAACAATCGGAACTGTCCATCACACGACACATTGACAGCACTAATGATGCTGTGCAGAGAGGGATTCCAGCAACTGATAGATGATCAAACATCAAAGATTGTTGAAATTTTCAAAAAAATGAAAGACAGAGACATTGCTTTACAAGAGATTAAAACAACTTGTAATTGATTTTGTGTGTTCTTTATAATATTTTGTTATTTATTTCAACTTTATTACTTAATGGTCATTAAGGCATGCCTGCAAATGATTATTTTAATGTTTATGTTCAATTAAGTATGAACTGTATGATGTATTCAATAAGACCCAAACTTCACGACGCGATTTTCCCAATTTAAGGATTTCACGACTCGGTTTTTCCCAATTTTGAGGTTTTCACGACTCAATTTTTCCCAATTGGACCGGTACGGGTACTTTTCCCAATTGGACAAGGAAAATCGCTGACACTATTTGTTAATAACGGAGTTATGGCCCTTCAAACCTAAAAAAATGCTTTTTTACCTGAGTGTCAAATATAACACTTTTTTTCCCAGAAGCTAATTAGCGGGGGATATCAATTCAATGAATTTGCTTGTAAATAATAGAATGGAAAAAACCCTGTTATTTTGTCTTTCATTATGGTGTTTAAAATCACATTTAATGGCATCCAACCTACTTGATTTCTAATACAGTAACACCTGGCGCCGTGACCTGGATGCAGATTCTAAGCAGATGGGCCAAAATGGGGGCAGCTGGAGAGACTCGCCCGGAACTGACAAGCCTGGAGGAAGCTGGTTGGCGAGATGGGACAACAGGCGAAGAGTAAATGAACCTACTTGATTTGATAAACATTTTTGTTAGTCATTAAAGAATCGAGCAAACTTTTTGTTTCCAATAAGTAGTCCTGTATATATCCGAAATAAAATAAAATGTTTCACTCAGGTTCCTTGATACTCATCTTGGTATTTAAGGGACCTTATAACAGATTTTGGCATGTATTGAAGTTAGTCATCAAATGCGTTATATTTATAAATGTAAACATTAAATCTAAAAAGCTCTATTAAAAAACAAGAAAAAATTACAAGAATAAGTAATCCTCATCTGGGCTCGAACCACTGACCTCTGGAGTAAAAGTCTAATGCTAAGACGGCCATCCGTGCTCATACAATATTTTATACTTTCAGTTTCTATAAGCAAAGCTTGTAGTGTCACAAAAAACGACAACAGAACTCCAAATTATTCAATTGTTTTGCTTTGCAACAATTTACCATTTTCAGGTTGCTAATGTTAAGTACAACTGTTTTCTCACAAATATCATAACTGCAACAAAAATGTGCGAGTGAAATCAGTCTGAAACAATTTTTATGCCCCTTTTCGAAGAAAAGGGCGCATATAGTTATCAGACTGTCCGTCTGTCGGTCTGTCTTTCCGTCACACTTTGCGTTTAGGTTTCGAAAAATGCTCATAACTTCTATGTCCCTTGAGATATAACCTTCATATTTGGTATGCATGTGCATATGGACAAGGCCTTTCCATACGAACACAAATTTTTATCCCTGTGACCTTGACCTTGAAGTTAGGGTCTGCGTTTAGGTTTCAAAATCTGCGTTTAGGTTTTGAAAAATGCTCATAACTTCTATGTCCCTTGAGATATAACCTTCATATTTGGTATGCATGTGTATATGGACAAGGCCTTTCCATACGCACACAAATTTTTTACCCTTGTGACCTTAAACTTAGGGTCCGTGTTTAGGTTTCGAAATCGGCGTTTAGGTTTTGGAAAAAGCTCATAACTTCTAGGTCCCTTGAGATATAACCTTCATATTTGGTATGCATGTGTATATGGACAAGGCCTTTCCATACGCACACAATTTTTTACCCCTGTGACCTTGACCTTGAAGTTAGGGTCCGCATTTAGGTTTCGAAATCTGCGTTTAAGTTTTGAAAAATGCTCATAACTTCTATGTCCCTTGAGACATAACCTTCATATTTGGTATGCATGTGTGTATGGACAAGGCCTTTCCATACGCACACAAATTTTGACAGCTGTGACCGTGAACTTAGAGTCCGCGTTTAGGTTTCGAAATCTGTGTTTAGGTTTCGAAAAAAGCTCATAACTTCTATCAAGCATTTATAGGGGGCATAAGTCATCCTATGGTGACAGCTCTTGTTTTATTTTGTCAATTTACCAAAACATGCAAAGGCCCCTCAAAATACATGAAGTAATGTTTACAGTTGTCCATAACCACATATTGAAAAAGAATGTGCAAGCTCTATCTATTGGCATACAAACAAAGCCAATCTGTTGGATTATTACTCATGGCAATCAATATGATCTTAGGTATACCTTCTATAATAAGGTGTTTGTACTTTAATCACATTAAAATTTGAAATACTATGGAAGTACAAAAAGGTCAGAATGATAACAAACAGGTTTGTAATGGACATCTTGCAATTGCTATTTGTGTGAGTGGGATGGTATAAAAATTCTGAATTTGTTATATGTAGGACATTTAGTAACTTAGCAACCCATGCATGTTGCAAGGATGTTAATTGTCCGGATTATTTGGAAATCCCGATTTGAGCCATTTAGGATTGAATTTTAGATCAGTGTAAATCCGATGATTTATTTTAAGGGGGTGTGAACAAATATTGTAATTGCTTCATTTGCATGATGCCGGGCATGTTCGCTTAGTACGGATTTTTCCTGGTCTTTTTAACAAGGTTTTCCGAAGAAAAAAACGGGTTATTAGATTGGCAAATATCGGCTGGCGGGCGGGGGGAACAAGCTTGTCTGGGCCATAACGTTGTGGTTCATGGTGAGAATTTAAAATCATTTGGCACATTTGTTCACCATCATTAGAGGGTGTGTCACTCAAAAGAATTACGTCGATATATCCAAGGTCAAGGTCACACTTTGAGTTCAAAGGTCAAAAATGGCCATAAATGAGCTTGTCCGGGCCAAAACTATGTCATTATTGTGAGACTTAAAAATCATTTGGCATATTTGTTCACCATCGTGGGACGTTGTATCGCACGTTAGAATTACGTCAATATCTCCAAGGTCAAGGTCGCCACAACTAAAAATATATTTATTTTGAAACAAAGGGGGTTAATTATAAACAATCTTACATACTACAAAATGTAGCATATGTCCCCCATCATTAAATTTCCATTTTCTGCTGTCAAACTAAGTGCATATATTATTTCATTTGCAAAGGACGTATCTGGATATATTTTTGGACAGTTGTTTTACTGTATGGTTAGTGGATTAACATTTATTATGCCCCCCTTCGAAGAAGAGGGGGTATATTGCTTTACACATGTCGGTTGGTCGGTCTGACTGTCCGTCCACCAGGTGGTTTCCGGATGATAACTCAATAACGCTTAGGCCTAGGATCATGAAACTTCATAGGTAGATAGATCATGACTGGCAGATGACCCCTGGTCAAGGTCATGGTGACCCGAAATAGTAAAATAGTTTCCGGATGATAACTCAAGAACGCATATGCCTAGGATCATGAAAATTCATAGGTAGATTGATCATGACTTGCAGATGACCCCTATTGATTTTGAGGTCACTAGGTCAAAGTCACAGTGACCCGAAATAGTAAAATGGTTTCCGGATGATAACTCTAGAACGCATACGCCTAGGATCATGAAACTTCATAGGTAGATAGAAGACTCGCAGATGACCCCCTATTGATTTTGAGGTCAGTAGCTCAAAGGTCAAGGTCATGGTGACCGGAAATAGTAAAATGGTTTCCGGATGATAACTCAAGAACACATATGCCTAGGATCATGAAACTTCATGGGTAGATTGATCATGACTCGCAGATGACCCCTATTGATTTTGAGGTCAAGGTCACGGTGACCCGAAATAGTTTTATGGTTTCCGATGATAACTCAAGAACGCTTATGCCTAGGATCATGAAACTTCATGGGTACATTTATCATGACTCCCAGATGACCCATATTGATTTTCTGGTCACTAGGTTAAAGGTCAAAGTCACGGTGACCCGAAACAGTAAAATTGTTTCCGGATGATCACTCAAGAATGCTTTTGCCTAGGATCATGACACTTCATAGGTACATTGATCATGACTCGCAGATGACCCCTATTGATTTTTAGGTCACTAGGTCAAAGGTCAAGGTCACAGTGACAAAAAACGTATTCACACAATGGCTGCCACTACAACGGACAGCCCATATGGGGGGCATGCATGTTTTACAAACAGCCCTTGTTATCGATGTTCTTTATAACATTTATATAAAATGACAATTACCCATCGAGTGTTACTGGTGGTCTGGCTTATAATATTTTGCATTTTACTCACCAGAAATAGCAACTAAAAGACTAAATAAAGAACAATAAACTATGGCTTTGGGGGACTCTACCTGTAAGGGACCTACGGCCTCAGACTCCAGACTTTATCATTAGGATTTCAAATTTGGGACATTTGACACCCCTGATGTTGTGTCATGTATCAAACCATCTATATATAAATATTAATTTTATGAATTGGATATGTAGAAGACTTGGTTATGCAATCATTGGATTTCATTTTGTGTTTTGTTGACCTACTTTTAATTTTTAGGCTCAGCAGAACTATGGCTGTCAAAACAAAATTGTATTAAAATGAATAGTGCTTCAAATTATACAAGACGTCTCTTTCTTTTAGATGTTTTTCAGTTTCGTCGGAAGACGTTTCCCACCAACCAACCTGTCTTGAAAGAAATAACTTTTGAACCCGATTTTCTGGTAATACTACTTTTTAACCAGGTTTTCCGAAGGAAAAAACTGGTTATTAGATTGGCGAATGCGGGCGGGCTGGCGGGCTGGCGGAATAAGCTTGTCCGGGCCATAACTATGTCGTTCATTGTCAGATTTTAAAATCATTTGGCACATTTGTTCACCATCATTGGACGGTGTGTCGCGCGAAATAATTATGTCGATATCTCCAAGGTCAAGGTCACACTTTGAGTTCAAAGGTCAAAAATGGCCATACATGAGCTTGTCCGAGCCATAACTATGTCGTTCATCGTCAGATTTTAAAATCATTTGGCACATTTGTTCACCATCATTGGACGGTGTGTCGCGCGAAATAATTACGTCGATATCTCCAAGGTCAAGGTCACACTTTGAGTTCAAAGGTCAAAAATGGCCATAAATGAGCTTGTCCTGGCCATAACTATGTCATTCATTGTGAGATTTTAAAATCATTTGGCACATTTGTTCACCATCATGGGACGGTGTGTCCCACGAAAGAATCACGTCAATACCTCCAATGTCAAGGTCGCCACGACTAAAAATAGATTTAAAAAAAAAAAAAAAACTTACAAAGGGGGTTAATTTTTTTTGGTCATTTCAAAAGTTCAGTTTGAGTTTTCTCCCTTTATCAGATTTTTTTTTCACAATGAAAACCTGGTTTTGTGACAATTTTGTCCCTTGTTTTTACATACAGTTATTAGTGAATTATGAACATTTCATAAGGATCTCAAGGGTCACAACAGGTATAAATATATATATATATATATATATTATATATATATATATATATATATATATATATATATAATATCAAGATTTTCCATAGGCAGTTAGAGCACAGCTGGCCCGAATAGCCTGGACAAGTTAACAATTTTTTTTTTTAAAATATCTTGTGTGTAAAAATTACTTTGAATTGCAGAGAACTTTAAGATCATTTTATTTCTGTAAAAAATGTTCAAAGTTCGTTTTACAAAATTTTATCTTGAATGATTTTAGGGCCTTAAATGATATATGGAAACAAGCATATTTAATAATAAAAAAGGCCTGTTGAGTTTTTAATTTGTTCTCTTAAAGATTGACAGAAAGACCCTTTTTAGCTCGACTATTATGTATGAAATCTATGAAGTGGAGCAATTCTACTCACCCGGCGTTGGCGTTAGCCTTAGCATTGGCGTTAGCGTGAGCATGCAAATGTTAAAAGTTTGTGTACTACCCCAAATATTTTCAATGTCCCTTGACAAATTTCTTTCATATTTCATACTTCTTAACCAACATGACCCCAACCTATAAACAAGAGCAGACAACTCTATCAAGCATTTTGTAATAATTATGGCCCCTTTTCCACTTAGAAAATGCAGCAAATGTTAAAGTTTGTGTACTACCCAAAATATATTCAATGTCCCTTGACATATTGCTTTCATATTTTGTATTCTTCTTTACCAACATGACCCCAACCTATAAACAAGAGCAGACAACTCTATCAAGCACTTTGTAATAATTATGGCCCCTTTTCCACTTAGAAAATGCAGCAAATGTTAAAGTTTGTGTACTTCCCCAAATATTTTGAATGTCCCTTGACATATTGCTTTCATATTTTGCATTCTTCTTTACCAACATGACCCCAACCTATAAACAATAGCAGACAACTCTATCAAGCATTTTGTAATAATTATGGCCCCTTTACCATTTAGAATATTCATATTATTGATAAATGTATGTTAATGTTGGCATACCACTTAAAATATTTTCAATGTCCCTTGACATATTGCTTTCATATTTTGCAAACTTATTTACCAACATGACACCAATCTATAAAGAAGAGCAGACAACTGTATCAAGCATTTTGTAAGAATAATGGCCCTTTTTCTATTATTATATGCATATTACTTTAGTTACATTGCCATAACTTCTTTATTTATGAACAGATTTTATTAATACTTTGACAAAACAACACTTACCTGAGTACCACAATGGATTCCACCTAAACAATACCCCACGCCCCAACCCAGAATCCCTGCCCCCCCCTCCCCCCCCCCCCCCCCCCAATTTTTTTTTTATATTTTTCCTTTTTTTAATTTTTGATAGATCATCTAATAAATGACACAGTATACCCCCCTCTTATCCCCCTCCCAAAATTTTTTTAATTTTTTTTTAAGATTGCCTTATAAATGATTGAATATGAACAATTACCCCATGATGGCTTACGTTATACTGACATCTCAAATAGTTGAGCGCGCTGTCCTCTGACAGCTCTTGTTTAGCTCACCTGAGCACAATGTGATCACCTTTTGTCTGTCCTGCATTGTACAGCGTCAACATTTGCAGTGTTGACACTCTAGAGGCAGCATTTATTGTTTAATCTCCATGAAATTTGGTCGGAAGATTGGTCTCAATAATTTCTTGGATGAGAAAATGGGTACGTTTGCTTGGAAAACATGGCTGCCAAGGGACGGGGCATTTATCCTTATATTGCTATAGTAAAATCTTGTTAACACTCTAGAGGCCACATTCATTGTCCGATCTTCATGAAACTTTGTCAGAAGATTCAACCCAATAATATCTTTGACAAGTTTTAAAATGACGCCGGTTGGTTGAAAAACATCGCATTTATGAGGTGGGGCATTTTCCTTATATGGCTATAGTAAACCTTGTTAACACTCTAGAGGCCACATTTATTGTCAGATTTTCATGCAACTTGGTCAGAACATTTTTCCAATGATATCTTGGATGAGTTTGAAAATGGTTTTGGTTGCTTTAAAAACATGGCCACCAGGGGGCGGGGCATTTTTCCTTATATGGTTATATATGGTCCCTATATGATTATATATGGCTTTAGTAAAACCGTGTGAACACTCTAGAGGCCCCATTGTCCAATCTTCGTGAAATTTGGTCAGAAGATTGGTCTCAATGATATATTGGATGAGTTTGAAAATGGTTATGTTTGCTTGAAAAACATGGCTGCCAAGGGGCGGGGCATTTTTCCTAATATGGCTATAAATGGCTATAGTAAAATCTTGTTAAACACTCTAGAGGCCACATTTATTGTCCGATCTTTATGAAACATGGTCAGAAGATTCATCCCAATAATATCTTGGACGAGTTCAAAAATGATGCTGATTGGTTAAAAAACATGGCTGCAAGGGGGCAGGGCATTTTTCCTTCTATGGCTATAGTAAAACCTTTTTAACATTCTAGAGGCCACATTTATTGTCTGATCTTTATGAAACTTGGTCAGAAGATTTGTCCCAATGATGTCTTGAATGAGTTCGAAAATGGGTATGGATGCTATAAAAACATGGCCACCAGGGGACGGGGCATTTTTCCTTATAGGGCTTTAGTAAAACCTTGTTAACACTTTAGAGGCCACATTAATTGTCAAAGCTTCATGAAATTTGGTCAGAAGATTGGTCTGAATGATATCTTGAAAGAGTTTGAAAATGGTTACATTTGCTTGGAAAACACGACTTCCAGGGGGCGGGGGCATTTTTTTCATTATATGGCTATAGTAAAGTCTTGTTAACACTATAGAGGCCACTTTTATTTCCGATGTTCATGAAAAATGGTCAGAAGATTCATCCCAATAATATCTTGGACGAGTTCAAAAATTATGCTGATTGGTTGAAAAACATGGCTGCCAGTGGGCTCTGCATTTTTTCTTTTATGGCTATATAGTTAAACCTTGTTAACACTCTAGAGGCCACATTTATTGTCTGATCATCATGAAACTTTGTCAGAAGATTTGTCCCAATGATATCTTGGATGAGGTCAAAAATGGTACAAATACGTACAGATTTTAATGATAAACACTAGTCTGGCCAAAGTCGTCTTACAAGCTGGTATATACACTCACTGCTAGAGCAGAATCATTTGTCGTCTGCTGCAGACAGGCAGTGGTGATAGTTCTTAGCAAATTGAGTTGCGGTTCTTTCCGTAGCTAAGGCTTCTAAGCACACACTGATTTGCAAAATATGCTCTGTAAATTCTAAAATGCGACCAACTAAAAACAAACCCTTTGCCAACTTCTAGGTCAAAGGTTAAGTTTGAAAATCATGATTCCTTTTAAATGGCAAATGATATTCGCGTACGATCTTACAACTGTAACTCCCTATTAATTGTTCCCAACTCGGCATTTTCATCAAAGGGCATGAAGGGTGTCCAAGGTGGACAGGTTGGAATCTTTGAATGGCAGGGTGCTGCGCCCTTCCATTCATGCCAAGCTGGAGCACTGGTTTTGATGGTGTTTCACTTGTAACACACCAAGCATTATGACCCATTATATTTATCAACATGGCTAAAATGAGGCCAAAATAATTGTTAAATGCCCTTTGTTTATTTCCAAAGACATGGATGGATCATCTTTGTCTCTGAATATATTATAAATACTCGTGTTGTTGATTTTGTCCTGTTTGCTTATTGCAGGAAAACTGTTAACGCATTATGTTGTGAAGACTCCTCTGTAATCAGACAGCTAGCAGTATTATGATTATTAAATATTAAAATTTGACTTAACAATATAGCGCTTCAAATGATATAAGACTTTATTTTTGTTTCTGATATTTTCCAGTTTCTCCTCACAACAATTTGCATCAAACCTCTTGTCTGGTAAGAAATTTCCATTGAAACCAACTGCTGGTAATACTATCTTTTTATACCCCCATTACCATTGTTATTTGGGGCTATATAGGAACCACTTTGTCGGTCCGTCGGTCTGTCCCGAAATTTCATCAGATCTTCACCCAAACTTGGTCACAAGTTGTATCTAGATGATGTTTAGGTCAAGTTTGAATATGGATCATGCCGGGTCAAAAACTAGGTCATGGGGTCACTTATTGTGTTTTAAACCTGAAGTTTGTCTGGACCATAACTTTGTCATTAATTTCATACAGTATTGTAAATGATGAACAGTTCATAGTGATTTCAAGACATCTTCTGATCCCAGGAAGATAAACTAGGGATTGATCTGTCTGTATATAACGGTTCAGAGCCTTCCAATCTAGCGTGAGAAGATGTAATGATAATGTTAAATGGAAATTACATATAACAGTTCATACAGTTTAAGAAATACAATACATTTTATGCAATATCATTTTTATGCCCCCGAACCAGCGATTTTGGGGGCATATTAAAATCGCTCCGTCCTTTAGTTAGTTAGTCCATCCGTCCGTCTGTTAGTTAGTAAGTCAGTCTGTCAGTCCGTCCGGATTATTTTCCGCTCAATAAGTCAAGCAATTGTCATCAGATCTTCACCAAACTTCATGAAAATGTGTAAGGCAATAACATCTAGGTCAAGTTAGATAATGGGCCAAAAAGACCCAGACACCCCTGAGTTATGGCCCTTGAATCTTAGTAAAATAGGGTTTTAAGCTCGACTATTATATATGAAATATATATAGTGGAGCTTTCCTACTCTCCCCGGGGTTCCAGTGTCCGTGAGCGTTGGAATAAACTACCGGTAGTTTTTGCCCTGTCTGTTGGTTTGTTTTCTCCAACTTTAACATTTTGCCATAGCTTTTGTAATATTGAAGATAGCAACTTCATATTTGGCATGCATGTGTATCTCATGGAGCTGCACATTTTGAGTGGTGAAAGGTCAAGGTCATCCTTCAAGGTCAAAGGTCAAAAGATACCTAGAAAGGTGCAAATTTGGTTCAGTTTTGTGTTTAGGTTCATTTTATTCCTAAAATATCACAGCTATTACACTATGCCTCCAAACAATATACGAAAGCTTGACCCAAACCAAGACACTCTTGATGTTAGTAATGGTAGGTGAACGTAAGAATTTAATGCTGGCAATTCACATGAGATTGACATGAGGGTTTATTAATTATCCATGGTCTTGACCCCTTAAATATCTGAAATCCCTGTTTGTGCATATAACATAATGAGAACACCCTTTGGGCGACCTAACTTTGTATTTTAATCAGTTTCTTGTTTTGACCATTATTTTTTATATTATCATCAAAACTTGTTAGTTTCCTACCCTTTAAAAAGGAGAGGGACTTATGGTTTGCGCTCTGTGTCTGTCAATCTGACACTTTTCTGGATCCTTTGATAACTTTAAAAGTTCTTTACCCATTTACTTCAAATTGATACTGAACCTCTCTTATGACAATACGGTCAATCTCAACTATGTATGGCCCCATTACCAACCCTGGGGTGCCCTGCCCACATATGCCACGCCCACCCAAAATTGCCTTTTACTATAATTTCTTCATTTCTACATTGATTGACTTCAAATTGATACTGAACTTCTCTTATGACAATACGGTCAATCTCAACTATGCATGGCCTCATTACCAACCCTGGGGCGCCCCTGGGTCAAACATGCGGCGTGGGGATACGCGTCGGCCTCTGTCGCGCCATTTCTAGTCAACATTGGAAACATGGCATCTTAAAGGAATAAATTATGTATGAGCTCAAAATTTGCAGAACTATGGCCCTTGCTCATTTTTGTTTAGCTCCTCAGCTGAAATCATCATGTAGCAGTCACAATAGTTGAGCGGTTGGAGAGGCATGCATTGTGTCCTACTACCTGCTCAGACTTTATCATGGTAATGCCTTATCCAAATAACACAAGTATTCACCATGTGCAAATGTCTTGTTGTCTGTATAACTCTCGTTATTAGCTCAAAGTAAAAAGCATTTGAACTTGCACACTTAAGTATTTTAGTTTAATTTTGTTTTGACATTACAATTGTTTTGAAACTAAAGATTAGTGTGGGGGCATTACACTTCTCTTTAAAATGTTTATTTGTGATCATTATTTTTTTCAGTTTGGCAGATAAAACATGCTGATCAAAAAGAATGTGTACCACAGGGGCGAGTGTTTCCATTTGAGTGATTGACAAGAAGAAGAGATGAGAAATGTTATCATCATATTTTACACTCTACATTTATAGTGTACAGCTCAATGTATTGAACTGGTGTTGTAGAAAATAATTGGAGATACATGCAAACATTATAACATTATATATAAGATGATATTTCAAAAGCAATAAGAAAGAAAAAGTATAAAAAGGTCAAAACAGTAGACCTTGTGTTTACAGTGGACAGGTTTAAAGTGGAAGTGACTAGTTAACTGTTGATCATAAGCTGCACTGATGGAAAAAAATAGTGGGAAATTACTATCTAGAAAACTGTTTAACGTACGACAACAGTTGTGGAACTTTATAAATGACTGTATGTAACAGGGCTGGGCATTTTTCCTTATATAGCTAAAGTGAAACCTTTTGAACACTAGTGAAGTCACTGTTTTTTTCCAATCTTCATGCATTTTGGTCGAATATTTATTCAAATGATGGCTCAGTCCAGTTTCGAAATTTTTATGTCTATTCAAAAAACATATCCACTAGAGCGCGAGGCAATTGTCTTTATATGGCTATAATGAAACCTTGTAAACTCTCTAGAAGTGACCTTTTTAGCCATATCTCCATAAATTTTGGTCAGAATATTTATTCTAATGATAGCTCAGTTGTCGAGTTCGTAACTGGTTCCAGTTTGTAGACTAACATGGCTGTCAGTGGACATGACAGTTTTTCATCAATTGCTAGAGTAGAACCTTGTTAACACACAATTGGCCCTTTTTATGTGCATTTTTCATGAAAGATGATAAGAGCATTTTGCCCAATGTAATCTCAGCTGACTTTCAAACTGGATCACATAACGTCAAAAAGTGGGTCAAAATGTCAAATTAAAAAAAGCTTGTAAACACTGGAAGTTGCATTTGAAATTGTGTTCCTTTTTTAAAGTTTGTCAAAACATTTGCTGTAATGATAAGCAAAGTCAAGTTTATAAATGATTATTTGCCTACAAATTACATATTTTTCATCAAGTACATTTATTATTCTAAACTACACCTTCTCAGAATAGTTTAGTTCCTTCTGGTCACAGTTGAGCACCTTAGGGCTCTTGTTCTATAATTTGATTGTTTTGGAAAATTGTCATTTGCCAAAATGTGAGCAAGTCCAAATTTTATTAACCCTGCTTTGTAGTATCTTGTTTTCCTTATATGTATAAAGTGGAAAATTATCTATGAATGTGACTGCATAGATATTTGGTATTCAGCATAGCATCGTGTAAATGTAGTAAAACTAAACACAATTGTGTCATCATAAAACTGGCCATGCCGTGGGGGTCAAATGGTTAATACAGACTTGTAGGAAAAAGACTTCTAAAAATTTTATCCGTTAAATATATTTTTTGTACATAATGATTAGCTTTTTCCTTCAACTTATCGCTTTCATGGTGTAAAGAAAACATGCCGACTTACTAAGTAAGTAGGAGATCTGGGTTTGATTCCCAGTGAAAGTCAAGTCACAAGGAAAAATGCTTATTGTTGGAAGGATTTATTAGTTATTCAAAACGTAAGAATTTTTTCTTTGCTCGTTCAGTTACAAATAACAGCAAATGATCTGAAAGTAGTTGTTTATAACGTAGAAGTTAAGTGTCATGAATAGTAAAATGGAAGAATGCACTTATTAGAAACTATACATATTGTATATAAGACTAAAATACACAAAAATGAAATACCGGTAGCATTATTAATACATTTTTATACCCCCACAAACGAAGTTTAGTGGGGTATATAGGAGTGAGCTTGTTTGTCGGTCCGTCTGCCTGTCTTGTCTGTCGGTCCGTATTAAGTGTCTGCTCTCTAATTCAAGTTGTGTTTACCCGATCTTCACCAAACTTGGTCAGATGTTGTATCTAGATGATGTCTAGGTCAAGTTCGAATATGGGTCATGCCGGGTCAAAATCTAGGTCAAGGGGTCACTTAGTGCGTTTTAAACTTTGAGCATGGTGTCTGTTTTCTAAGTATGCACCCCTTCGAAGAAGAGGGGGTATATTGTTTTCCACATGTCGGTCGGTCGGTCCGTCCACCAGATGGTTTCCGGATGATAACTTGAGAACGCTTAGGCCTAGGATCATTAAACTTCATTGGTACATTGATCATGACTGGCAGATGACCCATCTTGATTTTTAGGTTACTAGGTCAAGGTCACAGTTACTCCAAATAATAAAATGGTTTCAAGATGGTAACTCAAGAATGCTTAGGCCTAGGATCATGAAACTAAGGATCATGAAACTTCATAGGAACATTGATCATAACTGGCAGATGACCCCTATTGATTTTCAGGTCACTAGGTCAAAGGTCACAGTGACAAAAAACGTATTCACACAATGGCTGCCACTACCACTGACAGCCCATATGGGGGCCTGCATGTTTTACAAACAGCCATTGTATATACTACTACCCCATGCTCGTATATAAGTAATGCCGTATCAAGCAAGTTCTATACTAGCGAGTTATATACCGGGTATATCCTTCTACCCCATGCTCGTATATAAGTAATGCCGTATCAAGCCAGTACTATACTAGCGAGTCATGTATCGGATATATCCTACTACCCCATGCTCGTATATAAGTAATGCCGTATCAAGCCAGTACAATACTAGCGAGTCATGTATCGGATATATCCTACTACCCCATGCTCGTATATAAGTAATGCCGTTTCAAGCCAGTACTATACTAGCGAGTTACATAGCGGGTATATCCTACTACCCCATCCTCGTATACAAGTAATGTCGTATCAAGCCAGTACTATACTAGCGAGTCATATACCGGATATATCCTACTACCCCATGCTCGTACATTAGTAATGGCGTATCAAGCCGGTACTATACTAGCGAGTCATATACCGGGTATACCCTACTACCTCATGTTCGTATATAAGTAATGCCGTATCAAGCCAGTACTATACTAGCGAGTAATATATCGGGTAAATCCTACTACCCATGCTGGTATATAAGTAATGTCGTATCAAGCCAGTACTATACTAGCGAGTCATATACCGGATATATCCTACTACCCCATGCTCGTACATTAGTAATGGCGTATCAAGCCGGTACTATACTAGCGAGTCATATACCGGGTATACCCTACTACCTCATGTTCGTATATAAGTAATGCCGTATCAAGCCAGTACTATACTAGCGAGTCATATATCGGGTAAATCCTACTACCCATGCTGGTATATAAGTAATGCCGTATCAAGCAAGTAATATACTAGCGAGTCATATACCGGGTATACCCTACTACCCCATGCTCGTATATAAGTAATGCCGTATCAAGCCAGTACTATACTAGCGTGTCATATACCGGGTATACCCTTCTACCCCATGGTCTTATATAAGTAATGCCGTATCAAGCCAGTGGCCCAGTACTATACTAACGAGTCTTATACCGGGTATATCCTACTACCCCATGCTCGTATATAAGTAATGCCGTATCAAGCCAGTACTATACTAGCGAGTTAGTTAGCGGGTATATCCTACTACCCCATGCTCGTATATAAGTAATGCCGTATCAAGCCGGTACTATACTAGCAAGTCATATACCGGATATATCCTACTTCCCCATGCTCGTATATTAGTAATGCCGTATCAAGCCAGTACTATACTAGCAAATCATAGCGGATATATCCTACTACCCCATGCTCGTATATAAGTAATGCCGTATCAAGCCAATACTATACTAGCAAGTCATATACCGGATATATCCTACTTCCCCATGCTCGTATATAAGTAATGCCGTATCAAGCCAGTACTATACTAGCGAGTCATAGCGGGTATATACTACTACCCCATGCTCGTATGTAAGGAATGACGTACCAAGCCAGTACTATACTAGCGAGTCATATACCGGGTATACCCTACTACCCCAATGCTCGTATATAAGTAATGCCGTATCAAGCCAGTACTACACTAGCGACTCATATACCGGGTATATCCTACTACCCCATGCCTTTATATAAGTAATGCCGTATCAAGCCAGTACTATACTAGCGAGTTATATACCGGGTATATCCTACTACCCCATGCTCGTAAATAAGTCATGCCGTATCAAGCCGGTACTATACTAGCGAGTTATATACCGGGTATATCATACTACCCCATGCTCGTATGTAAGTAATGCCGTACCAAGCCAGTACTATACTAGCGAGTTATATACCGGGTATATCCTACTACCCCATGCTCGTATATAAGTAATGCCGTATCAAGCCAATACTATACTAGCGAGTCATAGCGGGTATATACTACTACCCCATGCTCGTATATAAGTAATGCCGTTTCAAGCCAGTACTATACTACCGAGTCATACACCGGGTATACCCTACTACCCCATGCTCGTATATAAGTAATGCCGTATCAAGCCAGTACTATACTAACGAGTCTTATACCGGGTATATCCTACTACCCCATGCTCGTATATAAGTAATGCCGTATCAAGCCAGTACTATACTAACGAGTCTTATACCGGGTATATCCTACTACCCCATGCTCGTATATAAGTAATGCCGTATCAAGCCAGTACTATACTAGCGAGTTATATACCGGGTATATCCTATTACCCCATGCTCGTATATAAGTAATGCCGTATCAAGCCAGTACTATACTAGCGAGTTATATACCGGGTAAATCCTACTACCCCTTGCTCGTATATATGTAGTGCCGTATCAAGCCGGTACTATACTAGCGAGTTATATAGCGGGTATATCCTACTACCCCATGCTCGTATATAAGTAATGCCGTTTCAAGCCGGTACTATACTAGCGAGTTATATAGCGGGTATATCCTACTAACCCATGCTCGTATATAAGTAATGCCGTTTCAAGCCAGTACTATACTAGCGAGTCATATACCGGGTATACCCTACTACCCCATGCTCGTATATAAGTAATGCCGTTTCAAGCCAGTACTATACTAGCGAGTTATATACCGGGTATATCCTACTACCCCATGCTCGTATAAAAGTAATGCCGTATCAAGCCAGTACTATACTAGCGAGTCATAGCGGGTATATACTACTACCCCATGCTCGTATATAAGTAATGCCGTATCAAGCCAGTACTATACTAGCGAGTTATATACCGGGTAAATCCTACTACCCCTTGCTCGTATATATGTAGTGCCGTATCAAGCCAGTACTATACTAGCGAGTCATAGCGGGTATATACTACTACCCCATGCTCGTATATAAGTAATGCCGTATCAAGCCAGTACTATACTAGCGAGTCATAGCGGGTATAAACTACTACCCCATGCTCGTATATAAGTAATGCCGTTTCAAGCCAGTACTATACTACCGAGTCATATACCGGGTATACCCTACTACCCCATGCTCGTATATACGTAATGCCGTATCAAACCAGTACAATACTAACGAGACATATACCGGGTATATCCTACTACCCAATGCTCGTTTATAAGTAATGCCGTATCAAGCAAGTACTATACTAGCGAGTCATATACCGGGTATATCCTACTACCCCAGGCCTTTATATAAGTAATGCCGTATCAAGCCAGTACTATACTAGCGAGTTATATACCTGGTATATCCTACTACCCCATGCTCGTATACCGGTATAAGTAATGCCGTATCAAGCCGGTACTATACTAGCGAGTTATATAGCGGGTATATCCTACTACCCCATGCTCGTATATAAGTACCCCGGTAATGCCGTATCAAGCCAGTACTATACTAGCGAGTCATGTATCGGATATATCCTACTTCCCCATGCTCGTATATAAGTAATGCCGTATCAAGCCAGTACTATACTAGCGAGTCATAGCGGGTATATACTACTACCCCATGCTCGTATATAAGTACCCCGGTAATGCCGTATCAAGCCAGTACTATACTAGCGAGTTATATACCGGGTATATCCTACTTCCCCATGCTCGAATATAAGTAATGCCGTATCAAGCCAGTACTATACTAGCGAGTCATAGCGGGTATATACTACTACACCATGCTCGTAAATAAGTAATGCCGTATCCAGCCGGTACTATACTAGCGAGTTAAATACCGGATATATCCTACTACACAATGCTCGTATATAAGTAATGCCGTACCAAGCCGGTACTATACAAGCGAGTTATATAGCGGTATATACTACTACCCCATGCTGGTATAAGTAATACCGTATTAGTTACACTGTTTGTAACTGATGGTGTATGAGATCGAAGCTCGAGAAGAGAACTGAGGGTGTATATCCTATACACAATCAGTTACTAACTGTGTAACTATTATATCTCAACCGATTACTCGGGGTGTATGGAAATTTCTCAGGGTGTATGGAAAATACACAATGGGCACATGACCACTCAAAGCAAATCGAATCAGGTCATTTTTGTAGGAGGCGAATTCTACCTTACTACCCTATGCTCGTATAAGTAATGCCGTATCACATCAGTTGTATTTTTGACGTCATTTAGTTATATACAAGATAGTCATATAGCGGGTATTTCCTATAACCCCCAAGTACGTACTGTTAATGCTATATCAAACCTGTTATATTCCTAATTTTACAAAGCGGGTATAACAGACTATCCCAGGCTCAAGTTTGCCAGGAAGTATCTACCCAGTTATATTCTATGTCATTATGCGGGTATACCTGACTATCGTATGTTCGTATTTAAGTGATGCTGTAGCACATCAGTTCAACACTCACAAGTCATACCAAGGGTATAGAGGGTTAGGGCAACTAAACCTTATCATATTGTTCACTGCTCGCCTGCATGGTCTGTTCTTCTAAAAGCCATGTAAGAAACACAATCATTCTGCTGTGTGCATATTTTGATCGAATTAATGAATGCTAGTTCGGTTGTTCGGCGTAGCTGTCTTACCAAGCTTTTCACATTTAATAACCTTTATCAACAAACAATTAATGATGGGGAAATTTCACGCCTGTAGACCCGAATGAATGCATCAGAATATTTTAATTATTGATTTCAGAGAAATCACCCACAGCATTGGCCAAATCACTGCGGAAATCCGGACTTCTTCATGCACGTTTTTGACCAAACAACAATCACTGCGAAATTGCGCAGACCGTGGTTGAGTTACGCTGGCCGCATACGCATTAATACATATTTTCGCAAGACGCGACTATAAGTGTGATTTGGTTGTGTTGAAAGAACACTGTGCATGTATGAACTATTTACATCTCATTGCGATGGCGATATAATAAATTCATAATAAGCCTTGTGAGGCCACATATGATCACATGTAGTATATTTTATCTAAGTACAAAATTGTTCGGTTGAATATACGTGCACTTTATAAGAAACACATCATGCGATGGATATGCGACAATTAAACCTTTATTTTCTATTTAAATATTTATAAACGTGAATATACGACTTGCTTTAACGAAACAAGCGTTAATTCGTTACTGATGGGAACATGCGGCAGCAATGAATTGGACACTCCTCGTGTAAGTAATCATCTTAGTCTAGGGACCCTTCAGATTTTGCACCGTTAAAAGTGTGACCCAGTAATATTGCTTAAAATGGTTGAGCTAACTTAATTTTCATCTTTTCTCGTGCTCTTTAATTACCCACATATTTAGGTCTGGTTGATGGTACTTTTACTTCCCACAGAGCAATTCGGTTCAAATTACTAATAACAACAATACACATGTTTAGCTTTATTTCAAATGTGAACATATTTATTTAACGCAGACGTGTACATAATTTTAACACAGAACAAGGGCTGTTTGTGAAACATGCATGCCCCCATATGGGCTGTCAGTTGTAGTGGCAGCCATTGTGAATACGTTTTTTGTCACTGTGAACTTGACTTTTGACCTAGTGACCTGAAAATCAATAGGGGTCATCTGCCAGTCATGATCAATGTACTTGAGAAGTTACATGATCATAGACCTAAGTATTCTTGAGCTATCAACAGGAAACCATTAAACTATTTTGAGTCACTATGACCTTAATCTTTGACCTAGTGACCTGAAAATCAATAGGGGTCCTCTGCCAGTCATTATCAATGTACCTATTAAGGGGGTCATCTGCCAGTCATTATCAATGTACCTATGAAGTTTCATGGTCCTAGGCTAAGCATTCTTGAGTTATCATCATGAAACCATTTTACTGTTTCGAGTAACTGTGACATTGACCTTTGACCTAATGACCGGAAAATCAATAGGAGTCATCTGTCAGTCATGATCAATGTTCCTATGAAGTTTCATGATCCTAGGCGCAAGCATTCTTGAGTTATCATCCATAAATCATTTTACTGTTTTGAGTCACTGTGACCTTTGACCTAGTGACCTGAGAATCAATAGGGGTCATCTGCCAGTAATCACTAATGATAAATGTACCTATGAAGTTTCATGATGCTAGGCCTAAGCATTCTTGAGTTATCATCCGGAAACCATTTTACTATTTCGAGTCACTGTGACCTTGACCTTTGACCTAGTGACCTGAAAACCAACAGAGGTCACCTGCCAGTTATGATCAATGTTCCTATGAAGTTTCATGATCCTAGGCGTAAGCATTGTTGAGTTATCTTCCAGAAACCATTTTAGAATTTTGATTCACTGTGACCTTGACCTTTGACCAAGTGACCAGAAAATCAATAGGGGCCATTCGCCAGTCATGATCAATATACCTTTGAATTTTTTATTTTATGATCCTAGGCGTAAGCATTCATGAGTTATCATCCGGAAACCATTTTTCTATTTCGAGTCACTGTGGCCTTGACCTTTGACTTAGTGATCTGAAATCAATAGAGGTCATCTGCGAGTCATCATCAATGTACCTATGAAGTTTCATGATCCTAGGCGTAAGCGTTCTTGAGTTATCATCCGGAATCCATTTTACTATTTCGAGTCGTTGTGACCTTGACCTCAAAATCAATGGGGGTCATCTGCCAGTCATGATCAATGTACTTATGAAGTTTCATGATCCTAGGCCAAAGCGTTCTTGAGTTATCATCAGGAAACCATCTGGTGGACGGACGAACCAACCGACTGATATGTGCAAAACAATATACCCCCTCTTCTTCCAAGGGGGGCATAAATATAATATTAATTTTTAGTAATCTAAATTAACTAAAATTTGCTAGATTGTATTTTCCTAGAAATTATCGGAATACACCGTTAAAGTTAAAGGGTATCTGCCAGCTTATGCCATTATAACACAAATGTTAAATGACAAAAGCTGTTGCCCGGTTCACGGCACGCGGAGCCTACCCTATTGTGAACCATAACCTTTTTGTGTATTTCATCCTAGTAGTTACCTTGACATAGAACAGAAACATTGGTTACTTGTATGAAACAATTCTTATAAAACTTGGTATACAAATTGCGACATTGTTGCCCGTTTGTCCGTCAGTCCAGGTCCGAATAGTCGCTAAAATTGAGAAAACTCAGTAAGATATCATGAAACTTAATATTTACATCATTTTTAAATACACAAAATAATACATTGACCATTTTAATTTTGTGATAAAACTTGGTTTACAAATGAACTCAGAAGAGCAATGTGATATTTATTTTGTCCCTACCGTTTTCACATGAAGGGATTTACGGTTGACCCACTGTCAATCGGTCTGTCAGTCAAATAAACCTGGATCTGGTTACAATGTTTTCCTAAGATTTCACCAGGTTACCTACTTTTTGGACACACTTAACCCAGGCTTACTCAACCAAGATGAGCATGTCGATCAGGTTTCATCAACATTGAGTCGAAAAGGGCCTGGTTTCTTCCTTCACCTGATGATCCCCTAACACAGCAAGTCAATCCTCGAATGTCCGAAATATGTTCTGGTTCTTATAATGGCAGACAAAAGCAAGACCTATGATTTTAAGTAAATTTGTTATGTTCATATATACATTAATTATTCCAACTATTTTTTAAGCTTGTATATGTTGTTATACAATTGTATTAAACATTGACATTTAAGTCTTTCATAAGATTCTAACTAAACAAATGAGTTTTAATTTCTTTTTAAACTCTTGATGCAAGCAAACGATGAACGGCAGTATTGGGGAAAAAACTGGCAGACAATATGTATTTGACCATCAACACTAGAGAAGACTGAGATAAAGATATGCAGAAAATGAAGGAACACCAGTTCATACACAGTGCTAAACTCACATCATAGAGATGTTTAAGTGCATGGATTTCAAGACTATTAAAGCTCAGGACTTTGGTACAGTCTCCCCATCTACCACATGAGAGATGATATGTGCATCTTGCTGTCCTATGGAGTGGAAGTTTTCCTTGCAGGATATCCATTTGCACGAATACTCCTATAACAAGCAAATTTGTAAACTGCAGATTGGAAGCCAAAGTCAATTAACTTACGGTGTCCACATTTTTAACTTTAGTTATACTCATTGATTAAGTTTTTCACAAATGTTATTTTTGATTGAAAATGTTAATGAAAAGGCAAAAAAGAGATTTACTGTGAAATAAGTCAATGGAGATAAGCCTACTAATAGCTCTTGGTGTGTATTGTGGATCACCATGATTTGTTTTACTCTATTTTTGTTTTATTTATCTATATATTGATATTTTCCATGAGTACTTTACGCATATACACATCTAATCAAAGCCTCTGTTAATGTAATAAAAGTATGTTACTGTTCTGTTCTACTGTTAATAACTAATCTAAAAAGAAAGAAAAAAGTAAATTTGCTCTATTGTATGAATATGGCATACACTTAATTTTCCATGTTGAAATCTTATTAAATTCATGATATATAGCCCTAAAATGTTTGTAAAAAAACAGATGGATGGACTGACAGACTGACCGATGGAAAACGCCAACACTAAATCTCTCTGGCTTTGACGAGGATAATGATTCAACAGAAAGTAGAAATCATCAATAAAAACTTGATGCATCTAAGTTAACTAAGCAATTAGTGAGTGCAATATGTCCTTTAACTGAACAAAAAACAGATGTTTCAAAAACTTAACATGATTTGTTGCAAATATTGAGAAGCACTTACAGGTCCTTGGTTTCAATCACCAACATATGATAAAAAAGTTCTCAGTAACAAAAGGCACAAAAATGCAAGAAAAAAATCACTTTAATGTTAAAATAAATATATATAGTAATTCAATAAACAATGTATATTTTGTCATAAAGTACCTGTCCTGGATTTTTCTCAACATCATTTAAGAGCATCAACATCCTCTGGGACAGGTAAACATGTTGTTGAATACACAGCTGCATCATGATGTAATGAAGACCACCTTGTCCACACATACGACCCAGAATCATCAGCCCAAACATCTTGATCCACATGGTGGGTGGGAAACGTTTGTATGTTCCTAAAGAACAAAACATGTTAATGATTTATCATTTCAAGTATAAAAGGCAAGCCTTAAAATTCTTAGAAAGCTTTAACTTCTGAAGGTTAATATCATCCTGGCTGTGCAGATATTGGTAATATACCCATTTAAAAAACATTCCTTAAAGCCACACACCTTGAAATGAAATATCTGGCATAGTAAATTTGGATATAAATAAGTGACCCCGTGACCTTGTTTTTTGACCTGGCATGACCCATATTCGAACTTGACCTAGATATTGTCTAGATACAACTTCTGACCAAGTTTGGTGAAGATCGGATGAAAACTATTTGAATTAGAGAGCGGACACTGTTATGGACCCCGCCGCCCGCCAAGGGTGAAACTATAATACGTCCCGTTTTTTTCAAAACCGGCGTTTAAAAATAAGTAATATCCCTCACAGGGTTTAGGGCACACAATAAACTTATAGACAATAGGCAATACTAAATTCATTCGCTTCAAACTGTTTCTCTTGACAGATAACAAATGTTCAATCAAATTTTCATTCAAGACCTTGTAACTTCATTTGGTTACAAATTTGAAATATACTAAAATTTGCCTTCATAATGGAAACTTATATTTTCCAAGCATGCCTTCCACTTCCTTGAGCTGACTTCGTTGAGTTCATGATTAGCAGATGCAATCTGTAAGATTTACTTATAAATAACTCTAAAATAAGTAATTGTACCCAAAAAATAAAAAAATATAAATTCTTGTGTCTAATTACACACTTTCACATACATAAATGTGACACACGCATAAAGGCCCATAACCATCCAATCAAAATATTCAGAACTGGAGGTGCTCTCATTATACTAACAGTAATGACTAAGTTTGTATACATGTATGTTTTTTTAACTATGTTTTGCAAAATATTCTCATGCAAACCAGGGTTTCCAATTTAACAAGCAAATTCGTTGAATTGATATCCCCCGCCTATATGCTTCTGGACACAAGAGTATTATATTTGACACTCAAACAAGCATTTTTCCAAGATACAAAGGGCCATAACTCCGTTATTAACAGATGGTGTACAATGCCATTTGGCGTGCATTATCCTCTTATCCATATATATACTCATACGAAGTTTCAATGAAATACGCCAAAGCACTTCCAAGATGTGGCTCCGGACACAAAAGTGACAGACAGACGGACAGCGCCAAAACAATATACCTCCGCCTCTGGCGCGGGATATATACTCATACCAAGTTTCAATGAAATCCGCCAAAGCACTTCCAAGATATGGCTCCGGACACAAAAGTGCCTATAGTTAAAAGCATTTTTTCAAGATACAAAGGGCCATAACTCAGTTTTTAACAGATTGTATACAATGCCATTCGGCGTGCATCATCCTCTTATGCATATATATACTCATAACAAGTTTCAATTTAATCCCCCAAAGCACTTCCAAGATATGGCTCGGGACACAAAAGTGCCTATAGTAAAAAGCATTTTTTCAAGATACAAAGGGCCATAACTCTGTTATTAACAGATGATGTACAATGCCATTTGGCGTGCATCATCCTCTTATGCATTTATATACTCATACCAAGTTTCAATGAAATCCGCCAAAGCACTTCCAAGATACGGCTCCGGACACAAAAGTGCCTATAGTAAAAAGCATTTTTTCAAGATACAAAGAGCCATAACTCTGTTTTTAACAGATGGTGTACAATGCCATTTGGCGTGCATCATCCTCTTATGCATATATATATACTCATACGAAGTTTTAATGAAATTCGCCAAAGCACTTCCAAGATATGGCTCCGGACACAAAAGTGCCGGACGGACGGAAGGACAGCCGGACGGACGGACAACGCCAAAACAATATCCCCCCGCCTCTGGCGGGGGATAATAAGCCACATGTACATTGCATGTAACAGGGGTAAGACAATGCTAACAAGAGATGTGGTTGTCAGAAACACAATGCCCCCTGATGAGCAGCTTTGATTATTTTTTTTACCTTTGACCTTGAAGGATGACCTTGATCTTTCACCACTCAAAATGTGCAGCTCCATGAGATACACATGCATGCCAAATATCAAGTTGCTACGTTCAATATTGCAAAAGTTATGAAGAAGGTTAAAGTTTTGGTTAAAGTTTTTGAATTATTTTTTTTACCTTTGACCTTGAATGATGACCTTGACTTTGACCTTTCACCACTCAAAATGTGCAGCTCCATGAGATACACGTGCATGCCAAAAATCAAGTTGCTATGTTCAATATTGCAAAAGTTATGATGAAGGTTAAAGTTTTGGTTAAAGTTTTGGGACACACACACACACACACACACACACACACACACACACACACACACACACACACACACACACACACGGACACATACAATGGCAGACAGGCCAAAAACAATTTACCCCCGATCTTTCGATCCAGAGGCATAAAAATAATCCTGGTTGTGTTTGTCAAGCAATCTAGCTAAAACAAACAGGTTTAATCAAAATAGAAAGACTAACTAAAATGAACATACCAGTAATATAGGGCTATAACTATCATATTGAGTATGTCAACACAAAATCGTGTCATTAGTTGCTAAAAGATACAGAAAGCATACACAAATACAGATACACAAATATGGGAAAGTGCATGTGTTGACCTCCTTTTTTTTACTTTATTTGTACATAAAATGCTTGTCAAGCATACACAATTTATTGATTTAAAGTCATACCATTGGTGAGCCTATCAGCTTAATTTTACTCTCTTTCCAGTCTCTGGTTGCTTGATATGGCGACTGCAGAAGTGGCTCAGCAAAGCGTCTTCGTTGGAGCAAACAACCCTGCATTCTGGACACCGATTCTTAGATAAGTAAACATGTAATGTAAGCAAGTTAGTTAAAATAACAATGTACACAATTTCAATATTTTCTTAAAGTTAGTTCAAATAACAATGAACACAATTTCAATATTTTCTTATCACTTAATCAATAATTATTATTTAAAAAAAAAACATTCTGACAGTCCCCTCACATTTATGTGACTGAACTATCAGTAAAAAAAACGTTTGTTAGCTAACAGGGAGATATCTGTTATGGGAGAAGGTTCAAAAGATTTTTGCCATTTCTTATATCACACTGCAAGTGTCAGCGCTACTGGCTCTGGGCATTTTCTATTTTTATAAACCACTAAATTCAATGAATTTTATTCCGAAAACTTTGCAAAAGACAACCTCAGTGTCTGGACTGACCTGATGCACCAAATCGCACAAGTCAGCTACATCTCTGAAATTATTTCAATACAATCATTCTCATTAATAAAAATATGTAACAAGAGCTGTCAGAGGACAGCGCGCTCGACTACCGGTATTCGAGTGCTTGACAGTATAACGTAAGCCATTATGGGGAAATTGTTCATATTCAATAATTTATAAGATGATCTTTCAAAAATAAAAAAAGGAAAAATAATTTGGAGGGGGGGGGGGGTAGGGGGTTGAGAGGGGGGTTTAACGTGGGGTGTGGTCATTTATTAGACGATCTGAGAATCTTTCAAAAATAAAAAAAATAAAATTGGGGGGGGGGGGTGGGGGGGGGGGCAGGGATTCTGGGTTGGGGCGTGGGGTATTGCAGTGCTGCAGCTAGGATTTGAAAAGGGCAGGGGGGGGTTTGTCAAAAGGGCACTTTGGACGCGCAGTATTTTGTCAAAAGGGCACTTTTGAGCGCGCGGGCGTTTCTAGAATGCTTCCTCATGAATGTTAATTTATATGTTTTTAATAATTGTAAGAATAAATTATTCCCATCATCATTAAACAATTCAAATTCAATGACTACAATGAGAAATAAATTAATTACAATGTATTTTAATAAGAGATTTATAAATCATCATAATATGTAAAAAAATAATAATATATTATTTTTTTTAAGGGCAGGGGGGGGCCCTAGGAAGGTCAGGGCAGAGGTTCAGGAGGGCAGGGCGGGGCGCCCTTCGATTTAGGCCTTGCTGGAGCACTGGTATTGCGTGGGTGGAATCCTTTGTGGTATTCAGGTAAGTGTCTGTTTTGTCAAAGTATTAATAAAATCTTATCATAAATAAAGAAGTTATGTGAATTTAAGCAAAATGTTCAATTCTCAAAGTAAAAAAGGGGCCATAATTCTATCAAAATGCTTGATTCAGTGGTCTGCTCTTGTTTGTAGGTTGGGGTCATGTTGGTAAACAAGTATGCAAAAAATACTAGCAATATGTCAAAGGACATAGGAAATATTTGGGGTAGTACGCAAACTTTAACATAGATTTATCAATAATATGCATATTCTGAGTATAAAAGGGGCCATAATTCTATCAAAATGCTTGATTAAGTGGTCTGCTCTTGTTTGTAGGTTGGGGTCATGTTGGTAAACAAGTATGCAATATATAAAAGCAATATTTCAAAGGACATAGGAAATATTTGGGGTAGTACGCACAATTTAACATAGATTTATCAATAATATGCATATTCTAAGTATAAAAGGGGCAATAATTCAGTCAAAATGCTTGATACAGTGGTCTGCTCTTCATTATAGGTTGGGATCATGTTGGTTAACAATTATGCAAAATACGAAAGCAATATGTCAATGGACATTGAAAATATTTGGGGTAGTTTGCAAACATTTGCACGCTCACTGAAACGCCAACGCCGGGGTGAGTAGGATAGCTGCACTATATATATTTCATATATAATAGTCGAGCTAAAATACAGTCAACAATTAAAGAGTTTTTGTCACTGGGAATGTGATCTTGCATATATACACTTCATGTTGACAACATATTATTTTCAATTAAATTGTTAAACAAGAGCTGTCTCCATAGGATGACGTATGCCCCCAATAAATGCTTTGATAGAAATTATGAGCATTTTTCGAAATCTAAATGCATTTTTCGAACCCTAAATGCGGACACTAAGGTCAAGGTCATGGGGTAAAAATTTGTGAGCGTATGGAAAGGCTTTGTCCATATACACATGCATATCAAATATGAATGTTACATCTGAAGCGACAAAAGAAGTTATGAGCATTTTTCGAAACCTAAACACAAAGTGTGACCGCCAGACAGACATCAGACAAACAGACGGAAGGACAGTGCGATCACTATATGCCCTCCTTCGGCGGCATAAAAAAGTTAATCCAGAAATGCAAACTAAGTCCCAAACTAGAGAGCGGACACCATACTTAATCCTTGAAATGCACTAAGTGACCCCGTGACCTAGTTTTTGACCCGGCATGGCCCATATTCGAGCTTGACCTAGATATTGTCTAGATACAACTTCTGACCAAGTTTGGTAAAGATCGGATAAAAAACTATTGGAATTAGAGAGCGGACAAGAAAAGTGTGACAGACGGACAGACAGTGCGAAAACTATATACCCACTTTTCTTCGAAAGGGGGCATAAAAATGAGGAGTAAAGTATACAATTGTGTTCTTTTTCTTTGCAGACTGACTTACCTATCAAAATAGTTACATAAACAAATATGTATAATTATATTGTTTATATTATGCGCATAAATAAAACCTTTGCTATTTCATGTAAAATTAATTGTAGACAGCAAAATATTGAAACAAGAAACCGTTTGAGACGGGTGATGCTCCACAAAGGTTTTTTGTCACAATATTGCACTATATATTCAGATAAAAGGAAACGTCTTGAGAGGAATAACTTTGGACAAAATAATACGAAGGATGGTTTAGCAACTTAAAAATTTCAAAGGGCCATAACTCTGTAAATAAATCATCTAATCAGAACCCACTAATAACATGAGCATCTCCTCAAGGTAGTTAAGCTTCCCATAAAGCTTCATTGTATTCCAGTCAGTAGTTGGGGAGAAATAGCCCGGACAAGAATTGCACTATATGTACAGTTTATAGAAAATTTCAAAGGGCCATAACTCTGTGAAAAATCATCCGACCATATCCGGCTTATAATATGCACATCTCCTGTTGGTAGTGAAGCTTCCCATAAAGTTTCATTGAATTCCCGTAATAAGTTGCTGAGAAATAGCTCGGACCAGAATTGCACTATATGTACAATGGAAAATTTCAAAGGGCCATAACTCTGTGAAAAATCATCCGACGAGAACCGGCTGATAATATGCACATCTCCTGTTGTTAATGAAGCTTCCCATAAAGTTTCATTGAATTCCTGTCATAAGTTGCTGAGAAATTGCTCGGACAAGAATTGCACTATATGTACAATGGAAAATTTCAAAGGGCCATAACTCTGTGAAAAATCATCTGACCAGAACCCGCTGATAATATGCACATCTCCTCTTGGTAGTGAAGCTTCCCATAAAGTTTCATTGAATTCCAGTCATTAGTTTCTGAGAAATAGCCCGGACAAGAATTGCACTATATGTACAGTTAATGGAAAATTTCAAAGGGCCTTAACTCTGTGAAAAATCATCCGACCAGAACCCGCTGATAATATGCACACCTCCTCTTGGTAGTGAATCTTTCCATAAAGTTTCATTGAATTCCGGTCATTAATTGCTGAGAAATAGCCCTGACAAGAATTGCACTATATGTACAGTTAATAGAAAATTTCAAAGGGCCATAACTCTGTGAAAAATCATCCGACCAGAACCTGCTGATAATATACACATCTCCTCTTGGTAGTGAAGCTTCCCATAAAGTTTCATTGAATTCTGGTCATTAGTTGCTGAGAAATAGCCCGGACAAAAATTGTGCACTGACGGACAGACAAAGCGGCGACTATATGCTCCCCCCCAAATTTTTTTTTGGTGGGGGGGGGGGGGGGCATAAAATGTCAAATTAACATGGATAATAGAAAATATTGTGAAATGCTTTATTTATAAATTAGAAACTAGATCACACTTCTACAATGATTGCAAGTTTCCATGACTCATTGAGGAATAAACCATGTAAAATGCTAGTTTTGCAAATTTATATAGTTATGGGAAACAACTACATTAAATTTAAATATCAAAGCTTTTTTTATAATTGTTTATGTACCGGTAAAACACCGCTTCATTCGTAAGAATGTCATTTGAGCCTAGATGAAGATAAAGCTGTTGAACATCCATCTTCCGCAAGTCTCTCAACAATGCATGGCGAAAACGATCACAAGAAGATTTGGCACCTTTGAAAACAGAGTTAGCGAATGTATGTGTAAATGAATCACGAATATACAATGAATGAATACAAAAGGAAAATGCATGCTTTGCCTCAGGATTAAAATGAAAAGTTTGCAAATACAATTCCCTACAATCTGTAAAATATTCCACACGCTTAAAATAACCATGCAAATTAGTTAGAAAACGCAATCATTGCACATCAGCAGAATAAGTTTTAACTTTATATTGATGACATACGAAGCTTAGGACTTGAAATTTGAACTGTTCAAGTATAAAGAAATGAAATAATTACATCATTTATAGAAACTATGAGTATCACGTTTAAATGGTGGCGTTTCGTGGTTTCTCAAAAATGTTTACAAAAACAGTAAACATTTAAACGACTGTTGATATCAACATAATCCATTTTAGTTCATTACGTTACAATGTTGCAAAACTTATTAAAAGCTGTTAAAAAAAGACTCGTATACATTTGTATCATGTGTTCCAGATGGCCCTTATTCACAACAGCGTAAACATAACAAAACACCATGTACGACCTAGACTTCTTGAATATTTGACACACGTCGGCACAAAGTGCTTGGGAAAATTTTCCAGCTATTTGTTGCATGATCATGCCCCGAATTGTCTTGAACATTTGACGCGCGTCAGCACAACGTGCATGAGAAAATTTTCCCGACATTTATTCATCTGCATTCATTTTTTATTTAATAAACAGATACTCGTTTTTATGTACATCTTGTTAGGTAGAAAACAATAAAAAATGTACACAGGTGTAGTCTTATTGAAGAAATGTTGGATCAATATTTATTCGTCTTTGTTATAAAATAGTACAGCATGTAAGTAGAAAACGTGTACCCAATGATTCGACAACGGCAAGAACAGTTGGTTTTAATACGACGTCATTGCGCAAATGGGTTATGATCTGAATATAATTTCTGGAAATAATCATTACTTTCAGTTTGGAAATGCGATGTCAATGACGCTTTTATAACTGACATATGGATACCGTTTAAACGGTAACCTTTTGTTTATTTCATTAATCATTTCGTTTTAACGTTTAGAAAAATGTGTACATGTGATACCATTAATAGAAACAAACCTGAAACTGTTATTACTGTTCTATACCATTTTCATTACATGTTCTCACCAGAGATTGGCAGGTATTTGACAGCTATATCGTCAGGAAGAATATCCTTAATCCGATGAACATTGGAGTCCCCAGCAATAAGGTTCACTTTTCTCCTGCACCTGAAAAAATAAAAGGAAAATGCTTCCTGACACAACGCTGCATCCTGTTCAAAAGAGCCTGCGTAATAAATCTACTAATTATAAAAAGACAAGTCTCAACAATCCAAATACTACCTTAACAATACTATTGCAACAAGACTAATAAGGACGACTAAACTTGTCTTATGTGTGTCTAACTACATAAAAAGAATATAAACAAAACAGATCAATCACGTTTTAATAAAAATAAAGGTCACACAATTTAAAAGGCACTAGTTTTCAATACTCAATAAGTATCAAAATTGCAATACACTGGTCAGTGTTCAGTGCAAATATCACTATGAACATGTCAAAAGTGTCAATTATTGCACTAGTGTGTAACACACTGTATGTGTCCAAATGCGCGAAGCACCTGTTTTTTAATAATTAGTATTAAAGTGTCACTCAAAATTGCAATCCACTGGTAAGTGTTCAATCAATGCAAATATCACATAGTCACTTTAAACACATCAAAAGCGTCAATTATTGCACTAGTGTAAAACACACTGTAAGTGTCCAAATGCGCGAAGCACGTGTTTTTAATAGATCACAAAATGGGTAATAAATCACACAGTTGAACTTAAAGTGAAAAGTAAACACAAATCCTTCGTTCACTCACACCGAGTTACTAGGACTAGGTCGCGAAAATGAATGCCATTATGAATTATACACTTTACAACGTCGAAATACACCAAATCACAATTAAAAGATAGCTATTGCAAGTTCAAAAACAAAACTGAAATATATAAGCGCCGAAATGACTTCTTGATCTCAAAACAATGTCACAAACGTATACAATACCGGATCTCAACCGTTTGAAAGCTCGTGGGCAATCAGAAGGGGAGATTTTTTTGATTTTTTTATTATTTTTTTTTTTAAATCAGAGTTTATTTTCAGGTCCTACCGGCCCCTTCATGAGGTCTTTATGGTCCGACCTGCCCCTGTGACCTTTCAGGGGAAAAAGATTAATTTTGAGCCAAAGTAGGTCAAATTTACCCCGGCTTCCCGGGTATTCGCCAAAGATATAATTTAGATCCAAATATACCAGTGCACGGTGGCCAATGAGACCTTAATGTGCACTGGTAGATGACAATTCAAAGACAAATTCTTGTCTGTACGCAGCTTTACCAAAGGAGTGCAAGCAAGCAGCTCTGCCTTTATGGCCCCTCTCGCTGTCACCGGCCGTCGTCTTCATCCCCGAGACAGTTTCCCCAGTGCGTTGAGCGTACTGAGTACCGCTGTCCCGGGGTCCCTCTATAAAGCCACCCCCTCGAAGTTCCAGGCACGCTTCATTACCTCTCCAGGAACGAAGCCTGTTCTGGTCCGCCCCGTATTTCCTCCACACTGGTGGTCTTGCTGTCCCACTATACCCGTCCCTCTACAGACGGGACCTCTGGCAGGTCTGGGTCAGCGAGCTCTCGACGATAGACAGCGGGTGACAAGTCCGCTGCATCTTGGAGAAGACAGCAATCCCAGCAGTGCGGAAGACGTCCGGCTCGAGGGTGACGGAATCAGCTGGATTTGCTGAGCCATCCGCAGAAGATCAATGACCACAGTCAATCTTCTGCAGGCGGCTCCTGGCCTCGGTCGCGACGAGCACGCTCCAGCTGCGTTTAAAAAAAAAACACATACTGACTAATGAAACCGTATTTGCATTTAAAATGGTCCCTTACTAACGATGTCCAAATTCATGAGGGATTTAAAAGTCATAAATCCTTTGAAAAGAATCTGGTATTGTACGTTATTTTTGGCGTAAAACATAGTATCGCGTCCGTCAACAATAATGTCGATGAGGTACAAAAAAGCTGCGCCGCACGATTACGTGTTTATAATTTTAATACGGCACGTGCAAAATTTCATATAAACAAAGAAGAACTGCCGGCCGTGGGTAAATCGACAACAAACTATAACGTATACGAATTATTTCTTAAATAAATTATGGCAAGTGGATCTTTAAATCCGCAATTCCAATCTGCACACTCTTAGGTATTAATGGGTTATAAGGTAGATTGTTTCTTTAAGAATATTGTGAAACTTCATATATGTAATACAATATTTACAATATCTTCCTATTTCCCCAGAATTCAATGTTGCACTCTATTTAACTGCATGACAAAACACTGTTAATTGTCGATTCTATTCTTTGTGCTTACTACTGTAACAACGGACATTATATATATTATGCTTAAAAGAAGAACAAATTATTAGTTCACATCAAATGGCGTACATTGTTAACATTTTCATTCTTATTGGATATGTATTCGTTGCAGAATTAGTAATCGTCATATCAGGTAATATTTGTGTTGAATATACAATAAGACTAATTAAGCTTCAATTAAGTAAGAAATAAAACTCAGAAACAACCTTATACACTTAAGTTCTTAACGTTAAAATATTTTGAATAAACGAGTACCAAAGCTGAGTAACGTATGCTCCGTGGTTTGCCATTTCGAATGATGGTAAAGTAATTCATATTGTGTCAAAATAAAAGTTGAATGATTCAACTATTTTAAAAGTAGTTGTCCTACACACTTGCAAGACACAAGTGTGCATGATGAAATATCGTCTTCTATCAAATTGTGCACATTAATAATTGCTTCTCGTGAAAGTCTATGTATTTCGACGATAGAGGAATCTCTTTCAACTATTGGTATTATTCTTTCTCAATACATTCGAGGCCATCGTTTGCGTCTCCAAAATATCGGTTCAAACGCCGCCATATTTACGCAAAAATAGATTAGTTACGCGAGCGTTATAGCAAACGTAACTTTACGCGCAAAAATCTGCAAACGCTACTTTATTAACGTTTTGCACTTACCTATAATTTTTAAACGTACGTAGTTCTAATTAACGGTCCCCATGACACTTTTCATTTTAGAGTTGGATTGTTACAATTCAGAACATAATTACAATTCAATGAATAAACAGTGTTACTCATAGTTATGAGTAAATTTATTATTCTCTATTCTCAAAATACTATTAAAATCTCATCATCTTTATAACCCATATCATCATCATTATCATTATCATACAAATAATAAACCAAAGACAAAATAGGAGTGAGTGCTTGTATTTGACAGGACTTTCAACATATAAATGCAAAAAACAATTCTTCTGACGCCCGTTTGTGTTGTATGTGCAATGGATATAGACCTCAACGGCACCGCTCAATTGATGAGCCTCGAGACGACTGGAAACGGTGTAACATCTTTGTTCAGGTGTATAAAGAACTGAAACGATACTATTTAAATGCTGTAGGGCATGTAATTATGAATTCTTCACATGCACATGTGTGTCATGTGAAAAAATCCAAATTTATTCATAACAATTAGACGTCATGTATATATCTCAAATAAAGAGTTACTGTTTGAATAAACTGATCCCGGCCGATGCCCAAAGTGCACACAGGACGCCCCCAATGCCCATCAATCACGCTAACTTGCTTAAATATTATAAATTAACAATTGTGAAACATTAATTTGTTCAAAGAAGCTGCTAATATCTGCAAGATTCATCCATCACCACCAATCAAGAGAAGTGTACATGACTTCACGTACACCCCATACAATAATCAGTAGTAATAAACGATTCAGGTAAAACCGCGAGCGGGATACGCAACCCTACTGCCATTTTTGTTTTCTTATTTTTAGCTCACCTGAGCGATAGCTCGGGGTGAGCTATTGTGATAACTCAGCGTTCGGCGTCCGTCCGTCCGTCTGTCTGTCTGTAAACAATTTGTAAACATCTTCTTCTACTAAACCATTGAGACAATTTCAACTAAATTTCATGTGGAGCATCCCTAGGTCATGGGACAAAAGAATTGTTAAAAAAAAATTGATCACATAATCAAGATGGCCGCCATGACCATATATGGTAAAAACCTTAAAATATCTTCTTGTCAGAAACCGCTCATCAGATTTTCAAAAAATTTCACAGGAATGACCTTTGAAGGCTCCCCTAAAAAAGTTGTTCAAAGAAATTTGATTCGTCAAAAAACATGGCCGCAGGAGCTCGTTGAACTTTGCATGTTTATTCGTTTTTGCCTATTTTGTGAAAACTTTCAAAAATCTTCCACATTTTTCATGCAATCTGTATGAAATTTGGTCAGAATGTTTATCTTGAAGAAATCTGGGTTGGGATTGTATTTGGGTCATCTGGGGTCAAAAACTAGATCACTAGGTCAAATAATAGAAAAACCTTGTATAGACAATAGAGGTTACATTTTACATCCAATCTTTATGAAATTTGGTCAGAATGTTTGTCTTGATGAAATCTGGGTTGGAATTGTATATGGGTCATCTGGGGTCAAAAACTAGGTCACAAGGTCAAATAATAGAAAAACCTTTAACAGCATAATACTTGTTTTTCACTAAGTGTATTATAATAATTTAAAAATCAGATTAAAGAGAATAAAATTTTCTTTATTATGGTTTTTATTTCATGAAAATCCATAAAGGATAAGTGTTATTAATCGTTGCTTAATTATTGAACAATGCGAAATGTCGGTATTGATTTTTTTCATGACATGCAGTCCCAGATATTAACCGATTTAAGCTGTAGACTGTGCTTCAATACATCGCCGTGTTATTGAGCTGAAAAATTGATACGCAGTCGGTCATCGAGACAAATTACTGATGTGAAAACAAATTGTACATCGTAGCGGCTTAAATAAACAATTACATCTGATTAAAGATTAAAGATTGCTGCCGATTTAAATCAATTTGAGTACTTTTTGCATATATTTAATGCCGAATGGGAAGCTGTGTTTAGACTCAAGTTGACAAAAATGGCAACGAGATACTTGCCTGTTGGATATAAGGTGAAAGATCTTGAAGGTGCATAAAATAAGTGGCGCTGGGAATGGTTACACGAGAAAGACTACGCTGTAGTCTACGGGCGTGAGGGAAATGGTTGATAAAAGTGGAAGCTTGTAAGAAAACCCTAAATTATCAGTCTTGTGGGAAGAAGGCATTTCGTTTCCACGCAGAGGACCCTAATCACATAAAGAATATAAGAACCCTCAAGACCAACCAGGTAGGGTTTTAATTTTTTTTAAACTAACACCCCGAATTTGGTCGTATTTTCTGTTGCTAAAGTTTATTGTTTAGTTTTTTTTTGCATCAAAAATCAGCAAGATAGATCTAGCAAATTTGCCAATTTTTTTATTAATAACGTTTGATTCATTGATTGTGAGCTTTTAAAATATTTTTACCTTTGAATAAAGCATAAAACAGGAAAAGAATGTTAACAGTAATTGAAAATACGATCAAATACGCCATTTTTGCTGACTGGGACAGGTCTTTTTTAGTTAAATAAAATGTTTTATTGTCCCCAACATATGAGCCCAGCAGCAAGAAATGTTTTTTTTACTTTATCTTTTTTTTAATTTCTTCAAGTTCTTCTGTCTGTATATTCTTGAAAAAAAGTATTTATTATTTAGATGCATATTGTTACAGTCATTCTGGTGAAATAAAAATTAATGTTTTAAATGATGGCTGCTCAATTAAGTAATTTGAGCAACCATTAATCTCATCAGTGTCATCTTACATGACAAATCCAATAAGTGGTTCATAAGTTGATTACACCTTTCTAATCTAATCAATATCTTGGTGGGTGTAATGTCCAGGCTTAGAGGGTGTAATGACCAGGGGTGTAACGTCCAGGGGGTGTAATGACTGGACACCAAACAAATATGGGCAACCTACTGTAGCCGGGGTTTGAGTATATAACGCAACCTGGGTTTTACGTTCCAAGCTTTTAATACTATAAAGTATAAATGATGTAAATGATGGCCTGAAACATGAATAAAAATCATGTTATAATTAACAAATGACAATTATAATAACAATTTAAATAATTCATTGTAATACATAATAATATGCAATACAATACAATTACAATTCAAGAAAATACAATTATATAAAATAATATGCAATACAATGTAATTCAAGAAAATACAATTATATAAACATAGAATAATGCACTCACCAGTGACCTCAAGACTTATTGTAGACAGTGGCAATTGGAAAAAGCCTACTACCGCTTACAAGGTTTTACAAACAAGTGACCAAATGTTGAGTTATGATTTAAAATTATATAGATGACTATGAAATCATCTCACAATAAAAGCATGCACTGTTAGTAATTAAACTCACTCATACATCACCAAGTATCTCTCACACTGAACTTTTCTCAGTCTTGATTGGGTTAGTATTGTTAAAAGGATTAGTGTCAGAGTGAATACCCTGTTACACTACCGTAACCCAAATTCGACGATGTTCTATTTTTATCGATTAAATGGATGATTATTGTCTTGGAATCATTTCAAAGTAATACAGCCGAGTTTAAAATTATTATTTTGTGCTATTTAACATTTCATTATTTCTTTAATTATTTGCTAAATATTGCTTCATGTAACCATTACATCGTCGAATTTGGGTCACACCGGGATACAATTATTTAGCATTCAAACAAAACGATTGGGATAAAACTAGGGGAACCCATGCTGAAATTTTCAATTTTAACTGTTGAGCAGAAGCCACCAAACCCAATTTTCTTAGGTGAATGTGGAGGCTTCTGGAAGCATGATTCTGTGAATATAAATGGTGACAAACATTTGATTCTGCATTTATTAAACATGTATTGTTGACTTTTTAAAGTATGTGTGAAAAATATAATAATTTGTAACGACTGTTACAGGTTTGACCGGGTTCTTCAAAAGCAACACCTGCAGTCGAGTCCATGCCAGACAGTGGGTGCATGTGAATGATTTGCCTTTTGACTAACTTTTGTGTGTTCCTTATCAAATACATGAAGATTTTCAAATATATGTGTATGTTGTTTTTTTTTAAGAAAATAGAATCACCAGAACAGGTACAGGCACCCTTTTAATGCGTCGAATCCAGGAGCTTCCAGGAGCTTCCGGGGGCCTCCGGCCCCCTTGTCCCCTGGACCCACTGAGGGCCCTGCGGCCCCCTGGCCCGCAGCTTTAAGTTCAGGATTTTCAAAATATCCAATTTTGACCCCTGCAAATGCTTTGCTAAAACTTTGGCTACAGTTTCTAAAATTTGGCTACACAAAATTCCATTTGGCTAAAAAGTTGGCTACAGAAATTTTTGGGCCAGGGGAGCCCTGTTTAGATTGTATTTGGGTCATCTGGGGTCAGCAACTAGGCACTAGGTCAAATAATAGAAAAACCTTGTGTAGACTATAGAGGTCACAGTTTTCATCAGACCTTAATGAAATAGAGTCAGAATGTTTGTCTTGTTAAAATCTGGGTTGGATTGAATTTGGGTCATCTAGGGTCAAAAACTAGGTCAGATTTAAAAAAAACTTTTGTAGACAGTAGAGGTCACAGTCATTAAATCTTTATGAAATTTGACCAGAATATTAATCTTGATGAAATCTGGGTTGGGATTGTATTAGGGTCATCTGGGGTCAAAAACTAGGTCACCAGGTCAGATCATAGAAAAACTTTGTGAAGAAAATAGAGGTCATAGTTTTCATATGATCTTAATGAAATATGGTCAGAATGTTTATCTTGATAATATCTGATTTTGGATCGTATATGGGTCATCTGGGGTCAAAAATTAAGTCACCGGGCCAATTCTAGTAAAACCTTGTGTAGATGAAAGAGGTCACAGTTTTCATCACGTCTTAATGAAATTTTGTCAGAATGTATTAATTAATGAAATTTGGCTTGGGATTGTATATGGGTCTAATAAAATTTAAGTTTATGAAGCAAGGTTAGTCAGGTGAGCGATTCAGGGCCATCATGGCCCTCTTGTTTCTTTTAATGGCAGGGGGACGTATGAGGACCCATGGCTCGAGATCGGTGTCTAGGTGCCTTCATCACCTCCCGAAACCTCTAATTTTAGAGAAATCTACAAATAAGCAGCTATTATTATACTGTAAACATTAAGTATTATTTAGTAAAAAATCTAATTAAAACATTATCAATTTCATTGCGCAAATTAACATAACAAACAAACATCAAAAGCATCCCGCACACACCCCGGACATCAACATAAAAACAAACAAATCACTCAAACCATAAAATCCATAAAGCACCTAAAAAGAATGTTGATAAATCATAAGTATTCCAAGAAATATATAAATGCATATGACGAACAGCTATATTAAACCGACTTCAACATCTAACCAGTCACACCAAAATGAAAATATTAAGTAATCGTACAATAAGAATGTCTTTAAAATTAAACGTTCATTACGAAAGACAACAAAAAATAATAACACTGAAATTTAAACATACCAATATTTCAATAAATATGCTGGAGGTACTATTTCCAGGAAGTGAGAGTTTCGAAAAACATGACACCCATAACTTAAAAAACCTCATTCAAACACAATATTAAGTAAAAAATGAGTCAAAATAATCAAGAAAACTTAGCTGCTTCAGACTTAAATGAAAATACACCCATCGTCTTTCCCAGTAAAGGAATCGGTTTGTGTTAAGATCCCATCTCACATGGACTAAAAACCGAACTGAAAATATACTTAATATAGACTTTATAATTGCAAAATTATAAACATAAAAGCAATGTAACCAATTATTTAACCAAACATTTGCTCATTAAGGGCGGGCGGGCGGGGTTATCACCCTTTCGTTTTCTTGTTCCATAACGTTTGCCTGTCAAATACACCCTCGAATGGCGATTCAATAGATGTGCAACTCATATATACCCCAAAACAAAAAACTCGTGCGCTTTCGCGCTAAAACATGCACACAAAACCCGTGCATTATTCGCGCTAAACCATTACCATAATCTCTCTTCTAAATAACACGTAATAAACCATACTATACCGTATTTATCAAACCGAGAATAATTTGATTTACTGTGTTATTTTAGTCGAAGAAAAAACATAATAACCTTGTACATAATAATTACAGATTGACCTGTTAAGGATTATACATTTAACTGTTTTTACAGTATGTCCTTCTATCAATCCACCGTGTCAAGGCAACGTGAGCTTGGTTTACGGCACGTACAATGGTTCTGAAGCGTCTTTTACATGCGCTAAAGGTTACGCCATCAATGGATCCGACGTCATAGCGTGTAAAAACCACACTTGGAGTGCACCGGTTCCCGTCTGTCTTGTTTTGGGTAAGAGGACCGCATATAAGATAAATTAAAAAAAAAAAAAAATTGCAATAGGGAGTCTTTTATTTCCTCGTTTGTTTCCTCGTCGAGGGCATCCCTTACCTCAATACGTGCATAGTCTTACATGATAAATAATACAGTAATATATTTTTGAAAGAGTTTTGCATATTGAGGAAGAAAAAACAAGGACAATAAACCACAAAAGTTTCAGAACATATATACATGTGAAATGCATAACCTATTATACTTTTAAAAATTTGCAAATGAAAAGTTGATACGTAGAGTAAAGCGTAATATAATAAACTTAAGCTGTTGTTTGGAAGTTCACTGATCTCTCTTACAAGGCACAACCAATTGATTATCTTATCAGGAACTTATATATTTTTTAATTTGTTATATGACAGTTGTTTTTACTGCTCTTCAGGCCATAAAAATAGTTTATTTTTATGTTAGGCATACATATTTATCGTTAAATATATATATTTGGTACATACAGCTATTAATTTTTTATGAACTTCCAAGAATAAAAATTCCAAAATCAGAACATATTGACACATCTTTGACAGGTCTCAACATTTTTAGTTAATTGTCTTTAAGTCTTTTCATCATATGCGTTGCAAAAAAAAAATTGTGCTCTTTATATTCATCATAAACATACTTGAATTTGCTTCTTATTGTTGATTAATTATCCTTGCTTGAAACCATAGTTTTCTGTACTAAAATAAATTACTCTTTACCAAAACCTATGTTTATTCTTGCTCTTGATTTTCAAAATATTCGCATTTCTTTTTGCATTTTCGAAATTTATTTAAAAAGAATTATATATATATAAGTATGCTGTTCATATAATAGAATTCACTGTATACACAGTATTTTAAATAGCAAGAGATTGCTGCGGGGCAACCAGAACGTTTTGATAAGTGAATGTAGCTTTTTTCTGTAAATAATTTTTAACTGTAGTTACAATACCACTCATAGTGGTTAAAGATCTGTTTTCTTTTAGATCTTTCAATAAAATGTTTAGACTTGGCTAGGATATCTTTGACAAATCTGTTCATTCTCTTACACAGAGCTTTGAAAAATATAGGCGCATTACCAAGTTTACAACTTTTATTGCAAACAAAAGCATAATTAAAATTTCGTTTGTGTTGCTTATTACCAAGGGGTCTGTAAACAATTTAAAAGAATTCAACACTCCAACCGTCGTTTTAATCAGTTTTTGTATCACTTTAATTGAGCATTTTCAAAAGTTAAACATTTTTATGTCCCCCACTATAGTAGTGGGGGACATATTGTTTTTGCCCTGTCTGTCTGTTGGTCTGTTGGTCTGTTGGTCTGTCTGTCTGTTTGCGCCAACTTTAACATTTTGCAATAACTTTTGCTCTATTGAAGATAGCAACTTCATATTTGGCATGCATGTGTATCTCATGAAGCTGCACATTTTGAGTGGTGAAAGGTCAAGGTCAAGGTCATCCTTCAAGGTCAGAGGTCAAATATATGTGGCCAAAATCGCTCATTTTATGAATACTTTTGCAATATTGAAGATAGCAACTTGATATTTGGCATGCATGTGTATCTCATGGAGCTGCACATTTTGAGTGGTGAAAGGTCAAGGTCATCCTTCAAGGTCAGAGGTCAATTATATGTGGCCAAAATCGCTCATTTTATGAATACTTTTGCTATATTGAAGATAGCAACTTGATATTTGGCATGCATGTGCATCTCATGGAGCTGCTCATTTTGAGTGGTGAAAGGTCAAGGTCAATGTCATCCTTCAAGGTCAGAGGTCAAATATATGTGGCCCATATCGCTTATTTTATGAATACTTTTGCAATATTGAAGATAGCAACTTGATATTTGGCATGCATGTGTATCTCATGGAGCTGCACATTTTGAGTGGTGAAAGGTCAAGGTCAAGGTCATCCTTAACAAGGTCAAGGTCATCCTACAATGTCAAACATCATATAGGGGGACATTGTGTTTCACAAACACATCTTGTTTTATATTTACTATCTAACCAAAAATGATTGCTAAGTTTCCGTTGCTGCGTATGTATAAATTATTTAGCCATGATATCTTTATTTTATGTGAATATGTAATTATTCAAGTTTAGACCAGGGACCTATAGGCGCCTGTTTAGACCGACCTTATCGTCTTCGTGTTCAAGAGTCTGACTGTTGATCTTATGTGGTTTATGTTCACACACAAGTTTTCCTCAGTCATGTTCATATGAATAATTGATCATTATAATAAATAATTATAGTAAAACAAAGAGAACAGTTTTGTTAAATTGGTGACTTTTTTCTAATTTATAAACAGACAAACAATATCGTTTTTTAAAATGTTCATTTTATTATTAGTGTATTTCAGAAATTTAGTATCGTTAAAGAGAGAAATGTAAAATTGGTAAAGTTCCCATCCATATTTCTTTGTTTACAAACTGAAGAGCTTTATCAATGAAAAGATTGAATGAACCTAAATAATATCCTTTATAAGACAATTTAAAGATCCATACACACTCAAAATCAAAATCAACGAATACTTCGACAAATAAAGTTAACACACACAAATTCAGTGTTCATTATAGTAATAGCCCAATTTTCAACGCTAAGGTGGTCTGGTAACATTGATCCAACGAGATACAAAATGCTCGTTTTTATTTTTGAGTAGGACAATGTATTCCATTTGAATTTCCCGAGACGAAAATATGATATGACTTGACTTTGGTTGTTGATGGATTTTAAATAATGTGTGTTTAATGAAAACGTTCAGTTGTGCTTGTTGCAGTGTATTTGTGCGTCGCCAAGTGCATCTCCTAATATCTCCATGAGATTCTTAAAATGTTCTAATAAAATTCCGGTTTTTAATTTCATTAAAATTAACCGTTATTGTGTTAATAGTATTATTCATTGATTTGTAATTGCAGTTATACATTGCAATATTTACGACAAGGTTAAAATATCAGGACAGAATGAAGCCGTCATTTCGAAAAAGATCAATAAATAGGTGCATATTTTCATTAAAAACTATGATAATCTACATCCGAATCATAAACACAAATGAATGAATGCTGAAATCGCACATGAATACATTCAAGCTATGAGATTTTTACTCGGGTCATAGTTCACATCTTGATTTTAAAAATCAAGTTGTGTTATTATTTAAAAAGCGCTTCCTCTAGCATTTTATAATTATAATGAGATTACGTAGTCCATCCAAAATCAATAAATGTTCTGTAAATGTTTTGGCCGATTTGTATCTTGTTAGTAATATTTGTTGTTGTTTTTTCTTTGAGGAATGTTGAAATCATATATTCTTTTCCAGGTGAATTTTATGCCTCGTTATTTTAAGGAAAAAGTTTTAACACTGTTTATATTGTTAATTAATGTATGTCACTTAATTGACAATAACAACACAATCATATAAAAAACCGACTGAATGCCCAACGTAAACTGCAATTTTCACTACTTAATCGTTTAATCGATTCAACATACATCCCTGGCACCGGCCAATAGCACATTATTATACAATGCAACGTTGCTGGATGTGGCTGCAGGCTATAACAATAGAATTGTCACCATGCTTTCGAACTTATGTATCGCGACACCATATCTGTGTAAACCCCGAAGACGACGTCCAGTGGAAAGCGTTAGGGAACACGATATTTTTACTTTTTACACTGTAAAAACATAATTCTTTCTCAATCTGTTAGAACTATTTCTTTCTCTTCACAATTTCTTCTTCATACCTGCATATGCCCCATACAAAACGACAAGTGTTGCAAAGTTATGTTGCCTTTGCTTTAAGCCACTTTAAAAGAACTTGCCTCAGAATGTTGTCATTTTTTACTTTGGTAATATTACATTATTGTGTGATTAAATTGCAATTCAATCGAATGTTTATTCTCAGTTATTGCTGTTTAATTTAAAGTACAATTATATTAAGAAGAAGTTTATTTACACATTCAAAGCATAGTGTGAGGATCGGTATGCCTTTCAAACAATTAAAACCCCAACGTTGTATTTATATTAGCGGGTGGAAGGATGTGACTCAATAAATAGTAATTTTGGATGTATTTCTGTCTTGTGTATTTTTTATGTCGCCAATTGTAGACCTTCCCTGATATTAAAGGGATTATTACTGGTCTGAGTTTGAGATTTTGCGCGAAGTTAACCCGTTTTTTAACCCCGCAATGCTTTGATTTGACAGTTTTAAGGCGGCGACCGCAGTTTTAATTAATTTGCTAAGTTCGTTTTGTATTTTTCGTGTATTGTAATTCAAACTAGAGGGCATTTACAGTAATTTATCCCATGCCTTTCTTCTAGAATTTCATTGTCGAGGGGGGGGGGGGGCGGGCGCATGCTTATAAGGGAGTTGACTGGGTTTAAATGAAGTAAGTTGGAACTGACTTGCAAAATGGCGTCCTTTTGATAATTTTCGCTAAGGAATGACTTTTTTTTTAACTCGGTAAGCCACTTTATATAATATTTCCTTAAAATGAATTCTCACTGTCGGCTCTAAGGCGAATGCGTTTCCATCGGTGTTTTGTTTGAAGTCGTAGACGTCGGAATAACAAAAAAATGAAGGAAACCCGTCAACAAATGCATATGCGTAGCTCAAGACCGGCATGCGCACTTGCACAGTCTTGTCAGGGGCTACGCGTTCCGTTATAAAAAGCAAGGTTTCGTGATATCTTCCGAGTATCATCCTCAGTATGCATATCCTGACCAGACTGTGCGAATGCTGACAGCATATTGCATTAGTCCCATTTTCGCATGGCGCGTTTAAAAAAATCTCATTATGACTTGTAAATGGAACATCAAACCACAGAACCAACGATATAACATTGAACTCAAACTGTGTTATTTAAAGCAAACTGACACATGTCGGTAGCCTATTCTGGCTTGCAGGAAAGATTTTCAGACACACATGTGTGGCTAGATAATTACACGATTTCACTTATATATATCATGGCCACTAAACTATTTCGGTAGTTTTTCTCACAGTGCAAGACAAATGGCATTTACCGATAGGTTTTCATTAATTTCTTACCCTGAAATTTGTGCATTTTGATATCTTGAAAGCAGTTCTGTGTTATCAACATAAGGCGTTTATTTATAGTACATTCCGTCTTCCCCTGACGATTTACTGACCAAGCACTGACCCTGCAAGTCTATGGGATGAAATTTAACGGCAAGGCTTAATTGTACCTTGGCCAAAATATGCACATGCACAAAGTAGTCCGCATTTTCCTACACTGATTAGTCTTACATCTTGTACTACAAAGACGCGGTGATGTTGCTAATGTTCCGGTTGATAATGCTTAAATCAGCCAATGGCATGAATTGAGTGTTTTCATTCCGGTCTGCTGGCATTATGTAAAGGTCATTTCTCGTGAAATGCCTATTTTAACAGCTACGTCGATAAACCGGTTGCTGCCCTAACGTTGAGTAATATATCAGATTCCGCACGAATAAACAAACGGCTCGGCGAGCCTCGCCATTCTTTTATTCTAAACCTCACCCTTTTATATTACCCAACGATAGGGAAGTAACCTTCTATTATCCATTTACTGGCGGTAATGTTTTAAAGTGAAGCGGAACTTTTGTCATGCGTTTGATTAAGGACGACTGAATTGTTGTATCGTCACGATCCTTAAATCATCACAAGAATACGTACGTTTGATGCGGAAGATAAACGACAATTACACGAACGCTTGCATCAACGCTCACGGATCCTCCAAACTGATCGTGTGACGTAACAAGTTTAATATCATATTAAATATTAGTATACAAAATATTATACGCATTTGAAAATTATCAAAAGCAGAAATTCATTTGGCAAAAATTCCACATATGCTTTGGAGCAGTGTCAGTATTTAATCAATGCCGATCTAATTATGAAATGCCTAAGCTAATTGAAGATACATGCTGGAGAGCGATACCAGTTGATAATACAGAATAACACACAAAATTAATTACTAACTGCTTATCTCACTAATAGGACATGTCTCGGGTGTTGTAAGATTTCATGAAAATAGCGGACTACCATCCGTATTTGGCATATCATGTTACTTAGCTACATTTGTGCATGTAGTTGTGCACAAGATCCCATCGGAAATCGACACGTCAGCAATGAAAGTTCCAATGTATATTAATACACTGTTCGTCAATAGTGGGAGGTTAGTTAGAGAGAGCAAGAGACCGCCGAACATTACGGTCGCACAATTTGTTATTGTCATGGGACTAATAGGCCTGTACATTTAACTTACAATTAAGATCATTTTACGACAATTGGAAACGTTGTGTTGAACTTAAATCAATAGAAATAAATCGTTATGAACACTGAGAAGGACTTGTATATGTTTATTATTATGTGTGTCAAAGACTATGTCACAACCGGTTTTCGCTTATCTGACATTATGTGTTGAAATACCGAGTAAAGTGTTTCAGGCCACATTCAAACAAGGATCGCTTTCACTAAAATCTCAGATTTTAGCGTCTGACTATGCCCAATACAAATCATATTATACTACTTGTAGTATACTACTTGCATTCACTGAAATCTCGAAAAAACACATTTGTATATGGTACATGGCTTTATAATATTTTGTAGCTGTGTAATGTTTAAGATTGCGAGCTACCACCTTTGCCCCCAAATGGATCAGTTCGGCTGATTTCTGGAACGACAACCTACGGAAGCGTAGCTGTTCTTGCGTGCAACACTGGGTTCGAACCTGGCCTCCCAGAATACAGCTACTGTGACGTTGACGGATGGACCAACAGTACCATCGAATGTCAAGTAAAATGTAAATACATAGTATCAATACTATTTTGAAATGCTTTAACAAAAATTGTTCGTACCAAAGGGTGGAAACAGATTTTTCAAAACAATATTTGTTATTGTAAACTACGAAATGCCGTAGGAGCACTAATTTTTGCGTATAAACACGTATTTATCATGCATTAAACACTATCAATCAATGTACATTTAATGTTTGTCTAGCATACCACATACCAAAGTGCCCGGCTGTTGATCCGCCTAGCAATGGTAATATAAGCTTCAGTAACGGTCCATTCAATGGCTCAGTGGGGACATCCGGATGCAAGGAAGGTTACAAAATAAGTGGAAATCAAACCATAACGTGTAGTAATGGCACTTGGAGCGGACAGACACCTGTATGTGAACTAATCGGTAAGTTAAATGCTTAAAGTTTCTTAAAGAGGTATTTGGAAGTCGTCATGGAGATGATAATGGTGTATCTAGACGCAAAAATATCAAACAATACATTATGTAAATGTGTTTTAAAGGTTTTGTTCAAATGTTACTCTTACATATATCAGGACGATACACACCGATCTCATATCGTTTAGTGTTCTTTTCCTGAAGCATCGTTCCGATAGGATTTCATGCCGGAATTTACAAGCTGAACATTAATTTTAACTACTATTTATACACTTAAGGTAGCGCACCCAAAAATGCAATCTGCATGATTCGTTTTTTCAGCAGTATATCACCCAATTTAGCCATAACGTTGTTTTAATTTTAATAATTGAAGAATGGGCATAAAAATTACAACATATTTAACAATAAACTTAACTTATATGCTATATTAAATCAAAATACGTTAGAACAGAATAAAACGCGTCGCAAAAAGTATGCGTTGTCGGGAGGATTCGAACCTGCGCGGGAAGATCCCAAAAGATTTCAAGTCTATCGCCTTAACCACTCGGCTACGGCAACTTTACACAGGCTCTTCAATCTTCGAAGAAATCGCGGGAAATCATTATGGGTGCGCTTCCTTAACACATACAACGTGATATATGAACATAAACAGAGGGGGTAATCACGTGACAGACAAGATGGCGACGTCCATGCCGAGGCAGGTATTTTTCGTCGTTTTATACCCTTTATTAGATGAACTATTATTTTGTATTCCGCTCATTTTCCAGCCATATTAGGAAGAAAGTTACTGGCTTTTATTTCATAGTAATATTCGTTCTATATCTCGACTTTACTCAGTGCGAAATTTCTTAGCGGGATGAATTAATTAAGGCTCCACTAAGAAAATATGCGGGGAGTAAAGTCGAAATTTAAAACGAATTTTAATACGAAATAAATGCTAATCAACTTTTTACTGATATGGCTGGAAAGTGAGCGTCATTTAAAAAATAATCAGAAGTAATAAAGGGTATAAAACGGCGAAAAATAACTGTCTCGGTGTGGACGTCGCCATCTTGACTATCACGTGATTAGCCCCTCTGATAAAGAATGCTAGGTTAGATTTGAATACAGATGCGTTTATTTAGCACGTTTTTCCAGTAAATTCATGTGAAATTACTTTGCTACAGGAAATTGGTTTTGACTGATCAGACGTCATGTATATATTGTGCCACATATAAAAATAGCTTAGAATCAACCAATTACGTCATTTATTGTAACATATGTTTCTAGACTGCGGATCGCCAGTTCCTACTCCAAAATCAAATGTGAAGTATGGTGAGACCAAAGTCGGCAGCAAGGCGGTAGTGGATTGTACAACCGGATATGAGATAAACGGTGCCACTGATACGATGATGTGTAGACAGAACGGCACTTGGGGTCCGGAAATCACGTGCTTTAAAACAGGTCTGTTACAATGCGTCTAATTCATTTGTTAAAAAAATAAGTTTTAAGAAAAAGTAGTGTGCTTGCAGCATTGAATTCATAAACGGTACTGGTCATGCGGTGAGTATTTAAAAACACTGATTACCGTAACTTTTAAACGTGCTGTTAAGACAACGCTTGCGCTTTGTTTTCTTAACAAAGTTTGTAACTTTCATGGTGCCGAACGAAGCTATATCAAATACCATAACAAGTCTAAAATCTTCCATTTGTTTTACAGGATGTACCGACCTTACAGCTATAAACAACGGCAAATACACTTTCTACGCCGACAAAATCCGAAACAAAACAACGGTCACGTTGGCGTGCAACATTGGGTACACTTTGTCCGGGGTCGACTCGTCTGTTTGCGATGGGTCCTGGAGTAAAATCGGGATATGTGAAAAAATAAGTACAATGGATTCTTAACGTAATGCGTTTAAAAAGAGTTGTCTTTGACACTTTAAATACGACCATTTGACAGATGTTTTGATACATCCATTCTTGCCTTTTTATTAAGATCGATGCCTTAACGATTAGGCTAAGCCACACCATATGTGTTATATTTTGTCAGGATGTCCTACCGGAGATTTCATGACAATTCCAAACGGGGCAATCACACTTAACGCGAAAGACGTCAACGACTACGGATCCACGGCTATGGTTGCGTGTAACGTCGGGTACGTCTTAATGGGAGAATCCATCACAACATGTCAAGCGGATAAGACGTGGAGTGCTCATGGATCGTGTCAAAAATGCAGTAAGTACGCTTTCAATTATGATCAACTAGTTAATAACATATGCCCCTTTTAGAACGGATTTAATTCAAACGTATAATATGGGTCGAAGTTTGTATCAAGTATGTGTTCTTGATCGATACTAGTTATACAAACTATTAGTTTTGTTTTCAATCGCAACCACCTGTTTAAACTATGTTATGATTTGTTAAACTTCTCCAGAGCAAGTTGAATTTATAGAAAGCATGTTTTGAAACTGGTTTGAAAATATCGCCAGTAAATTCTTCATTGACAAATTTGCCAGAATAAACAAATCAAAATCATCGTTTTGGGGACAATTTTCTCATCGTGTTTCAGGCACTCCAATGGAACGTACTGGCGATTATCCACATGCAGATACCATTTCCGGCGCTAGTGTAGGAGGACTTATCGTCGGAATTATCGTTGGCGTCGGTTCGACGGTTGTCTACATGAGGCGGAAATCTCCTGTACCCAAATCCGGTCCAATAAAAGCGGAGACTGCTCAGCGTGAAGATGAGAGTGGCCAGATCCAAATGACAGGTAAATGCAAGTGCTGCTACATGTTGGGTTCGAAAGTCAGCTGTTATAAACTCTTATCACAGATCAGAGTTTCCTATAGTGATTACTTTCTATGCAGTGACGCCACTAAGGATGACGCAGATGCTTATATATGAGATATTTGTTGGTTTTGGTACAATTTGGATGTAAAATAACGAGTGATATTTAGAAAAAATTATAATGTTTACGACCGGCACAGCCACGAGCGAAAATTTTGCTTTATATGTTAAATAGTGAATTGAAATCGATAATCTTACAAAAATTAACATATTTTCTTTGTATTTTATACTTGTTCCTCCTTTTATTACCAGTAGATTAATCTGGAGTATTTTGAAGGAATAATAACGCCGTGATGTAAAAATAAATTAAAATAATAATATTTCACAATCGAACCGTCAATATCATCGGTAATTGTCACTGTTGTTAAGACTGTATTTGGATATCTTAATCACTGAACTTACTAAATAATTCAAGAAAATAGTTAAATAATAATGGATATTCAGCATACTGTATTTTGGACTTTTTATTTTACAGATCGAAATAAACCAAAGAACGAAAAACAACAGAAAAGCAGGTATGTATAATTTGTCCATAGAGAACGATTGTTTAGTGGCCACTATCAGTAAGACCAAATTATGTCTTACTCCTCAAATGTTAAATACATGTAGTTCATAGCTGACTCGCTTGTTTATGCAAGATATGCACAGCATAACGGCTATACAATAAATGAAGTCAACTTAAACTTTTGGAATAATGCTTTTTAAGGTCATCAGTCAACTGATCTTAAAGTGGTTCGTTTACAGGTTTTTTCTATGACAATATAGTTGAGAAAAGCGCAATCACAGATTGATCTTAGTTTCACTAAATTAATATTTATGTTTATTTTGACAGCAGGCGTTTGAAAGAATAGCTGCCGTTCAAAAACCCCATTTTTAATTCTGTATTGTGAAGGTTATTAACTTTTTCATACATGCAAGTGACTGTTCTAGTTGTGAATCGTTTTTGCAGGGCAAATGACGAATCTCGTGAAGTTGTCAACCCTTCATATGAACCTGTAGGTATGTTTTCGCAGCATATATATAACAGCATAAAATGAGTGTGTGTGCAGGTAAGTGCAGTTGATTGCATAAAACACATCGGAATTTTGGCATTTTATATGTAAAATTCACCTCGTTGTATGTATCATGTACGTGTTTTAGGTCAGGATTTAGCGGGGGATCGAACAAGCGACCCCTCATTATTGCACCACTATTTGAACACTTGATCCCGGAACAAAATAGCATTGTGTCAGTCTTTATAAACAAAGCGCTAGGCACAGCAGGATTCATAGGTCTGATAATACGAACGTTTAAAGTCATGGGTCTGATAATACGAACGTTTCAAGTCATGGGTCTGATAATACGAAAGTTTAAAGTCATGGGTCTGATAATACGAAATTTTCAAGTCATGGGTCTAATAATACGAAAGTTTCAAGTCATGGGTCTAATAATACGAAAGTTTCAAGTCATGGGTCTGATAATACGAACGTTTCAAGTCATGGGTCTGATAATACGTAAGTTTCAAGTCATGGGTCTTATAATACGAAAGTTTCAAGTCATGGGTCTGATAATACGAAAGTTTCAAGTCATGGGTCTGTTAATACGAAAGTTTCATGTCATGGGTCTTATAATACGAAAGTTTCAAGTCATGGGTCTTATAATACGAAAGTTTCAAGTCATGGGTCTGATAATACGAAAGTAACAAGTCATGGGTCTTATAATACGAAAGTTTAAAGTCATGGGTCTGATTATACGAAAGTTTCAAGTCATGGGTCTTATAATACGAAAGTTTCAAGTCATGGGTCTTATAATACCAAAGTTTCAAGTCATGGGTCTGATAATACGAAAGTTTCAAGTCATGGGTCTGATAATACGAAAGTTTCATGTCATGGGTCTTATAATACGAAAGTTTCAAGTCATGGGTCTTATAATACGAAAGTTTCAAGTCATGGGTCTGATAATACGAAAGTAACAAGTCATGGGTCTTATAATACGAAAGTTTAAAGTCATGGGTCTGATTATACGAAAGTTTCAAGTCATGGGTCTTATAATACGAAAGTTTCAAGTCATGGGTCTGATAATACGAAACGTTTCAAGTCATGGGTCTGATAATACGAAAGTTTCAAGTCATGGGTCTGATAATACGAAAGTTTCAAGTCATGGGTCTGATAATACGAATGTTTCAATGCATAGGTCTGATAATACGAAAGTTTCAATTCATAGGTCTGATAATACGAAAGTTTCAATTCATATGTCTGATTATGAGGAAATTTCTTTTCGTTATCTGATTATAATAAAGTTTAAAACGGTTTGGCAAACGTGCCAGATATAATATATATATATATATATATATATATATATATATATATATATATATATATATATATATATATATATATAAGAAATAGAAAACCTCACTGAGGGCCCTATGGCAGAATAGTTACCAGCCAGGCAGCCCCAAATAGCCGAAGGCTGAGGTCCATATACCATTTGGGGCTGCCTGGCTGGTCACTATTCTGCCATTGGGCTTGAAGTGAGGTTTTCTAATTCTTATATTATACTGAACATTTTTGTGCAGATAAATGTCAATAGAAATATTAAAAAATAACACAATATAAATTCCATCTTTTTCAGTTACTAATTATTATATGTACCTTATTATTGTTGTGCGCGAGTTATCTCCCTTAATTAGTTGGACACGGAAAAAATCGCTTCTTTATACAAAATTCATTTTTATTGTAAAGCATTTCATATATTGAGATACAATTTATATAGAGATAACTACTTATATCACAGTCAACATGTTGCAAAACATTGATATCAAATATAGCATTTAATTTATGTATTTGTTAACATGTGATTAATAATAAAAAACACACACTCGTGACCTTTAAAACGAATCGTGATTATAAATAATATGTATATTATTATTGTTGTACGCGAGTTGTCTCCCTGCGAAATTTGGACACAGAAAAATTCGCTTCTTAAACAAAACTCATTTTTATTGTAAAGAATTTAACATATTGAGATACATTTTATAAAAAAAATATCTGCTTTCATTACAGACAACATGATGCAAAACATTGGTCCCAAATATAGCATTTAATTTTTGTATTTTTTAAGATATGATTAATAATAAAAAACACACACTTGTAACCTGCCAAATTACTCGTGCGTTTACCCTAAGAATATAAGGCGAAAATCATTGCGTTCTAAAACTTACACAAATGTTACAAATAACTAACATTCTAGCGGGCACTATTACATGCGCGTGCATCTTTACAGGACACTATTCAAAATTCAGGGCACTATTCAAAATAGCGCCCGCTGACTATGCGCGCGCATCTTTACAGGGCACTATTCAAAATAAGGTCCTGTAATTCCTGTGAAGTTTATATACGCAAAGAAGAAACAAATTTATTAGAGGTATAATATATATGTATATATATAAATATAAATATATATATATATATATATATATATATATATATATATATATATATATATATATATATATATATATATATATATATATATATTTATATAGACATTATGTAGACATTATGCCTCGTGTGAAAAACGTTACTCGACCACTACTATACTATCGTTATGCACATGTTTATCTATTCAACTATCAAATACCAAATAAATGTATGTGCACAAAATCACGGAAGTTGTTCATGTACATCCAAAGTTACTTACAGTGTAACTAAAATTTCCGCAATTGAACTCAGGGCCAAAACTGTCCAATATCTAAGCTCGCGACCGCATATTTTAGAGATAAACAACGCATTGTTTAAAACGAGAAAATATACATTTTAATGCTTTGAAATTACATTCAAAATAATATTGTAATTGTTAGCATTTTCTGTATTCCGTTCATTATTCTACAAACTTTATTTTTAAAAAAGGTCGACTCTGGAAAAACCACATTGCAACATAATTTATTTAACTTTCTTTAATGTTGTATCGATGACATGTGCTGGTATTTGTGAATTACCGATATTGTTTAAAAAAGGGTTATAGAACAAATATTCTTACCAGTAAGGGAGTCTAGAGTTTAAATGTATCGTCCATATGCTGTATATAAGTTATATTTCTTGAAAAGATCATTTTAAATATATTCTATTATATTCACCATAAGCTTAATATGTTCTTGTTCATACTGTAAAACCGCTTACCAATGTAATCGCCTGCAAAAAAGCCTTAAAGTAACACGTATGAGTTATATAAAACATCAACAAATATTACAAAATTTCACAAAGGTGACGTATGAAACAAATAATTCCAAGTAGAACAGCATGTACAAAGTATTCCAATTTGCCGCGTTGTCCGTCCGTTCGTTCGACCCGGTAACAACTGGTGAGGATTCAAGGAAGCTTGTGTGAAACATGACATTGATAGGAGGCTTCATGTCCTTGGGGATTCGTGCACTAATCCAGGACTTTTCATCCAAATAGTTTTGTTTTTAGCGTTAAATACGCGTTAAGCTTTACAATTCCATATCTCAATAAACTGTTGCCAGAATTCACTGAAACGTAAGCTTTGAAAAAAGTGTTAAAAAGGTGTAAAATTCGAAGTTTAGAACAGGTTGTAATTGATGTTGGTATACACTCTAGGATATAAGTTTGCTCTTTGTTCATCTGTCAGAACCCCCCCCCCCCCTATCCCAAGTTGATCAGCTTAAGAGAAAATAGTCGAAACGTATATGAGATGTGATGTGATATTAGTGTTAGTTCATCCGGTCTATTGACAGTAAAGTTATCCAACTTCTCATTTGCTATTGCATAAGGTAAAACTTCTTACAAAGACAGCTACAATAAACACTGAATTCTTTAATTCATGTAATAAGTGTGACGTAGTTGCACAAATGTAATATTATATTAATGTAAAAGTGTATCATATGCCATTACAAACATTAATACGTCAAACAAATCAATCTAGAAAACAAAAAAGTAATGGGTCAATCCCTATATCATTAGTTAGTATTAGAAGCTCCATAATTTATTTCATAACCTCTATTGCATACCACATGCAACTCGTGTTTAGCTCAATATATTGTTGACCGGCGTAAACTCTTTGAATGCATTAACTAACATATGTTTATAGACCTTATCATATTAAAAGCAAATAAATTTGTTAAATTGAGTTCAGCCCAGATTCAGGGAGAGGCGAAGTTCGGAGTTGCTTTTAGCAGTTACCTGGCCTCCCGTTTGAGGGTCCAATCTGTATTGTTTATCTGGCTCGATAATAAACACAATCAATTCTTCTCAAAAGAAATACATGACATCAGTACTTATTAAAGGGAGCATTTAACAGTGTAATATTGTTTTTCGACGCAGTTATAGCGTGTATAAAAGCTAGTAAAAACGTTTAGAAAAATGGTATCAGATCATCCACGAAATTTGATTGTCAAACAAGTATTCATTTCGCCTGTACCTTTGAACACCCATTTCGGTGTCGGCGTTTAATTTGGTCGGTATGAATTTAATTCAATTAAAACGTGTTTGATTTATGGTAATATTAAAAGAAAGTTATTTTGTGTATTTATTGTTCTTCGGTCATTTATATGCATACACTGATTCCATATTGAAAATATTACATCGTTTATACTCACTTTATAATTGCGTAGACAAATTGTGTTAACTTGGTATGTTAAACACATGGTATAATATGAATATAACGGAAAATACGGAGTTAATTTGAAATCTAAAATTTAAAGGGTTTCAAAATTATATGCATTTTATTCTTCAGACATTATTACGACGAAGTAGACGAGAACCAATAAAATCCTACAGCCTATAGCAAATATGCGATTCGTGGCCATAAAAGCATTACAACATATGTGTTTTGCATGAAGAGGAATAGGAATATGTTGGTCTAAACTGCAATTATTGGAAAGATACGAAATAAAATGAAAGCAGCGTCAAATGCGCGCACTGACATGGAGCAATATTGGTTCCATATTGAATAATACACATTTTCAACAGGCGCGGACCGATTAAAAGGACTTTACAAACATCAAACAGTAATGCACGAATTCCTCCGCATTAAACGTAGCGCAATTTGGATTATGATTTTACAAGATGATATATACAGCCGTAAGTGTCCAAATAAATAAAAAGTCTATGCTCACCAATCTTTAAATGTGAGCTTATATGCTTTCTTTAACAATTAGTATCAATATGCATGTAAAACTGTCTGCTTACAGCAGACGCCCAATATTGCAATACTTGTGCGTTTTTATATGTAGTTTTTTTTTAATATTAACTTTGAACATTGTAATTCTAGTTAAGCAAGTGTAGATCAAAATCGAAGAAGTGCGTGAGACCGCGTGCATTTCCGTTCATGTGTTATTTTATAATGGTATTGATTTTGTTGTATTTCAATGTTTGTTTTGTGCACGTTGAATTAATCATGTGTTGTTTTGCTTAGTTTAACTATTGATGCGTATGATACAAATACTGTGTCCAGTATGATTTACCTTTTCGAATAAATACTATAGTTTGATTATAATCGCCTTTATTAAAATATCATAACACATCATTTAATGTATAGACTGTGCTTTTTACGTTTTATTGATTATTTTATAATACGAATATGAATCATTTTTATTATAATATTTTGTCTCATTAGCGTTGGATTTTATTGTTGTGTAGGCGTGAACGCTTATGTATTGCATTTATGGAATAAACATATTTATTTATGTAATTCTCATCTACTTACACTCATATCATTTAGTTACATGTAGCCATTTGTTAATACATAATATTACTCTTTCTGGTGACATGTTTGTTGTATTGACATCTGATTAATGAATGTTCAGATTGTGTCAATATTTACACATGTCTGATGTTTGTGGCAATATTTACACATTTCCAATCACCTCACAGGTTTGTTTAAATTTATTTTCTGGTCTAATATAAACTAATCTTTAGATTTGTTTAATTTAAATCAGCTTAAAATTTTAATGAATATTGAGATTTGATTAATTAACCCAGAGTAGAAATGAAAACACCAAGACATTCGTCGGAGTTGTTTTAGTTGCTTTACAGACACACATAAGTGTGAGATTGTGTGAATACGTGTTTAATATAACACGGTCTGGTATTTTAGCAATTTAAATGAGATTTGTATTTTATCATGACGTGATAAGGGTCTTGACTGCCTTTTCGCGAATAGTTTTACAATGCTACTTGTGTTCTTTATCTTTATAGATATCACATACAATCATATAGAAATATTTTATCGACGATACTAATATTACACAAATGTAGTTTAGTTAACTCATATACTTAACTTTTTTTTATAAATGTTTGCTTTATCTTTACTGGAATATTTGTTAGACTGTTTTTCAACTAATCAAATAAAACAGGAATGTGAATCTATTCCTTATATCCAATTTGAAGTATAAGATTCACATGTACTTTTTTGCATTTTTATATTTAATTTACAAGATAGGTTTTGCACTTTTGTTTTCTATGATATGCCATTGCTTACGAATGCATGGATTTTTCATAGCTATTTATTCTTAAATAACCAAAGACATACAGACAGACCGACAGACGGACGGTTGAACAGACAAGAAACTAAACTGACTAAAAATAAAGTAAGTAACTTAAAGGGGCCTGTTCACGGTTTGGTAAATTGACAAAATTAAAAAAAAGTTGTTTCAGATTCGCAAATTTTCGTTTCAGTTAATATGATATTTGTAAGGAAACAGTAATACTGAACGTTTACCATGCTCTAAAACAGAGGGGGTAATCACGTGATGATCTAAAGGAAGTCAACAAGGCTACGTCCGTGCCGAAACAGGTAATTTTCGCCGTTTTTTACTCTTTATTACTTTTATTTAATTATTTAATGCCGCTCACTTTCCATTCATAGCAGCCAGAAAATGCGTTTATTTCGTAGTAATATTCGCTATGTATCTCGACTTTACCCTCCGCAAAATTTCTTAGCGGGAGCCTTTTGCCATGTAATTTGTGATCTTTGCTGGGTTTCACTTATTGAATTACTCTCCTGCATACAAAAAGATACATATTTATATTTAAAATCCGTATACGAGAATTCTTTTCTATGTTTATGTAGCGGTCTGGCATGGAGTAGACGTCTAAAACCTGTCGTATAGAGTTTCATGAACCAGAATTGTACATGATCTAAATGGTTTTCAGACTTGAAATAATCAAAAAGGGATCCCGTTTATAGAAAAACTGAATTTCTAATTTGATATTTATCTTTGTTGAGCTCATGTAAGTCACGGTATTCACACGGATTGCACATATATATGCTTGTGCGCGTGTATGAAAATTGGTTGTTATTTAAGCATTTAATATAAGACGTACAGTATGGCAAAATTGCAATGTCATCCTTAGTTGTTGATTTATTTTGCTAGGTTTGCTACACATATTTCAGGTAATGTTAAAATGTAAACACGTAAATGCTATAAATAATGAACAAATTATGTTTTCAAATATGAAACCGAACTTTCCAGGCGAATATGGAATCGAACTCAAACACGACGCGTCTTTGGACTGAGTGTGGCCGACAGTTCCTGTCAAGGAGTGGCTTCAGGCGTCATGTAACACAAAGGACAAGCCTCATACCGGTGGTGCGGGAAGATGTTTTTTGACAAGGACAAACTAAAAATGAACACATATTGCTAGCAATAAATGAAAAAGATCCTCGATGTGTTGGTGCCTTGTTACCTTGGTATACATTAGACAAGTTGCTACCAACTCTATTACTATTAGTACTTGTGAATATGTTGCATGATGAATATTGATGATTGATGTGTTTGTTTTCGTTGTTAAAAGTCTATAACCTTGTTAGCTTTATATTCATCTTTCAGAACAGTGAGCTGTTTATCTCGATGTGTTGGTGCCTTGTTACCTTGGTATACATTAGACAAGTTGCTACCGACTCTATTACTATTAGTACTTGTGAAAATGTTGCATGATGAATATTGATGATGTGTTTGTTTTCGTTGTTAAAAGTCTATAACCTTGTTAGATTTATATTCATCTTTCAGAACAGTGAGCTGCTTATAGGCATACGTTTTCACAAATGTATACAGCTAGCGCACAAGCTAAGTAAGCTCGAGAAGTTGAAAATCTAACAACTGCTAACTCGTTACATCTTACATTATTTTTGTTTTTTAAGAAATCATATTCACGGAGAGGCGGTCCGCTAGGCATGTTTCCAGTGAGGGAAACTGCTTGCGACACGCCAACAGGTAACATAACACGTGGCTGTTGTGCACAATTCGAATCCATGAAACTGTATGTGCGACAAGTGTTGCTCAAAGTATACTTCGAAACAACGCCTCCAGGATGACACTGCTAGTAAGTTCGAGGGTCGTGCAGCGTCTGAAAATGCGGATAAAGCATCTACATATCTACACACATCTAAATAGGCAAAACAACAACAATAAAGCACTAACCTATATGCCGATACTGTTGAAACTATGTATATGCCTCTGTCTTAATTTATGTTGACTGCTTCTTAATTAAGAAGCTCTTATATATTGTTTAATGTTATCTCATTTATATATTGATTTAGGTGATTTGAAACTGTGATCTACTGTTATATTATAAAATTAACAACCAAAAATACTCAATTAGTTGTTTGAGGTTATGTCGAATGTTTTTAAAACTTCTTGTCAGTATTTAATGGATTTTTTTTCTGATCAGTATTAAATGTATCTGAAATACAACCCATGATATAGCTTGTTGTTTTAAATATATAATTATATGTTGTAAATGAAGAAACGAATTAAAGTAACAAAACATAATTACTTTTTTCTTAATATATAACTTACACAGGCTGATAGCAAGATGATTTAGTGTATATACAATGTATATATTAACGATTTCAACAAGTGTAATAAAATGTCCTCATGACCTTTAGTTTCAGATTTAGTATTCTTGATTCAGTCACATTATTTTCTTCATTTGACATGCGGTCTTCCTGTAACACATACAAGCTGTGTTTCTGAAGGTTCCAACATCGCCTTCGTTTCTGGATAAACTGGCATTAATTTTTTTTTAAGTATTTGATGGCATTCTATGGATAAGTCTTTAAACTCGTTACCGCATGCATTATCTGTTACTTTTATTTTGCCGTATAATCTTGTATTTCTTTCTTGCTGAAAACGAAGTTCTTTCAGATTTGAATTTCATTTTTGAAGGAGATTTGATAGATACGTGTTCATGATGATATACGATAGTGTGTTTGCCTATATCGGAGAACTTTGCCGTAAGCGTTCTCCAGGCATCCTCGCAGTGGATGATGAATCATGCATAGCTTGGTCTTGATGTCGGAACCTATACTTTTGAACATGGCCATTCTTCTTTGACATCGTCTGAAATAATTAAAATGTTGATCTTCAGTCAGTTTAACAACTACTCCTTCATCTCGTACAGGGACATGTTGATGGTATTTGTGTAACACAGATACGTTTTGTCGCAATAAACTCGTACATTAATTGCATTATTGTTTCACAACAATAAATAATTTTACCGGTCCAGCAACAAGGTGACAGTTATCATTTTAATTTAATATCATAACTTTGCCATCGATACACAATATTAAAGTGTACTCTTATTAGTAACTGATTTTATAAAATAGTTTGAAAACAAAGATTTGTGTGAAAACAATGATTGTTCGCCAAAATTCATCAAACAAACGTATAAGGCCAAAGATATTATAAATTATGTCCATGTAATGCTTTAATTTGAATAAACTAACCACATATCGTTTTGTTGCAATGTATACATGACCAAAACGCCTTTTTTGGTAAATTTACTTTCGCTACATACGTTATTTATGCTCTTCCTAATGAAGCCACTGCAGTACACTTGGAGACTTTTCTAACGCATCACTTAATCATATCCATATAGCTCCCTTATTTTTGAACGGCTTGTGTTGAAATTCGGACCAAGAATAACTCAACACATATTTGACAATTCCTGCAAATTTAATTGAAATTGAAAAAACCAAAATATAAAACTTAACGAATTAAAAATGTCACTTCAAAAGTCTAATTCGCAAACTTGTACAACGTTAAATAATAACAATGTGAAAAGTGAAACGCATAAACCTACACGTCTTAATAACTGACCGGCTTGCAACATGCCGATTGAGCCGTTTTGCTCCTGAATATTCATACGAGCCATATTGTTTTTGTTTAATTCATGTTATGTTTTCCTTGTGTAAAAACTTACATAGAATCATGAAATTGAAATTAAATTGGAATAACATGTATATCGCCTTTTACTACGCTTGGTGATTTTTCTAACGCAACACTTTTAAAACTTACATATCTCAGTAATAAGTAAATAGTTTTTATTTAAAATTGCACATTTGATCATTTGACTACAATATGTGCAAGATAACGATAAAATCATTCATCCGTGACGATCGGACGCTTTAGCAAGTGGGGAAGGTAGCCTGTAAAATGCAAAGTGCGCTATTGCGCTCCTGAATATTCATACGAGCTATATTGTTTTGTAAATTAATTGTGTATTTTCCTTGTATAAGAACCCACCTAAAATAGTTAAATTGAAATGAAACTAGAATTTAATCGCGTTTTAACATTTCCACATGCAAAAATATGGAACTACACCTATCCCACATGCTAAAGCGTTTCAATCGTCACGAATGAATGATTTTATCGTGAGCTTGCATAGAATGTAGTCAAATGATCGTATGTAAAATTTAAAATCGATATCTTTACTAATAACTGAGATATTCAAGTTTGAAAAGTGATGCGTTAGAAAAGTCCCCAAGTGTATACACGCTTGTAAAAATACTGATCCGTGTAAAATCTATTCGAGCTTTTCGTAAAAGTTATAGACTAAGACTGTTGCTCATGAAAGTATTACCTTTTAAATGACAGTCTTTAAATGACATTCTGAAGAACTCAATACATAGTATCAGTTATTTAGGCCTCATTAATTAGAATTTTGTGTAGGTTTCTGATGATTAATTAAGTAAAATGTATATAAGGTAACGCCGTGCATCGAATAATAAAATTTATATGAAAATATAATGCATGCATAGAATCAGTTGTATATGAGTTTAATAAAGCGTGTATTTGTAATGGTGCTTAATAAATTATAGACAATAATAATTTTAACTAAATCATACTTAAATCCCATGCAGTTATGGTTCTTGTGGAAGCAATTTGATCGGCCACACGTTTACCTGTAAAAAGGCTAAAAAAAGCTGAAAGGCATGCGTAATTTTGAAATGCATGGGAGCGGCATTCAAACGTTATGTTTGGTTTGGTTGATAAGAGCTTCTAGTTTCGTCCTAGTTAACATGTATCTAGTAAAAATACTTCTATCACGTTTAATTTTACACCAGAAAAGCATTCAACGAGCTAACGTTTTTTTCGGCTTAAATCGGGATCCCTTTGTGATCATCTCAAAAGCGGGACCCATTTAGATCGAAAAACCTTTTAAGTTCTTACTACTTAAAAAACGATACGTACACATCTATTTAAAAAAAGAAACATTAAAAGAATACTCGTATATGGATTTTAAATACAAATATGTCTGTGTTTGTACTGCAGGAGAATACTTTAACAAGTTAAACCAGCAAAGATCACAAATTATATGGCAAAAGGCTCCCGCTAAGAAATTTTGCGGAGAGTAAAGTCGAAATATCGAGCGAATATTCATAAGAAATAAACGCGAATCACTTACATGCTGATATGACTGGAAAATGAGTGGCATCAAATAATTAAATAAAAGTAATAAAGGGTATAAAACTGTGAAAAATACCTGTTTCGGCACGGACGTCGCCATCTTGACTTCCTTTAAATCATCACGTGATTACCCCCTCTGTAAAAAATCCATTATATGCATATTTTGACGACTTAAAAACCTGAAAATTAGAAAGCGTTGCAACGCGAAACGATTGAATAATTTGGAGAGTTATGTTGTTATCGTTATATTTTGCGAAACTACGAGGATTGCTTACAAATAGTATAAACATACAACCGTCATTGTATGAGCACGGATGGTCGAGAGGCCTAAGTGGAAGATTGTTTACTCCAGGACTCCAGGGATCAGTGGTTCGAGCCCTGTTGAGTGTTACTTTTTTTCTTGTTTAAATTTTATTCTTGAATTTTTTTTACTGGAGCTGTTTAGATCCAATGTTTACATTTATCAATATAGAGCATTTAATGACAAACTTAAGTACATGACAAAATCTGTGAAAAGGCCCCTTTAAATTGTACTTTTGGACTTTTAATTACTGTTTAACAGTTGGACTTTTAATTACTGTTTTACAGCTAACAGAAACTTTTTATGAACTGGGTCTTTATATTTTTGGAGCAACTTTCATGACGATTATGATAATACTGTGACTTCTATAATGTTCAACTGTTCCTCGGCAGGTTTGATTTCAATGAAAGCCATGTTATTCAAAAGTTATGTGTTGGGGACTGCTACCGGCCTTTCTGATTGGTATAACGACAATGGCCGACTTGATTTTAGTCGTCTTGACCCTCGCATAATAAATAAGCCTATACAACAGAAGCCACAACCGGTCACAGGCACAAATTGGATATAACACAATTGTTTGTAACAAGACGACCAGCTCCAATGTCTAGTGGGTAACATCATTACCCTTCATACACGTTCTTGAAATCACCTCGTCAAGACTGCATGTAATTATGAAAACCCATGGTAGCCGCCGTAAAGAATTCCTCTTCTAACCATGTTAAATAAATGGCTGTAACTTTGTGATAAAGCCCATGTACGTGATAAATTAATTATCTTGCATATAGTTTAAAATATGTTGTGAACAAATCGACATATTACAGTTGTATAAAAAAAAATGCAAAAATATTTCGACCTGCGTTTAAAATGTTTTACGTCTCACATCCACGACGAAGAAAATTATCATTAATCAAACTGAGTGCTGCGTTTTGTTGAAAAGCTTATTCCTTCCTTGCGTAATTGCATGACGCACAAGTTAAAGATATGGTCTAGATTAAAGCCCCAATAAAGGTGCAAAATCGTCGTATTTTTAATAAAATAAGACATTTAAATATCTAAAATAACTGCAGTACTCGGGATTAAGGATGGTATATCCCCAGCAAGAAGAATATATTCGATTGTATGGGAGCCTTTAAATCTAAACACTAGCCTACGAGCAAATCAGTTTCTAAGCACGGGTTTTGTTTGTTTCCTATCGTGGTGACTTTCAAATGTTTGATGCATTTCATTGATAGTTATTCTTCTAACCTTCATAAGCTTGAAAGGTTATTAGAGGGTTGTCTGTAAAGCCTTCTGCACAGCATTTAAATCGTAAATATATAATTTATTAAAGAATTTAATCAATAAAAAGAAAAATGTACGAACTTGAATTTACGCGAGATTGTTGTAGCCACTAACACGTCACCATGTGTTGAAAAATAGTTCTTTTGTTGATAATTATTTATGTTCTCAAAGTGTTGTTCTGATTCTTTTAACAACTATTGTATTCAAGTTTTATATTATTGGACAACCTTTTTATACATTTTATAACGTTAAATTCCAACAATTTATGACATAAAGTCAACATAAGTGATTTACTTTTCCATAAATTGGAATGAAATTGGAAAGAATAAAATAAACCTAGTCCAAGTCGATTTATTTCATTAAAATCAAAAATATTTTCAAGGCATAGTGTTACGTAAAAGTATTTTAAAGGCAAGAAGATTATTTTTTAAGACATTAGGACAAAAAATGATCATTATAAGGCACTTCGGGAGTCAAAATTTTCATAAACACTGAAAATATAATTGCAACTAAAGTTACTGTATACGGACATGCCTTATTTAAACTGCCTAAATATACGCATTCCTAATAGCACGGGCTATTTCGTGGGATAGGAAAAGTAAAAGGCTGAACTCACAAAGACCCACAGCAATTTAAATGCTAACTGTAACGTACAAGAACTCAGTATCTCCATGTCAACTGCTGATATTGAAATACAATTTTATTTATTTGTGCAGTGTCTATTGACAAAATCACTGACCAATTCTTATAACTTTGACCAGCATAATTTTGTCCACTTTTGTTCTTCGTAAAGTTTGGTTAAAGTTTGCGTGCAACAAGTCGAAACTGAATTTAGTGGATGCAACAAGTACATATCCGTGTAACAACTACAGCTACTCAGTTGAAACTTAACAAATGCTTCGGGATCATCCTATTATGTAACCAGTCAAGGCCCAAAACTCTGAGCTAGCTACAATAAAGCACAATTATGCCCTTATTTTACTTTTTGTACTCCAGTCAGGTCAGCTTTTGCGTATGCGTACCCCAGCTCGAATCTATGACTGAAATACAAAACTAGCATATCAAACGCATTTGGACCAAAACTAAATAGTTTGCACTCAACAACTTCAGTAAGAATGATGGTATTTAGCTGAAATTGTGTGTGTAAGTTCGTGGTTTTGCAGTTGGTGCCAGAGGAGTCAATGTCAATTTTTCTAAAAGTAGAATATGTGTATCCCGATCGATAAATTCAGTTTGGATAGAGGTATTGTGCTGTTATTTTGAAGATATCTTACGTGAAAACAAATGGTGGAATTGCATTTGGGGCGAGGTTGGATTGAGTTGCTTTGCTGAGTATGCTAGTAGGTACCTTACAGAAATTGCTCTCAAACTTTATTAGATTTTACTTAAATAAATTCGTACTTTATTGCAAATGTCCTTGGTTTGTTCACATTTGTGGTTTTAATTTATGAACTTTTAGCTTTACGTTTACATGTATCACATGCTTTACCTTGTTTTCCATGCAATATTACCTGGATATTTTGTGTGTGTTTTTTTTTTATCTCAAACGTGTTTTTTATTGTTTTGAGCGTTTTCATTTATTTCTTTTTGTTTGACTTGCCAATCGCTTTACGCTATTTTGCTGAAATGCGAGTGTAACTTTTAAATCATTTGCTAAATAACGGATTTGTCATTTCATACCTTAATTTATTAAAACTAATTTAAAATGTCTTTTAATTTTTAACAACTGCACAATTTGAGTGATTTAAATGAGCTGCATAATTCAGAACTCTTTTTCTCTCAAAACTATGCGTTCATACTTGCATTTTCCTGAACAAAGTCTTTAAATTTCCGAAACTGCTTTCACAACATAAGGCTCCGCAAATGATTTGATGCAGTGTAAACCACGCAGTGTTGTCTTCTTTGTAGATAGATCGAGGTAAGATTACAGATAATTGTTGTGTTTTGAGAGAAAAAGAAATACTCAGTTAATACATTTTGTTCCTTCTTTTTAGCGATGCGTTGGTATCCAAAAGCATGTTATTTTTAATGTTAATTCATTTACAAACAAAACACTTTAGTTGTACCAATTTATTATACTTTTATGCATGTAAAGCATACGTATTTTACATAATAAATGAAATAATTTAGACCACACAATATGTAAAGCATACGTTGTACAATATATTGAAACAAATAATTCAAGAACACATATTTCTTGAACAAATTACATACTAGTTAAAACATAACATCATTTTTGTCAAAATAAAGCCAAATCACGAAAATACTGCTAAAGCATTCAACGTCGTTTAAGTATATGCTGTTAAATATATAATATATAATTTATAATACATTTTTTTCTACGGAGAGCTTTCACATTTACTTAGAAAAATTAAATAACAGTACGATACATATTTGATTAATCGAGAGCAGTTCAAACAATTAATACAAAATAGTTTTGGCCTGTAAATATATGACGCAAATAACTCATTTACATACACTATAGCAAGATATTAATTAATTTCAAGCACTGTCATGAAGAACGCACCACATTCATTAATTATCTAGTGGTAATAAACAAACATACACATATATGAAATTTCCGCTTTTAATAGAATAATCATTTGATAGGTTCGCGTATCCGTCGATAACAATTTCTTATCATCGTAGCCTTTAATATGAACTTAGCAGAAGAACACATGTTCTCGTACAGTTTGAACGCTCGTTAAATTGAGGAACCATAACAGATCGCACAGCTGCTCATTAACGGAACAAAGAAGGAACATGGACGACCTGCCGAAAAAGAATTATACTCGGGATTGAATTGAAACATCATGCTTATCAAAAAACGGTAAAGGAGAAACCTTTTGGGACTCCTTAAAAATGAGATTGGGTGTATTTACAACAGTAATAAATATTCTAAGGACCAGATACTGTTCGGTATAAGACGCTCGGTAAAGGGTGCTGCTGCGGAAAAAATACAAAGAATGGGACCAGGAGCATCTCTAAAGACAGTGCTAGAGAATTTAGATAGCTCTTATGGAAATGTTGACACCCAGGGTAGCATAATGAGGAAATGTTACTAATGAAGGCAGAAATCAAATGATTCAGTTGAAGTTTTCGCCTCCCGCATTGAAGACCTGTTTGACAAGGGAGCTGCACTTGGAAGTTGTCGATTATCTGAGACACATTTGATGAAAGAGGTAGTGTACGCTCGACTCGAGAAAGAATTTAAAACAGATTTGTACCCACTTATGAGACTAGAATAGAGATTATGATAAATTCAAACATGAAGTACGGACGGTACAGCTTGACCAGGAAATAGAAAGAAGTGAGAAGAAGCGATGCAATTCTGCAGTGAAAGTATCAAACAAGAAGATAAAACAGTGAGACTTTTGAAACAACACAATGATCGGATCGCCAAAATAGAACAGCAACAACAACAGCGACAATCGCATCAATTTGATATGCCTAGACACCATGATGTTCACGTACCGGCATATGAGTCGCGAGATTCTATTAAGGAGGCTATCGCGGAATGAATATACATGGTGTCAGAGGTCAAGGCGCTTATAGACAGTCGCGTCCCGGAGTTGGGGGATCGAACCCGAGAACTCGTAAAAATGATCCCGAATGGAGAAACCAATATAGTTAACATCACTGTTGGAAATAAACCGGTCAGAGCTTTATTGGATACCGATACTGTAGTAAGCTTAGTCTCACAGACATTTTAGCAAGAACATCTTTCTTTTATATCTTATCTTCAACTAATAGGAAATATTAACATGGATGGAGAACATCTTCCATATACATGATACAACGAGACTGATATTACTGTTAAAGACGAACTGTCTGTCTCTATATCTTTACCCTGCCTTCTTCTTGTAACACCTGACAGCCGATACTCAGGGATGACTCCCATCATACTTGGCAGCAATGTACTTCAATTATTAATGAAATATTACTTCAAGAAACATAGCGAGAGTTTTTTACAGATAGCTCCACTACGTAACCCATGTTTTGTTTATCATTTATGAATTTGTGTTTAAGAGTTAGAGCATTAAGCAGGCAGAAAAATAAATAAGCTGTTGTTAAATGTGCTGCAACACAGAAGATAGTTATCCTCCCAAATCAATCCAGTGATATTGTGGGATATACTGATCTAGAGTTGAGGTATCTCAACACTACTGCCATCATGCAAGAGTGTGATGATTGTGCTACTCCACTCATTGATATACCACCAACTGTGATCCAATACAGTGGACAGAAGAGACAACAAGTTAGGATTAACATGTCTTATTTTACTACAAATCCTGTTGTCGTGCAATGTCATGCCATCATATGTGAGATTCGCCCAGCTACAGTCACAGATGAAGTTTTTAAGAAGATCCACGAAAAGAGAGAGAATATAATTGAGACATTGAATGTAGATGCAGATAATATACTAAAACCAGATAAGAAACAGTAATTGATTGACCTACTAAGAAAACATCAGGACATCATATCAACAGAAGTTACTAACATTGGCATATGTAGCAGAAGCAAACACAGAATTAATTTAACTACTGATTTACCCTTCAAACAACAACATTGTCGTATCCCTCCGTCAATGATTGAAGATGTTTGCAACCATATTGAACAGTTATTAACAGCTGGTTGTATAAGACTGTCTAAATATCCATACAATTCAAACGTTGCGCTGGTACGCAAAAAGAACGGTAAAATACGTTCTTGCGTCGACTACCGCCAGTTGAACAGTATTAACATAAATAACGCGTTCGCACTGCCACGTATGAAAGAGATCTTTAACTGCCTTCACGGTTCCAAGTACTTCAGCACTATAGACAGGAAGTCTGGTTACCACCACCCCAGCAAACATTTGACGTTGTACCAACGTTGCACCACCGTCAGATTCTAACGTTGGGAGAAGGTTGGGTGGTGATTGATTTTGCAAACTTTTGAGTCGTCATTTTTTGTTCAACGTTGACCCAACGTCGGATTCTAACTAAATCTCAACCAAAATACAATCTACTTCCAACCTCTCCACAACCTTCTCCCAACCTCCTAACAACCTTCTCCCAACATCCCAGCAACCTTCTTCCAACCAAATAACTATCTCACAACGTCCCTGCAACCACAATGCAACCACCTCATAACCTCACTGCAACCTTCTCCAAACCCAAATACAACCTTTCCACAACCAAGTGACTATCATGCAACCTACCTGCAACCTTCTCCCAACCTCCCCACAACCAAATAACTACCCTGCAACCTTCTCCCAACCTCCCTGAAACAAAATTGTAATCATTCCCCACAGCCAAATAACTATCATGCAACCGAAATTCAACCATTCCCCAACATTCCCACAACCAAATAACTATCATGGAACCTTCTCCCAAAACCAAATTGATATCATGCAACCTCCAAGCAAGCAACACCTAACCTCCTTAAAACTTAGCTCCCAAACAAAATACAACCTGATAATCATAGTGTACAACCTCCCTACAAAATCTTACTTCCAAACCAATAATGAAATAACAAAAATCTTGTTTTCCCATGTTATTTTTCAAAGGGAATTTTGACAGACATTCCAATGACCACATATTTACATAATAATCTGTTTGAAAAATGTACTTCTTTAAATGAAAACGAACAAACAATACATTTATGTACTTCTTCCAAGAAGTATATTCATTACAGATGTCTACAGACATGGTCAATTCATTAAATATGATTTAATTAATAACATTCACATGACATATCTATCAAAGCAATGTAATGAAGAAGTTAGAAGAGAATGGGCCTGGATCGCTCACAAAAATCCTTTAAATAAGTAATACATTACAGACTTAGTCTGATGAAAATCGACCCAGCAGTTCATCATAATATTATGGAAATTGAGATTTCAAACGTGTATTGAAATTTAAATGTTCGTTGTAGCATTTTCATTATATGTTTGAAAAGTGTCTAGCACATGTTTGCTCTAAATATAGTAAGAACACATAGTTATTTACAAGTTATGGATCAATAAAAATCAAAATCTTGGCCTTCTACACGTTGTTATTAAACGTTAAGATATACATGTAGAATAAGACTGTTTAAAGAAAACAATCACCGACAGTTATAGTAGCAAACTTATTTTTAGAGGCTAGACTGCACCTTTAAGCCACAAAACATTTATCCGCAAAATCATCCTAAGCGCAAAAGCATCCAAAACGTGTCATTTTAAAGATTATTGTCAATGTATCTTTTGCAACCTCCTTTCCCGTTTGGGGTGTATTTTAGATGGTAGCTGATGTGCTCCTTGATTTTGTATTCGGTCACAGTCTCTGTGTTCCCTTTCATGGCACTAGCTGCAATAAGAATTTTTTTTACATTATTTTTCATTGTAGATTGTTTAAGCCGCCTAAATTTATTATAATCTATAATTTACTTATATCATAAATGTTGTCCCGGGAATGTAATATAACGCCATTTAATATTACTTTCATTTTTTTTAATTACAGTTCGCGCTTCTACAAAAAAGGTATATTCTATGCATATCTTTATGCTTCTATATTATGCCTCAATCACACACACAGATATGACACGGGATTATACTACGCCGCGGATACTATCCAGCGTCATTCGTGGCAATCTTAGTGGTCTGTAGCTTTCCGTATTGTCTCTGTAGATATTGATAGTTATGCATAGTACCACTTGCCTGTCCATGACAAATTTTGAACATGTTCAAAAATTTACTATGGATCAAACAGATGTAGCTCATCCCTACTAACTGTACCAGAAAGTACTGATCCGTTTAAGTCTGTGTTTATAATTTAAATCGTACGCATTTGTTAGAATTAATCTGTGTCAGTTCCGTATCTAATCGTGTCGTACCATGACAATTCAAAACAATATCATTAAGTTATGTGAAAACATATGGTCACACCGTAGTACATGATCCATATACATATTAGACCACGGACATGGACACTTAAAGGGTCATCCGTGAGATTTAATCCGCAGTGGAACGGCAATGGCATCCGTGAATGTGTGACTGAGGCATAAGTCTGGCGTGTGTTTTGTACTTATACTTTAAAGGCAAAAAAACATAACAGTTACAACTTTGAATGTCTGATGAATCTAACGAGAGCTTCCCTTTAACTCCCTTGAAGTTACATTTACAAATCAGTCTTTTAGACATAAATCTGAAATAGTAAACATGCCAGTTAACATATGAATTAATTCCACTAAATAAACAATAGTAAGAAAGCAAATAGAGATCGAGGAAACACAGTAAGAGTGATTGACTATTCCAGGTGTTTGAAAGCATTCATTTGGAGAAGGTAGATAATTTTAACAAAAGCGTGATGGAAGTATGGTTATGCCACTGTCAGACAGTGAATAAAATAACACACCAAACAAGGTCTTCAAACAGCTCAATGGAAATTAAAATATTGAACAAGACTATTGCCAAGCAATACAAGTCCCCTACCGGTGAAACTCCACCATTTGCAGCAATATTTCGAGTCTATTCTTGGCGTAGCAACAAAATGAAATGACATGCATAATCTCTATATTGTCATCTATCCATGTTTCAAGTTTCATGACAAAAATATGAAGAACTTTTAAAGTTATCGCAGGATCCACCATTTTCAGCAATATTTCTAATATAGTTGTTGCCATAGCAACCAGAATTTCCGACGTAGGAACAAAATGAAATGACGTGCATAATCCCCATATTGCCATCTGTCAATGTTTCAGGTTTCATGAAAAATATTGAGAACTTTTAAAGTTATCGCAGGATCCAGAAAAGTGTGACGGACTGACAGACGGACTGACTGACAGATACACAGAGCGCAAACCATAATCCCCGCCGGTTTCACCGGTAGGGGACAATAACAAACAAGTTTTATGTGATACCTTTCTAATATGTTCTGCACAGTCTGCTTTGTATTTGATCCACCAATCAGTGAAAGATGATTAACCTGAAGGAATTATACATGTGTTTTTCCGGGCTGCACAAAAACATGCTAATTAACCTGAAAGACAGCATAATTTTGGTGTGGGTTGATTGTCTAATTATTTAAAAAGTTCCCGTGTCTCTTAATTAAGGGCGAGATTTCCTATATATTCAAAATCATGAATGGCAATCACTGTAGTTGTAAACAGCATACGACACAGAATATTGCTTGTCATAGTAGGCTGCGCCTATTCCCCCGGCCCGTACCATCTCCATCCTGTACATCGGCGACTTATATATTCGTATATCCCAAAACACATCTTTGCAAAAATTGTGAAGAGAATTCAGGTACGTTTATGTCGCTTTGCATTTAATAAGTATTAAAACTGACAAAAAATTAAGGACCTGATGAATTGTATCTATTTGAATTACCAATACTACATGAGAATGTTTTAAAACTTGAAAAAAGATAATATACACGAAGATTTACAAAATTACAGTGAATTAATAAAGGCGTTCTTTAGCGAAGTCTAGCGGTATTAGTTCTGGCTTGAATGGCTTCCACAACTCAAAAATGCGGCTTTTTTAGTTTTTACTATGGTCGCTCACCCAGAGTTATGGAGAAACGCCAGTATGCAAACGTACCTGAATAACATCTATCATGAAACGTTAATAAATTACCTTGCCCCGTGAAAAAAATGGCCTGTATATATTGAACAACGGTTAAAACATCATTGAGCTGAATTTGCAGTAGAACATAGTCCAAATTGACAACACAAACGAGAAAATTTACCAAACAAGTGACCGTTTACATTGAATTGTTTGCACACACTCTATTCAAATTAGCGGGAATTCATGCGTGCCAGAAATTTGTGAATGAAATAATCAATAATTAATATTTTTTCAATGAACTAATCTAATGTTAAAGTGGCACTTGTGTAAAAATACTTAAATCCATGTTTTAAATACTACGTGGTTACGTTTAAAAAAAACTTGAAACGGTCCCAATTTTGAAGGCGGAGTTACGAGCCCTTGACATGTCATTTGAAAACATTGCAACATTTAATTTGCGGACATGAATAAACAATTGTTTGACCTCTTCGTAACATAAACTGATAAAGGTATCGTTTACTAAATTATTGTATGCTGCATGTTTATATTTGGCAAATTGAAAATTTAATGATTAGCTATCAATTAATAAATTTTTCGCCCTGCATTACTGAAAGGAAATTCAAATGCGAGTGTACCAGATGACTGGCACGATAAAAATACGTTTTCGCATAGGAATTGTCTCCAGCTCGAATATTATAAAACACCATAGAATACGTGAAAGCTGGAGTTCTGCAGCTGTTGACCTTTTTGCCATACCATAAAGGGTACACTAAATGCCGGTTTCATTGGCCGGAACAAGGGGGGGGGGGGGTCCGCGTGTATATTTACATAACAGTGGGAAATCAAAATTATGATTAATATCCGATAATAAAGCTAATTAACATAAACATCTGTTGCAATTAATTTCACTCTAGATTATTTATCAACTAAACAGACACCAAACAATTAAAATAAATTTTGATTACAATTGATTTATCTAAGTTAGGCACAGGTGAGAATTGCCCATAGAACATCGTCAGTTCAGTACTATACTCCACCCACTTTCAGACATTGGACTTTCATTTTAAATGACGGTCGGCATGCTGTTATTTCGGCATGCATCATGCATGAACAAACATGATAACTTTGAATACCTGTCTTTCCTGGTCAATTTATTTCTCTATTTTTCGTTGAATCGGAGGTTTTTTCTTCGGATGATTTTTCGCATTGGGTTTTTGAATATGCCGGTTCGCTAAGCGAATGCGCCACAGTTTCGCATTTTAATTTTCATTGTTTTACATGGGTTTACCATCGTTTTTTTGACAGAATAAGACACAATAACATATTTTAACATTGAGTTGTTCACTTTTATTTAAAAATTAATTCAGTAAAAAAAACATAATAAATTATGTACGAAACTGTCACTTGAAATGCAGCTCCATCTATTTCGATATTTTGCAGGGGAGTTAATAAGGCACCTGAAGATTTGTAGCGATTACTGTACAAGTTGTTTACCCTTTCTTTCATATTTGGAATGGTTTAAACCATCCCGCTTGGGTGATCGTCAAGTTTAACTCTTACCAATATATAACGTTTGTACAACGTTAATTACTGACGTTGTATTGATGTTAGTATTTTAAAGTTGTACCAACTTTGGCATTTGGTTGATAACCAGCAATCCAAAATCCGACCATCACCTGACGTTGTATTGACGACGCATGTTTGCTGGGACAAGGGTCTCACAAGGAACGAACTGCATTCACTGTCGGCAACCTGGGATTCTATGAATACGTGTCGATGCCATTTGGTCTTACGAATTCCCCAGCAACATAATAGCATACAATTCAAGATATACTTTGTGACTATCACATGCAAATATGTTTAATATATTTAGACGAGTTGAATATCTTTAGTGACTTGTTCGAACAACATCTAGAGCGATTACACCTTATTTTGGCTAGATTACACGAAGCCAACTTAAAATAAGCACCTGAAAAGTGTTTCTTCTTCAAGCCTAGTATCAGTTTACTTGGACATGTCGTAAGTGGAGAAGGATCTGCAACAGACCTGGCAAAAATGGGAAGGTGATGAACTGGCCTGTTTCAACTCACGCAGATGAACCGAGGTCATTTATAGCATTTGCAGGGTACTACCGCCGTTTCATCAAAGGATTCAGCGACAAAGTGAGGCCTTTGAATGAATTATTGCCACCTACTTCATCAAAGAAGAATGCGTAAAGGACTACAAAGCCAGAATGGACTTCGACAAAGAAGGAATAGACGGTATTTAATTATTAGAAAGAGCAGTTATCCACAGCTGCAGTTCTGGCATATCTAGACTTCAAACTTCCGTTTGAAATACATACTGAAGCTTCCGGTACAGAATTAGATGCAGTACTGTACCAAGTACAGAACGGTCAAAGACGATGAATCGCCTATGCAAGTCGCGCACTAAACAAGTTCGAAAGAAATTACAGCGCATTCAAGTTATTTATTAGCGCTGAAGCGGGCGGTGACAGAGAAGTTCGGCGATTACCTGGCAACAACATACTTCACTGCTCGGATAGACAACAACCCGCTGACATATTTTCTTACCACTGCGAAACTTGATGCCACTGGTCAGCGATGGGCCTCAGCACTAGGCGAATACTCTTTTGAAATCTTCTATAGAGCAGGTATGGGAAATCAGGATGCAGATGGACTAAGTAGATGTCAATATGAAAGAGTAAAGGATAGTGATGATGTTGAGAGGGAAAAGATGGAAAACAACATAGTGAAAGTCATTTGTAACATAATTGTTACACCACAGATGGAAATATTGCCAGTGTATATGAATCTGCTTGAGGTGACAGACGATCAAGGTCATCCACTTGCACAAAAAGAACTCAAAGAGATCCGAAGAGCACAAAGAGAAGATTCCCAGATAGAAAAAGTTGCGTATTGAATGGATTGATAAACAAATCCCTAACAAATACTTGACTGGACATGAGTTGACTATGAAGAAGCAGTTTAAGAACCTTCGAATAAAGAGGTGAATTCTATTTCGGAACATACTGAAGGCAGGAAAATAAAGCATTCACATTGATTGCGACATGGTTTATAAAGACAATAATAATTTGATTCTACTAAATGTGATTCAACTGTATCATAAATCGTTTTACAAATGATAGTCATGATCTAAAGCACTTGCAAACCAATGCATAGTAAACATAATCGTTAAAATTTAAAAGCTATATTCTATTTTCTTGTGAACTATATATGAAGCCTACCGGAACGATTTGAACATCTTTGCGATAAAGTTTGCCAAGGGTTATCCTTTAGAAGGATACGACATTTAAATTATCGACATACGACGGACGAGATACGGCGTCAGACAAGAGGTGCATTGCACAGATGAGCAAAACAAACACATGTTACTTACAGATATTAAATGTTTTACGAATCACGATTTCGCATGTTCATTAGCTACCGAGTAATAGAAACTAGAAATGATTACTCACACGCTTTAACTTTTTTACAAGGGTGTTCCAAAAACTTGTCGCATCGGCCGATATCATTTTTATTTATATTACTCTATTATGTGATGCATGATAAACTTCTGTTGATGAACAACTATATTTTTATTTTCGAAATGATGATAATGGACATATTTACGTACGTCAAACACTCAGAAAGCTGCTTTTATTGATTCCACATTATAAAAACAAAACGAAAGAAGAAGTGTTAAAAACATCGATATCAACACGGTTGTGGATTCACAATTAGGAAAAATATTTTCCAATCACCCGGATGCATTGAATTTGAGTTATCGCAACGTTTATTTCTATAAACTTATTGGTACTTTAAATCGTAAAGATTTTATAAAATTTCGTTTGCGCTCAAGTACGTACATGTATATTACGCTTACTATGTGTTATATGAACAATAGAAAACAAGCATAAATCGATACTTCGAGAGTAATGCGGTGGTGAACTTATATTACAACGTAAACTTTGAGTATGGAACGAGTCAATATGAATAATGTATTTTATTTGACACTGCGTTCGTTATGTTTCAATTGTAGCAGTAAAATTTGAAAGCAGAATACCCAGTAAAATTCCACGACGAAGCTGTAATTTTTTTAAGCAAATACTTATTACAACCAGCAACAGTATTTGTATTATCCACAAACTAAATAGACCATTGCGAAACTTTTAAAGTTAACATTGAAATGTATTTTTCTGAACTGAAGATACTACCTGTATACTACACATCCGCTTTGAAAATCAACTGTTCGCGAGCCACCAGTTTCAATCGATGTTACAAATAATCAACAAGATAAATTAAATATAATAAAATCGGCGATAAAAAAAGTATTTACATAACGACATATTCATAGTCAATTAATGCATACATCGAGATCGATCAATCCCCCTTTTTCCGTAACACCTAGATGCCGACATGACACTGTACGTGGTCACCTGTTTCGGTCGATTGACTCCAGACCACAATATGTCGATGAGGGATATCCAAACAGTAATAGGGGAAGAGTATTGACTGCCACAAGCCTATGGTTAAGATCTTAAGATGACGCTTGTATTATTCTAGACGGTTCGCGTATGTTGTTTGAAACATTAATTACAATTATAGAAGAATTTACAGTTATATCCGGATTTACTTTAAATAGGCATAAATGTCGAATCCTTAAACTAGGGGCACTTAAAAATCGCCCAATTGGGTATTGTATACACAAGCAATTCTACTGGAACTCTAACCATGCCTAAACTTAAGGGATAGAATCTAGCAACAAACCAGAAAAAATGTCATTAAATAATCCTGAAAAATATCATGCTTGTGAAACTTGTTTAAATAAATGGAAACGTTGGAAACTATCGTTAAAAAGAAATATCAAAGTTTTGAAAAAAATTGCAATCCCGAATTCAAGTTTCTGTGGGACGAAAACACAGACAAAATTGCCAGAAAGCGCATCATACAATAATACCAGAATGGTGGTTTAAAAAAGTTATATATTAACACATTCTAAAGTCCCTAAAAGCTAGTTGGGTAAAGGATTTATATTTTATCCAGACTCAAAACTGATTAGAATATATACCAATATGCAAAATAAGTATTGCGGAATATTGATTTTTAAATCAAATTTTTATATAAAAAAAAGAAGATAAAGATTTAAATATAAAATTCGAGTTCTTACACAAATGTAGATGGCTCAGTGCCTCCTTGGAAAATGATGAAATACCAATACAGAAACACATTATGTGGAATATTTTATTTATTAAAAACGAAAATACAAAGCTTTCTTCATTAAAACATGGTGCGAAAGAGTTATTCAATATATTGAACGTATATATGATTTTAGGAAAAGAGAATTTTCAGTTTTCAAGATATTACAAACCTTTTAAGAAATAGGTAAAGCAGACTTTATAAAATACCATAAAATTGTCAAAAGCATACCCGTTGAATGGAAAAATAATCTTAAAGAGAACGATACCATTTATAACAAACCGCAATACATGCATTACAAAATAACAGAACATACAAAAGCCTGCAAACTAGTTAATAAATCACGTATACTAAAACACAAACCTGAAGAGTTCAAACAATTTGATTATTGGAAAGACACACTAAATAAGCAAGATATTAACCAAAAAGCCATTTTCAGCCAACCAATCCAATTATTTTTTTACACCAAACTAAGAAACTTTTAAAATATATATCTCATGAACATTTTACCAAACAAAACTTACCTCCATAAATGCGATCTTATTCCGTCAACATCATGTGATTTTTGTTGTATGCACTCAGAAACCAATAATCACGTTTTTAGGGATTGTCATTTCATTCAAAAGTTTTGTATAGATAAAAATCTTTATTTACAACACGATATAAAGGTTGGAAAACATCGAACTAAATTTAGCAAGTGTATCATTCTGCAATCGACCATAGCTAATTCCAACAATGCACACATTATAAACTCTGTAGTATTATTTGCTAAATATTTTATCTATAAATGCAAACATGAAACATGAACACCACAAATAGATGCTTATGTGTCCTGTTTTACTAACATAATAACACTTGAAGAATTAATCGCGACCACACACAATAAAGTACATGTATATAATACTCGCTGGGCGCCTTTTATGCCCAATTAGTAAACCAACTCTAAAAACAGTTTTAAATATCTTTGTAACATAGGTACACCTACATTAAGCAACATAAACTTTTGTTCCATTTTTTGACACTGTTTTAAACATATTTTACCCACATCAACCCTATTTTTATAGATGCTGTGTACCATAACGAGAATCGGGAAAAACGTTTAAACCGAAATGTTAGTTTTGTACATTTTGAAAAATAATCTGTTTTATGCAAAATATATCATGTTTACGAGGAAAAAAAATGAATTAAATAAGATCTTAAACTGCGCAGATGTATTTTTCCTTATCATCATAAATTAAACAGTTGTTTACCGTCATAAACTGTCTACTTTCAGAATTACAGAAGGGAAAACACATTATATTAAACACTAAATAGTAAATGGATATAATATAAGATTTCCCACACTTTCAGCAAAACTCAGAAATATGAATAGCCAAACAACATCGTTGGAATAAAATACACCTATACGTCCACTGCCATGTGAAATGTACAGCAGTAGCGATCACCACTGCTTACAATTTTTTAATGACAACAAAACTGCAAATGTGGCGAATGACAACATCCATGTTCATCACACTGTGCCAATTTTATAAATAAAAGTGACACTCAATCGGTCAGTTCGATAGGCTGAAGCCTTCAACAAACACAACACTTTTTTTCGTCCTCGTCATCGGTTACACTAAAATAACTACTGTCAGAAGCTGGGATGAAGTCCATAATTGCCTGGGTTGGAATTATCCAGCAGTTTGGACTTTACTAATTTGTTGTACTGTTATAGAAGCAGATAGTCGACTCTTTTATTTAGTTTTTCACTGTTTATAATAAGTTATGTATGATTTATACATTAACTTACATGTGAGTTGGTTTTCAATGTTCTGGAGAGTGATGTTTTCCATGATTGCCTTCCAACCAACAATTGCACTCGGATTTCTCCTCTCTTTCATACTTTCCACATATTTCATTTATATTCTCAAAATATCGTGTTCACTTGTATCCGAGTTGATTTATATATAATGTAAATTTTAGGAAAGTAAAAGAACGAATATGGGTAGAAAAAAGGAAACACAGCAAGCACAAACGAGTTAGAAAAGACAAATTCAGGGGATATCACTTTAAAACAACAAAATAATTAAATATTGACATATATTCTCTAAGTGCATTCTATATATATATTTGAAACATACAATTTACTTTATGACAGTCATGATTTAATGGGACGATAGGTCGTACATATCATTCTCGATAACAGTTGTCTCAGCTTTTAGTGAGTTGAGCTCATATCCAGAGTCGTATTTCGAAGACAAAATAATCGGAAGAAAAGCCTTAATAAACTAATGCCTACCAAAATAAACTAACTTTTGCAAATAATTGAAAATAAAAACAACAAAACGATAAATATAAATCAAACAAATAAGAATCACACGAAATAAGGCGCATGTTTTTTCTCTGTTTTGAACATACATATAGTGGGAATGCCTCTGGAATAAAACATTAAAAACTGAAGTTTTTTGTTCCAGGAATAATAATACAATATATACAACACAACATTACGATAAAAATACAACAGATCAAACGTTTTTGAACGGTCATGCATAGCAATGGGAACTCAAAGGCATGCCGAACCTTACACTGAGCCTAGAGTTAATCACACCAACAGTGAAAAATAACATTAATTGCTTGTGTAACTCAAATAAAGATTTTAGTATATTTCAAAAATCAAAACAATTGCCAATTAACAAAGTTTTATTAATCAGGATGTAAAAGTCAGAACATATTACATCAGTTTTCGTTTTCTTTACCGTGAGGATTATAAATTTATGGTAATTGGCGGTGTGCTTGGAATGGGTAACCATGCGATGTTTGGGTAGTGTGCGCAGGCGGAGGGTTACCCCAAAAATAAGTCGAATTCGAAGCGTGCATGGGCATGGAATTCCATGGTGATCCTATGAAATTGTGCTCTGCTAGAGACAATGAATTGTTTGCATGAGCTCGTGCTGGCGTAAATTGCAACGATGGTGCCGTGGAATATGGTGGTGGAATTGTAAGTGGCACAGCTGTTGATGGTACAAATGTGTAGGAACTCGCAGTTAGCATTTGCGGTGATTGTGAAGAAGATGCGATAACAGATGCTGTGACATTTGATTTTAGTAGCGACAATGGATTGTATGAATGAGCTAGTACTGGTATTGTAGTGGTATTTGGTGTTGGGGTCGCTAGCGGCACACCTGTTGATGGCACTGATTTGTTGGCACTCAATCCGTGCATTTGCGTTGATTGCAAAATAGGTGCGATAAGAGATGCTAGTTGTGGCGTAGCTGGTGATGTCATGGCAATGGAGGAATTCAAAATAGGCATTGGCGTAGATTGTGACGAAGGTGCGTGTAACGTTGGTGTTGGTCCTTGTAGCACAGGTATGGGTGGCACTAAATTGGACACACTTGAAGAATTGCTCGTTTTGGATTTTTTTGATCGGGATCGTTTGGTAGAAATTGATGTTGGTGTTGTTTGTTGCAAAACTGACAAAGCTAGTGAAGCTTTTTTTGATCTTGGTTTTCTTGACCTTTTTGTTGTTGTTTGCGGTGGTGGTCGCGCTTGTTGCGCAACCAGTGTAAATGTTGAACGGGAAGGCTTCGAAGCGTTCAATAACACAACGGGCTGCGGTGTTGACTCGTTAAAGTTATCTGAATGTTTGTACTGAATAAGGTACTCAGGGTAGTAAGCGTTTTTATCAAAAAGAATGAACATACTAGGATTTTGTTCATCATCTACACACGAATCAAAAAGTTCATGATCTTTGTCTTGCTTTTCTGACGGCCGCCTGTACTGTGGGTCACCTTTTGTGTAGTAGCCTATTAAAACATTAGCCTGTAACATAAATCGTTCCATATTTTGATCTACTTTTGTATACTGATGACTGTATTTCGCATCTCTAGCAAAGTATGCGCCTTGACCATAAATAGTGGCATTTTTTCCGCATAACCGGAAGTCGAAGTTATTGATGCAGATTCCGCGCACAGTATCCAAACTGTCGGTTCCGTGGAATAGGGGGCGTTTGTCGACAGGGTTTCTGTCTCCAAGTCTCCGCTGGTTGTTTAACATGACCTTCTCGTGACTGAAATAATTACATAAATCCCTTCGCTAATTGGAAAAAATAGAGAATACATGGTTGGTGCCGAGATGGAGAAAGCTTATCCGGTGAGGCTTAGAAAAAGAAAAGCTTTAGCGAGCCCTATTTTTCTTTTTCGGGCCGAACCGGATAAACTTTCTCCATCTCGGCACCAACCATGTATTCGATTTATCCTGCTTCATGCCGTTGACACATTTTATCAAAGACAAATGATTAATTAACATAACAAAATGATTAATCTTGTCGGGCCTTCTACATTCCTGACGACCGAATAACTACCGATTGTGTCACGTAAAAAATAGTTCCACATTAAACTGTTCCTTTTAATACTTTCCTATTGAAAATATGAGAAGAAATAAAAAACGAATCGATAATGTGATATTTTTCTTGGTAAAAAATGAAAACAAAATGCAGCAGCGAAACAAAAACTAAATTTTATTTACCTTAATGACAACTTAAATCACAATAAATTTACAACGATATACACATCTATTTTCTGTTCTTCCATCCCTTTGTCGAAATCCATTTCTGTTTTTCAATCTCTATTATCGAAATGTGTTTTAAACCACACTATTTTTTGATAGCGTTTGTATCGAATGCTAACCATTCTGACCCAAAAACCGATTTACGAAATCGTAATCGTGTCGTAGCGAATTATTTTATTCCTATCGAAGTTAACGCTTATGAATGACAAACACACAATCCGAAATACATTTATGAATTGTTCTATGCTTTAATTTTTTTTTAAATACTGTTAAAACCACTATGTGAAAAATGTTGTTCCTAAAATCCTGAGAGAAACTAGATGGTATGTTTTGTCTGAGAAATGACGTCGCACTAGATACGTCATAAATTGCGTAATCAAGTAAATGACAATGATAAATACGGAAAGCTGGTTCGGTAATATATTTATTAAAAAAAGGACGATATATAATATAACGATAACATTCATGATGCGTCCCAATAAATTTCAAAGGTCAAATATTAGAACATGTTAATCGGCGCGTAGGAATACATACTTACGGTTAGAGCACGGTCACGTGATGTACTGCCGGATCAACTAGTTTATCCGACCCTGCTTTATTTGGTCAATGTTTGCAACAGAGGCAGGATAATACATATTTACGTATTACTTTTCTCGGTAATAGTATTCTGCATTAAATGAATTTAAGAACGTAAAAGAATTGTATGTATTTGTTTTGCTGCGATCTTCAAAAGACAAAGGTAATAACGACGTAAGCAAAACGATGGCTTATTGCAGTTCGGTTGTTCACCAGTTTCAATTGTTAACCAATTTAGTAACGATGAGATTAGAACTACTTAATATTCTTCATCGCTACATTTGTGTATAAAGAAACTTATCATGCCAATTTCCAATGGCAATAACCTTGCAGTTGGTTGCATATATAGTAATTCCTGTTATAATAATTACGGCTTTTAATTACAATGTTCGTTTATCTCAACTTAACAATAAAATAAATATTATAAAGCTTTTCCCGAGGCGTTTTAGCGCAGCGGCACCGCTGGGGGCCTAAACTTCCAAATAAATGTTGAGGCGTCGCTTGATTCTCTGATCATGTTTATTTAGCGCTTGAACAACCGCTTGCAAGCTCTGGTAAGAATGTAATTTGCATTCTGCTCACGAACAATCATATCACTGACACGTTAATCAGCTTTTTGCATATAGGCGATTACGGAAGAAGAAAGTGAGATCAATGGGTTGCTTCACAACTAAATCAAGTTTGTTCCACATTTTTGCGCCATATTGTATATAACATTCACGCTTGTGTAGTTCGACAAACAATGATAATTCCCAAATATTAACACATTTACATAATTGAACGTAGATCTACTACCATTTTAAACATATTCTCTAATGTTTAATTTGACATGATGCTTGCTATTAATCTTTCCTTCTTCATCAGCCAATCAGTGCGAAGGCAGCCGAATACACGCTTTCCACATAGAGGTGTATACAATTACTTTACTTGTCACATATCAATGTTGACCTTTCTAATCAATTGTAGCACTGTAGATACAGCATTAACTATTTGTTTTGATTTAGAAAAAACGTCTGCCATATTGAAAAACGAAGTTTTCTTCAGAAATCGATTATAATGGCCTGATTAAAGCGCGCAAAAACTGCACCTCGTGTACAAGATTGCCTCACCACTCGTGTTAATTACACGCATTTGAAAATACTTACATGGAATAACGTCTTATTTGAACAAAATTTAAAACATGGAAATATCACTTGATGCAACAACAAGAGGTAAGTAAATAACGGGTTATGCATAAAGACCTTACAAGTCATATCAAACCGCGATGTTATATATCCCGGTTTCGATCTCCGCCTTGGGAGCGTTCGTTTTCCCCCGAAAGAAACCAAGTACTGGTTCTACCCATGTAACGGACTCGGGTTTCATGTTTTGTAACCTGATTTGAGTAATCAGGTTGAACACACACACAAACACACAAATACACACACGCACATTTTCTGAGCATGTTTCATGTTTATTTGACAAATTAGGACTTCAGGTTTTTTTTATTATTCGTGGTCATGTTTACACAATAAAATTCAAAAGTTTCCGCCTGCCTTTTTTTCAAATGTACGTGTAGATGTTGATGTTCTTACGTTTGCGACAGCAATTGTTTGCAAATTAAATATGTTGGCGACGAACTACTGAACAATGGACGATTGACACAGAAAAGGGGACAAATAAAGAAAGCATGCCATGAGAACGATTAGTATCTTAAGTGAACACAGTCTGATCAGACAAAAATATGTAGGCTTTTATTTAAACTACAACAGCGAGTTACATAAAGTGTCGCAGAACGTGAACATGCGGGATATAATATCAAAGATACGGAACATTAGTTGAGGTTAAATTGGTGAAATAACAAATATTATAGTTATATTACTTCTAGATCATTAAAACTCTAATCTGAAATTAGTATAACATCGTACAGTGTGCAAACATAACCCATCAGAAGCTGTGAAGGACAGGAAATAAGGACGCATCTGTGTTTGCTAACCGGTTGAAGTATGAAAAAGAAGTATGTTGCATTTAGTCTCTGTTATAGTGGGCTACCCATAAGTAAAGTTATGCGCTTGTCTTTTCTCATTTTCTTGCACGTAAACTTGAACTTAAATACAAATGAAAATTCGTCTTCCAATACTAGTTGACCATGAGATACTTGAACATTTTAAACTAACTTTGAACATGAAAAATATTAATATAGATTTTCAAGTTATCTCGAAATGGAATACTAATAAATAGTTTTTAATGATGGTTGTTTGTCCCAGTTTGTGTTGTTTCAATTTTATTCTTAGCTTGATAATCAAATGTTTAAAAGAATGAAATTAGCATACCGAATATCAGAGGGTAAATAAAAAAATGGAATTGACGTTCGAACGCTACTACTTTGTTTGCACCTTAAGCCCTTGGTGAAAAACATATATTAATATTTGAGTAGCCCTTTCAATGACGTTCATGATGCTGTCACTGTGAAATAATTATAAATCTTTTCGGCTATACAAAATTGCCTCCGGCTATGAAACATTGCAAGTGTCATAGCCCAATTGGATATGAAGACAAATGTTAGTTTTGCAGACTGAACATGTGGTTTCTATAAACTTACTTGTTAAATCCAGACAATAGGGCATGATTCTGTATCCGGGATACAGCTGTTAGAGTAAACTGATCAGGGCTTGCGGTTTTGAAAAAGCTTGCTGACACCTGCAAAAAAACATCATTGCCGCTCAATGAATTCAAACTACGTTTGCTTCGTTAATGAGGAACTGGAACTTAGTTAAGAATATGAATTTGCTCATTGGCTTTTACAAACTAAAATGAATTTATGTAAAGATAAACTTAAAGATTTGCATGCACATGAAGATCAACGTGTTGTAATAAGTATGTTTATAATCATGGACTAAACAGGAAGAACCCTATTATAACACAAACATTTTATAATATACATATTTCTCAGAAAAGGCCTTTTTTTACTTTTGTTATATTCATGGATATTATATGGTTTGTAAACCAAATACAAACTTTTCATTTCAAAACTGTATTACTTCGACTGAATGGTTGGCTGCACATTGTAATTTTGCATTTTCTCGAAACATGCTTTTTGAGCAAACAAAATAAGAATTTAAAATAATAGGCATTGTCCATGTAAATGTAAACATTTGCTTTTAAAGACAATATGCGATTGCTATTTAATTATGAAAGATAATAATAACGATTGATTGATTTTCTCTATTTTACTTGATTTAAACACTTAGTAAATCAAAACTTCTTTTAAACTGAACATTTAGTCCGGTGTGGTCGGAGTTTGCTATAGAGTGTGTTCACTGAATTAGCTTAATTATATGCAGCCAATTACAAAGATCTTTATAATACAATTTGATTATTAATTGCACAAAATATAAACGGAATACTTTACTCTTAACATCACTTTAACCAGTATTCACTGCTCATCACCTCAATAAAGTCTTTATCGTCAAGTGACAACTGAACAAGTTCGAATGGGTGTGCCACATCCCATGGTACCCAGGACGTAGGGAGCGCAACGTCAATCACTTGAGGAGGCGTTAGACATGGGGGGCTGAAAAACAAGAACTTCACCATCATAACACCCGCTCAAACATCATTTGTTGACAACCCGCTTTCATATTTCTGATTTAAAACAATATATGCATACACAATTTGATTTAAATTCTGCTGGTGTAGAATTGTAAAAAGGCGTGAAATCTCATACTGCAGTCCTTGCACTTGCAAGTAGCAGACATAGTGTGCTCCCTGACGTAGTGGCTTACTTTCGATCATAGAAATAAAATGTAAACAAAATATTATTCATTTTCCCTCATTACATCTGCAATCTTTGTACTCGCGCTCATTGACCTAAGCAAAAGCGCTTTAACCCTGATTTGAACATGTATATTTCCGACAATAAATTATTGTTTTTCTGGTTTTGCCTTTATTTTATTCAAACGTATGTATCCAAAACACCAACAGTTTTTTTTTCTACATTATTTACTTATAAGAAAAGAACATTTACCACCGTAATCCTGAAAAGGTAAATTTGAGATAATCGTGTCTTTTTCGCTTCAGTTGTTGCTATCAAAGAATAGCATTATTACAATTTTTAGATTTAGCTGCGCCAAACATTCTTGTTCTGATTGGAATAGCTCTGTGCATGTTACATGATAAATGACATATATTTTTTTTATAAAATAACCTTACGTTATATTTTCCTGGACGTCTTGAAAAGATGCAAACACTGGGCGCCGTCTTATTGGTCTGTTTGTTCCAGTTTGCACGTTTTGTTGCGTCATAGAACCAAAGTCAATCTTATATCTCCACTTGTAGTTTTCACGCCAGTACATGTATGTAATTTGTTTAGCAAGAAACTTAGCCTCAAGCGTATGCTGAAGAGAGTCCTGTGGATATATATGTCCCATAAAACGTCTACATCAACAAAGGTCAGAGAACCTGTATGTATTAAGCATGATACGTATTGATAATCTAGCAGTTCGCAGGTCTATTAATTTGTGGGGTGAAATGTCTATATACTTTATAAATGAAATTATCCGATGGAGATGAATTACAAATTACTTTGATATGTCAACTTTCTTTATGGATAATTGATTGTTAATAATATGGCAAAAGGGTTTATTTTATGATTTGGTAAGTGTGCATTTTTTACGTCAGCTTACTTTTTGCTTCTAATTATTATTATTGCTACCATGTTAGCTTGGTAGGAATGGAAATTACAAACAATATATGATATTCCATGAAAACATTATCTTGAACCTGACCTTGAAACGGTCAATATTAAATATGTCATACTAATATTCGACTTGGTACGCAGCAATACACATAATTTAGCCCAAGTCTTATATCAGACGTTATACCCAATCCTCGATTTAAGGTCAATATACTTATCCCAAAATTACATGTCAGCAAAATTAAATAACACACTGTATACAAATTAGAATCATAAAATATCAATTTGTAAATTAACAATAACGCGTTGCTTGTAATACTTATTTTGCATTTAAAGAACTACTCGACCGCCGAAGTGGCTACGAGTCACTCATTGGACTTTTTTCAGACATCACAAATATAAAAAACATAAAAAAGCTGATTATCCGATGTTCACAAAATCCAATCTAATTTTCTTTTGCAAAAGATTGAAACAATGTTTAGCTTTATCAAATTTTTTAAAGGCAATATAGTATCATTTTTATCGTCATCTATTTTATTTAAAACCAGTTACAATATGCACTCACATGTTCAAACAACATCCTTCCAGTACCATCGCCATTGAGTAACGAAGCTTTTCCCCACATCGCCGGCCTCGTTGAAAGACATTGTGCTCAAACGCCTGACCTCTACGAAATCATACTCACGAATGAACGCCATTGTCACTGGTTCAAACATTATTGTACAGTCCAGATGTAAAATGCATACTTTTATAAATGCGATTTCATAGGTCTGAAATAATAGGGATCGCATTAGTATAAATTACAATTATATAATTATAATGAGACAAAACACATTGTCTAAATATGGCAAGTGATTTTTTTGGTTATATATGTATTATGTATAGTGTATATATTTGATTTTGGAATTGTATTTAATACTAATATTCTTAATAAAATATATATTGTTTTTATATCCAAACAACATGGATAATTGACAAACTTCGACATTCGTAACTTACAAACTTGAAAGTATAATCCTTTTCTCCCGGAGTACAGAACCGTTGTTCAACTTTTTCAGAATTCGGTAACGTGAACCAACCCCCAACAAGTAGTATCTGCCAAAGGTAGGGTAAATGTGTGTCACTATGCAGTCGTGTGCACTTATCTTGTTTACATTGGCCTTGGATATTTCCCATGCACAGGAACTTCCTGGATGCATCATCTTTGGAGAAGATATATGTGAAATTTAATAAATGTTTGTGTAGTTATTTTCCAAATAATTGGTAATAAACAATTATTCGTTATATTGTGTATACATCTACTTAATTTGCCATAACATACGAAAGCAGTCTAATTTTAACTTATATAAACAATATACATCACGAGAAAGCATCCATATAACAAACATAAACCAACCCATTTTACACAGCCTGTCATGGTCTGTCTGTATTGATTCAGCGTTAATATTATCTTGTTCACATACTAGTCTCATCGATTGATCTGATGGTTCCTGCGGTGAAGGAGTACACACATTTCTAATTTGAGATATTTCTTCACTCGATGAAGCACTTCTTTTAATACTTGACGACATTTCCACTTCGGACCTTAACTTTTCCTCCTGTAGTCCTTCAAATGTTGGTCTAGCCCAACATACTGAAGTCGAGCATCATATAAGCGTGATTTGAAGTACTTGGCTGAGACATATGGCTGCTTATTCCTTAACTAGTAAAACAGTTTTATCTGAAATATGTATGAACATACTTAACATTAAAAGTTGGTTGGTATAACAAAAAAATTAATCTGTTTTTGCTTAGTGGAGCACAACTTGTTTTGATAACCCTAAAAAGCATATGTATGTTTCATTAAAAATATTTCCTCATGAAAAAGCATCACTATAAATATGAAATTACACAATTTATAAAAGTATTCCTTATTTAAAGCAAATAATGGTGTTATGCTGTGATACGAAAACTGCACTACTTAAAAAAATTCACATAAATGATTCCTTTATAAGGTCCGTCGTCCGAAAGGCATTAACAATGAATGGTCTTTACCTATTTCTTAAATACAAGTTATTTAGTTCCATTTCTCTGCTTTCAGTTTAGAATCGAAACATCATGTGCAAATTTCACGAATATCTGTCGATACACGTTCATTAACGCTTCTTGTAAAATCCCTTACGTTTCATAAAACTTAATATAGATAAAAAGTAGCTGACTATGGCATGTTTGAAAATGATATGCTGGTTATTGTCCTAATCCGTATTGTCTGCAGTAGCATACACAGAATTGGCAGGGATTAGAAGCACACTTGTTTTTTGTTGCCATACGTATTATATTGTGGTAATAATCTCTATTTACAGATAGTCGATATATACTATTGATAGGGTTATTTGGATAGTTGGATAAAAGGAAGATACTACTCATATTACTATTGCCGTAAGGTAAACGCCTAATACATATTAAAGAATGAGTATTTTTTTTATGGTTACGATGATGGTCAAAATGACATTCACGATAATAATTGTAAGTTACCAAGCGAGTCATGTCCGGGAATTAAAAAAACACTATGTAAGTATTCGACCACGCATTTCTTACGTAAGATTACGTACATTTTGTCAACCAACCTATATAGTCTTCTGTAAGAGGTACCGTGGTTAACTCTGAATTACATATGTTTGTTGCCTAGAGGTAGCGTGGTTTACACAGGTTTGCCCCTTGATGCAGTCGTGAAGACACAGCGAAACCTGTAAATAAACAGTGAAATACACACACCGTAGTTTATCAACGTAACAATTAAACACGTAGTCAATTTGTGTCGCGTATTAAGTAAACGTTACTTCTAACGCAACATTTTTGTATTATATCAACAACGGCCCAATCTATCGATATGAGCTTCCATACGTATTTTCTCTGAATTAACAAACGTGCTAATTCAGATTCAGCTAAGTAGTACAGCACTTTGGTGTCAACATCATTTGTGTTGTCGATTACAATAATATGTTGCAGAGATACATGCAATTTGTAGAAGTTTGTTCATCCAAATGTTGACGTTTCAGGTTTAAGATTTTCCCATAGGTATAATTTATAATTTCCCAATAATCGCAATTGTCGTCGTGGTTGTTTCCATCATAATATTAATGATGATGGGCAGTTAATGCTGTTGATTTATCATGAGAACGAAAGCGGTGGTGGAAGTACTGACGATAATCATGATCATAATGATAAGCATGATCATAGTTATCATAATGATGGTCATGATGTAATTATGATACATATGTTTATAGTGATGGCGATTATGGTGGACATGACAGTGAGGAGTAGTTAACTTGACCATGTACCACTGCAACGAGCTGTGTTATTCAATTTTCGAAAATGAATAATCAAACACACAAGTAAAAAACAAAAGATTGGTTAACACCTTAGTACGGTGCAACACACCAAATCTTTGGGTTATTTTTGTAATTGCCGGTGAAGAAGCGATTCCAGTGTGCATCATATTTAAAGTAGGGATTACATTCATCGTTTGTCTAGCGCATACGATTCATCCTTTTGGCTAATAGGATATATATGTGTTTTAATAAAGGTTCCTAATTGAATTGCAAATAAACGGTTGCGTATATAGAACATTTGAGGCTGATCGATCATTATGGAAGCTATGTATCTGACGACTAGCTAGAAACGCACGTGCAGCAAATGTCTTATTGCAGCATCGAAACATAGTAACGAATGTTGGTCCTGACAAATAAACTCACCATATCATAATATGTGTTAGTCGGGCTGAACATAAATACCAAATGCTTCCTAAACTGTGATTAGTCCTAAGTATCATACGTAGGGGCCTGATTTCATCATAGACAAACTATTGACCATTTATATAATGTTTTGATTACGTATAACTTGAATGCGCATTTACGAGTTATATCACATTCAAGCTCTGTTTGCTCAACGACATTGGTCTTTAACATGTGATCGATATCACAGACTCGTTGGAGTAGATGCCGCACTTTTGGGAACACAACTGAATAGTTTAAAACCATAGATTTAAGAAGATTAATATAAACTCAATAGCTTATGCTAACACAACTAAGCAAAATAAAATATTGTCCCATTGTGTTCAAAACATACCCAAACTATACACTTTAATTGCAGCTAGTTAAGCAACGAGGGAGTAAACCTAAGATGGTAAATAAATATTGGTAATATAATAGAGTAACATTACGTTGATTAACAAGTTGTCTAAGACCAGTCTTAACAACTGTAAAACCCATTGAGGTAATTACTCCTAAAAAAATGAAACCTTACCGGTTTTTTTTATTTCTAAGCTTAATAAAACATTATTAAATTATAAAAATTTAAGAAGCTTGTCCTATAAAAAACGACCGTTTGGAGCTAACATTTGTATGTCATTTCTTGAAGTTGTACAAACAGGTTTGGAAAATCTACTTTAATTGAGGTATGTTAGTCGTAGAACAGACGTTGGAACATTTAATTCCAGCAACAAGTTCAAATAAGGTAAATACTTACATATTGTTTTCTGGGTAAATTATTGCAGAAACTTCATTTCGTATGCAACTCTATACAGAGAACTCGAATTATTTAGTAGTTTAGACATCATAAAAATGTAGAATGTGAATCATGCCAACATACACTTATGATTAGACAACACGAAAATATATTTAATCACTCAATCACTTTAAAAAATTCAACAATCATCTATCAATCAACACTTTTATTTATAGATCTTTTGATTCACAACAAGAGAATCCATATTGCAAAAATAATATATACCACATATTTAAACCTATTTATTTTAGCTCTATTGCATTTTAAGTACTTCTTACTTATCTGAAAAGCTCTGGATTCCGTTTGCTGGGCCTAGAACCAGTACTTTAAGTCTTTGGGGAGATCTAAAGAACGCTCTTTCAGTGGGGATAAAACCCGTGACCTTCCGGCGCTAGGCGGACACCATATCCATTACACCAAGGTGACATTTAAAACCACATAAGTTACCAGATGAAATTCGAAAGTATAATAACGATCGTATAAACTTTAGCATTAAAATATCGCTAGTTTTAGATCAGATGTGAGTTTTCCAAAAATGGAGAATATGTTTTTGTCAACTACGGAAAGATAAAATCGTCAGCAAATGCGATATTGTATAATTATTAAAGGACAAAGGGAGGAAATAATAGGATAAATATAATATAATGTGAGTTTGGGATAAAGATGCGTCGCGCTAACACGGTTTTAAGCCTCGAATGATAAACTTGATCTTTATCCAAAACTCACAAAATATTCTCTATATATTTAATTTGGTATTTATATGTGTATATATTATCTCTTACCCTATCAATAAGTCACACAGATTCAAATTACACGGAAAAGCTTTATTTGAATTATATACTACGAAAAGTATATACTAAACATGTGTCTATTTCCTGTAATTCATATTAAAATGACTTATCACAAATTATGGCATGTTTTAAAGTTTGTGATAAAATGCTTTATTGATAAATGTTGACATCGAAACTAAAGAGTTCCAGTATAAAACAAAATCAAATAGAGAAAGAAACACATAAATAATCCACACTTGGGCTCGAACAAATGATTCTTGGAGTTAATGACACTCGCTTAAACAACTCAGCCATCAGTGGTGTTATAATAAAGCATGTATTTTATACTATAACAAAGTAATCCTCGCATTTTCACAAAATATAACGTTACCAAAAGAACTCCCCAAATAATTAAATCGTTTCGCGTTTGATAGTGTACACTATTTGTATAAATTGAAACACAGCATAGCATATCACATCAAATTAAAACCGATTTTGTGAAAGGACCTGTCATGATATTATCATGATTAACTTTTGACCCATTTGCTGATGTTATATATCTACCATGTAGTATTTACTTCCCTTGATATATTTAATACTGATTTTAATAATGTATGTTTGCTTTAATTTATAAGGGTAGCCATCGAACCAATAACACGCAATAAAAGTATATACAAACGTATGGAGTTCTTATGATTGATGAACACATAGTTTTAATAACCAACATTATGACAGTACCTACACAGGTTCCATTCTATAGAAAGTAATTGTCAGCCGTGACGGGTTCTTTCTAAACAAACGAGCACCATAATATTTTATGTTCAAGACAGCTCAAATGTGTTCTCCTATTTTGAACATAGTATATAACTTGTGAAAAGCTGGGTTTCGGTAATAAAGAGATACAAGTGTCACTGCGGTTTAAAACAGAACACAAACATTAATGTATCTTACAATAAAATTAATCGCAAACATTTTTACATTTTAAGTTATTTTAAAGCACGTGCTATAACGTCATTTACGCTACTACATATATATAGCGCCATGTTCACGAGAATCAATATTACCAGTGGGTATCCTTATAAACTTGAGTTTAATGAAAATTAATCATCTGTTTACAAGTCATGAAACTAGACAGGGCACTTATAATAACATTCATGAAACCATTCAATGCTTTGTTCAAGCTCTAATACAGCATGCCCAAAGTACTGAGTTTGTCCTTCAACAATGAAAACCAAAAGTCCGTGTTACTAAATTATTATTGTAACATCAAGAGTAGAAAAACGCATATTAATCAATATTACAGTTACAAGTCCTCTACCGCTGTATATGTCCTGTCGCAACAGCCAATGGCCTGCGATAATTTATTTATTTCAAAACAAAAGTTGAAAAAAACGTGAGCTGTTTTTATTTGTGAATGACAATACGAAACCGAAAGTGAAACCAGTTTTTTAAGACCAATGTAAATGAAGTTAAACATAAGTGGATTGTTTGAGGAAGTATATTTGATACAGGTGTGTTATTCTTTTGTTTTAATCTTGTAAACGATACCTATATTAAAGCTGAATGGTCATCTCCGAACAGTTACGAACCGATATTGTTTATATTGAGAAAATGAATCTTAAAAAAACAATTATTGATGAATTGAATTACAATTATATAATAGCTGATGTAGATAATTATGTTATTGAAGGTTTTCAACAGCAGCCGTCTGGTGATTTAGTATTTAGTATATTTAGGCACAGGCATCAACATTAAAAATCATAGATATTTTGCCGCTAAAAACAAAATGCATTTGTTTAGAAATTCGAACATTCAAATATATTATGATAACAATGTAGAAAATATTCACAATATGTTAATAATTGCAGTGTAATAGAAAATATTACTTACAAATTATCAAACTGTCTACATACTGTATACAATCAATAGGGGATAAAAATCCCAACATTATTTTAAGAAGCACATACTATGTTCTTTACTGTCTGGATAACTAAGTGTTCGAGTCGATCTTTATTGGCCGCTTTTTATGTAAACGTAATGCGAAACCGTTCGATTTCATATGTATCGCCTACTTGACTGCTTTGCAGATTGTTTCCGCAATGTAAAATACTATATATTAGTGATCTTTAAACCATTTCTACACATTTAAATCTTACGTTTTTGGGACTAGGGCTTTTATATCAAGTTTAACAGAGCTCAAATAGATTTGAAGTGGAAAACTTAGAGATAATCTCCGAAACCGTTAGGCTTAACAGCATGTGTACTTGTTTGTGTCATTCTACACGGTAATCAACTGAGATAAATAAAGGCTACGCCCTTTGAGTCGCATGGTTAGTAAGCCCTACTGTAGGAACTTACATAAAAAAAACACTGTCCTTTAAAACCGCACATGCATCTAAAATGGTCCCTTACGAACGATGTTTTAAATTCGTGAGGGATTTAAAAGTCATGAATCCTTTGAAAAGAATCTGATTTTGTTATATTTGGCGTAAAACATAGTAACGCGTCCGTCAACAATAATGTCGATGAGGTACAGAGAAGCAGCGCCGCACGGTTACTTGTTTATAAATAAAGTATTGCAAGTGGATCTCTAAATCCGCAAGTCCCATCTGCACACTCTTAGGTATTTATGGGTTATAAGGTAGATGTTTTTTTAAGAATATTGTGAAACTACAAAGATGTAATACAATCTTTACATTATCTTCCTTTTTCGTCAGAATTCAATGTTGCACTTTATTTAACTGCATGGCAAACCCTGTTAATTGTTGATTCTATTCTTTGTGCTAACTACTGTAACAATTGTTTGTTTTATATTTGCTTAAAAGAAGCACAAATAAGTAGTTCCAATTAAATGGCGTACGTTGTTAACATTTTCATTCTTAGTGGATATGTATTCTTTGCAGAATTAGTAATCGTCATATCAGGTAATATTTTTGTTTAATATACAAATAAAATAATTAAGCATAAATTAAGTAAGAAACAAAACACAGAAACAACCTAATACACTTAAGTTCTTATCGTTATAAAATATGGAACAAACGGGTACCAAAGCCGAGTAACATATGCCAAGTGCTCCATGGTTTGCAATTTCGAATAATGGTGAAAACTTTTTATATTGTGTCAAAAGAAAAATTGCTTCTCGTGAAAGTCTATATCTTTCGACGATTTAGGAATCAATGTAATCAAATATTGGTATTATTCTTTCTCAATAAATTCGAAACAAACGTGCGCGTCTCCAAAATGTCGGTTCATACGTCGCCATATTTACGCAAACATATATGAGTTACGCGAGCGTTATGGAAAACGTAACTTTACGTGCAAAAATCTGCAAACGCTACTAAATTTACGTTTTGCACTAACGTACGATTTTTGAACGTACGAAGTTCTAAGAAACGGTCCCAAGGACACTTTTAATTTTAGTGTTGGAATTTGAATTGTCACAATTCAAAATATAATTACAGTTTAATGGATAAACACTCTTACCGTGTTATTTTTATCGAATTATAAGCTTGTACATAATAGTTACAGATTGACCTGTTTTATGATTATATTTTTAACTGTTTTTACAGTATGTCCTACTATCAATTCACCGTGTCAAGGCAACGTGAGTTTGGTTAACGGCACGTTCAATGGTTCCGAAGCGTCTTTTACATGCGCTAAAGGTTACGTCATAAATGGATCAGACGTTATAACGTGTAAAAACAAAACTTGGAGTGCACCAGTTCCCGTCTGTCTTATTTTGGGTAAGAGGACCGCATATAAGATAAAATAAAAAAAAATGTTCTTCTTTAAATAAGGATTATTTTATTTCCTCGTTCGTTTCCTCGTCGAGGGCATCCCTTACCTCAATAGGTGCATAGTCTTACGTGATTAATACTACAGAAAAATATTTGTTTAAGAGTTTTACATTTTAAGGAAGAAAAACAAACAAGGACAATAAATCCCAAAAGTTTCAGAACATATATACATGTGAAATGCATAACCTAGTATACTTAAAACCATTTCCAGATCAAAACTTGATACGTTGAGTATAGCGTAATATAAGAAACTTCTGCTGTAGTTTGGAAGTTCACTGATCTTTCTTACAAGGAAGAACCAGTTAATTATCTTATCAGGAACCTTGATATTTTTTTTTAATTATATGATCGGTGTTTACTGCTCTTCAGGCCATAACAAATTGGGTTACTTTTTTGTTAAACATATACATTTAACATATACACATTACAGCTCTTATTTTTTTATGAACATCCAAGAATTAACGTCTAACTATCTAAAATCATGACTTATTGACACATAATTGACATTTCTTTCTCAATATTTGTAATTAATGGTTTTTAATTTTTTCATCATATGCGTTGCAAAACGTGCACAAATTATTTCTCTTTATATTCATCACAAACAAAATTGGAACATTATTGATTTTGTTTTATATATTTGATTAATTATCATTGTTTAAAACCATAGTTTGTAAAATTCTGTACTAAAATAATACTTAAAAAAATACATTCTCATTCTTGGTCTTGATTTTCAAAACATTCCAATTTCTGTTTACATTTTGGAAATTTAGTTAAAAAGAGTTATATATAACTCTGTTGTTACTTTCATAGATTACACAGTATGTACACAGTATTTTGAATTGCAAGACATTGCGGGGCCAACTGAGCTTTTTGATAAGTTATTGTAGCTTTTTTACTTTAAGTTATATATTTTAACTGTAGTTTCAATACCATTTATAGTGGTCCAAGATTTTTTTTTTAAAGATCTTTCAATACAATTTTTAGAGTAGTCTAGGACATCTTTTTACAAATCTGATCCCTATCTCACACAGAGCTTTGAAAAATATAGCCGTATAACCAAGTTTACTACTATTATGATAAACAAAAGCATAGTTAATATGTCGTTTGTATCCAATTTCCAAAGGGTCTGTAAACAGCTTCAAATAGTTCAACACTCCAACCTTCGTTTTAATTATTTGTTGTATCATTACAATTAATCATTGTGTCTAGTAAAACTTTTTTTATATTAACAATCTCACCCAAAATGACTGCTTTCGTTGATACGTATGTTTTACGTATTTAGCCATGATTTCTTTATTTTATGTGAATATGTAATCATTCAAGTTTAGACCCCTTGGACCTATAGGTCCTTGTTTAGACCGACCTTGACCATATTGTTTTCGTGAATGAGTTGTGCCCCTTGATAATGGCTGCACGTGTTTTCGTGCTCTCTTAATTTGAAGCGATTGTTTTTGCAAAAATGGGGATAGATATCGGACTTTACAGGATACGAATAGGCCTTGTTTCAATGCCAATTAAATGTGGATTTAAACTACGTGTATTGTGTGTGAATGGACAGAGCGTACGTGTAGTTTTGAGACTTGCAATTGCTCTCTCGTTATTAACACTACTGGGTGGGGATGTGGAAAAAAATCCCGGACCGACCACGAAGAACACCAAGCAGCTAACACTACCCTTCGCTGAGGTGCCAGCGTCGGAAACGCCACCGCAGCCGTCATTGCAAGGTACCGCAAGAACCAGAGCCAGCAAAGCAGATAATGATTCAGAGGTAATGACATTTCTACGCGAAATGAAAGTGGAAATCAAAAATGATCTCCCCTCAATAAACAGTAAAATAAACGATATTTGTAGCACTCTTAACACATTGAAAAACGAAAATGAGCAGTTACGGCAAGAGAATACAAGTATGAAACAAGAGCTCTCAAATTTGTCATCCAAATTAGATCGTCTCGAAGGTCATTCACGCAGGAACAATTTACGTTTTCTTGGTCTTGAGGGGCGTGTCAGTGAGAGTTGTGAAGAAACTGAACAGAAGGTGCGACATTTTATGTCAAGCACTCTAGGGCTGAATGATATGCATGCTATTGAGATTGAGAGGGCTCATATGGTTGGAAGTCAGCGATCGTACAGCCGCGCAATAATTGCAAATTCTCCACTTATAAGGACCGAGAGACCATCATTAAAAGGGCGCGTCAAACTCTTAATGCACAATCTCAATTCTCGGTTCCGGAGGATTTTACGGAAAGCGTCCAGTTACACAGAAGACAATTGTCCCGTGCACAAGTCCAAGCTAGAAAAGAAGGTAAATTCGCAACGCTACGCATCGATAAGCTCGTGATTGACGGTGATGTATACAGGTTTAACGAAGTTACACAATCGGTCGAGCGCATCGGCAAGTCACGGACACATAGCGCGGATAGTCAACAACACGGCCTGCACACAGGGAATTATCGCCGAAACCATGGAGCGATACAAGATGGGCAATCGGAGACTTCACGCAACGCTGATCGTCAGCACAGTGGTCAGCATGGATTGTGGCCTGTCGCAATCAATATAACACGTGACCATGGAGCAGAGGAGGATAGCCAGTCGGAGACGGACTTTCATTCGCATGGCGAGGCGGGGAATGGTATTGACTATGAAGTGGGTCAAGGCCCAAACATAAACATAAATATTTGCACGTGGAATGTGTGCGGGTTAAAGAAGTTTGTAAATAATTGTTCTGTTTTAAATATGATATCAAATTTCGATTGTATAGGTTTACTAGAGACGTGGGGAGATAGAAATGGGCAGTTTAATGATTTATTAGAGGAATGTTTTTGCTTTGATAATGTCAGAGAAAGGCAAAGTAGAGCTTTACGAAACAGTGGAGGCATTCCAGTTTTTGTAAAAAGTCACTTGACAAAAGATGGCTTGGTTACACGAATCTGTTCAGATTTTGTTGATTGTGTTGTACTTCATTTAAAAGTTAGCTGTTTCAATTGTTCATCTGACATTATTTTGTATATTGCTTATGTATCACCAGAAGGGTAACCGATATATGAACACAGAGATGATATAAACGGAATAACCTATATAGACGAAACGCTCTTACTGTTAAAAAAATATGTATCCCGATTGTCTCTTATATCTGGCAGGTGATTTAAATGCTAGAACTAAAACTATGCTTGATTACATTCCTGCAGATAACGTTGACTTTATTTTTAATTTAGTGGTTGACTACGATATGAGCTGCCTAGAAATAATAAGCATACAATTTTTAATTCGTTCGGGCATACTTTACTAGAACTATGCTGCGCACATGGAATTATAAACTTAATGGGCGTGTTATGGGTGACCCAGATGATGAGTTTACATGCATTACACAAATTGGAGCTAGTTTAATTGATTATCACAAATATTTCAACTGATTTATTTCAATTTGTAACGAAGTTTAATATTCAATCCATCGACGAATCTTACCATTTCCCTATTTACGCTACTATGAATTTTCATAGAAAAAATAGTAACCCGAATGTCGATCCACCTTTTTCTCATTGCATCGATAATAACATCACTGAATGTAATATTAAACTTGATAAATTTAAATGGAATGATGCGCTGAGGGAAGCATTTGTTGATACTTTTGTTAATATGTATCACATGTATAAGGATGACATTTTACATCAAATTATTGTAGATATAAACCAGGTTCTTCAAACAATAGTATCACTTTATAAAACTGCTGCAGGAAACATGAAAGTCCATAATAGAACCAAACGACGAAACGTTTGTGAACGGCAAGATAAACCATGGTGGGATATGTAATATTTTGAAATATCGTAAGTATAACGCTTTGAGAAAATTTCGTTTCACGAACTCAACGGAAGATTTACATATATACATAAACGAAAAAAGAAATTTAAAAGTAACGTGTAAAACTAAAAATGAAAATTTCCAACTGAATATGAGAAATAGGCTATGCCAGGCATCTAGTATTCCAAATGTATTTTGGCAAACAAAAGTGCAAGATCTTCACATCCTAGTTATCAGCAACAAATCAAACAAATTGATTGGCTAAATTATTTTAATCAATTATTATATCGAGAAAACATGTTATTAATAAGAACGTCTGAAGAAGCTGCTTTACCTGATTATGATATAGTTCTAAATAGCCCTATAACACACGAAGAAATAATGATAAGTATTAAACAATTAAAACTGGGAAGGGCGCAGGGGTTTGATGGTATAGGTGCTGAGTTTGATAAAAACACCGCTAATGTTTTATTTCCAGTATTTTGCTCATTTTTTAATCACATCCTAAATACAAGAGTATTTCCTGACATGTGGGCGAAAGCATTATTGTTCCCTTACACAAACACGGTTCTAAAATGGAACCGACAAATTATAGTGGTATTTCATTGATAAATGTTATGTATAAAATATTTGGTAATATTGTAAATTTACGACTGTGTACATGGTCTGAAGAATTTGGTAAAGTAGACGAGTCGCAATCAGGTTTTCGTAAAGGTTATTCTACAATGGATAACATATTCGTCTTACCAAGCATGGTTAAAAAATATATAACTAATCCAGGAGGAAGATTTTATGTCTTATACGTTGATTTTCAAAAGGCCTACGATGGGATATTGCACTATAAATTATTTGATATAAAGCAGAAAATAGGTTTAAAAGGAAAACTATATAAAGTCATTGTCTCTATGTACTCAAATTTGCGGAGTCGCGTGAGTGTCATAAATAACAATGTCACTACTGATGTTAAGTGTAACATCGGTACAAGGCAATGGGACGTATCTAGCACGATAATTTTTAATTTATTCATAAATGAGTTATCCCTTTACCTACCTGACCGAGGCCATCAAGGAATTTTCATTACTGAAGATATTCCAAAAAATACAGTGTATATTATTTGCGGATGGTGTAGCGAGTTGCTCTGAAACCGCAATAGAACTACAGCGTCAATTGAATAGTATTTTTGATTTTTGCCAAGTTGCATGACTGTAAATGAAAAGAAAACCGAAATAATTGTATTTAGAAATAGTGGCCCATTGCGGTCATATTAAAATTGGTTATATAATGGAAATCGTGTAAATGTTACATCAGTGTACAAATACATGGGATTATTGTTTACTTCTAAATTAAGTTGGTCCAAGGCTAAAGCTAAGTTGGCAATGCAAGCGAAAAAAATCCATTAATGCGATAAAAAGCTACCAAGAATATTTTGGTAAATTTGACCTTCAAGAATATTTCAAACTTTTTGACTCAATAATTAAGCCAATCCTTACATACGGGGCGGAAATTTGGGGCCATACCTTTTCTGAAAACATAGAACAAATCCAAGACTCAGTTTTGCAAAGATTTTCTTGGTCTAAATATGTCAACCAACAATTATATGGCTCTAGGGGAGGTTGGTAGATTAGAATTATGTGTAGACAATCATTTTAAGTGTATTAAATACTGGTGCAAACTAATTTACATGCCATTACATAAATACCCCAAAAAATGTTATAATATGTTGAAACGCCAGGATGAAATCGAAAGGACCAATTGGGCTACTTCTGTTAAAAATATGTTATTTAACTATGGTTTTGGTTATATCTGGGTTTATCAGGATGTTGGTAATGTTGATGTATTTTAACAACATTTTAAAGATCGCCTTATTTGTTGTAACAGGCAAAAATGTTCAGGAAGTTTATTCGACTCGTCAAGATGCGAAACATAAAGACTGTATAAATCATTACTTGAACCAGAAAAATATATTTTGCTTAAAATACCATTCTACTATATAAAAGCACTTGCAAAGTTTAGATGTTCCAACCATAAGTTTCTTATTGAAACTGGACGACATGTTGGTATAGCACATGATCTTAGATATTGTACACATAGTCTAAATGTAGAAAACACTTTTGCTAATGAAAACGAATTTCATGTATTTTTTCATTGTTCTAAATTTCACGAGGAACGTCACATGTACCTTTTTTCTTGGTCTAGTGGAAACCGAGAAGAAATCGATTTTATTAATCTGATAAAAACGAAAAATGATCTAAAATTGAAGAAAATAACTATTTTCATATATTTCTTAATGCGCAAAGCACAAACATAAAACTATTCAAAACTCATGTATGTATAATGTGACATGTCTGTATATTGTATTTTGGTCCGGTGGCCTTAAATTACGAAATAAATTGTCTTTTCTTGTCTTGTTCAAGAGGTTGACTGTTGATATAATCTGGTTTATATTCACACAAAAGTTCATATGAATAATTGATTATTGTCATTGTAAATAATTATAGTAAAATAGTTATTACAATTTTGTTAAATTTGCGAAAAATTTTTATTTGTTAACAGACACACGTTATTGTTATATAAATTGTTCAGTTTTATTATTTAGTAACATTGAATAGAGCAATGTAAAAGTCGCTGTCCATATTTATTCTGAAGAGCTATATCAATAATAAAGAGAGTGAATGGATCTAAAAATATCCCTTACAAGACAAGTTATAGATCCATAAACACTCAAAATCAAATTCAACAAATACTTCGAAAATAAAGTTAAGCGATAAAAACCACTGTTCTCATAGCAAAAGTCAGACTTTCAACGCTAGATTTGGTCTGGTAACATTGATATAACGAGATACAAAATGCTCGTTTTTATGTTTTTGTGAGACAATAATATATATTCCATTTAAATTTCCCGCGACGATATCACAAGCCCCAATGTTTCATTTATACTTGCGGGTCGAAAGAGGTAACTCACTAAATAGTAATTTCTGTATTGTGTAATGTGTATGTCGTCAATTGAAGACCTTCCCTGATAAGGGGTTATAACTGGGCTGAGTTTAATATTTCGCGCGAAGTCTAACCGTATTTAACCCCGCATTGTTTTGATTTGACATTTCCGAAGTGGCAACCGCGATTTAAATCAATTTGCTTAGGTTTTGTTGTATTGTATTTTAAATGGCCAGTTGCCTTAAATGAAAAAATATATCCTTACACTTATTTATACCATGCTTATCATCTGGAGTTTCATTATCAGGGGAGCATGCGAATATGGGACCTGACTGGGTTTAAATGAGGTTACTAGTATTTGGAACTGACTTCCAAAATGGCTTCATTTTGCTAATTTTCGCTTCTTGGAGTATTTTCACTCGGTAAGCAACTTTATATTTATATATCCTTACAATGAATACTCCCTGTCGGCTCTACAATGTTGCACTTCTTTCACTTCTTTATGTTGAGTTTCCATCGGTTTTTTGTTTGACGATCGCAGACGTCGGAAGAAAAAAGTTATTGAAGGAAAATCGTCCACATATGCATATGCGGCCAGCGTAGCTCAAGCCCAGCCTGCACACTTGCACAGTCTTGTCAGGGGCCACGCTTTCCGCTATAAAATGCATGCAAGGTTTCGTAGAACCTCCTGAGTATCCTTTTCAGTATGCATAACCTTACCAGACTGTGCAGATGCCGGCAGCATATGGCATAAGTCCCATTTTCGCATGAGGCGGGTTTTTTCCGATCGCATTATGTCCTGTCGGTTACGTATGCGCAATTAATTTCCTTCTATATTACAAATACAATAGTTGAAGTTCGATATCAATTCAATGATAAAGCGTATTGCCACTATATCATCATGCATTATTGGAAAGATAAATGCATAGTCTTTGAAAAAAATGCACGTCATTTAATTCTCATGTTGTAAATCAAAGTATTTAAGTAACCTTTGCACGCACAAAACATGCACTTGATTTAACCTTGACTCTCTCCATGATAAAGAACTACGTGCACAATTGGTATACTAGTATGTTGCTTTACCTAGTTTATGATCAATAAAAAATCGCAATTTATACAGATTTGACCTGTCGACTAGACAGTTAAGTCCAATATTCATATTGCCCTTAAAATTGTTTTACAGCTTAATACACGCACGTGTAGAAGACAATCTTGTTTGACGGTGAATACCCTACCCTGTGTTGGTGTGGTGATTTAGACAAAGTCACAGTCAAATGACCGTTCTATGTTTTCCTTAGTATACTACTTGTAGTATACTACTTGCATTCACTGAAAACTCGGGGGAAAAAACATTTGTATATGGTACATGGCTTTATAATATTTTGTAGCTGTTTCATGTTTTAGATTGCGAGCTACCACCTGTGCCTCCAAATGGATCAGTTCGCCTGATTTCTGGAACGACAACCTACGGAAGCGTAGCTGTTCTTGCGTGCAACACTGGGTATGAACCTAGCCTTCCAGAATACAGCTACTGTGACGTTGACGGATGGACCAACAGTACCTTTGGATGTCAAATAAAAAGTATATACATACAGAGTATCGATACTATTTTTAAATGCTCTAACAAAAAAATGTCAAACGTGTTTGTACCAAGAGTGGGAACAGACTCTTCAAAACAATTGTTGTTATTGAAATAATTATCATGTCAATGTTGGGAGATATGCATTCTACATAGAAGATTATTGATTTTTCAGGTTGTCCTTCCGGAGATTGGCTGAAAATTCCTAACGGTATTCTTGCGCCAACCGTCAGTAACATCACTGATTACGGGTCTACGGCGTTAGTGACGTGCAACGTTGGGTACGTTGTGTCTGGTGATAACGTCACCGTATGTGACGCTGATTCAAAATGGCGTGACCACGGGTCGTGTGTTGAAAAAGGTAAAGATTCCGTTAATTAATTCTGATCAAGAACAAAATATAATTATATCCGTTTACTCTCGACAGGCTTTTCATTTAATACTTTTTTTCCAAAATGTATGCACATATAAAAAGTGTTAAACTGGCGAATTTCGCTGGAATAATGAAAACGTGACATACAAAAACAACAACATTCCACAAGGAAAAAAGGAAAAAAATCGATAATTTTCCCTGCTATTTTCCCTGTCTTAAAAGTGAATTATCGTTTTTAAATCACTGATATTTCCAAGAAAACGACAGAACAGAATTGAATAAATAATATCATCACTCTATCGTCAATCAATATACTTTAATTCTAGATTGTGGACAACCAGTCGTTAATGCTTACATACGCCTCACGTACGTCAAAACGACATTTCGTAGCATTGCTATTGCTCGGTGTCAAAGCGGATATGACGTAGATGGATCTACAGATATAATTGAATGCGGACATGACGGCTTTTGGAGGCCAGACATCAGATGTGTTAAAAAAGGTTTGCTTCAATGCACGTTGGGAACCAAAAATGGACTGTTGCGTAGGCTTTAATGTCTTACACGTTCATATTGTTTCTCACATGTATAAGCTTAATAATTTATATAGATAAGCTAGATCAATCTCAAGAAATGAGATGCAATCTGACAAATACAGAATGTCATTATGACAGTTACAATATCGTTCCGCTTCTATCAAAAACGTCATTCATATTATTGTTCTAGGCAACCGGTATTGCTAGGTGTTCTGTGTACACATTTGCGCCACTTGTTGCGTTCTTTGCAAAAAACAGAAAACAAATCAGTTAATGAAAAATTATAGGTAAGATTTGCAAATTTAAATAAGAAATGTTATAGGAACACTTATTTTGCATATAAGCACGTATATATCATGCATCAAACACTATTAATCGAATGTATAAATGATGTTTGTCTAGCATACCACATACCAGAGTGCCCGGCTGTTGATCCGCCTATCAATGGCAATATAAGCTTCAGTAACGGTCCATTCAACGGCTCAGTGGGGTCACTCGCTTGCAAGGAAGGGTACAAAATAAGTGGCAAGCAAACCATAACATGTAGTAATGGCACATGGAGCGGACAGAGACCAGTTTGTGAACTAATCGGTAAGTTAAGTGCTTTCATTTTCTTAAAGAGGTATTTGGAAGTCGTAATTGAGATGATAATGGTGTATCTAGACGCAATAATATCACACATTACATTATGGTTTTGCCCAAATGTAACTCTTAAATATAAGAGGACAGTACACGCCGACCTCATATCGTTTAGTGTTCTTTTCCTGAAGAATCGTTTCCGATATGATTTCATGTCGGAATTTGCAAGCTGACCATTCATTTTAACTACATTTTGTACACTTAACAAACCTACAACATGATACATGAACATACAGAATACTGGGTTATTTTTGAATACAGATACGTTTATTTAGCATGTTATTCACGTAAATTCATGTGAAATTACTTTGCTACAGGAAATTGGTTTTGACTGATCAGACGTCGTGTATACATTCTACCACTCATACAAATAGCTTCGAATCCACCAATTACCTGTACGTCATTAATTGTACAATATGTTGCTAGATTGCGGATCGCCTGTTCCTACTGCAAAATCAACTGTGACGTATGGTGAGACCAAAGTTGGGAGCAAGGCGGTTATGGATTGCACAACCGGATATGAGATAAACGGCGCCACTGATACGATGACGTGTAGACAAAACGGCACTTGGGGTCCGGAAATCACGTGCTTTAAAACAGGTCTGTTACCATGCGTCTAATTCATTTTAAAAAAAAAAAGTTTTTAGAAAAAGTAGTGTGCTTGCAACATTGAATTCATAAATCGGTACAGGTAATGCGGTGAATATTTAAAAAACACTAATAATCGTAACTTTTAACCCATTTGTGCCTTGTGTACTCTCCCATCCTTCTAAATTGAATCAATTTATTTCCAAAATTAGGGATGTGTTGTATATTTATTTCTATATTTAGAATATTTCTTACAGAAATTCCTTAAAGAAAACAGCGCAGACCCTGATGAGACGCCGCATCATGCGGCGTCTCATCTGGGTCTACGCTGTTTGCCAATACTTTTTTCAAGACGCTAGGCATAAATGGGTTAAACATGCTGTTTAGACAACGTTTGCCCTTTCACGGTGTAGATGCATATCGGTGGCCTTTCTGTCAAAATGCTGCCTCTCTGATCATTCTTCGCTGCCTCTCTGTCATAAACAAGAAAAATGGATGATCGTTATTAAAAAAACAGGCAAGACAATATAACATTAAAACCCGTAAACACAGTTGTGCATAAAAAGTGGTGGTCCATGGGTTGAAGCATATATCCAGCTACAGGTTCACAGTATTCCGCAGGTCCAAACACTTATCACAAACTCTATTGAAGATGGAACGATGACGAGGGTGGTGGAACAGTCGTTCATATGTGCCACTTTGATGACTTTTTAACACAGCTTTTCTGTAATATGTCAAATATCTAACGCCACTGATATCATCTTTATGATCAAAAGTTTATGTTCAATGTACGCAAATAGTAACTTTCATCAATTTTACTTAAATAATGCCTACTTTCGCCTTCGTTGTGGCACGAAAAGCCTTTCGATCGGCTCGCTTTTTTGGCAAGGGAAGCATAGTCGTCGAACTTCACCGCTTGATATATCAAAGTTCTCTTCTCGAGTGGATATGACTTATTATAGGCTAGACTTTTACAAGATTGAATCTTGTATGTGTGCCCTTGTTTAGCTGTAAATATTTCATTTTTAAATATTTCTGCACACAATGTTGTGTTTTGGGCTATTGGCGAAAATTGAAACATAAACATTGCTACCAAACGAATAATTTTTTATACCAGGGCTCAGTGAACCATGATGCAATAAGTCAGAGTCAATGGACAGGGGTGGTATGATACTTATTGACTGGTTCATCCACTTGTTAAAAGCCGTTTTAAAAGGACCAAATATAAAATGGGCCTTTTTGATAATCTGAGCCTAGCCGGCGACAAGTTACTTGACTCGCACGAAAATATCCATGAACTCGTGGCAGTTTACCGAATCATTGGGGTTTTTTTCATTAAGAACTGTAAACACGTTGTCACCAATATGTGTTCATTATTTCTGCAATTCATCAACGCGATCTTCATTACTGATGGATTTATACATGTACATTAAGATACTTAAAATATGTAGCCGATAGCGTTAGTCAAAATAATTACGTTAAAAGTCGCCTTTGATATTTACATCCAATATTCTGAAATTTTACGTTTTTACTATCAATACTTTTAACAAGTGTTACACTCATTTTACTGAGAGAAATTAAAATTTCAATCGACGACTACGCTATCCGTGCCAGAAAAGTGAGCCGATCGAGAGGCTTTCCGTGCCACAACGAAAGCGAAAGTAGGAATTGTTAAGTAAATTGGATGAAAATTACTATATAGCGTACATTAAACGCAAAAATTTGATCATAAAGATGATATCAATGACATTAGATACTTGACATATTACGGAAAGGCTTTGTTAAAAAGTCATCAAAGTGGCATGTATGCATGATTGTTCCACCACCCTCGTCATCATTCCATCTTCGATAGAGTTTGTGATAAGTGTTTGGACCTGCGGAATACTGTGAACCTGTAGCTGGGTATATGCTTCAACTCATGGGCCACCTCTTTTTATGCAAAAATGTGTTGACGGGTTTTAATTTTAGATTTTCTAACCTGTTTTTTGAATAAGGATCATCCATTTTTCTTGTTGATGACAGAGAGGCAGCGAAGAATGAAAAGAGGCGGCATTTTACAGAAAGGCCACCGATATGCATCTACACCGTGCCTTTGTTTTACTAACAAAGTTTGTACCTTTCATGGTGCCGAACGAAGCTAAATCAAATACCATAACAAGTTTAAAATCTTCAATTTGTTTTACAGGATGTACCGACCTTCCAGCTATGAACAACGGCAAATACACTTTCTACGCCGACAAAATCCGAAACAAAACAACGGTCACGTTGGCGTGCAACAATGGGTACACTTTGTCCGGGGTCGACTCGTCTGTTTGCGATGGGTCCTGGAGTCAATTAGGGATATGTGAAAAAATAAGTACGATGGATCCTATACGTAATGCGATTAAACGGAGCTGTACATTTTTTGACACTTAAAATGCGACCATTTGACAGATGTTTTGATATATCCATTCTTGCCTTTTTATTGAGATCGATGCCTTAACGATTAAGCTAAGCCACACCATATATGTTATATTTTTTCAGGATGTCCTACTGGAGATTTCATGACAATTCCAAACGGGGCAATCACACTTAACGTGAAAGACGTCAACGACTACGGATCCACGGCTTTGGTAGCGTGTAACGTCGGGTACGTCTTAATGGGAGAATCCATCACAACATGTCAAGCGGATAAGACGTGGAGTGCGCATGGAACGTGTGAAAAATGCAGTAAGTACGCTTTCAATTATGATCATCAGGTTAATAACATATGCCCATTTTAGAAAAGACTTAAATCAAACGTATAATATGCATCGAAGTGTGTATCAAGTATGTGTTCTTGATCGATACTAGTTATACAAACAATTAGTTTTGTTTTCAATCGCAATCACCTGTTCAGAATATATCATAATTTGAAAACTTACTCAGATCAAGTTGCTTTTCGTTGAAAGCATTTTTTTACACTGATTTTCAAAAATAAAAAAAATACTTCACACATTTGCCTGAATGAACCGATTAAAATCACACTTTTGGGGACAAGTTTCTCACCGTCTTTCAGGCACTCCAGTGGAACGTACTGGTGATTATCCACAGGCATATACCATTTCCGGTGCTACTGTAGGAGGACTTATCGTCGGAATTATCGTTGGCGTCGGTTCGATGGTTGTCTACATGAGACGGAAATCTGTTGTACCCAAATCCGGTTCTAAAACACCGGAGATAGCTTCTCAAAATCACTATTTTGCCCAGCGTGGAAATAATAGTGGCCAGAGCCCAATGACAGGTAAATGAAAGTGCTTTAACATTTTGGTTTGAAAAGTCAGCTTTTATAAACTCTTATTCAGATATTCATATAGTGATTATTTTCTATGCAGTGACGCCACAAGGAATAACGCAGATGCTTATATTTGTAGGTTTCGGTACATTATCGATGTAAATTTTAAACGAGTGCTATTTAGATAAATTATATTTTTTATGACTGGCACAACCATGAGCGAAAAAACAATTGCGATACATAGTGCATTAAAATCGATGGTATACCAAAAATAAACACATTTTCTTATAATTCTTTAAATTTGTTTCCGTTTACTACCAGAAGGTACAACTGGAGACTTACGAAGTAATAATAAAACAGGAGGGAAGCCCATATATGTTTTTATTAATTTTTGATATATGCTATAATAGAAAAAAGGAGTGCAACTAAATTTGCCGTAAAACTAGATCATCTTTACTAAAACCATGAAGCTCGAACAATTTTTAACAAATCAACTACACACCGGTTGTTGTCGAAAGCTAATAAGAATAATTTATCAAATTTATAAATATATATGGGCTTCTCTCCTGTGAATAATAACGCCATGATGTAAAAATAAAATGAAATGATAGTATTTCACAATCAAAAAGTAAATAGTATCGATAATTGTCACTGTATTTGAATATCTTAATCACCAAACGGTCTAAATAAATCGAGAAAATAGTTTTAAAAAATAATGGATATTCAGCATAATGTATTTTTTGGCTTTTTGTTTTACAGAAAAAAGCAAACCAAAGAACGAAAAACAACAGAGAAACACGTACGTACACTTACTCCATACAGAACGCCTGTTTAGCGTTCACTATCAGGAAGACAAAATAATTATGTTTAACTCCTAAAATAATAAATATTGCATAGCTGTCCCCCTTGTTTATACAAGATAAACACAGCCTCACGGCTATACAATAAATGAAATCTACTTAAACTTTTTGAATAATGCTTTTTGAGGGCAATAGTCCACTGATCTTAAAGCGTTTCGTTTAAAAGTTTTTTTCTATAGCAATCTAGTTGAGAAGAGCACAAGCATACATAGTTTGATCCCAGTTTCACTCAATGAATATTTATGTTTATTTTGACATTCAGCAAGCGATTTGAAAGAAGAGCTGCCGTTCAAATATCCCATTTTAATTATGTATTGTTAAGTTTATTAACGTGTTCATACATGACAGTTCCTGTTCTAGTTATGAATCGTTTTTGCAGGGCAAATGGCCAGGAAGATTCGCATGAATATTTAGAATTACAAAATCAGGATAATGCTCGTGTAGTTACCAACGAAATATATGAAAGTGCAGGTATGTTGAAAATAAGTGTGTGTGCAGGTATTTGCAGTAGATTGCATAAAACGCATCGGAACTTTGGCATCTTCTAAGTAACATGCACCTCGGTGTTTGTATCATTTAATTGTTTGAGGTCAGAATTTAGCGGAGGATCGAACCTGCGACCCCTCAGTATGGCATCAATGTTTTCACACTTAATCCCGGAACTGTTTATATATACACAATAGCGGAGTGTCTAGTCTTTATAAACAAAGCGCTAGGCACAGCATGATTCATAGGTCTGATAATACGAATGTTTCCATTGAAAGGTCTGATAATACGAAAAAAACCAATTCATAAGTATGATAATAAGAAAGTTTCAATTAATATGTCTGATCATAAGCAATTTCAAATTCATATGTCTTATCATAATCAAGTTCAAATTCATATGTCTGATCATAAGCAATTTCAAATTCATAGGTCTGACCATAAGCAAGTTTCAATTCATATATGGTTTATTCAATATATACAATAGACAAACTGTCCATGAGTACACATGATCAAAACATAGTAACATATATAAAGGCATGACATGTGATCAGTATTGTATTTCATAATTTGTTAAATAACGTACATGTATCAATACATGAAAAGGTCTAGGACGCATTTTTTGGATTACAACGTTTATAATCTATTTCACAATTAATACTATAACGGTAACATCAAAAACAACAAAGACGAGAATCTACTAGAGTAGAGAGCGAGAAGTCTAGTTTGGGTAATGCATTATATACAATTAATCATAATAATATGTATACAGGTTTCTTTGACTAAATGCTTTATGTACATACAAAGCTAAGTTGGTACATGTATTATCCAATTGCATTATTTCAATAAATTTTATCATATTTGGTCTTTTCCAGTAATATTTATTTATATACAATTTCCTAATATCATTATATAAAGAGCATTCTAATAAAAAATTATATTCATCCTCAAGGACATTGCAATGTTGACATTTTCTATCTTGAAATGGTATGGCTTCAGGTTTGTGCCATCTGCCTGATTCTATTTCTAATCTATGGGATAAAGACCTTAATCTACAGAGATCATATCTAAACTTATTTATGCTAACATTTTTTAAGTAAGGTTGGAATTCAAATTTACAAAACTGCCTGTAACTTATTGCTCTTGATGAATCATTAAGTTCTGACATCCAATTTTGGATAAATGTATCATTTAATCTAGACTTTACCAAAGATAAAAAACACTTTTCATCCCCTACACCTTGGTTCAGCCATGCATATTGGAAGCCTAAGGTTTGCAACAGATTACATACAGATTTTGCCCAAGAATGTTTATTTGGTTTATTTATTAAATTCTCACACACGTGGCTATAAATACACTTGACATACTTATGATCTTCTAACTGTATAATTTTCAACCAATACTGTATTACTTTTATGGCTCTTTTAGTTATCAAGGATGTTCTTCCAAGTTCCCCATACACAACATTATTTTTTGTTTGAATTTTCACGCCAAGTATTTTTTTGGCAAAAATTAAGGTGAACTCTTTCAAGTGCCATTGACTCGGTTAAGCCCCATATTTCTGACCCATAATTTAAAATTGGTAAAACAAGCTGATCAAACAACTCTAATTTGATAAGTATTGAAATTGTTGGATAATTTATTAAATATGAGTTTAGCTTCAAAACAGCCTTTGAGGCTTGGCCTGCAAGTGTTTCAAAGGTATTTGCAAAAAAATCCTCCCGTTGTGAATACAATTCCTAAATATATAAATGATTTCTAATGCTTGGTCTTTTGTAAAAAAAACATAATATCCCTCCTAAGTTGTCCCCCTTTTTAAAAAGCCATAACCTTTGTTTTATTTGTGTTAACACATAATTTCCACCTATCACAATATTCCTCAAACAAAGACAGACATTTAATTAGTTCATCCTCAGTTTCTGCCATAATTACAATGTCATCTGCATATAACAACAAAAATAATTTTAGCATACCAATATCTATTCCTTTAAAACCATTTAACATATAATGTTCTTCTATGTCGATCAAATAAATAGAAAATAGGAAAGGTGATAATGATTCTCCCTGTCTAACTCCTAAAAAACAGGAAAAATCTTCATTACTTATTGTATTACCTAATTTTATTCTTGATTTAACATTTCTATAGTATTTTTTTACATAGATTTTATGATATCAAGCATTTTTCCTCTAACACCTAGCTTCAACAATTTATACCTTATAAAATCCCTAACCAAATAATCGAACGCTTTGGTGTAATCAACAAACACGGCATACAATCTTTTTTTGTTCATTTAATAAATAATTAATTACACCGTGTAACACAAAAATGTTATCAACAGTTCCCATATTTTGCCTGAATCCTGCTTGTGCCTCTTTGTAGACATGATAGTGTTCAGCCCAATTGTTAAGTGTATTGTTAATGACTTTAGTAAATAATTTCCCAAAAGTACTTAATAATATTATCCCTCTGTAATTATTAAAATCCTGTTTATCACCTTTTTTATGTAATGGAACAATAAACCCCTCACAACACACTTCAGGAAAATATTCATATTCAAAGAATTTATTCAACAAATTACAAACAACTTTTGAGAAACTTTTACTACTAATTCCAAATTTAAAAAATTCATTAAGCAGATAATCAGGGCCACCTGATTTACCAGTATGAATTTGCTTACAAGCACTTATAATTTCTTGATCAGTAAATGCTACATTTAACTCACTAAACATAATATTTAATTCTCCATTTAAGTACCGGTCCTGATAAAACAAAACATCTTCACCAGCTTGATAAAATCTAGAGTTAGGGCCATTAATTGATTTAAAATAGTTTAAAAACTCCCTACTACTTATACCTTGCTTATTATCTTTGCATGTATTATTCTTTAACATTTTCCAGAAAAGTTTTGCATTTGTAAGTCTTGCATGTTCTAATTTCGTTGTTCGATTTTTATCGTACGCATATTTCTTTTTCCTAATTGTACTTTTATAAAGGCTCCTAGATTCTACTATGCTTTGTCTATTTTCCTCCGAGGGATAATGTCTGTACATATTAAGATTCATAAAATAACATTTTTTTAAATACTTACATTCATTATCAACATGGGCAGCATTAAAAATATTGTTTTTATCAACAAACTGTGTATTGTCAACAATCTTTTTTTTTAAATTATGGTGAACAAATATTTTCAATTACATCACAAACTTGGGATAAATAACTATCCAATGAATCACTGTTTTGGGTTTGATCTATACAGTCACTAATAGTTTCAAATGTATTTATTACATCTTCACAATTAAAAGAATTAATATACTGCATTGTCTGATCATAAGCAAGTTCATATTCATATGTCTGATCATAAGCAAGTTTAAATTCATAGGTCTGATCATAAGAAAGTTCAAATTCATAGGTCTGATCATAACCAAGTTTCAATTCATATGTCTGATCATAAGCAAGTTCAAATTCAAAGGTCTGATCATAAGCAAGTTCCAATTCATAGGTCTGATCATAAGCAAATTCCAATGCAAAGGTCTGATCATAAGCAAGTTCCAATTCATAGGTCTGATCATAAGCAAGTTTCAATTCATCGGTCTGATCATAAGCAAGTTCCAATTCAGAGGTCTGATCATAAGCAAGTTCCAATTCATAGGTCTGATCATAAGCAAGTTCCAATTCATAGGTCTGAACATAAGCAAGTTCCGATTCATAGGTCTATACATTTTATTGCTTTGATATGACATTCAAAATAATACTGTAATTGTAAGCATTTTCTGCATTCCGTTCTATATTTTACAGGCGGAAACTCCAAACAAAGGTATATAACACTTTTATTTTTTTAAGTCGACTTTTTTAAAATCATAGTCATTTGTAGTATTTTATAAATCAGAAACATTCTAACATAATTGATATAACTTTCTTGAAGTTTGTATATATGCTTTTTGTGAATTTTCGATTTTGTTCTTCTTGTGGCTATAGAAAGAATATTCTTACCAGTAAGTAACGAATTAAAATGTATTGTCAATATGCTGTTAATAATTAATATTTCTTGGAAAGATCGTTCTAAACATATTCGAGTATATTCACCATAAGCTTCCCAGTTGATTGTTTTTACTGTTAGTGACACGTTTATGATTAAAAAAATCTTTGAAAATGATTAGAACAATTCACATTGGTGACTCATCCAACAAATAATTCCAACTTAAAACAGTATATACAATCGCCATCGAAATAAGCCTAAAAGTGACACGTGTGTGATTCGAAAATTCTTTAAAAAATGATTAGAAAAATTCACATAGGTGAGTCATGCAACAAGTAATTCCAACGTTAAACTGATTATACAATTATTCCTATATGCCGCTTTGCTTGTTGGTCCGTTTGAATCTTCGATATCGGAGGAAATAAAGAATATATATCTCAAAACCTTTCTGCCAGAATGCACAAAAACGTCAGCTTCGAAATAAAATTTTGATAAAAAGTTGTAAAAAGTTGATAACAGCGTATAAAAAATTGTTGGTATACACTCAATGATATAATTTTGCTCTTTGTTCATCTGTCTGACCCTCCCTCTGTTCCCCCGTTCGTTTCTTCCGTACGTGAGCTTAAGACAACAACACATTCGTAAAGTATATGAGATGTGATGTGAATCTTTTCATTCGAATTTCGAACATCCGATTGGCAATTTTACTAGGCAAAACTTCTTGCAAAGACTGCTACACGGAAAACTTAATTATTTAAATATTTTATCAGGGAGAAGTAGTCGCACAAATGTAATATAATATATGTAAACGTGTCATATGTCATTTAATACGTTAATACGTCAAACCTAACAGTCCAGAATACAAATAAGTAATAGGTAAGTCCTTATTTAAGTTACTAGTAGCTCCATATATTATTGCATAACTTCTCTTAAATAACACTTGCAGTTCGTGTTTAGCTCAATATATAGTTTACCGGCGTGAACTCGCTGAATGAATTAACTAACAGATATGTATAGACAACTGCTTTGGCTTTCAAATATTATGACGCAAACACAATTTCTTTAATTGAATTCAGCTCAGATTCAGGGAGCAGCGAAGTTCGGAGTTGTTTCTAACAGTTACGGGGCCTCACGTATGGGTGTCCAATGCGTTTAGTCTATCGGACTTGAATGTCGCGTATATCAATAATAATACATTTTAATGAAAGTTCTACCAGATGTGTTCGTCTTCACAAATGAACTACATGACACAAGTACTTACTAAAGCGAGCATTTACGATTGTACTATTGTTTTTCGAAGCAGATACGACGTGAATAAAAAAACGTGTTAAACAGTTCAGAAAAGTGGTACCACACCATCAACGAAATTTCACTGTCATACATTTACACATACGTTTCGCATGAACCTTCGAAAACTCATTTATGTTAAACAGGCTGTCAGTTCTGGGAAATTCCCACTATTGCTGTAAAGATCTCTTCATACTTTTTGTTCTGCAACAAACACGAGTAACCTTGCCGATGTCGGCGTTAATTTGGTCGGTATGACTTTAATTCAAGTAATTCAAAGCATTTGATTTATGGTACCATTAAAAGATTTTTTTCTTCGTTCATATTCAAACACTGGTTTTATATTGAACAAATAAAATCGTTTATAATCACTTATCAATTGCGATGACAAAATGAGTTAACACGACATGATACACATTTGGTATAATATGAATAACACGGGAATTACGGAATTAATTTGAAACCTTAAGTTTATACGGGATTTCAAAACGATATTGTGTTGTTGTTTTTTTCAGCAATGACAGAAATGAACCACTAGCTAAAGTTCCGAGAGAAAATTACATTAATATGGATTTGAAAAATTAAAATCCTGAAGCATTAATTAAATATGTGATTCAGGACTCTGAAATCATTAAAACATATGTATTAAGAATGAAGGAAAAGGAGATTTGATTTTACTATAATCTGCAATTATTGGAAAGAAACGAAATAACAAATTATCCGCGTCGTGTAAAAATTGACCTGAAGACATAATTGAACAGTGTAGCTCAAGATTTGCCACTTCATTTGTATACTCTGACGAGTTGTTGAATGCCAGCTAATAAGACCAACAAACATTGCCTGATTTTATTGCGGACAAGGTAGCTCCTCACAAGACTGCTTGAATACGCACACTGACCTGGAGCTACACTGGTCGCATTTTGCATAATACACATTTTCAGACGGCGCGAACCAATTAAAATTACTTTTTAACAATAATAGATACAGTCGTAAGTGTCCACATGAATAAGTCTTAGCTCACCAATTTTAAATGTGAGCATATATGCGTTTTCTTTAATAATCAGTATCAATATGCATGCATAGCTGTCTGCTGACAGGAAACGTCCAATTAAAATACTTGTATGTTATATGTATGTTTTTATTTAAATAATATTGATTGTGTATATTGTAATAAGAGTTAAGGTAGCGTACCCGTAATGGGCACCTTTCCAAATATAATCTCATGTTTTATTTTCCTAATCAGCATCATTTCACTGAACTACATGCACATTTTTAGGTAGGCTTTCCATGCTTTTTAAAAACATACTGATTTTTTCAAAACTAGCCTCACGCTCGGCTTTTGTCCAGTTTATATGCACCCCTGGGTTATATGAAAGTTCCATAATTCATCCAGATTACCAAACATGGGCATGCAGTTTGTGTGTACAGATTCACTAAAGGTGTTTAAAGTTTAAACAAAATGAAATAAGACATTCATTTTTTATAACTTGTTATCCATGGAAGAGCGCCATGAAATGTAAGTTGTTTCAGCCAAGTAGAAATTGGGTTGGTTAAAAACAAAGTGTCATAAAATTAAAATTATTATCATTTAAGTAATAATTTGAACATAGTTATTAATACACTATATAAAGCAAAAATACAAAGAAAAAGACAGAGTTACCGTTTACTTTTTGAAATAAAAATAAAAATGCAACATGCATGATTCGTATTTTCAGCATAATCACCCAATTTAGCCATAACGTTGTTTTAATTTTAAAAATTGAAGAATGTGCATAAAAATTGCAACACATTTAACAATAAACATAGCTTATATGATATATTAAAATAAATTACGTTAGAAAAGAAATAAAACGCGTCACAAAAAGTATGCGTTGTCGGCAGGATTCGAACCTCCGCGGGAAGATCCCAAAAAAATCTAGACTATCGCCTTAAACACTCGGCCACGACAACTTCACATTAGTACCTGCTTAAATTAGATATCTATAAGTGAACCATTAAAAAGGCTCTTCAATCTTCGAAGAAATCGCGGGAAATCATTACGGGCGCGCTACCTTAAGCAAGTGTAAACCCAAATCAAAGAAGTGCGTGAGACCGCGTGCATTTCCGTTCATATGTTTTATAACATTTAACATACATGATATACTCTTATTATTTTACTGAATTGTGTTGTGTTCCTAGGTTTGTATTGTGCACTTTGAATTTATAGTGTTTTTTTTGCTTAGTTTTACTTTTTATGCGCATAATACAAATAATGTGTCCATTGAGATTTACCTTTTTTGATAAGTTATATAGTTTGATTATGTTCGTCTTTAATTACACATAATAAGACATATCATTTAATGTATACAATGTGCATTTTACGTTTTATTTATTATTTCATAACACGAATATGAAAATTAACATGTGTGCTTTATCTTTACTGGAATATTTGTTAGACTGTTGTTCAATCAGTTGTTATTCTTTTTCTTTAACAATATAACTATATTTATTACATCGCATTTGAAATATAAGATTCATGAACTTCTTTGCAGTTTTGTATTTAATTTACACGATAGGTTTTGCAGTTTTGTTTCTGTGATATTTGATTGCGTACGAATTCTTGAATTCTTCATAGCTATTAATTGTTAAATAACCACATACATACAGACAGTCCGACCAACGAACGGACAAAGAGACAAAACTGGTTAAAAATGGCATAAGTAGTTTATATTGTATTTTTGGCCTTTAAATTACTGTATTACAGCTGACACAAACCATTTATGAACTGGGTAATTATATGTTCGGAGCAACTTTCATGACGATTATGCAAAAGTGACTTCTTTAGTGTTCAACGGCTCCGCGGCAGGTTTGATTTCAATGGAAGCCACGTTATAAGAATGCTATTTGTCGGGAACTGCAAACGGCTTTTCCAATTGATATAACGACTATGGCCGTCTTGGTTTCAGTCATCACGACTCTAACATTATGTATAAATTAGCCCAATTAAACAACAGCCACACAAGGTCACTGTTACAAATTGGATTTATCAAAATTGTTACAAGAAGACCAGCTCCAATGTCTTGTGGGTTGCACCAATACCCTACATTTATTTTCTTAAAGTCACCTTGTTCAAAAACGAATAAGGAAACCCCATGGAAGTGAGGTCAGCAGTAGCCGCCGTAAAGAATTCCTTTTCTAACCATATTACATATATGGTTGTAACTTTGTGATAAAGCCCATGTACTTGATAAATTAATTATTTTGCATATAGTTAAAAATAAGCTGTGAAAAATCGACATATCACAGTTGCATAATGCGTTTAAAATGTTTTACGTTTCACCTGCATATTGGCCGCCGCGCTGTAAAATTGTATTTCACATTCATTAGCAAGCGCTGTATTAGAAAATATTCAACAGCAATAAATCGCGATGAAAACAGAAATGAACTTTGTTTGTTACTGTGTGTTCTCCACTAACAATGTGTAATTACGCTACAATAATTAAGCATAATTATGTTTCTTTTGGCTCTTAAATTCTAGTGAACGATTGCGGTCAACTTCTCCGTATCTCTGTATTCCCTCCATATATTGAATACAACGATACCGATACCTTCATTGCCATTATAAGCATTCACAAAAGTGACCACTTTTTAGCAGGATTATGCCGCCTTTGGTACCTCAATAAATCCGGCCAAGGTTAACGTTGAAATTCAAGCTGAAGTTAGCATGCAACAAGTAACAAGAAATATCTTTAAAAAAAGATACACGGCGTTGATTGTGGTTGGAGTCGGTGAAAGGTAAAGAGTTCAATGAATGAGATCAAACATTGCGAATGTCTTTTTCTGTGCAGTTCTTAGCTGCATCACACGCAGTACGGGATGTTACGCGGAGCTTTCGCAGCTTATTTTACATTATTACATTTTGCTTGTCATAAACGTATAGATACAAAACAGAAAACCAAAAAAAGAATGGAAGTGAAATTAAAACATATGAGTCAACCGGCCACACGCGAAGAATCCGTACATATTTTAAATATTTATACGCGCGTTCTTCGAACAAACCTGTTTAAGTGGTTTTTCGGGCATTGCTATTTGATTCGATTATTAACAGTATCGAGAATCATCGCGCTAATGCTTAATACATAAGTCAATATGGTGGAATAATTCTTGTCAAATTAATAAAAAATAATATTTATAATGGTATTGTTGAAAACACATTAAGAATCTATTATTGACATACCATAATTATATCGCTGAATATCTTCATTTAACATATTTCTGGTCCAAAGAAAATTCAAGTTCACCTAGTTCACGCGATAGCGTCTATATTATATAACGAGTATTTTACTGGCCGCGAACTGACCCTGATACCTTGCGGGTTGGAATGCAATGCATTAAAGTGAGGCCACGCTTCCACTGCTGGAACGACGGCTTGTTTAAAACATTATACTTTTACATGTTAAATGTTCAATTTCAAAAACAATTTAAAATGGTTTGGCCAAAACGAATATCAGGGTAGGGAAAAACGATACTTGTATGAACTTAAATATACTAGTACACAGACAGGAATATGGAAGTAATTACTAAATATGAGAACATAACCTTTAAGTACAAACGCACTGGCGCTGGCAATCCTCTGAAAATAAAAGGTGCACGCACAAACTGTATTGATGTCAAAAGTTGAGCGTAAAACTGTTCTATCTATCAAGCATTTTCATTAAAGATTCATGCTGTTTCATGCTGAACACGCATCAAAACAGTGTTACAAAGACGCGGTCATGTTTCCAATGTTCTGATGGTATGCTCAAATCAGCCAATGGAATAAATGAAGTGTAATCATTCTTGTCTAGCCGCGGGAAATTTTATTTGAATTTTATTGGACATTTACAAAGGTCAGGTAAGGTAAAAAGTGACGTTAAACAGCTGTGCCGAAAAAGTCCCTGTAATCTGTAAAATTAGCTCGAAACTATTACTAAAATGCAGAACTAGCATGGAAATGCATTTGGACCAAAATAGTTTGCACTCAACAACCTCTGTTAGGATGATGGTATTATGGCTTATGAAGACAATTTGTGTGTAAGTAGGTTGATCTAGCGTGTTTTTGCCGTAGGTGCAAGTGGGGTCAATTTCATTTTTTCTAAAAATAGAATATGTGTATCCCGATCGATAAATTCAGTTTGGTTAGAGGTTGTGCTGTTATTTTGAAGATAGCTTACATGCAGACAAATGGTGGAATTGCATTAGGTGAGTTTGGATTGAGTTGCTTTGCTGAGTATGATAGTATGTTCAGAAATTGCTCTCAAACTTGAATAGATTTAACTTGAATAGATTTTACTATATAAATTGGTACTTTATTGCAAATGTCCTTGGTTTGTTCACATTTCTGGTTTTAATTTATGAACTTTTAGCTTTACGTTTACATCTATTTCTTGTTATACCTTGTTTTCCATGTAATAGTACCTGGATATTTTTTTAATCTCAAACGTGTATTGTTTTGAGCGTTTTCATTGATTTCTTTTTGTTTGACTTGCCAATCGCTTAACGCTATTTTGCTGAAATGCGATTGCAAATTTCAAATCATTTGCTAAAGAACGGATTTGTCATTTCATACCTTAATTTAATAAAACTTATTAAATATGTCTTTTTACTTTAACATCTGCACAATTTGAGTGATTTAAATGAGCTGCATAATTCAAAACTCTTTTTTCTCAAAACTATGCGTTCATGCATGCATTTTCATGAACAAAGTCTTTAAATTTCCGAAACTGCTTTCACAACATAAGGCTCCGCAAATGATTTGATGCAGTGTAAACCACGCAGTGTTGTCTTTGCTGATCGATGTAAGATTACAGATAATTGATGTTTTTAAGAGAAAAAAAAAGACTCAGTTAAGACATTGTGATCCTTCTTTTCAGCGGTGCGTTGGTATCCAAAAGCATGTTACTTATAATTCTATTCATTTACAAACAAAACACAGAACTTTAGTTGTACCCATTTATTATACTTGTATGCATGTATAGCATACTTATTTTACATAATAATTGAAATATTTTAGACCTCACAATCTGTAAAGCATACGTTGTACATTATATTGAAACAAATAATTCAACAACACATATTCCTTGAACAAATTACATACTAGTTAAAACATGACATCATTTTGTCAAAATAAAGCCACATTACAAAAATACTGCTGAAGCATTCAACGTCGTTTAAGTATATGCTGCTAAATATATATAATTTATAATACAAATGTTTGTTTGATCAGAGAGTACGAAGAGCTTTCACATTTATTTAGAAAAAATAAATTACAGTACGATACACATTTGATTAATCGAGAGAAGTTCAAACATATCATACAAAATAGTTTTGGCCTATAAATATATGACGCAAATAACTCATTTACATACACACTATAGCAAGATATTAATGAATTTCAAGCACTGTCAAGAAGAACGCACCACGTTCATTTAATATCTAGTGGTAATAAACAAACATGCACATATATGAAATTTCCGTTTTTAATGGAATAATCATTCGATTCGTTGATAAGTTTTTAATCAGGAACTATTTTCACACTTATTTTGACAATGACCTTGGCATTTGACCTTTAAATTAAAATAGGGGTCATCTACTGTCCAAGGCCAATGCACATGTGAAGTATCAAGCCAATCTGTCAATTTGTTGACGAGTTATTGATCGGAAACGAACTGATCTGCGACTGCCGACAGACAGACCAACCGACACCCAGCAAATCAATATGCCCCCTCATATTCGAAGGCGGGGGCATAAAAATGCATTTTATCTTTAGAACACCCTGTCCCATGAAGATGATATAATATCATTAAATTTTCAAAATTGACAAGATCGGATTCACATACAAGAAAACTTAAATCGACGGTCCTAACAGAAACAAGCTTTACTTTAAGCTAGTTCCTCTTCTAAGATGTTCAATAATGTCAAATGTTGTTCTGATATTTCAAGATTAAAGTATGTGTTTTGGTCCTCCGCTGTGCCATTCATGTCGAAATCGTTGCTGTTCGCGCCTGTAAATTGTCCATGAGTCGTAACTTCAATGTCTTGAGAAACATCCGCTTTAACCAAACAGTCATGCTGAGGAAATATGGGACTGTCAGTCAGTTGATGATAGTTTTCTACAGTAGGTACAACACCGTATTCCTCACTTTGCCGTTCACCACTACAATCCAGAGAACTGTTATCGAGTGTTCCTGTGAACTCCGGGAGAAAAGGGATAGCAGCTGCCGGTGTGTGTTGAACAGAAGTTCCTTCCAAGACAGGTGGCGTTGCATTTATACAAGAGGATTTGTTACCAATACAAGACGTGCTTGAATCAGCAGACTTGGTACCGGAGCTGTCTGTCCTTTTTGCAACTGACCAAAGAAATTCATGATTTCGAAATGCATTTATTAAAATTAATTTGGAGTATTGTAAAAGAGTATAATATTCGAAACAGTCGCCCAAAAGCAACAAATCAAATTTGTAAAAACTACAATTGTAGATACCTGATCGCCTTTTTGTTGACTTTGTTTCTGTCGACGCAGTACGCTTTCTAAGAACTGTTTCCTCGCTGATACAAAATATAGTGTTACAAGAACATCCAACTAGTTAACTTTTAGCATAAGAGGAACAAACCATTCATAATTATAATATAAAAAACTAATTGCATCCAAAAATATTTCAAAAGATATATTAATAAGAATATAAATATTGATCATAGACGAAAACGCTCATACCTCAACATATGTTCAATGTCTATCATCCACATTTGATGTACACCTTGGTAATTGGCTACAACAGTTTCTATGGGAAAAACAGCAAGATTTTGTAATAAAAGAAATGCTTTTATATATGCATCAATTTTTAACCAGAACATTTTAGACTTTATTATTATGTCTTCGATATTCAACATTTGCTTCGTAGCGTTTTCTGTTGCTTATAAGTGCATGAAAGCACTACATGTCAAGGCCAAGGTGTAGCTCATTCGACTTACTTCGTCATTGAAATCATTTTAAAATGTATGAAAATAATATGATTATAATGACACTTACTGGACTCCAAAAATTTATCGAAAGTGTCTTCACGTCGTTCTAAGGATGGATATACGTTACGATAGCAATGCGTTGACCCCTGTTTCCGATAGTATATTGGCCAGGCAATTCCTATCCAATATGCTGTAATCCGCAACGTTTCCATCCCGGAAAATGCCCCGTTTTGTTTCACCACCTATTCATTTAATGATTTACAACGATAACTTGATGACATGTCATTACAATTTTGATTTAATAAAAAAGCTAAGATATGAACCGATATATAGTGTTAGTTCTGTTTCAACATGTAATCGTGTCAAAAAGTGTCACAAATGCAACTGGTTTTGAGAAAATATTTTTTTAAAGAATATCATAAAAGAACAAATGAAGTCACCTAGAGTTACTTTCTCGACAGTAAAACAGACCGCCAGATGACCAAACATGCTCTTTACTCCCTGGCTAGGAACGATGATGTTGTCCGAAAACCGTAAAATAAATAGACCATCGCGTCAGCGCTTTTCTGCCTTAAGTTTTTCTGCTGCAGTCGTCTTAGTTATACATCCAACGATCCACCTGCAATAGGCATTATAAATCGCAATATGCATAGCAAATACCTGGTTAATTTTGAACTCAGAAAATTGTATTAAGCCAGGCTTAAACAACCCAGAATCAAGAGTCTTGGGGATGTTTAATGTTTTCATGCCGAGAAAATAAACTTGTAATTTAATTTTATTGTTCCTCAAAAAATTGTAACTCTGTTGCTCTGGTCTCTATCCTACCATTGAGTAATTAAATGGTAATTAAATTGAATGCGTTTTAATTTTCTTTTATTATTGTTTAATTCGAGTTACAATGCTATGAGGTTACATTTTATTTACACTTATATGTATCATGAATATTGCTGGGCCAAGTATGAGGTTGAACGCTCTAAAACCGGTTTAAACCCCAAATGCTTTGCATTGGCTGTTCCAAGGCGGTGACCCCAGCTTTATTCTTATATGTGTTTATGTTGTTTTGTATTGTGCTGTTTTGTACTGTTTTGGCAATTGGTCACTTGCCTTAAATAAAGGATCAACTTATTGTATGTAATGAGAATGCAATACTGCTCCAGCAGCTGGAGTTTCACTTCTTTATATTGTGTGTTTTCGACACTTACATATACGTGGTATTCTACATATACCATCGTTTTCTGACTTCGGTAAGTGTTTGTTTAAAAGTAAACGAAAGAAATATGAAGAAGAACACAAAATAAGGTTATTAAACTCATTTTACCATATTACCTCATTTCATAAGATTTTATTTCCCTTGATGCTCGAATACAAAACATTCGACATATTGTTTGTGTTTAGAAAATGATAACTCATAATGCACTACAAAATGTAGGCTTTGAATCTACTTAACTCGTGCGTACATGTATGCAATGCACTGAAACGATGTTTAAGAAATATCAAAGTACAAAAAACCCTCTTTCCCAGTACGGAAGCAGATATTTCTCAATGAGGTTGTAGCGGGCGACAAACCATTCCCAAATCGAGAACGTTAATGTTTGGGAGTCTGATGTATTAAACATCTTGTCCTATAAATATATCAACAAAATGCGTATTGGCCTTGCAAACACTTGAGTTATACATATAAAATATGCACGAATCCCGTCTAATATGTATGGGATAAATTAAATAATTAAATTATAAAATAAATAGATGCAGGCTATACTTAATAAACTGTCCTAAATATAAATGACCAACTATTAAAATAAATGTTTAAATATCAAGAGTTTATTGAACACCAGAACCATATGGTTCATTGAACGCTCATATGAGGTACTGTAGCTGTGATGCATAATACTCGATGTCCCTGGTTTAAGGCTACTTTGGACGACATGGTATAATTTTAAAATATGAAACTCTGTAAGTATATATAAAACCTTTCATAATACAAAATGTTTGAGATTAATTTGACTGCAGCGGCATAATTTGAATAATTTCAGTGGGCGACAGCTATCTGGAATTACATACCAAATATTACACATATAACCTTGTTATTTTGAAGACAAAACCTGCTGAAGTAATTAAGGTTATACAATCTATTTAAACAAAAAATCTTCATGGCGAGGCCAATTTCGAACCGACGGACATAATTGGTGCTTACTTGCTTCAATATTACTATACTATGTTACAAATACTAACCCTATGAGCCTTGCAAACTTGCCGGATGACCACAACACAATGTTAAATAACAAATACAAAAACTCTAGGTGTTGAGATTTCAAAGGAGATTTTAGAAGTTTTTACCATATAAATACAAGGAAAACAAGTTAAAAATGAGGTGGGGAAAATTTTGAAACCAAGGTAGTGATCTGAAACGACTTGGTAGATGATCTCTTTACGATGTTACAAATCAATATCAGATATCTGGTCCCAGCGGTTTTATAGGAAATTTTTAAAGAGCTATAAACATAAAGCAAAAACAATTTACCCCCCATATGTTGACTCGAGGCGAGTGATTCGATTTAACTTGATAGACGACCACTATGCGATGGTATAAACCAAATATCAAGTCCTTTAGCATTTCGTGTTTAGAAGCGAAGATTTTACGTAAATTATGTAATGCCCATGAATACGATTTGAAACAATATTGGTAAATGTAAACGATACGATGTAACATAACAAATAACGAAATAACGAACATCTGACCCTTATGAGTTCAGTGATAGGAAACGACGTTTTAGTTGTAACTTACTTATAATGAAAACAAGGAACCCACTTAAGGGGCATGCTTTTAACACACGTTGTACATGGCAATACTGCGATGTTTCATACCAAATAATAAATCTCTGCAACAAACAGCTGCAGATCATGATGATTTTAATGTTTTAAATGTTACACCTTTGTGCCCCCCCCCCCCCCTCATCGACTGCGTATTCGTAAATGAACGAACCGGAACCATTAAGAAAATGTTTAGTGATGATCACCCAAAAAATATTGATAAAAAGTTTCGTCGAATTGTGCCCAGTGGTTCATATGGAAATTCGTTTAAACAAAACTGTTCACGGACGGACATCAGTGTATCCCAATATCTCACTATATGCATCTTGTTCTCAGTTGTGCTAATTAACTAAATAAAGAAACAAAAGACCTGGAATCAAAAGGTTCATTCAATGTTTAAACGTTTTTCTACTCGTACGAAACTTCTTTATTTATCTCCATCTAATAGACGAATATCGCAAATCATAAACTTTTGATTGGTATACTACTTGAATTACAAAACAGAATTGTTGCAGACTGACTTGAGTTTCATCCGTGAAGTTTTTGGATCCTAAGATACATATAAACAAACGTTCACTAAGTACTTGTTGACATAAAAAACTATTTTAATGTAAATGTTTTATATTACCAGTCAGAAACAAAAAAAAACGCAGAACAACAATGGCTTCGGTTAACAGCTTATCATTCTTAATCTATGTACCCTACAACAGATGTCAGTTAAGGGACATTTATATGGCTTGAAATACTCGTTTTGATAAAGAATTACAGAAAAAATATACTTCTAAAAGCAGAATATCTCCCCACGTCAAGTTTTTGTGTTTTTCCTGTTCCTCTTATTTACTTTAAGTTATCAGATTTTTTCCATAAATTAAAACCGCTTTCATAAGAACGCAATTCATTTTTCGATCCATATTCTTTTTATAAGAAGTATTTAGTAAAACATTTTGAGTGTGAGATATCAGACAGGTTAACCGAACAAAATACGTGGAGTAATCAAGTTAATACAACACCGTTGCATACTAACAGTGGCATAAAGTATTTCTAGAACACATTTCATCGACAACATTCACATCGGTCTGTTGAAGCTGCGTTTCGTGGTTTTCAAACAGAAGAAAGGATTCACCAATCAGACGCTTTTTAAAGTGTTCTTTGCTGTAATCGGAAAGACCACGTGACGGACATAGTTTGCGGATTTTGGCGTCCAGCATACAGTCGACAATGTCCCTTAATGTCATCTCAGTGGGAACGACTGAGAACAGTTTATACTGAACATAAATAACAAATAAGAATTATTAATATCTAGAAACATTACCAAAACATATATTTATGTTATCACCTTGTTCGGGCGATTGACCAAAAGTAAATACAATACAGGAGAAAACATACAACACATCATTAAAAAAAATCTAAAAAAATCAAAGATGGTGTAATGTGTTTATGTATTCAAGGCTATCAAATGAATAAACAATGTAAATAATTACATATCCCTGTGAAACATGTCGTTGAACTTGTGTCTTCATATATGATATGATTTCTAACTCGAATATTTTCATTGCTTTAAATATCTTTTTGAATATTTGAGTGGAACAAATTTTTCAAACTGCGAAGATAGTATGGAACATTTATCTATTCACATGTTTTTAAAGATCAGGTTATCGTATTGTTCTGTTACACAAAACCGACCATAACACAATCTCTTCTTGATGCTTACGAATTTATTTTCAACGAAAAAAGGTAATTTTCTAACCTTACCGATCAGTTAAAGGGGCCTTTTCACAGATTTTGGCCTGTAATGAAGTTTGTCATTAAATGCTTTATATTGATAAATGTTAACACTGGACCTAACAATCTCTTGTAAAAAAACAAGAATACAATTAAAAAAAGGAAAAAAAAAGAACCCTCAACTGGGCTCGAACCACTGGACCCCAGGATTCCTGGAATAAAAAGTCTCCCGCCTAGACCACTCGACCATCCGTGTTCATGCTATTAGCGGATGTAATTTTAATTTATATAAGCAATCCTCGTAGTTTCCCAAAATATAACGACAACAGAACTTTCCAAATTATTCAATCGTTTCGCGTTGTAATGCTTTATAATTTTCAGGTTTTCAAATCGTCAAAAGATGCATTTAATGGATATTTTAGATCATGGTAAATGTTCAGTATTACTATTTCCTCACAAATATCATAACTAAAACGAAAATTTGCGAATCTGAAACAACTTTTTTCATTTTGTCAATTACCAAAACGTGAAAAGTCCCCTGAAAGTTGGAAACCACCTTATTCAACTTTTTTTCATATAATTGTTTTGTGTTATCATATCATTTATTATCATAATAAATCATTATAATTTTGATCGTTAAACGTTTGCAGCACGATAATTAAGTCTAGCATAGAGATCATAGATAATTAAGGAAACTTTGTGTGGCATTTATTGAGAATACTGATTGAATTAACTGAAAAGCAATGTGTTCATACTGATAAATGTAAAACATACGACATTTGTGCTGTAACACGCCCACATGACGGAAGCCAGACTATGGCACTGTTGATTTGAACCAGTTATCATCACTAAAGGCAACGACAAAGTCTACAATACAACACAAACGTTTGTAATAAATGAAACTGATGATAAGAGCTGCAGTACATTTCAGACATCTTGTTATCTGCGGTGATAAAACGGTAAGTGTTAACAAACTAGTCACTACATATAATACTGATTATCATTTGACTTTTAATTAGTGGTATATATAATTAATAGTGTATATCAATAGTTTCAAAGGAGCATATTGTGAGGTACATCATTCAATATTTTGTTGGATGTAGTCGGTTAGTTACTCACATCAGTAAATAGTCCTTTTATATGTTACAGATTTCGTTAAATGCGTAACTAATTGTATTATCAGTGTTCAAAACAAGCTTTCCACATAAAAATCACTTTAAGTAACAAAAGTAAGATATAAATTGCTTATAAAGAAATGAAAGTTGTTTATCTATTAAACTAAAGCATAAGGTTTCCGTCGGCGATAATGAGATAATGAGTTGGATTCCAAGTCATGGAACGTTCTAAAGATATCTTTAGTCTCAAAATATTGGTTCTACAACATATACGGGCTAAGTCTCAGTACGCATTACTATCTAATTATACTTACAAATAACTTACCCACAATTTTACCAGCCCTACATTCGTCATAAAAACAATTTTGTATCGTTCTTCGTGGACCTGCCTCTGTAAACCAGCTCTGTCAAATTTCTCAACTTGCAGCCCACTGAATTCTCCTTCGAGGTGCTTTGTCTTCTTATTCTTTATAAACCTTGACTCTGCACCTTTTGCATTACCGTTCTTCTTCGTAACAAGTTTTAGGCTCTTTTGTTCAACTCGATCGACGTTCAATAACCACTTGGTGTCGTTGATTTTTTCACAGCACTTATTAAGGCTCTCTTCATGAACCAGGAAAGCCTGAATGTGACCATCAAGCATGTGCTCCACCTGATCGGCCTCTAGCACTCTGCCAAATCAACGCATTTTAATAAATTACTAAATTAATAAGAACAATCAAAATTACATGGGTGTAGCGGATACAAGTGATTTTTCATTTAAAAGTAAATTTATTGAGATTACTTACCTGACAATTATTTTCAGATTTTGAGATTCTTTCTTAATGACGTAGTTATCTTGTTCAACCACTATAAACGTTCTGTAAGAAACTGTGCATATACTATATAACATATAACGTTAATAAATTCCAAATATATATAACGGGAAATAAGATAAAAAGTGTACTTACTGGCAACATTGAACAAATAGTAAAAAAAATATCGATAATATTGCATAACTTGAAACTTGCTAATTTGATGAAACGCCTATTTATATAATTATATTGAATGGCGTTGTACAAAACATATATATGTACATAAAAATGATAAAAAATAAGAGGTATTGATAATATTATGCAGCACTAATTAAGGGTTTAATGATCTAAATATGTGTGATATAAATAATAATGATGTCAGAAACTTAAGCAATAAAACAATACCGGCTACACTATTAAAACACAGTAAAAGTAAAATATTATGTAATAAATTGATATAACTAGGGTTAAGACAATAATAACTCGTTAAATATGATATTTCTCAAAAGCACTTTTCAATCTGTTGAAAATTATCATTATAAAAAAATAAACGTTGTATAAGTTGGGCCCTGCTCTGAGGAAGGGGGTGTAATGCGTGTGCGTTAAGTGTCGTCCCAGATTAGCCTGTGCAGTCCGCACAGGCTAATCAGGGACGACACTTTCCGCTTGTATTATATCAGCTGTTTAAAGAAAGTCTCTTTTAGTAAAAATCTAGTTTTGACGGAAAGTGTCGTCCCTGATAAGCCTGTGCGGACTGCACAGGCTAATCTGGGAAGACACTTTACGCATATGCATTAAACCCCTTTTTCACAGAGCACGGCCCAGTTATAAATTCATAATAATGAGATGTGGTTAAGAGGGAAGTATATTTGCCATACCCTCCGAATAACTCCAACAACAAATCGTCCAATTTGACTAACCTTCGATATTATTTTTATAGTCTGTTATTTTGGTCGATTTAAGTGTTTCCTCTTCTGTCCAAGCTAAGGCTGCGGCCAACACTGCTTTCAATTTCTATAATGCATGATAATAACGTTTTATGTACACCACTATCTTAGTCACGCTGAAGCACTACGAGGCATTTTCCCGGCTAAAATTTGCAAACCAAAAAAAACATATGCCAGAAAAATGCTTGTTGCTTAATGCTCAATGCGTTAAGGGCAATCGTTTATGCCTTTAAAATCATATCATCTTCGTCAGCTGCATACATTTAGCCATGTTCTTCAAATTGCGTATGAGAGTAACGCTGGGTACCGTTCCACATTTAGAATTGAACATAACAAAGTTTCCTTATCTTTACAAAAAATAATGTTGTTATATTATTTATTGTTAAAACCATTATAAAAATGGATCTAACAAATCTGCATTGTATATACATTTATAATTAACAGATATTTATATAATTTTTCATTGTACATTATCTCATAAAACAGTGCTATGTTGATTCATATAATTTGTTATCCAAAATAACAAAGTTGAATTGTACAACCTCATAATTGGCAAGACACGTTTCATAACTGTCACTAACTTTTTCTCGACATGTTCTTGTCGATTAATCGAGCTTGCATCATCAGGAACTGACTGAAATTGTATTGAAATGTTTATTAAAAAAAAATCTAACAATCTTATCTTTTAGATATTACAAAGTGTCGGTCTATCCGGTCTATAAGAGTTTCCCGGTAAAACGCGCATTTCAGACTTATTCAACTCACAGGCACTCGGCATTAGTTGCCATCCCCCGCCCTTACACACACACACAATGCTTTCCCCCTCCCCCGGCTGCTATGCCTCTCCCTATATATAAGTGAAAAATAATTTAAAAAATCGACTTACTTTTTGGGGTTTTGTTATTGTTTTTAACAAATGGGCAATTTTGAGTTTTTTATTATGTTTTATATTGTGTGACTTTTTATTTCATTGTGATATTGCTTGTTTTAGGATAATTCGTGGAATGTGGATCAATTCGAATAAATGTTCTAGGCGATATTAAAATCGGATGTTATGTTCATATACCATATTTTGATGAAATCGGTTGATAAATAATCGATCAAGTATATAACGAAATTGAAGTGTTTTATTATAAGTGCCTTTAACGATCGAGATACATAGAGACACATCTCGGAGCAGAATTCATCAGTTAATCGTCTGCTGATCCAGAGTGTGCCTTTAAGTGAATGTTAGGTTGCAGAACACATGATATCACACCGTATTGCGCGTCACGTGGATAAAAGATTGTGCCGTCGAAGAGAGATAGTTGGACTCGCCCGCGAACAACAGGTAGGTTATAAATTCGGTCGGTTTAATTATATCACACATGTGAGGCCAAAATCATTGCTACGAACATATTGCCCATTGACTGAGGACGCCACCAGGTAATTTTGGACTCGTTAAGATGAGTTTTAAAAGAAATGTGAACGAGTTAAAAGTGACAGTTTCCCCGAAACATCATTGAACATGACTGATTTTTGTTCAAAATATCTTATGTTTGAAATAAATGACTGGATTTTGTGTTATATACTTAGGCATTTATCCCTTGGGAATACGTAAGCCAAATATCCGCCCCTTGAGTTATTTCATGAACATGTCACAGGCGTCCAAACTGACCCCGTCGAAAAAAAGATGCCGTAGTAGGCAGATATGTATTTTAAATGATGTCGATGATGGCAGAAACGCTGTAGAAGATGCTAACGAAGATGACAGATTGTCAAAATAACTACAGTATTTTATTTATTTCACTCTTCTTTTTGTACTTTTATACACAATTAAGAAGCAAAACTGTCCTTTGTAATAAATTATCAAACCAGGAAGGCTATACATGTATATGCTGTAGTTGTATAAATATATGTTCAATAACCTTGATTGTGATACCTATATATTATATATATCTAGGCTATAATGTACGGTGGCACTAAGGTGACATCAACGCTCCAAAAAAAAGACGGGAAAACAGAACTTGAGTTTTCCGCTCCAAAAAAGACGGGAAAACAGAACTCGTGTTTTCCGCTTAAAAAAAAAAAACATAACTCGGGAAGACACAAAATAAGTCTTTTTTTTGGAGACGGGAAAACACAATCGCTATATTGTGCGCGCAAGATAATCGGCCAATCACAGACGCGGTCACTACTACTACTACTACTACTACTACTACTACTACTACTACTACTACTACTACTACTACTACTGCTACTACTACTACTGCTACTACTTCTTCTTCTTCTTCTACTACTACTACTACTACTACTACTACTATCGCTAGTCAGACTATAAAATTTGTAACATGCCTTCTCGTAACACCTGACAGCCGATATTCAGGAAGGACTCCCATCATACTTGGTACCAATGTACTTCAATAATTGATGAAATATTACTCGAAGAAACATAGCGAGAGATTTTTACAGATAGCTCCACTACGTAACCCATGTTTTTATCATTTAGGACTTTGTATGTGAGAGATAGAGCGTTAATCAGGAAGATTAATATATAAGCTGTTGTTAAATGTGCTGCAACACAGAAGATAGTTATCTACCCAAATAAATCCAGTTATATTGTGGGATATACTGATCAAGAGTTGAAGTATCCCAACACTACTGCCATCATCTAAGAGTGTGATAATTGTGCTACTCCACTCATTGATATACCACCAACTGTGACCAAATACAGTGGGCAGAAGAGACAGCAAGTTAGGATTAACATGTCTAATGTTACTACAAATCCTGTTGTCGTACAATCTCATGCCATCATATGTGAGATTCACCCAGCTACAGTCAAAGATGAAGATTTTGAGAAGATCCACGAAAAGAGAGAGATTATAATTGATACATTGAATGTAGATGCAGATAATATACTTAAACCAGATCAATGTGTATACCTGCAATCCGCCGAATGGTGGTTCGTTTAGTCTTTTACGCACATTTACTGAGAAATGAATGAAATGCTGAAATATTAATCACGCTGATTTTCAATCAATAATCCTCGTCGCCAATTTGTTGTGTATGTCGGTTAACATAAACTGAGGACACGCAGTACGTTTGGTTACAATTTAATACTACATCGTATGATCAGTGGCGAGCATGCAGAAGTACATATAGTCGTGGCTATGATACACATGATTGAACATTAACCAATCAGATGCAGGATAAATACATAACATACATTACGACAGATTCATAGACAATTAATTCATACATCGAGATCGACCGATCTCTTCCCCCTTTTTCCGTAACACCTAGATGCCGACATGACACTGTACGTGGTCACCTGTTTCGGTCGATTGACTCCAGACCACAATATGTCGATGAGGGATATCCAAACAGTAATAGGGGAAGAGTATTGACTGTCACAAGCCTATGGTAAAGATCTTAAGATGACGCTTGTATTATTCTAGACGGTTCGCGTATGTCGTTTGAAACATTAATTACAATTATAGAAGAATTTGCAGTTATATCCGGACTAACTTTAACTAGGCATAAATGTAACATCTTTAAACTAGGGGCACTTAAAAATAGCCCAATTGAGTATTGTAAACACAAACAATTAATCTGGAACCCTAACCATGCCTCAACTTTAGGGATATAATTTAGCAACAAACCAGAATAAATAATGTAATTAAATATTCCTGAAAAAAGTCATGCTTGTTAAACTTTTTTAAATAAAAGGAAACGTTGGGAACTATCGTTAAAAGGAAAAATCACAGTTTGAAAATTTTTGCAATACCACAAACAGTTTTACCCAATCCATCTCGTGCATCATGACAAAAAATAAAATCGCTATTTTTCAATTTCTGTGGGACGAAAACACAGACAAAATTGCCAGAAAGCGAATCATACAAGATTACGCCAATGGTGTTTTAAACATGTTTAATATTGACATATTCTTAAAATCCCTAAAAGCTAGTGCGGTAAAAAAGATTTATATTTCAACCAGACACAAAACTGATAACATTTACCAATATGCCAAATAAGTATGGCGGAATATTAATTTTAAAATCAAATTATTATGAAAAAAAGAAGTAAAAGACCTAAACATAAAATCCGAGTTCTTAAAAAAGTTCTACGTGGATGGCTCAGTGCCTTCTTGGAATTGATGAATTACCAATACAAAAACAAATTATCGGGAATAATTCATTTATTAAAAACGAAAATAAAACTTTCTTAATTGAAACATGGTGCGAAAGAGGTATTCAATATATTTTACATATATATGATTTTAGGAAAAGAGAATTGTTCAGTTTTCATGATATTTAAAACCTTTATGAAATGGATAAAGCAGACTTCATATAATACCATAAAATTTTCTAAAGAATACTCGTTGAATGGAAGAATAATCTTAATGAGAACGATATCATTAATTACACACCGCAAAGCATGCTTATCAAAATAACAGAACATACAAAGGCCTGCAAACTAGTTTATAAATCATTTATACTAAAAGACAAACCTGAAGAGTTCAAACAATTTGATTATTGGAAAGACACGCTAAATAATCAAGATATTAACCAAAAAGCCATCCTAAGCCAATCAAATTATTTTTGACACCAAACTTAGAAACTTTAAATACAAATATCTTATGCACATTTTACCGAACAATACTTACCTCCATAAATACAATCTTATTCCGTCAATATTATGTGATTTGTGTTGTATAACTCAGAAACCAATACCTACGTTTTTTTTTAATTGACATTTCATTCAACAATTTTGGATGGATATAAAAAAACTTTATTTACAACAAGTTAGAAAGCTTGGAAAACATGAAACTAAATTTTGCAATTATATCATTCTGCAATTTGAATAGCTGATTCCAACAATGCACACATTATAAACTCTATAATATTATTGGCTAAATATTTTATCTTTAAATGCAAACAGGAAAAAACAACACCACAAATAGATGCTTGTGTGTCCTTGTTTACTTATAGAATAAAACTTGATGTATATCGCGATCACACACAATAAACTACATATATTTGATACTCGCTGGGCGCCTTTTATGCCCAAATAGTATACCAACCCTTAAAACAGTTTTAAATATGTTTGTAAAATTAAAGCAACATACACTTTTTTCCCTTTTTTGACACTGTTTGAAGCATATTTCACCCACATCAACCCTTTTTTTATAGATGCTGTCTACCATAAAGAGAATCGGGAAAATTATTTGAACAGATAATCTATGTTTGTGTTTTTAAAAAAAATAATCCGTTTTATGCAATATATATCATGTTTACGAGGAAAATAAACAATCATATTATAAAAGATCTTAATCCGGCGCAGATGTATTTTTCCTTATCATCTTAAATTGACCAGTTTATACAGTCATAAACTGTCTATTTTGAGAATTACAGAAGTTATAAATAGTAAATGGATATAATATCGGATGATCTATTTCCCAAACTTCCAGAAGACAAAATCAGAAATATGAATCACCAAAAAACATCATTGGAATAAAATACAGATAATCCTCCACTGCCATGTGAAATGTACAGCAGAGGCGATCACCACTGATCACAATTCGTTATTGACAACAACACTCTAAATATGACCAGTGACCAGATCCATGTTTATCACACTGTGACCATTTTACGAATATAAGTGACAAACAAAAGGTCAGTTCGATAAGCTGGAGCCTTTAACAAACACAACACTTGTCTTCGTCCTCATCATCAGTTACACTAAAATTACTACTGTCAGAAGCTGGGATGAAGTCCATTATTGCCTGGGTTGGGATTATCCAGCAGTTTGATCTTCATTAGTTTCTTTTACTGTAATAGTAGCAGACAGTCTCCTCTATATTTAGTTTTTGACTGTTTATAATATTTGTATGATTTATACATTAACTTACATTGTGTGTTAGTTTTCAATGTTCTCGACAGTGATGTTTTCAGTGATTGCCCTCCAACCAACAACTGCACTCGTATTTTTCCTCTCGTTCATACTTTCCACATATTTCGTTAATATTCCCAAAATATCATGTTCACTTGTATCCAATTCGATAATAGAATATAATGTAAATTTGAATAAAAGTAGCACAACGAATATTGGCAGACAAAAAGGAAACAGAGGAAGGACAAACGAGCTAGAAAAGAAATATTCAGGGGATATCACTTTAAAACAACTTAAGAATTGAATAGCATTTTTCTGCATGTCATCGGTGTATGAATTGTCGGGAAAATTAAGCCCTATTTGCATAAACGCCGACTTCGTTTATGCATAAATTAGGTGTAATTTTCCCGACATTTCATACACCGATGAAATGCAGAAAAATGCTATTTAATTCTTATAATTACAACACAAAATGATCTTAAAGTTGAAATTCTATCGTGGTATGGGGCATAAATGTCCGTTTTAATCTAGCGTATGAATGTATTTTCAGTTTCGGTTTCATCTCCGTCAAACGGTTATATCGTTGAAGTTCGCGCAAAAATATAACGTCATTTCGCTATTGACCAATACAAAAACAACGCCATTAAGTTTTGCGCAAAACATAACGTCATTTTGGCAACTTGTTTTTGACAAGAAAGTAGCGTCATGAATATTCATGTTGAAATTTGCATACGAAGTTGGTTCATCGGAAAATGAAAAACAGGTCACGTGAACAAATTATCCAATCAGAAAGCAGAATCGATATGATTGTGACAGAAGTTGTAATTATATAATAATTAAATCTTGACATGTATTCTTCAAGTGCCTTCTTGATATATACTGGAAACATAAAATTAACTTTATGAAAGTCATTATTTAATGAGACGAAAGGTCGTACATATCATTCTCGTTAACAGAGTATCCAGAGTCGTATGTCGAAAACAAAATAATTTGAAGAAAAGCCTTAATACAACTAAGGCCTATCAAAATTGACTGATTAACATGTGCAAATTGGTGAAAATAAAAACAACATTACGGTAAAAATAAATTAAACAACATCAGAATAACACGAGATTAGACGCATGTTTTTCTCTGTTTTAAATATACATTTAGTGGGAATTCCTCTGGAATAAAACATGAAACGCTAATATTCAAGGAATTATCATACAATGCAAACAACACAACAGTACGATTAAAATACAACAGATCAAGCGTTTTGAAACGGTCATGCAGAACATTTGGAATTCAAAGGCATGTCGAACCTTACACTCAGCCTCGAGTTGATCACACAGTGCAATAGTGAAAAGTATCATTAATTGCTTGTGTAACTGAAATAAGTTATTTTTGTAGATTGCAGCCTTGCGAAAATCAGAACAATTTCCAATTAACGCAGTTTTATTATTAACGTTTTAAAAGTAAGCACTTATTACATCATTATTCGCTATCTGTTTCGTAAGGATAATACATTGATTGTAATTGGTGGTGTGCTTGGAATGGTTAACCAGGCGATGTTTAGGTTGTGTGTGCAGGCGGAGGATTACCCCCAAAAAAGTCGAATTCCAAGCGTGCAGGGACATGGAATTCCATGGTGGTCCTTTGAAATTTTGCGGTGCTAGAGACAATGAATTATTTGCATTAGCTCTTGCTGGCGTAGATTGCAACGTTGGTGCCGTGGAATTTAGTGGTGGAATTGTAAGTGGCAAAGCTGATTATGGACAAATATGTTGGAATTAACAGTTAGCATTTGCGGTGATTGTGAAGAAGATGCGATAACAGATGCTGTGACATTTGATTTTGGTAGCGACAATAAATAATATGAATGAGCTAGTACTGGCATAGTAGTGGTATTTGGTGTTGGGGTCTTTAGCGGCACACCTGTTGATGGCACTGATTTGTTGGAACTCAATCCGTGCATTTGCGATGATTGCAAAAAAGGTGTGCCACCAGATGCAATTTGTGACGCAGCTGGTGATGTCATGGCATTGGAGGAATTCAAAATAGGCATTGGCGTAGATTGTGACGAAGGTGCATGGTATGTTGGTGTCGGTCCTGTTGTGCAACCAGTTTAAATGTTGAACTGGAAGGCTTCGAAGCGTTCAATAACACAACGGGCTGCGTGATTACTCGTTAAAGACATCTGAATGTTTGTACTGAATAAGGTACTCAGGGTAGTAAGCGTGTTTATCAAACAGGATAAACATACTAGGATCATGTTCATCATCTACACATGAATCAAAAAGTTCATGATCTTTGTCTGGCTTTTCTGGTGGCCGCTTGAACTGTGAGTCACCTTTCGTGTAGTAGCCTATTAGAACATTAGCCTGTAACATAAATCGTTGCATATTTTCGTCTTGTTTTGTAAACATATGACTGTATTTCGCATCTCTAGCAAAGTATGCGCCTTGACCATACATAGTGTCATTTTTTCCGCATAACCGGAAGTCGAAGTTATTGACGCAGATTCCGAGCACAGAATTTAAACTGTCGGTTCCGTGGAAGAGGGGGCGTTTATCGACAGGGTTTCTGTCTCCAAGTCTCCGCTGGTTGTTTAACATGACCTTCTCGTGACTGAAATAATTAATACCTTTGCTAATTGAACTTATACATAATTACGTGGTGCTTTTATTCTACTGCATTTAACGAATTTAAGAACGTAAAAGAGGTGTATGTATTGGTTTTGCTAAGATCTTCAAAAGAAAAAGGTAATAACGACGTAAGCAAAACGATAGTGTATTGCAGTTTGGTTGTTTACCAGTTTTTATTATAAACCAATTTAGTAACGATGATACATTTAAAACTTAATATTCTTCATCGCTACATTTATGTATAAAGAATGTTATCATGCCAATTTTCAAAGGCAATAACCTTGCAGTTGGTTGTACATAGTAATTCCAGTAAAAATATATAGGCTTTAAATTACTATGTTCGTTAAACTCAATATAAAGAAGTGAAACTCCAGCTGCTGGAGCAGTATTGAATTTTCATTAAAAACAATTAGTTGGTCCTTTATTTAAGGCAAGTGACCGATTGCCCAAACAGTACAAAACAGCACAATACAGCACAATACAAACCAACATAAACACAAAATATGAATAAAGCTGGGGTCACCGCTTTGGAACGGTCAATGCAAAGCATTGGTGGTTTAAATCTGGTTATAGAGCGCTAAACCTCACACTTGGCCCAGCAATATTCATAATACATTTAAGTGTAAATAAAATTTAACGTCATAGCATTGTAACTCAAATTAAACAATAATAAAAGGGAATTAAAACGCATTCAATTTAATTACTATTTAATTACTCAATTGCATTGAAGATACAAGAGTAACAGAGTTACAACTTTTTGACGAACGATCAAATAAAACTATTAACAATTGTCAACTACATTCCTTCTTTATAGAAAAAGATTTGAGAATATAGCGTCATGGAGTTAATATTTCAGATAATCACTCTTAAAAAAAAAATTATAAAGCTTTTCCCGATGCGTTTTTAGCGCACCGGCACCGCTGGGCCTAAACGTCTAAATAAATGTTGTGGCGACGCTTGATTCTCTAATCATGTGTATTCAGCGCTTGAACATTTCACAACCGGTTGCAAGCTCTGTTCCGAATGTTATTTGCATTCTGCTAACGAACAATCATATCACTAACATATTAAACAGCTGTTTGCATATAGGCGCTTACGGAAGAATTTAATGAGATTTATGGGTTACTTCACAACTAAATCAAGTTTGTTCCACGTGTTTGCGCCGTATTGTATATCACATTCACGCTTGTGTAGTGCGACAAACAATGATAATATCCAAATATTAACAAGTTTACATAATTGAACGTAGATCTACCACCAATATAAACATAATCTCATAATTTTACATGATGCTTGCTGTACATCTTTTCTTCTCCATAATCTTATCAGCCAATCAATGCCAAGGCATCCAAATACACGCTTTCCACTTAGAAACCAGGAATGAACAAAAACTGTCACTTGACCCCAAAAGTCAACGTCAGTAGGTGTTTTATGAACGAAAACAACCGCATAAGGTAGTTTTTTTCACTATCTTTGCTGATCGTCCATTGGCGTTCGTACGACCTAGTGCATGCAATAAGGCATGCATAAAGCTTGCGATCGGTATAGCACGCGTTGTGTGTGTTGCTTTTTTTCGAGAACAGTTCGAAACAAATTCCCATTGTAGAAGCAAACGTCAGTTGTAAAATTACAAAGAGTCGGCGTTCACACAAATAAACGCTTACAGAACAGTCTATGCGTTACCGGACAAACATATATTACATCTTTCTAATCATAAACAAACACAAATTTGTAACGGATAATAAATATACGTTTAATGAGTAAAAACAAATATGGCAAACATCAGTAGTACATATAAGAATTGCAAACGTCAGTAGCAAAAAAAATGCAAACGGCAGTTGACGAATATATGCAGGCGTTTCATTTAATAAAAAACATGTGAAACAATGTAATTTATACCAATTTAAAGTAAGATATTACAATTTAAAATTGGGTCACAATGCACGTCTTATATGAATTCTGCAACAACGAAAATTAGCAAATATAAATGTAATAATATGTAACTTCATTGCCTTATAATATATTAACTGTCTGAAAAAAAATGTGAACTGTAAACAGTGCTAAGGTGTTTATTTCAGCTTAGCCTGAACTTAATGGTTTTGATCCCGACAGTAAAAAACATCTGCGTCACCAGCCGCTCAAAAGGGGAACACACTAAAGTCTTTCTTTCAATACAGTCCGAGGTACTCATACACGTTTTTGCTCACTTGTGGCCAGTTCATACATTTGTTCGCAATTTTTTATTGACATCTTCTTAGAAGACAACTGCAACCATAATTCTGTCTATTCTGTCTATTACCTTATTATCAAAAGCAAAAGTAAAACACGCAAAACAGTATTCATTGTATAATCAATAAATAATACTTATTTTATTTACTCTGCACACCTTACCGAATTAAAAAATAATATCAAAATGGTAAAATAATAGTCTTTTTAGAATTCTTATTGTATACTGTGTATATATTTTTATTTAATTCCCTGAACTCTCTCGCTTATAAACGAATTCAGTTTTAAAACTATGTGCTTTTAAAGGATGTAAGATGATATAATTCATCAATACCATAATATTTCATTTATATATATATATATATATATATATATATATATATAGTTATATAGTTATATATATATATAGTTAAGTTCTCTGTCGTTTCGGATACACGGGAATGGTCGATCTGTTTATCCGATTCAATGAGTTCTTGTAGAACTGTCTCAAGTAGCATCGCCGGAAAGATAATCAGTCTTCAAATGCAAATGAAATCTTACCTCTTGCAAAAGGCCTGATTCTCAAGCTATTCGAATACCGTTGTACAAAGCAATAAAACTGATCAATATAAAATTTCCTAGTGCAGAATAAGACGATTATAATATTAATTGGTACAAACACATTGACAATCAGATAATGCATTATATTTATATACAAGTCAAGTTTGTAACATTTATTTTCGAGCGAGTTTTAAGCATATGCATTTTACTACAATGTTTACGTAAACTGTTAAGAACTATTTTTAAAACATAAAGCGCTGCGCATAATTATTGCAAAATAGCCCTCACTTGATTTTCTTCCTTGTCTAGATAGAAAACAAGTCGTTTTTTTTCGTGGTAAACTTGCGAACACAAGCTTTTGTTTCGGTGTGAATGTGCATTAATATGCATTAGCATATAACTGGCCTTTTATGAATATTCAGATTTACGAAATATTCTTACTGTGTTGACTATGTAGTTTCTTTATTTTGGAAAGTAAATAAAAAAACTACGATTTCTCCCGTTTACTTATATTTTTTCGGGCACATATAATTTCCACACACACGCACGCAGGCGCGTGCACACACTACTTTAGTGTAGCTCTCCGAATAAAACGTATTGCAAAACTAAAATCAGAAGGTAGCATTAAATAGGAAAGCAAACTAATTTCTAATTATGATGATTGAAATCGTCTAAAATTACAGAAAAAGCAAAATATTTAAAAATGGAAACACACAGCTTATTGGTGGAATATCACAGCATAATTTTGAAATAAAATTTTGAAAACAAATTATCAGAGTGAATAAAATTACAACAGGACATAAATAGTGCAATTTAATTTGAACAACAACTACAATTGAACTTGGCTTTCGAGTAAAAACTATTTGTTGTTTTTCAATCCGCATTAAACTGTAATATTGTGAAGGGCCATTCAAGCATTTAAAAATTAAAAGCCAAAGCGGGGATCAAGCTCACGACTTCGGGCTCCAATGAAGGAATATCGAATTACTATTTCTACTCAATTGCTAATGTTATACAGAATCAGAATATTAAACATTATAATTTAACAACCAGAATAGTAATGTTTATTATTTCATCTTACAATACCTTGATACTTTTCCCACTAAATATTTTTATTATAAACATATATTATTTACACATAGTATTTCTTAATGTCAGAGTTGTTGTGGTGCTAAAGTGACAGAGTCCCTTTAATTAAAGGACTTTTAGATAAATTAGTGTGAACATGAATATTGTTCCGATATTTCTTAAATATGCAGGTTAATTCTTCTTGCTGTTCACTTAACAATTACTCGCATGTGTCTGTTAAGGTCCGCTTTTCTACTTAATTGCACATCTCACAACATGAATATTTGGACAAGGCGAGGTGCCTGTAATCGTGCAGTTTTAACCCCCACATGGTTTTTAGTTTTAGGGCGTATCCGCAAAAACGACACACATAAGACATATATAACAACAGGTTTAATATACCGAATAAAAACTATGCATCGTGTTAAAAAACTTCGCACAGCTTATGTATAATGTAAACAAATTATTTGAAGATATAGACCTTTGATAGTTTTTAAAAACATATTTTTTTTGCGTGATGATTTTTTCTTGTTACAATAAGCCATTCAAAATGAATAAGATTTTAAACTTAAAAAAGTCGCAAGTAAATTGTAATGTAACCATTTTATGGCATATATTTATTATTTATACAGCTGACGACCACTCTTGAGAAAATTTACATGTATAACACACACACGCGCGTTCATTAACGTCCCATTTCAAAGAAACTTTTTCACTTTTCGTACTTATTAATGTATACAGCACACTTGCAGTTCTTATGTGTGCGTGGTAATAAATGCTACCAAGGTTCTAATCTCTTTTTTTTATCAGAAATATATTACTTGTTTAAGTAAATGTCATTATATTAGTAAATTTAGGAGTAGGGGTGCATTAAAGATTGAAGGAATGCCTGCATATATTCGTCAGCTGCCGTTTGCATTTTTTGGCTACTGACTTTTGCCATTTTTATTCGTACTACTGTCTACTGACATTTGCCATATCTGTTTTACCCCCTCAAACGTATATTGTTTATGCGGTACAAATTTTTTGTGTGTTAATGCTTAAAAATATGTAATATATCTTCGTCCGGTAACACATAGACAGATGTGTGATCGTTTACATTAGTGAACAACGACTCTTTGTAATTTTACTACTGGCGTTTGCTTCTTAAAAGGAAATTTGTGTCGAGGTGTTCTCGAAAACCAGAGCAACACTTACAACGCGTTCTATACCGATGGCAAGGTATGCGCATGCCTTATTGCCTGCACAAGGTAATGAAAGCCAGATGACGCTCAGAAAAGAAATGGAAAAAACCTACCTGATGCACCTGTTTTTCTTCATAAAGCACCTACTGGCGTTGACTTTTGGGTTCACGTAACAGTTTTTGTATATTCCGAGTGCATAGTGGTGTATACAATAACTTTACTTGTCACATATCAATTCTGACCTTCTTTCTCAACAACTGCAGCGCTGTAGCTTCAGCATTCACTATTTGTTTTAATTAAGAGATATTTTGTAAAAATGCACTACACATTTTCTAACCAAAGGTAAAGATCTCAACGTTCTCTACGCGGCGAAGTGTTTATTCAGCAATTAAATATTAAACCCCACGAGGAGTGAAGCATTCTTGTACTATGAGGTGTAGTTTTTGCACGCTTTTAATCAAGACAAAGGATTTATATGAAGTACAAAAACTGTTTTGTTGTTAGAATGTGTTAACATCCCAGGAACAGTAAACTTCCACAAACCGTTTCAGACATAAAACATTAATTACACGCATTTGACAATTCTTAATGGAATAACGTGTTAATTGAACAATATTTAAAACATGGAAATAACACGTGATCCAACTACAAAAACGTAAGTAAATAACAGGTTATGCATAAAGACCTTACAAGTTATATCGATCCGCGATGTAATAGATATCGGGTTCGATCTCCACCGTTGGAGCGTTCTTTAGCTTTACCCCAAAGAAACCAAGTACTGGTTCTACCCAGATAGCGGACTCGGATGTCATGTTATGTAAAATTATTTGAGTAATCAGGTTGAACACACACAAACACACAAATACGCAAACGCAAATTTTTTGAGCACGTTTTATGTTTATTTGACAAATTACAACTTCAAGTTATTTGTTTTTAATAGTGGTCTTTTACACATAAGAATTATAAAGTTTCCGCATGCCGTTTTTTTTAAATCTACTTGTAGATGTTGATGTTCTTACGATTGCGGCAGCTATTGTTTGCAAAATAAATATGTTTGCGACGAATTACTGAACAATGGACGAGTGCCACAGAACAAAGGAAGAATAAAGAAAGCATACAATGAGATCGCTGAGTATCTTCAGTGAATATACACAGACTGATCAGGTAAAAATTGGGTAGGGTTTCATAAAAACTACATCAGCGAGTTACCAAGGGTCGCAGACCGTGAACATGTGCGATATAATATCAGAGATGAGGAACACTATTGGAGGTGACATTTGTGAAATAACGAACAATATAGTTGTATTTCTTCTAGATCATAAAAACTCATAGCTGAAATTAGTACAACAAGGTGCAGTAAGTACAATTAACCAATCGACTGATCGAAAATTGGTTGAAACCTCAGCAGGTGTGAAGGGAAGAAAAAAGGATGCATCTGTGTTTGCTAATCGGATGAAGTATGAACAAGAAGTATGTTGCATAAAGTCCTATTTGTAGTGGGCTACCCATAAGTAAAGTTATGCTCTTGTCTTTTCTTATATTCTCTCGCGTAATCTTGAACTTGAATACAAATGACAATTCTTCATACTATATTAGTTGACCATGAGATACTTAAACGTTTTTAATTAACTTTGAAAATGAAAAATAGTAACATAGATTTTCAAATAATCTCTAAATAGAACAAAAATAAATAGGAAACCCATTTTTAACTGTGGTTATTCGTCTCAGTTTTTGTTGTTTAAATTTTTGAGCATAAGAATTAAATGTTTAAAACAATGAAATTATCACACCAAAATATAGTGAAATAATATCAGAGGGTAAATCAGGAAGAATATAAAAACTAAAATTGAAGTGCGAGCGCTGCTACTTAGTTTGCACATTAACCCTTAAGTGAAATGCTTATATAGATTTGTGTAGCCCTTTCATGACGCTGCCACTCTAAAATAATTATAAATCTTTTTGGCAATACAAAATTGCCTCCGGCTATAAAACATTGCAAGTGTCATCGCCCTATTTGATATGAAGACGGAGTGTTAGTTCTGAAGACTAAACATGTGGTTTCTATAAACTTACTTGTTAAATCCAGACAATAGAGCATGATTCTGTATCCGGAATACGGCTGTTAGAGTAAACTGATCACGGCTTACGGTTTTGAAAAAGCTTGCTGACAGCTGCAAAAAACATCAATTAATTCAAAACGCTTTCTTCGTTCACGAGGAAATGGAACTTAGTTAAGGATATGAGTTTGCTCATTTGCTTTTATAAACTATAATGATTTTATGTAAATAATAGGCATTGTCCATATTAATGTAAACGTTTGCTTTTTAAGCCAATACGCGATTGCTATTTGATTATGAAAGATAATAATAAAGATTGATTGCTATTCTCTATTTTACTTGATTTAAACTCTTAGTAAATCAGAAGTTCTTGGAAACTGGTGTGATCGGAGTTTGCTATAGAGTTTGTTCAGTAAATTAGCTTAATTGTATGCAGCCAATTGCAAAGACCTTAATAAGACAATTTGATTATTAATTTCACAAAATATAAACGGAATACTTTACTCTTAACATCAGTTTTAACCAGTATTTACTGCTTATCACCTCAATAAAGTCTTTATCGTCAGGTGACATCTGAACAAGTTCGAATGGGTGTGCCAAATCCCATGGTACCCAGGGCGGTGGGAGCGCAACTTCAATCACTTGAGGAGGCGTTAGACATGGGGGTCTGAAAAACAAGAAATTCACCACCATAACATCCGCTCAAATGTCATTTGTTGACAAACCGCTTTCATATTTCTGATTTAAACAATATATGCATACACAAATTGATTTAAATTCTTCTGGTGTAGAATTGTAAGAAAGCGTGGATAATAATAATAATGCAGTCCTTGCACTTGCAAGTAAACATATATAGTGTGTTCCCTGACGTAGTGGCTTACTTTCGATCATCTTAATAAAATATCAACAAAGTTGTATTCATTTTCCCTCATAACATGTGCAATCTTCAGACTCGCGCTCATAGACCTAAGCAAAAGCGCTTAAACCATGGTTTTAACATGTATATTTCCGACAATAATGTATTGTTTTTCTGGTTTTGCCTTTAGTTTATTCAAACGTTTGTATCCAAAACAACTACAATTTTTCTTTTCTACATATTTTACTTTTAAGAAAAGAACATTTACCACCATAATCTTAAAACGGTAAATTTGAGATAATCATGTCTATGTCGCTTCAGTTGTTGCTATCAAAGAATATCACCATTACAATGTTTAAATTTAGCTGCGCAAAACGTTCTTGTTCTGATTGAAAAATGTATGTGCATGTTACATGATAAAGGACATATAGTTTTTATCAAATTATTTACGTTTTATTGTCCTGGACGTCTTGAAAAGATACAAACACTGGGCGCCGTCTGAGTGGTCTGGTTGCTCCAGTTTGCACGTTTTGTTGCGTCATAGAACCAAAGTCAATCTTATACTTCCACTTGTAGTTTTCACGCCAGTACAGGTATGTTGTTTGTTTTGCAAGAAACTTAGCCTCAAGCGTATGCTGAATAGAGTCCTGTGGATATATATGTCCTAAAAAACGTCTACATTAACAAAGGTCAGATAACATTTATGCATTGAGTATGATACGTATTGGTTATCGAGCAGTTCGCAGGTTTATTCATTTATGGGGAGAAATCTCTATATACTATATCATTGATATTATCCAATGGAGGCCGTATGCAAATGACTTTAAGGTAAACTTTCTTTATGGCTACGGATACTTGATTGTCAAATATATAGCAATGTATGTTTTTACGTCAGCTTACTTTTTCCTTGCAATTATTATTATTGCTACCAAGTCAGCTTGGTAGAAATTGAAATTACAAACAATATATGATACTCCATGAAAACATTATCTTTAACCTGACCTTGAAACGGTCAATACTAAATCTGTCATACTTATATTCGACTTGCTGCACAGCAATACTCAAAATGAAGTTCAAGTCTTATATCAGACGTTATACACACATCCTCGATTTAAGATTTATACACCAATTTACTTATTAAAAAATTGCATGTCAACGAAATTAAATAATACATTGTATAACAAGAGCACCGCATAACGGGTGCCACGCTCGGCTGCGAAAGCTTGTCATAATTTATTTTTTTAGAGGTCACAGTGACCTTGACCTTTGACCTAGTGACCCAACAAGAGATGTGTTTGTCAGAAACACAATGCCCCCTACTGCGCCACTTTGAAATAAAAATTTATATTTATCATTTGGCAGGTATAGACATCATCTCCCTTTGAAGCTTCATTACTTCCCTTGGATTTTGTCCAATCCAACCGGGGAGGGGGGGAGGTCTGTAGACAGTCAAAAATGTCCAAGTCAGACATCACTGACAACCAAGGCCTGTGGTTTATCAAAGAGATCATAGCCAGAGTTCATCATGTATGTATGGACATAAGTCCACTGGTATTTAATGAAAACTAGCATTCACAAATTAGAACAGGTAAGAAATGATAATTATATCAAGAGATGTGTTCGTCAGAAACACAATGCCCCCTATTGCGCCGCTTTGAAATAAAATTGCTATTTATCATTTGACAGGTATAGAAATGATCTCCCTTTAAGCTTATTACTTCCCTTGAATTTTGTCCCATCCAGCCGGGGGGTAGGAGGGTCTCACAGTCAAGTATGACCATGTCAGACATCACTGACAACCAAGGCCAGTGGTTTATCAAAGAGATCATAGCCAGAGTTGATCATGTATCTATGGACAAAAGTCCACAGGATCAAAGAAATTATAATTATATCATTAAAAAAAAACTTTGACAAATCAATCATTTGAGTAATGAATAATCAAAATAATAAATCTGTACAGTAACTGTGAAAAGAACTTCAATTATTGGTAAAGAAATATATAATATGAGATTAATAATTATATAAATTACTTCCCTTGAAAATAATTGTCTCTAACAAATCTCTATTTTTATTAGCAAATAATTAAAAGCCACTACCGTGACTGTGATTGACCATTCGAAATGTGCAACTCCATGAGATACACATGCATGCCAAATATATAAAGTGGCTATGTTCAATATTGAATAATTATCTCCCTTTTTAAAGCGTATTACTTCCCTTAAATTTGTTTTTTTTTTACCGTAGACCGTAAAGGATGACCTTGACCTTGACCTTTTACCACAATGTGTTTGTCAGAAACACAATGCCGCCTACTGCGCCGCTTTGATTTATTTAACAAAAATATATACGTGGGCAGGTCAGATAACTATGTCCATTTAAAGCTTATTACTTCCCTTGACTTTGTTTTTTCGACCCTAGACCTTGAAGGATGATGTTCACCTTGAAATTTTACCACTCAAAATGTGCAGCTCCATGAGATACACATTCATGCCAAATATCAAGGTGCTATCTTCAATTTTTAAAAAGTTATGGCCAATATTAAGGTTTTAGCACGACGCCTAAGGCGGACGGCGGACAGCGGACGACGAGCTGGCTATGACAATAGCTCAGGTTTTCTCCGAAAACAGCCTGGCTAAAAATTAGAAAAAATAAAACACCAATTGGTATATTAACAATAAAGCGTTGCTTGAAATACATATTTTGCATATAAAGAACTGCTCGACCGCCGAAGTGGCTAGGAGTCACTCATTCAGACATCTCAAATATTAACACAAGAAAAAGCTGATAATCCGATGTTTACACATTTCAATCTAGGTTTCTTTGGCAAATGATAGAAACAATGTTAAGCTTTATCGTATTTTTTTACGGCAACATAAAACTTATTTTTTATCGTAATGTCTTTTATTTAAAACAATCTACAATAAGCACTCACAGGTTTAAACAACATCCATTTCCCGGCATTGTACTCCCAGTACCATCTCCACTGAGTTACGAAGCTGTCCCCAACATCGCCGGCCTTGTTGAAAGACATTGTGCTCAAACGCCTGACCTCTACGAAACTATACTCACTCATGAATGCCCTTGTCTCTGGTTCAAACACTATTGTACAGTCCAGATTTAGACAATGTAAAATGCTAATGTAAAAGTCCAATTCATAGGTCTGAAATAATAGGGATCACATGTGTATTATCTTTATGGAATGATAAACAAGACTCATTAAAAGTGTATAGTTATAATGGGTGAAGCACAACGCATCGTCTAAATCTGACAAGCGGTTTTGTTTAGTTATATATGTATAATGTATATTTTTCGATTTTGGAATTTATTTTTTGGTTTAGTATTTAATACTAGTATTCTTATTGAAAGATATATTGTTTTACATCCAAACAACATGGATAATTGACAAACGTTGACATCGTTAACTTACAAACTTGAAAGAATAATCCTTTTTTTCCGGAGAACAGAACACTTGTTCAACACTTTCAGAATTCGGTAACGTGAACCAACCCCCAAAAAGTTGTATCTGCCATAGGTAGGGTAAATGTGTGTCGCTATGAAGTCTTGTGCACTTATTTTGTGTACAGTTGCCTTGGATATTACCCATGCAGAGGAACTTGTTGGATGCATCATCTTTTGAAAAGATATATGTAAAATTTAATAAATGTTAGTGTTGTTATTTTCCGAATAATTCGCTATAAACAAGTATGCGTTATATTGTGTATATATTCTACTCTATATTCCATAACATACGAAAGCAGTATAATTTCAAATAGTCCATTTGATTTTCACAAAACAGTATTCATCATGATAAAGCATTCATTCAACAAACATAAACCAACCCATTTTGAACAGCCTGTCATGGTTTGTCTGTATTGAATCAGCGTAAATATTATCTTGCACACATACTGCTCTCATCGGTTGATCTGAAGGTTCTTGCGGTGCAAGAGTTAACGCATTTCTAATGTGAGATATTTATTTGAAAGCTTTACTCGATGCATCACACCTTTCATAACACTTGACGACATTCCCACTTTGGACCTTAATTTTGCCTCCTGTAGTCCTTCAAATGTTGGTCTAGTTCCACATTCTGAAGTAGACATGTCGAGCATTATATAGGCGTGATTGGAAGTACTTGGCTGAGACATAATGCTGCTTATTCCTAAACTAATAGAGCAGTTTTATCTGAAATATGTATTAACATAATCGACGATAAAATGTGGTTGGTATAACAAAACAATAAATATGTTTCTGCTTAGTGGAGCATAACTTGTTTTGATTGTAATGATAATTCTACGAAGCATATGTATGTTTCATTAAACATATTTCCTCATGAAATAGCATCACTAATATGAAATTACACAATTTATAAAAGTATTTTTTATTAAAAGCAAAGAATGGTGTTATGCTGTGATACAAAAACAGCACTACTAAATATTTTTTCACTTAAATGAATCCTTCATAAGGTCCGTCCGAAAGGCCTTAACAATAAGTGACCTTTACATTTTTCTTTATATAAGTTTTTTTATAGTTTTATTACTCTGCTTTCAGTAGAGAATCGAAACATCATGTGCAAAATTCGCGAATATCTGTTTACTTCATTAACGCTTCTTGTAAAATCACGATCCTCAATAGGCAATATAGGTAAAAAGTAGTTGAGTATGGGATGTTTAAAAATGATATGCTGGTTATTGTCCTAATCCATATCGTCTTCAGTAGCTACACAAAAGTGGCAGGGATTATATGTACACGTGGTTTTTTGTTGCCATACGTATTATATTGTGGTAATTATCTCTATTCTCAGATAGTCCATATATACTATTGATAGTGTTATTTGGATAGTTGGATAGAAGGAAGATATTACTCATGCTGCTATTTCTGTAAGGTCAACGCCTAATACATATTAACGAATGATTATTTTTTTAATGGTGACGATGATGGTCAAAATGACATTCACAATAATAATTGTAAGTAACCAAGCGAGTCATGTCCGGGATTTAAAAAAAACACTATGTAAGTATTTGAACACGCATTTTTTACGTAAGATGTACACTTTGTCAACCAACATATATAGTTTTCTGTAAGAGGTACCGTGGTTAACTCTAAATTACATATGTTTGCTGCCTAGAGGTAGCGTGGTTTACACAGGTTTGCCCCTGGATGCAGTCGAGAAGACGCAGCGAAGCCTGTAAATAAACTCTAAAAGACACACCCCTTGGTTAATCAACGTAACCATCAAACATGTAGTAATTTTGTGTCGTGTATTAAGTAAACGCCACATCTAACGCACCATTTTTGTATTATATCAACAACGGCCCAATCTATTGATGTGAGATTCCATACGTATTCTCTTTAGATTAACTATTAACAAACATGGATTGACACGATTCGCCTTAGTAGTACAACACTTTGGTGTCAACATCATTTGTGTTGTCGATAACAATAATATGTTGCATTGATACATGCAATTTGTAGAAGTTTGTTCATCCAAATGTTGACTTTTCAGGTTTCAGATTTTCCCATAGGTATAATTTATAATTTCCCAACAATCGCCATTGTCGTCGTGGTTGTTGCCATCATACTATTAATGCTGATGGGCAGTTAATGCTGTTGATCTATCATGAGATTGAAAGCGGTGGTGGAAGTGCTGATGATTATTATGATCATAATGATAATTATGATCATAGTTATCATGATGATGGACATGATGTTATGATGATACATATGTTTATAGTGAGTATAGTGCAACACACCAAAACGTTGGGTTATTTTTGTCATTTCCGGTGAAGGTGCGATTCCAATGTGCATCATATTTAAAGTATGGATTACATTTATCGTTTGTCTAGCGCATACGATTCCTCCTTTTAGCTAATAGGATATATATTTGTATTAATAAAGGTTCCTAATTGAATTACAAATAAACCGTTGCGTATATAGAACATTTGAGGCTGATCGATCAGTATGGCAGCTATGTATCTGACGACTAGCTAGTAACGCACGTGCAGCAAGTATCTTATTGCAGCATCGAAACATAGTAACGAATGTTGGTTCTAACAAATAAACTCACCATATCATAATATGTGTTAGTCGGGCTGAACATTGATACCAAATGCTTACTAAACTGTGATTAGTCCTCAGTATCATACGTATGGGCCCGATTTTCTCATAGACAAACTATTGACCATTTTTGTTTTATGTTTTGAATACGTATAACTTGCATGCGCATTTACGAGTTATATCCCATTCAAGCTCTGTTTGCTTAACGACATCGGTCTATAACATGTGATCGATATCACAGACGCGTTGGAGTAGATGCCGCATTTTGGGAACACAACTGAATAGTTTAAAACCATAGATTTAAGAAGATTAATATAAACTCAATAGCTTATGCTAACACAACTAAGCAAAATAAAATATTGTCCCATTGTGTTCAAAACATACCCAAACTATACACTTTAATTGCAGCTAGTTAAGCAACGAGGGAGTAAACCTAAGATGGTAAATAAATATTGGAAATAAGAGTAACATTACGTTGATTAACAAGTTGTCTAAGACCAGTCTTAACAACTGTAAACCCCATTGAGGTAATTATTCCTAAAAGTAATGAAACCTTACCGTTTTTTTTTATTTCTAAGCTTAATAAAACATTATTAAATTATAAAAATTTAAGAAGCTTGTCCTATAAAAAACGACCGATTGGAGCTTACATGTGTATGTCATTTCTTGAAGTTGTACAAACAGATTTGGGAAATCTACTTTAATTGAGGTATGTTAGTCGTAGAACAGACGTTGGAACATTTAATTCCAGCAGCAAGTTCAAATAAGGTAAATACTTACATATTGTTTTCTGGGTAAATTATTGCAGAAACTTCATTTCGTATGCAACTCAATACAGAGAACTCGAATTATTTAGTAGTTTAGACATCATAAAAATGTAGAATGTGAATCATGCCAACATACACTTATGATTAGACAACACGAAAATATATTTAATCAATCAATCACTTTGAAAAATTCAACAATCATCTATCAATCAACACTTTTATTGATAGATCTTTTGATTCACAACAAGAGAACCCATATTACAAAAATAATATATACCACATATTTAAACCTATTTATTTTAGCTCTATTGCATTTTAAGTACTTCCTACTTATTTGAAACGCTCTGGATTCCGTTTGCTGGGCCTAGAACCAGTACTTTGAGTCTTTGGGGAGATCTAAAGAACGCTCTTTCAGTGGGGATAAAACCGGCGCTAGGCGGACACCATATCCATTACACCAAGGTGACATGTAAAACCACATAAGTTACCAGATGAAATTCGAAAGTATAATAACGATCGTATAAACTTTAGCATTAAAATATCGCTAGTTTTAGATCAGATTTGGGTTTTCCAAAAATGGAGAATATGTTTTTGTCAACTACGGAAAGATAAAATCGTCAGCAAATGCGATATTGTATAATTATTAAAGGACAAAGGGAGGAAATAAAAGGATAAATATAATATAATGTGAGTTTGGGATAAAGATGCCTCGCGCTAACACGGTTTTAAGCCTCGAATGATAAACTTGATCTTTATCCAAAACTCACAAAATATTCTCTATATATTTAATTTGGTATTTATATGTGTATATATTATCTCTTACCCTATCAATAAGTCACACAGATTCAAATTACACGGAATAGCTTTATTTGAATTATATACTACGAAAAGTATATACTAAACATGTGTCTATTTCCTGTAATTCATATTAAAATGACTTATCACAAATTATGGCATGTTTTAAAGTTTGTAATAAAATGCTTTATTGATAAATGTTAACATCGAAACTAAAGAGTTCCAGTATAAAACAAAATCAAATAGAGAAAGTTAACACATAAATAATCCACACTTGGGTTCGAACAAATGATTCTTGGAGTTAATGACAATCGCTTAAACAACTCAGCTATCAGTGGTGTTATAATAAAGCATGTATTTTATACTATAACAAAGTAATCCTCGCATTTTCACAAAATATAACGTTACCAAAAGAACTCTCCAAATAATTAAATCGTTTCGCGTTTGATAGTGTACACTATTTGTATAAATTGAAACACAGCATAGCATATCACATCAAATTAAAACCGATTTTGTGAAAGGACCTGTCATGATATTATCATGATTAACTCTTGACCCATTTGCTGATGTTATATATCTACCATGTAGTATTTACTTCCCTTGATATATTTAATACTGATTTTAATAATGTATGTTTGCTTTAATTTATAAGGGTAGCCATCGAACCAATAACACGCAATAAAAGTATATACAAACGTATGGAGTTCTTATGATTGATGAACACATAGTTTTAATAACCAACATTATGACAGTACCTCCACAGGTTCCATTCTATAGAAAGTAATTGTCAGCCGTGACGGGTTGTTTCTAAACAAACGAGCACCATAATATTTTATGTTCAAGACAGCTCAAATGTGTTCTCCTATTTCGAACATAGTATATTACTTATGAAAAGCTGGGTTTCGGTAATAAAGAGATTCAAGTGTCACAGAGGTTTAAAACAGAACACAAACATTAATGTATATTACAATAAAATTATTCGCAAACATTTTTACATTTTAAGTTATTTTAAAGCACGTGCTATTACGTCATTTACGCTACTACATATATATAGCGCCATGTTCACGAGAATCAATATTACCAGTGGGTATCCTTATAAACTTGAGTTTAATGAAAATTAATCATCTGTTTACAAGTCATGAAACTAGACAGGGCACTTATAATAACATTCATGAAACCATTCAATGCTTTGTTCAAGCTCTTATACAGCATGCCCAAAGTACTAAGTTTGTCCTTCAACAATGAAAACCAAAAGTCCGTGTTACTAAATTATTATTGTAACATCAAGAGTAGAAAAACGCATATTAATCAATATTACAGTTACAAGTCCTCTAAACTTGATAAAATGTCTTTACCTGACCGCTGTATATGTCCTGTCGCAACAGCCAATGGCCTCCGATAATTTATTTATTTCAAAACAAAAGTTGAAAAAAACGTGAGCTGTTTTAATATGTGAATGACAATACGAAACCGAAAGTGAAACCAGTTTTTCAAGACCAATGTAAATGAAGTTAAAAATAAGTGGATTGTTTGAGGAAGTATATTTGATATAGGTGTGTTATTCTTTTGTTTCAGTTATCTTGTAAATGATACCTAAATTAAAGCTGAATGGTCATCTCCGAAAAGTTAAGAACCGATATCGTTTATATTGAGAAAATGAATCTTAAAAAAACAATTATTGATGAATTGAATTACAATTATATAATAGCTGATGTAGATAATTATGTTATTGAAGGTTTTCAACAGCAGCTGGCTGGAGATTTAGTATTCAGTATAGTTAGGCACAGGCATCAACATTAAAAATCATCGATATTTTGCCGCTAAAAACAAAATGCATTTGTTTAGAAATTTGTACATTCAAATATATTATGAGAACAATGTAGAAAATATTCACAATATGTTAATAATTGCAGTGTAATAGAAAAGTATTACTTACAAATTATCAAACTGTCTACATACTGTATACAATCAATAGCGGATTAAAATCCCAACATTATTTTAAGAGGCACATACTATGTTCTTTACTGTCTGGATAACTATGTGTTCGAGACGATCTTTTTTGGCCGCTTTTTATGTAAACGTAATGCGAAACTGTTCGATTTCATATGTATCGCCTACTTGACTGCTTTGCAGATTGTTTCCACAATGCAAAAGACTATATATTAGTGATCTTTAAACCATGTGTACACATTTAAATCTTAAGTTTTTGGGACTAGGGCTTTTATATCAAGTTTAGCAGAGCTCAAATAGATTTGAGGTGGAAAACTTAGAGATAATCTCCAAAACCGTAAGGTTTAACAGCATGTGTACTTGTTTGTGACATTCTACACTATAATCAACTGAGATTAACAAAGGCTTCGCCCTTTGAGTCACATGGCTAGAAAGCCCTACTGTAGGGACTTACATAAAAAACAAACACTGTCCTTTAAAACCGCACATGCATCTAAAATGGTCCCTTGCGAACGAGGTTCAAATTAATGAGGGATTTAAAAGTCGTGAATCCTTTGAAAAGAATCTGATTTTGTTATATTTGGCGTAAATCATAGTAACGCGTCCGTCAACAATAATGTAGATGAGGTACAAGAAGCTGCACCGCACGATTACTTGTTTATAAATAAAGTATGACAAGTGGATCTCTAAATCCTCAAGTCCCGTCTGCACACTCTTAGGTATTTATGGGTTATAAGGTAGATTTTTTAAAAAGAATATTGTGAAACTACGTATATGTAATACAATCTTTACATTATCTTCCTATTTCGCCAGAATTCAATGTTGCACTTTATTTAACTGCATGACAAAACCCTGTTAATCGTTGATTCTATTCTTTGTGCTTACTACTGTAACAATTGTTTGCTTTACATTTGCTTAAAAGAAGCACGAATTAGTAGTCCAAATTAAATGGCGTACGTTGTTAACATTTTCATTTTTATTGGATATGTATTCGTTGCAGAATTAGTAATCGTCATATCAGGTAATATTTTTGTTGAATGTGCAATTAAAATAATTAAGCGTAAATTAAGTAAGAAACAAAACACAGAAACAATCAAATACACTTAAGTTCTCAACGTTATAATATATGGAATAAACGGGTACCGAAGCTGAGTTACGTATGCCAAGTGCTCCTTGGTTTGCCATTTCGAATAATGGTGAACAATTTTTATATTGTGTCAAAAGAAAAAATGAATGATTAAAATATTTTACAATAATTTGTTAAGACTTCGCCTTAAATAGTGTCCTTCACACTCGCAATACGCCAGTGGGCATGATGAAATATCGTCTTTTATCTAATCGTGCACACTAATAATTGCTTCTCGTGAAAGTCTATATCTTTCGACGATTTAGGAATCTCTTTAGTCAACTATTGGTATTTTTCTTTCTCAATAAATTCGAGACAAACGTGCGCTTCTTCAAAATGTCGGTTCATATGCCGCCATATTTACGCAAAAATATATATGTGTTACGCGAGCGTTATGGCAAACGTAACTTTACGTGTAAATATCTGCAAACGCTATAAAATTTACGTTTTGCACTTACGTACGATTTTTGAACGTACGTAGTTCTAAGAAACGGTCCCAAGGACACTTTTAACTTTAGTGTTGGATTGTCACAATTCAAAATATAATTACCGTTCAATGGGTAAACACTCTTACGGTGTTATTTTGATTGAATTATAAGCTTGTACATAATAGTTGCAGATTGACCTGTTTAATGATTATGTTTTAACTTTTTGTACAGTATGTCCTACTATCAATCCACCGTATCAAGGCAACGTGAGCTTGGTTAACGGCACGTTCAATGGTTCTGAAGCGTCGTTTACATGTGCTAAAGGTTACGTCATAAATGGATCAGACGTCATAACGTGTAAAAACAAAACATGGAGTGCACCAGTTCCCGTCTGTCTTCTTTTGGGTAAGAGGACCGCATATAAGATAGATTTAAAAAATGTCATTTTTTGAATAAGGATTCTTTTATTTCCTCGTTCGTTTCCTCGTCGAGGGCATCCCTTACCTCAATACGTGCATAGTGTTACGTGATAAATACTACAGAAAAATATTTGTTTAAGAGTTTGACATTTTAAGGAAGAAAAACAAACACGGACAATAAATCACAAAAGTTTCAGAACATATATACATGTGAAATGCATAACCTAGTATACTTAAAACAATTTCCAGGTGAAAACTTGATACGTCGAGTATAGCGTAATATAAGAAGTTTATGCTGTAGTTTTGAAGTTAATTAACAGTTCTTTCTCAATATTTGTAGTTTATTGTCTGTTAATCTTTTCATCATAGGCATTGCAAAACGTGCACAAATTATTGCTCTTTATATTCATCATAAACAAAATTGAAACATTATTGATTTTGTTTCATATATTTGATTAATTATCAATGTTTGAAAACATAGTATGTAAAATTCTGTACTAAAATAATACTTAAAAATTACATCTTCATTCCTGGTCTTGATTTTCAAAACATTCCCATTTCTGTTTACATTTTGGAAATTTAGTTAAAAAGAATAATACATAACTCTGATGTTACTTTCATAGAATACACAGTATATACACAGTATTTTGAATAGCAAGACATTGCGGGGCCACCTGAACTTTTTGATAAGTGATTGTAGCTTTTTTACTTTAAGATACATATTTTTACTGTAGTTTCAATTTCATTCATAGTGGTCCAAGATCTTTCATTAAGATCTTTTTATACAATTTTTAGAGTTGTCTATGACATCTTTTTACAAATCTGATCCCTCTCTTACACAGAGCTTTGACAAATATAGTCGTATAACAAAGTTTACAACTATTATTTTAAACAAAAGCATAGTAAATATGTCGTTTGTATCGCTTATTTCAAAAGTGTCTTTAAACAGTTTAAAATAGTTCAGCACTCCAACCGTCTTTTTAATCATCTGTTTTATCATTACAATTAAGCATTTTCTCTAGTTAAACATTTTTTATATTAACTATCTCGCCAAAAATGATTGCTTTCGTTGCTCCGTATGTGTAACGTATTTAGCCATGATTTCTTTAGTTCATGTGAATATGTTATCATTCAAGTTTAGACCCCTTGGACCTATAGGCCCTTGTTAAGATCGACCTTGACCATATCGTCTTCGTGTTCAAGAGTCTGACTGTTGATCTTATGTGGTTTATGTTCACACAAAAGTTCTCGTCAGTAATGTTCATATGAATAATTGATTATTGTTATTGTAAATAATTATAGTAAAATAATTATTACAATTTTGTTAAATTGGTGACCATTATTTTATTTCTTATCGTTATTTAAATTGTTCAATTTTATTATTCAGTAACATTGAATAGAGAAGTTTAAAATCTGTAAAGTCGCTGTCCATATTTATTCTGAAGAGCTATATCAATAATTAAGAGAGTGAATGGATCGAAAATTATCCCCTATAAGACAATTTAAAGATCAATAAACACTCAAAATCAAATTCAACAAACACTTCGAAAATAAAGTTAAGCGATAAAAATCAGTGTGCTCATAGCAAAAGCCAAACTTTCAAAGCTACCGGTAGATGTGGTCTGGTAACATTGATATAACGAGTTACAAAATGTTCGTGTTTATGTTTTTGTGGGACAATAATATATATTCCAATTGAATTTTCCGCGACGATATAACAAGCCCAAATGTTTTATTTATACTAACAGGTCGAAGGAGGTTACTGAATAAATAGTAATTTCTGTAATGTGTTATGTTTATGTCGTCAATTGAAGACCTTCCCTGATAAGGGGCTGAGTTTAATATTTTGCGCGAAGTCTAACCGTTTTTAACCCCGCATTGTTTTGATTTTACAGTTCCGAGGTGGCAACCGCGGTTTAAATCAATTTGCTTAGGTTGTGTTGTATTGTATTTGAAATGGCCAGTTGCCTTAAATTAAAAAAATCTATCCTTACACTTATTTATCCGATGCTTATCATCTGGAGTTTCATTATCAGGGGAGCATACATATACGGGACCTGACTGGGTTTAAATGAGGTTATTTGGAAATGACTTCCAATACGGCTTCATTGTGCTAATTTTCGCTACTTGGAGTACTTTCACTCGGTAAACAACTTTATATTTATATATCCTTACAATGAATACTCCCTGTCGGCTCTACAATGTGTGAGTTCCCATCGGTTTTTTGTTTGACGAAAAAATTTATTGAAGGAAACCCGTCCGCATATGCATATGCGGCCAGTGTAGCTCAAGCCCAGCCTGCACACTTGCACAGTCTTGTCAGGGGCCACGCTTTCCGCTATAAAATGCATGCAAGGTTTCGTAGAACCTCCTGAGTATCCTTTTCAGTATGCATAACCTTACCAGACTGTGCAGATGCCGGCAGCATATGGCATAAGTCCCATTTTCGCATGAGGCGGGTTTTTTCAGATCGCATTATGTCCTGTCGGTTACGTATGCGCAATTAATTTCCTTCTATATTACATATACAATAGTTGAAGTTCGATATCAATTCAATGATCAAGCGTATTGCCACTTTATCATCATGCATTATTGGGAAGATAAATGCATAGTCTTTGAAAAAAATGCACGTCATTTAATTCTCATGTTGTAAATCAAAGTATTTAAGTAACCTTTGCACGCACAAAACATGCACTTGATTTAACCTTGACTCTCTCCATGATAAAGAACTACGTGCACAATTGGTATACTAGTATGTTGCTTTACCTAGTTTATGATCAATACAAAAATCGCAATTTATACAGATTTGACCTGTCGACTAGATTTTATTGACAGTTAAGTCCAATATTCTTATTGCCCTTAAAATTGGTTTACAGCTTAATACACACACGTGTAGAAGACAATCTTGTTTGACGGTGAATACCCTACCCTGTGTTGGTGTGGTGATTTAGACAAAGTCACAGTCAAATGACCGTTCTATGTTTTCCTTAGTATACTACTTGTAGTATACTACTTGCATTCACTGAAAACTCGGGGGAAAAACATTTATAGACGGTACATGGCTTTATAATATTTTGTAGTTGTTTCATGTTTTAGATTGCGAGGTACCACCTGTGCCTCCAAATGGATCAGTTCGCCTGATTTCTGGAACGACAACCTACGGAAGCGTAGCTGTTCTTGCGTGCGACACTGGGTATGAACCCAGCCTCCCAGAATACAGCTACTGTGACGTTGACGGATGGACCAACAGTACCTTTGAATGTCAAATAAAAAGTAAATACATACAGAGTATCGATACTATTTTGAAATGCTCTAACAAAAAATGTCAAACGTGTTTGTACCAAGAGTGGAAACAGACTTTTCAAAACAATTGTTGTTATGGAAATAATTATCATGTCAATGTTGGGAGATATACATTCTACATAGAGGTCTATTGATTTTTTAGGTTGTCCTTCCGGAGATTGGCTGAAAATTCCTAACGGTATTCTTACGCCAACCGTCAGTAACATCACTGATTACGGGTCTACGGCGTTAGTGACGTGCAACGTTGGGTACGTTGTGTCTGGTGATAACGTCACCGTATGTGACGCTGATTCAAGATGGCGTGACCACGGGTCGTGTGTTGAAAAAGGTAAAGATTCCGTAAATTAATTCTGATCAAGAACAAAATATAATTATATCCGTTTACTCTCGACAGGCTTTTCATTTAATACTTTTTTTCCAAAATGTATGTACATATTAAAAGTGTTAAACTGGCGAATTTCGCAGGAATAATGAAAACGAGACATACAAAAACAACAACATTCTACAAGTAAAAAAACAAAAAAAATCGATAATTTTCCCTGCTATTTTCCCTGTCTTAAAAGTGAATTGTCGTTTTTAAATCACTGATATTTCCATGAAAACGACAGAACAGAATTGAATAAAATAATATCATCACTCTATCGTCAATCAACATACTTTAATTCTAGATTGTGGACAACCAGTCGTTAATGCTTACATAAACCTCACGTACGTCAAAACGACATTTCGTAGCATTGCGATTGCTCGGTGTCAAACCGGATATGACGTAGATGGATCTACAGATATAATTGAATGTGGACATGACGGCTTTTGGAGGCCAGACATCAGATGTGTTAAAAAAGGTTTGCTTCAATGCACGTTGGGAACCAAAAATGGACTGTTGCGTAGGCTTTAATGTCTTACACGTTCATATTGTTTCTCACATGTTTAAGCTAAATATTTTATATAGATGAGCACGATCCATCTCAAGAAGTGAGATTCAATCTGAAAAATACAGAATGTCATTTTGACAGTTACAATATCGTTCCGCTTCTATCAAAAACGTCATTCATATTATTGTTCTAGGCAACCGGTATTGCTAGGTGTTCTGTGTACACATTTGAGCCACTTGTTGCGTTCTTTGCAAAAAACAGAAAACAAATCAGTCAATGAAAAAAATTAAGTAAGATTTGCAAATTTAAATAAAAAATGCTATAGGAACACTAATTTTGCGTATAGGCACGTATATACCATGTATCAAACACTATTAATCGAATGTATAAATGATGTTTGTCTAGCATACCACATACCAGAGTGCCCGGCTGTTGATCCGCCTATCAATGGCAATATAAGCTTCAGTAACGGTCCATTCAACGGCTCAGTGGGGACACTCGCATGCAAGGAAGGGTACAAAATAAGTGGCAAGCAAACCATAACATGTAGTAATGGCACATGGAGCGGACAGAGACCAGTTTGTGAACTAATCGGTAAGTTAAGTGCTTTCATTTTCTTAAAGAGGTATTTGGAAGTCGTAATTGAAATGATAATGGTGTATCTAGACGCAACAATATCAAACATTACATTTTGTAAATGTTTTTAAAAGGTTTTGCCCAAATGCAACTCTTAAATATAAGAGGACAGTACACGCCGACCTCATATCGTTTCGTAGTGTTCGTTTCCTGAAGCATCGTTTCCGATATGATTTCATGTCGGAATTTGCAAGCTGACCATTCATTTTAACTACAATTTATACACTTAACAAATATACAACATGATACATGAACATACAGAATACTGGGTTATTTTTGAATACAGATACGTTTATTTAGCATGTTATTCGCGTAAATTCATGTGAAATTACTTTGCTACAGGAAATTGGTTTTGACTGATCAGACGTCGTGTATATATTGTACCACTCATACAAATAGCTTCGAATCCACCAATTACCTGTACGTCATTAATTGTACAATATGTTGCTAGATTGCGGATCGCCTGTTCCTACTGCAAAATCAACTGTGACGTATGGTGAGACTAAAGTCGGTAGCAAGGCGGTTGTGGATTGTACAACCGGATATGAGATAAATGGCGCCACTGATACGATGATGTGTAGACAGAACGGAACTTGGGGTCCGGAAATCACGTGCTTTAAAACAGGTCTGTTACAATAGGTCAAATTCATTGGTAAAAAAATAAGTTTTAAGAAAAAGTAGTGTGCTTGCAACATTGAATTATAAACGGTACATATCATGTGGTAAATATTTTAAAAACACTGATAACCGTAACTTTTAAACGTAAAGTTAAGACAACGTTTGCCCTTTGTTTTCCTAACAAAGTTTGTAACTTTCATGGTGCCGAACGAAGCTATATCAAAAACCATAACAAGTCTAAAATCTTCCATTTGTTTTGCAGGATGTACCGACCTTCCAGCTATAAACAACGGCAAATACACTTTCTACGCCGACAAAATCCGAAACAAAACAACGGTCACGTTGGCATGCAACAATGGGTACACGTTGTCCGGGGTCGACTCGTCTGTTTGCGATGGGTCCTGGAGTCAAATCGGGTTATGTGAAAAAATAAGTACGATGGATCCTATACGTAATGTGATTAAACAGAGTTGTACATTTTTTGACACTTTAAATGCGACCATTTGACAGATGTTTTGATACATCCATTCTTGCCTTTTTATTAAGATCGATTCCTTAACGATTAAGCTTAGCCACGCCACATATGTTATATTTTGTCAGGATGTCCTCCTAAAGATTCCATGACAATTCCTAACGGGGCAATCACACTTAACGCGAAAGACGTCACCGACTACGGATCCACGGCTTTGGTAGCGTGTAGCGTCGGGTACGTCTTAATGGGAGAATCCATCACCACATGTCAAGCGGATAAAACGTGGAGTGCACATGGATCGTGTGAACAATGCAGTAAGTACGCTTTCAATTGTGACCAACTGGTTAAAAACATATGCCCCTTTTAGAAAGGATTTATTTCAAACGTATAATATGGGTCGAAGATTGTATCAAGTATGTGTTCTTGATCGATACTAGTTATACAAACAATTAGTTTTGTTTTCAATCGCAATCACCTGTTTTAACTATGTTATTATTTGTTAAACTTCTTTTGAGCAAGTTGCTTTTTATAGAAAGCATGTTTTGAAACTGGTTTGAAAATATCGCCAGTAAATTCTTCATTGACAAATTTGCCAGAATAAACAAATCAAATTCACCGTTTTGGGGACAATTTTCTCGTCGTGTTTCAGCAAATCCAATGGAACGTACTGGCGATTATCCACAGGCATATACCATTTCCGGCGCTAGTGTAGGAGCACTTATCGTCGGAATTATCGTTGGCGTCGGTTCGACGGTTGTCTACATGAGACGAAAATCTCCTGTACCCAAATCCGGTCCTAACAAACCGACGACTGCTTCTAGAAATCTGTCTTCTGCTCAGCGTGAAGATGAGTGTGACCAGACCCAAATGACAGGTAAATGCGAGTGCTGCTATAGGATGGGTTCGAAAGTCATCTGTTATAAACTCTTATCACAGATCAGATTTCCCTATAGTGATTATTTTCTATGCAATGACGCCACAAGGGATGACGCAGATGCTTATTTATCACATGCTTTACCCTGTTCCCCATGTAATACAACCATTACATTTTTTTTATATTACACATGTGAAATACAACATTTTTAAGAGTTTTCATTAGCTTAGTTTTTCTTTATTGACCAATCGCATTTTGTAATTTTGCTGAAATGACGACACGAAATTTAAACAACATTCGGGATTCATCATTATGTTTGCGTGAATATTTGTTTAATTTGCTCATTTAAAAGCATGTGATAAACAATTATCTGACACTCGTTGTCATATCATACCATATTTTATAAAACTCGCCCAGGAAATTCGTTAGTAAGCTCGCCAAAGGCTCGCTTACTAACACAATTCCCGAACTCGTTTAATAAAATATGATATGATATGACAACTCGTGCCAGATCCTATATATATATGAGATATTTGTTGGTTTCGGTACAATCTGGATTTACATTAACAAGTGATATTTAGAAAAATGAAAATGTTAACGACCGACACAGCCACGAGCGCAAATTTTCTTTTATATGTAAAATAGTGAATTGAAATCAATAATCATACAAAAATTAACATATTTTTCTTTGTATTGTATAAGTTTTTCCTCCGTTTACTACCAGTAGGTTAAACTGGAGAATTTCGAAGGAATAATAACGCCGTGATGTCAAAATAAATAAAAATAACATATCACAATCAAACAGTCGATCAATATTATCGGTAATTGTCACTATTGTAAAGACGGTATTTGAATATCTTCATCACTGAACTAACTAAATAATTCAAGAAAAAAGTTAGATAATAATGGATATTCAGCAAACTGTATTTTAGACTATTTATTTTACAGATCGAAATAAACCAAATAACGAAAAACAACAGAAAAGCAGGTAAGTACAATTTGTCCATAGAGAACGCCTGTTTAGTGTCCACTATCAGGAAGACAAATTATGTCTAACTCCTCAAATGTTAAATACATGTAGTTCATAGCTGACTCGCTTGTTTATGCAAGATATACACAGCCTCACGGCTATACAATAAATGAAATCAACTTAAACGTTTGAAATAATTATTTTTAAAGTCAACAGTCAACTGATCTTAAAGCGGTTCGGTTTAAAGTTTTTTTTCTAGGACAAACAAGTTGAGAAGAGCGCAATCGTAGTTTGATATCAGTTTTACTCAATGAATAATTATGTTCATTTTGACAGCAGACGATTTGAAAGAAGAGCTTCCGTTTAAATACCCCATTTTTAATTGTGTATTGTGAGTTTTATTACTTGTTTCATACATGCCAGTGACTGTTCTAGTTGTGAATCGTTTTCGCAGGGCAAATGACGATACTCGTGTAGTTGTCAACTCTATATATGATTCTGCAGGTATGTTTTCGCAGCCCATAAATAACATCTTATAAGTAAAATGTACCTCGGCGTATGTATCATGTACTTATTTCAGGTCAGAATTTAGCGGAGGATCGAACCTGCGACCCCTCAGTATGGCACCAATGTTTTTACACTTGATACCGAACTGTTTATATATACACCATAGTGGCGTGTCTAGTCTTTATAAACAAAGCGCTAGGCACAGCAGGATTCATAGGTCTGATTATACGAACGTTTCAATTTATAATACTGATTATGAGGAAATTTTAAATTCGTTATCTGGTTATAATACAGTTTTAAACTGTTTTGCACACGTGTCAAGTATAAAATATATATCTTATATTTGGCACGTGTGCAAAACAGTTTCAAACTGTATTATACGTGAATATTCAATTCGTTATCTGATTATAATACAGTTTGGCACACGTGCTTTATATACGGCATATGTATAAGAAAGTTTCAATTCATAGAACTTCTATGCCATCAAACTATAATAGCCCATTTTAAAGGTAACTATATCAAGCGTGTGTTTGCATTTTTTGAAACTAAAATCACAAACTTAATGGCAATTGCCTTATTTTTTAGAGAAAGTCCCTTCTTATATATTAAGTTCGCATAGCTCATTTTGTATACAAATTGTAAACATGTGCATTATGAAGTAATAAACCTTCGCAAACCTCGAAGTTTTCTAAAAGCTTCTGTGTATTTCTTTTGAATTTAAATAATAATTATTTCTGCGCTAAAGCTTTTTGTGTTGTAGACATTATGTCACGCTTGAAAAACGTTACTTGACCACTACTATACTATCGTTATGCACCTTTTAATCTATTCAACTATCAAATACCAAATAAATGTATGTGCACAAAATCACGGAAGTTGTTCATGAACATCCAAAGTTACTTACAGTGTTAATAAAATTTCCGCAATTGCACTCAAGGCCAAAACTGTCCAATATCTAAGCCGGTCAAAACGCATTGTTTTAAACGAGAAAATATGCATTTTAATGCTTTGAAATGACATTCAAAATAATATTGTAATTGTTAGCATTTTCTGTATTCCGTTCTATATTTTACAGGTGGAAACCCACAACAAAGGTATAACAAACTTTATTTAAAAAAAGCTCGACTCTGGAAAAAAACACATTGCAACATAATTTATTTAACTTTCTTTAATGTTGTATCGAGGACATGTGTTGTTTTTTGTTAATTTCCGATTTTGATTTTCTAGTTGTTATAGAATCAGTTTTCTTACCAATAAGGGAGTCTCGGGTTTAAATGTATCGTCCATATGCTGCAATTAATTTATATTTCTTGAAAATATCATTTTTAATAAATTGTATTATATTCACCCTAAGCTTAATATGTTCTTGTTTATACTTTAAGACCGCTTACCAATGTAATCGCCTGCAAAAAAGCCTTTAAGTAACACGTATGAGTTATAAAAAACATCAACAAATATTAGAAAATTTCACAAAGGTGACGTTTGTAACAAATAATTCCAAGTAGAACAGCAGGTACAATTATTCCAATTTGCCGCTTTGTCCGTCCGTTCGTTCGACCCGTTTGTTTTTCTCAGTAACAACTGGTGAGGATTCAATGAAGCTTGTGTGAAACATAATATTAATAGGAGGCTTCATGTACTTGAGGATTCGCGCACTAATCCAGGACTTTTCACCGAAATCATTTTGTTTTCAGAGTTATCGGGCGTTTAAGATATCTAAATACGCGATAAGCTTTACAATTTCATATCTCAATAAACTGTTGCCAGAATTCATTGAAACGCAATCTTCGAAAAAAAGTGTTAAAAAGGTGTACAACTTCTAAGTTTAGAACAAATTGTAATAAATAGTTGGTATACACACTATGATATAAGTTTGCTCTTTGTTCATCTGTCATACCCCCCCCCCTTATCCCCAGTTCATCAGCTTAAGAGAAAATAGTCAAAAACGTATATGAGATGTGATGTGATATAAGTGTTAGTTCACCCGGTCTGTTGACAGTAAAATAATCCAACATCTCATTGGCGTCGCACTCAATAGCGACGACTCGTATGTAATGCGTTTTTTTTTCTCGCTTATGGGAGGAGAAGTTATTTTACGGATCAATGTATATATTTTGTTGTCAGAATATCTTGCATAGTGGTGATTTTTTGTGAAAATTAGTTTAAATAAGTACTGCATTTGTGCCTATTACATTTACTACAACATTATTTGCCAATAATGCAAAGCTAATTCTTTTAATTAATAACTGATCACAGGGACTGGCCAATAATAAAAGATCACAGGGACTGGGCAATACGCGAACCGGTGAAACTTTATGGTGTTGTATACAAACAAAACATAATCAAAATATATTTATTTTATGGTTTTTCTTACAATAGCGCAGACTTTTGCTGTTCGAGTTTTGGTTAACGCGTATTTTCTTCAATTTTACAATACCGGCTATTACACGGTTTACTGCTTTATTGATAACCGTAACACTACAGTCACTTACTAATATCTTAGTTAGAAGGTGATTTTTCCAGCGGTTCCGTAGTGTAGTGGTCAAAAGCTCGCTTCACAAGTGAGAGGCCCAAGGTTCGAGCCCCAGTAGAATGAAATTATTTAATTTGTGTTCTATTTTAACTTTTTGTTTTGATGTAGACATGTTAGTTTAGTTTAAATAAATACGCTGTTTTATTGTAACCATTTTTTAATTTTAGTCTGCCCATGGAATATATGTGTGAGGGGATGGGCTCCTAAACACATTAAAACTTGAACAATGTTTTCATATCAATGAGTACTCAACCCCTATCGTAAATGAGCAACGTAAGAATAAGTTCAGAATCATCTCCCTTGAAGTTGAGAAAATATGAAATTACCTTTACAAGATGAAGCAGATTTTTTAAAACCTACACAGTTCTGTTCCATTAATGAAAACTGCACACGGAAGCCACTTAAAAATGAAACCAATTAAATAAAATGGAATATGAAATATTTGGGGGTCACAACACAAAATCGTAGATAATGGTTATTTGGGGGTTATAACACAACATCATAGATAATGGTTATTTAGGGGTTATAACACAAAATCATAGATAATGGTTCTACCAGTATATTTTTCTATTTTGTTTAAAATAATCGGCCAATATATTAAAATTTACAGTAGAAAAAAAACGTTCCATGTAACTTCATTGAGTGCCTTTTACTCAAATTTCCGACGCCCTTTGATGCTTTGCATCAATAATTATCTTGTTTGTTATTGCATTAGGTAAAACTTCTTACAAAGACAGCGAAAATGAACACTGACTACTTTAAATCATGTAATAAGTGTGACGCAGTTGCACGAATGAAATATTATATTAATGCAAAAGTGTATCATATGTCATCTCAAACATTAATACGTCAGACCAATCAATCTAGAAAACAAATAAGTAATGGGTCAATCCCCATATCATAAGTTAGTATTAGAAGCTCCATTATTTATTTCATAACCTCTATTGCATACCACATGCAACTCGTGTTTAGCTCATTATATTGTTGACCGGCGTGAACTCTGTGAATGCATTAAGCCCAAGTCTTACTATCGCCGGTAGAGCCCCGTTCCATCCCGTTTTGCTAACGCCGGTCGACCGGCGAGAAACGGGATGATTCCAAGAATTTTTTTAACGCGGTCCCGGTGCCGCCCTGGTTGAAGCCGGTCAACAGCCCGGCAGATGCCCGGTCAACCCTGGACTAGCTACGGTTTATCCCGGTTTAGCCCAACCAGAGCCCAGGTTGTCGCCGGTAATGCCCCGATGGAGCCCCGGTGAAAGCCGGCAGCGTCCCGGCAGAGCCCCGGTATGCCGTAACTCCGCCGGCACTCACCGGGGCTAAACCGGCATCAGACGCCGGCAGAGCTACGGCAACGCACCGGTTTAACCCCGGTCGTCGCCGGTAATGACCCGGCGGAGTCCCGGTGAATGTTGGTGGCGTCCCGGCAGAGCGCCGATTTACCGATGTACCGTAGCTAAACCGGGACTCTGCCGGCATTCACCGGGGTTCAAACTTGGCACCACCGGTTGTTCCCGTTGCCGTCCCGGTTGTCGTTGCCTGTCTTTCCCGGTGACTCTCGGTTCTTCCCAGAGGTATTAAACATTTTAATACTTTCCCGGTGGAGCCACGGTTGTCCCCGGTTCATACCGGTCGTCCCCGGTGGAGCCCCGGTTCATCCCGGTAGAGCCCCGGTTCATCCCGGTAAATCCCGGATTACGCACCGAGGCTCCACCGGCATCATGGTGTGACTGGGCCTTTAACTAACAGAAGTTTATGGACAACTGCTTTGACTTTAAAATATTAAAAGCATATACATTGGTTAAATTGAGTTCAGCCCAGATTCAGGGAGAGGCGAAGTGTAATATTGTTTTTCGAAGCAGTTATAGCGTGTATAAAAGCTAGTAAAAACGTTTAGAAAAGTGGTACCAGAAAAGGCGGTAAGTTTTTGGGAAATCGTCACTATTGCTGTGAAGATCTCTTCATACTTTACTTAGACATACCTTTTATTATGCAACAAATACGAGTAAACGCGTCGGTGTCGGCGTTTAATTTGGTCGGTATGAATTTAATTCAATTAACACGCGTTTGATTTATGGTTACAGTAAAAGAAAGTTATTTTTTTGTTTTAATTGTTCTTCGGTCATTTATATGCATACACTGATTTCATATTGAAAATATAACATCGTTTATACTCACTGTATAATTGCGTAGACAAATTGTGTTAACTTGGTATGTTAAACATATGGTATAATTTGAATATAACGGAAAATACGGAGTTAATTTAAAATCTAAAATTTAAAGGACTTCAAAACTTTATGCATTTTATTCTTCAGACATGATTACGACGAAGTGGAAGTAGAAATGAACCAATAAAATACTTCAGCCTTTAGTAAATATGCGATTCATGGCCATGAAAACATGAATACATATGTGTTTCGCATGAAGAGGAATAAGAAGATTTTGGTATAATCTGCAATTATTGGAAAGAAACGAAATAACATGAAAGCAGCGTCAAATGCGTACACTGACCTGGAGCTATATTGGTCCCATATTACGAATTTTCAGAAGGCGCGAACCAATTAAAAGGACTTTACAAACATCAAACAGTAATGCACGAATTCCTCCACATTAAACGAGCGCAATTTGGATTATGCGTTAACAAGATGTTATATACAGCTGTAAGTGTCCAAATAAATAAAAGTGCTCACCAATCTTTGAATGTGAGTATATATGTTTTCTTTAATAATCAGTATCAATATGCATGTAAAACTGTCTGCTTACAGCAGACGTCCAATATTGCAATACTTGTGCGTTTTTATATGTATGTTTTTGTTTTAAAATAATGACTTTGTACATTGTAGTTAGAGTTAAGCACTTGCGTATATCAAAATCAAAGAAGTGCGTGAGACCGCGTGCATTTCCGTTCATGTGTTTATAACATTTAACATACATGATGTTCTCTTATAATTGTATTGATTTTGTTGTTTTCCTTTGTTTGTATTGTGCAAATTGAATTAATCTTGTGTTTTTTTCGCTTAGTTTTACTTTTGATGCGCATGATACAAATACTGTGCCCATTATGATTTTGCCTTTTCGAATTAATAATATAGTTTGATTATAGTCGCCTTAATTCAAAAAATCATAACACATATCATTTAATGTATATACTGTGCTTTTTACGTTTAATTGATTATTTTAAAATACGAATATGAATCATTTGTATTGTAATATTTTGTCTCATTAGCGTTGGTTTATATTGTTGTGTAGGCGTTAACGCTTGTGTTAACTTAAATGTATTGCATTTATGGAATAAACATATGCATTTATGTAAATCTCATTTACATACACTCATATCATTAAGTTACATATGCCATTTGTAAATATATAATATTTATCTTTCTGGTGACATTTTTGTTGTATTGACATCTGATTAATGAATGTTTAGATTGTGTCAATATTTACACATGTCTGATGTTGTGGCAATATGTACACATTTGCAATAATTCCATCGGTTTTTAAATTTATTATCTGTTCTAATATTTACCAATCTTTAGATTTATTTAATTTAAAGCAGCTTACAAACATCAGGAACATGAATAATAAATAATTTTTAATGAATGTTGAGATTTGAATAATTAAAGGGGCATTTTCACGTTTTGGTAAATTGACAAAATTAAAAAAAGTTGTTTCAGATTCGCAAATTTTCGTTATAGTTATGATATTTGTGAGGAAATAGTAATACTGAACATTTACCATGCTCTAAAATATCCATTATATGCATATTTTGACGATTTGAAAACCTAAACATTATAATAAGCCTCCGTAATTGCATGACGCGGAAGTAAAATATATGGTCTAGATTAAAGCCCCAATAGAGGTGAAAATCGTCTTTTTTTATTAAAATAAGACATTTTAATATTTCAAATAGCTGCAGTACTCAGGATTTAGGATGCTTTATCCTTAGCAAGAAGAACATATGCGATTTTATGGAAGTCTTCAAATATAATCTCTAGCCTACGAACAAATCAGTTTGTAAGCAGGGGCTTCGTGTGTTTCCTTTCGTGGTGATTTTCAAAAGTTTGATCCATTTCATTGATAGTTATTATTCTAACCTTCATAAGCTTGAAGGGTTATATGAGGGTTGTCTGTAAAGCAGTCTGCGCAGCATCTAAAGTCTGAAATATATAATTTATTAAAGAATGTAAATCATAAACAATTAAAATGTGTGGACTTTATTCACGCAATATTTTTCCATCCAGTAACAAGTCACCATGAATTGAAAACAGTATTCTTTGTTGATAATTATTTGCTTCCTCAAAGTGTTTTTCTGATGCTTTTAACAAATATTGTATTCAAGTTTAATATTATTGGACAACTTTTTTACGTTTTATAACGTTTTATTTCAACAATTTATGACATAATTTAAAGTGATTTACATTTCCATTTATAAGAATGAAATTGTAAAGAATAAAATTAACCTAGTTCAAGTCGAGTTATTGCTTAAATATCATAAATATTTAAAAGGCATATTGTTACGTATATATAAAGATAAAATATTATCATTACAAGGCACTTCGGAAGAGTCTTAATTTTCACAAACACTAAAAATATAATTGCAACTTAAGTAATTGTAAACGGACGTGTCTTATTTAATCTGCCTAAATATACGCATCCATAATAGCATGGGATATTTCGTGGGATAAGAACAGTAAAAAAGTGTTTTTTTTTCAAAATTGTAACATCGTACATTACTTTTTCAAAAGCTATTTAAGTCATTTTCGTATAAAATATGCATTTGCTTAAACATGTGTGTGGATTACATTTAAACTGGATTTAAAGTCTTAAACAAACACGATTGGTGACGGCGAATAGAATTATATCCTTTGCAAACTATGTTACGTCACTAAATCAAAATATAATTTCCAATACATTTTAAACTACAATATGATTTGTGAATCGTGTGACATTTAAATATTGCCAAATAAGTATAACAAAATCTGCTCCTTTAACGCTTGCGAGTACGACCATTGGGATCAAGAGTTAGCAAATAAATTCTAGTTACGTTTTTTTAAATCATGTTTATATTGACGTTACATATTATAAAATTATTTAAATATAAACAATCATGTTTGCTTACAAGAAATGTTACATGACATGTTGCTATACGAGACCTAATTGAAATATATTCGCTTTCATCATGAGAACGATTGTTCTCAATTCAAATAGGAACACTATGTTTTACAGGAATTCAACTTTACTGAAAGATAAATAAAATTTGCGCTTTCTTGAAATAACTTTTGTTAAATATACTGTATGCTTTCCTGTCTTTATTTTCGTAAAGTGTATACATTTAATGTTTATACATTTCATGACAACATACAATATATATGGTGCATCGTGTGATACATTTTGGTAAACGAGTTTAACATAAGTGTGTGACAACACCGATTACCGGGAATATTAACTGACGTATCTCGTGAGTCTTTTAGGTGTTCAAAGATTTACGACGCCGGCGTAAAGCTCTTGTTAAGGTATTAGTGCAACAACTCAATCACTGTTTCTACAACAGGTACTAATTTGAAACTTGGTCACTGACCACGCTCAATAATGAAGCAGAATTTTTTTCATTTTTGCTCTTAAATTCTAGTGAACGTTTGCGGTCAACTTCTCCGTATCTCTTTATTCCCTACATATATTGAATACAGCGTTACATATATCTTCATGGTCTTTATAAACATTCACAAAAGTGACCAGCTTTGAGCAGGATTATGCCGCCTTTGGTACCTAAATAAATCCGGCCAAGGTTAACATGCACGTTGAAATTCAAGCTGATGTCAGCGTGCAACAAGTAAAAAACCCCTGTAATATGTTACATGTGAATAAATAACACTTCTTCATGAAATTTTGGACATGTCTTTTGGATCATCATGCGGAGTCACTTACAAAGGCCCATAACAATTAAAATGCTAACTGTTTCGTGCAATAACCCAGTATTTCTATGTCAACTGCAGATATTGAAATAAATTGTATTTATTTGTTCAGTGTCTATTTACAAACTCACTGACCAATTCTTATAACTTTGACCAGCATCATTTTGCCCACTTTTGTTCTTTGTAAAGTTTGGTTAAAGTTTGCGTGCAACAAGTCGAACATAAATTTAGTAGTTGCAACAAGTACATATCCGTGTAATAACTACAGCTACTCTGTTAAAACTTAACAAATGCTTCGGGATCATCCCATTAGGTAACCAACCAAGGCCCAAAACTCTGAGCTAGCTACAATAAAGCACAGTTATGCCCCTTATTTTACTTTTGTACTCCAGAGTCAGGTCAGCTTTATGACTGAAATACAAAACTAGCATGGGAAACGCATTTGGACCAAAAAGAAATAGTTATCACTCAACAACTTCAGTAAGAATGATGGTATTAAGGCTCGATTGGTCATTGTCGGCTCGGGTACTACTTACATGTACCCCGGGTACTCTGAAGTATACTTACATGTACCCCGTGTACGGTAAATTTACTTAATCGTACCCGGGAAATTTAACGCTAAATCGGTCGTTGTCGGCTATTTTTTGGAATTAATTATATTTACATATATGTGATTTTATGTTTATGTTTTATGTAAAATGACATCTTTATTATCGAAACTCATACTCAAAAAGCATGTTGATGCAGATTTTTTAAAAAGAGAAGTTTTATTTAATCGGTAACGCGTTTTACGACATCTGATCTGGGGCGGAAATACTTGGGTGCAGTCTAATATCGACCGGGTACGATTAAGTATATTTACCGTACCCGGGGTACATGTAAGTATACTTAAGAGTACCCGGGGTACATGTAAGTAGTACCCGAGCCGACAATGACCAATCAAGCGGTATTAAGCTGAAATTGTGTGTGTAAGTTCGTGGTTTTGCAGTTGGTGCCAGTGGAGTCGATGTAAATTTTTCAAAAAATAGAAAATGTGTATCCCGATCGAAAAATTCAGTTTGGATAGAGGTATGGTGCTGTTATTTTGAAGATAGCTTACATGCAGACAAATGGTTGAATTGCATTTGGGGTGAGGTTGGATTGAGTTGTTTTGCTGAGTAGGTACCTTACAGATATTGCTCTCAAACTTGATTAGATTTTAGTTAAATAAATTTGTACTTTATTGCAAATGTCCTTGGTTTGTTCACATTTCTGGTTTTAATTTATGAACTTTAAGCTTTACGTTTACATTTATCACATGCTATACCTTGTTTTCCATGTAATATTACCTGGATATTTTGTGTGTGTTTTTTATCTCAAACGTTTTTTCTATTGTTTTGAGCGTTTTGATAAAAAAAAATGTGTTTGAATTGCCAATCGCTGTACGCTATTTTGCTGAAATGCGATTGTAACTTTCAAATCCTTTGCTAAAGAACGGATTTGTCATTTCATACCTTAATTTATTAAAACTTATTAAATACGTCTTTTAACTTTTAACAACTGCACAAGTTGAGTGATTTAAATGAGCTGCATAATTCAGAACTCTTTTTTTCTAAAAACTTTGCGTTCATGCATGCATTTTCCTGAACAAAGCCTTTAAATTTCTGAAACTGCTTTCACAACATAAGGCTCCGCAAATGATTTGATGCAGTGTTAACCACGCAGTGTTGTCTTCTTTGTTTATAGAAACAAATTTGCTGATCGAGGTAAGATTACAGATAATTGATGTGTTTTGAGAGAAAAAGAAATACTCAGTAAATACATTGTGTTCCTTCTTTTCAGCGGTGCGTTGGTATCCAAAAGCATGTTACTTATAATTTTAATTCATTTACAAACAAAACACTTTAGTTCTACCAATTTATTATACTTTTTTGCATTATGAGCATACTTATCTTACATCATAATTGAAATAATTTAGACCACACAATATGTAAAGCACACGTCGCACAATATATTGAAACAAATAATTTAACAACACATATTTCTTGAACAAATTACATACTAGTTAAAACATAACATCATTTTTGTCAAAATAAAGCCAAATAACGAAAATACTGCTAAATTATTCAACGTCGTTTAAGTATATGCTGTTAAATATATAATATATATTTTATAATACATTTTTTTACGGAGAGCTTTCACATTTACTTAGAAAAAATTAAATAACAGTACGATACAAATTTGATTAATCGAGAGAAGTACAGACAATTCTTACAAAATAGTTTCGGACTATAAAAATATGACACAAATAACTCATTTACATACACACTATAGCAAGATATTAATTAATTTCAAGCACTGTCATGAAGAACGCACCACATTCATTAAATATCCAGTGGTAATAAAAAAACAAACACATATATGAAATTTCCGGTATTAATGGAATAATCATTCGATAGGTCAAATTCGCATATCCGTCGATAAGAATTTCTTATCATCGTAGCCTTGTATATGAAGTTAGCAGAATAACAAATATTCTCGTACAGTTTTAACGCTCATTAAAATTGAGGAACCAACACAGATCGCACAGCTGCTCATTAACGGAACAAAGAAGGAACATGGACGACCTGCCGAAAAAGAATTATACACTGGATTAAATTTGAAACATCATGCTTATCAAAAAACGGCAAAGGAGAAACCTCTTGGGACTGCTTTAAATATGAGATTGGGTGTATTTACAATAGTAATAAATAAAGGACCAGATACTGTTCGGTATAAGACGCTCGGTAAAGGGTGCTGCTGCGGAAAAAAATAGGAAGATTGGGATCAGGAGCATCTCTAAAGAGAGCGCTAGAGAAATTAGATAGCTCTTATGGAATTTTTGACACCCAGGGTAGCATAATGAGAAAATCTTACTCATGAAGGCAGAAATCAAATGATTCAGTTGAAGTTTTCGCCTCCCGCATTGAAGACCTGTTTGACAAGGGAGTTGAACTTGGAAGTTGTCGATTATTTAAGACACATTTGATGAAAATGTAGTGTACGCTCGACTCGGGAAACATTTAAAACAGATTTGTGCCCACTTATGTGACTAGAAAAGATGTTATGATAAATTCAAATATGAAGTACGAACGATACAGCTTGACCAGGAAATAGAAAGACGTGAGAAGAAGCGATATAATTCTGCAGGGAAAGTATTAAATAAGAAGATGAAACAGTGAAGCTTTTGAACCAACTCAATGATCGGGTCGCCAAGATAAAACAGCAACAACAACAGCGACAATCGCATCAATTTGATATGCATTGAAACCATGATGTTCACGTACCGGCATATGAGCCGCGAGATTCTATGTAAGGAGGTTATCGCGGAATGAGTAAACATGGCTTCAGAGGTCAAGGCGCTTATAGACAGTGGCGTCCACGGAGATCCATAACATTTTCTCACACTTGTTTTATTTGTAACAAAACGTGACACTTTCAGAGAAATTGCCCTACCATACTTAAATAACTTGTTTGTTCCAACTGCAAGGAAAATGGTCATATTAAACGAGACTTCCCAAACTTCTAAGTGCCCGTGTTGGTGGAACCCTAGAACTCGTAAAAATGATCCCGAATTAATTGGAGAAACCAATATGGTTAATATAACTGTTGGAAATAAACCGACCAGATCTTTATTGGATACCGGTAGTGTAGTAAGCTAAGTCTCACAGACATTTTAGCAAGAACATCTTTCTTCTATATCGTATCATCAACTAGTAGGACATATTTAAAACATTGATGGAGAAAATCTACCTTATACAGGATACATCGGGACTGATATTACTGTTGAAGACGAACTGTCTGACTCTATATATTCACCCTGCCTTCTTCTTGTAACAACTGACAGCCGATATTCAGGAAGGACCAACGTACTTCAAGAATTGATGAAATATTACTCCAAGAAACATAGGGAGAGTCGTTTACAGATAGCTCTACTACGTAACCCATTTTTTTTATCATTTAGGGCTTTGTATGTGAGAGATAGAGCTTTAAGAAGGAAAATAAATAAATTAGCTGTTTTCAAATGTGCAGCACCATAGCAGATAAATATCTACCCAAATCAATCCATGAATATTGTGGGATATACTGATCAAGAGTTGCAGTATCCTAAATGCAAGAATGTGATGATTGTGCTACTCCACTTATTGATGTACCACCAACTGTGATCCAATACACTGGGCAGAAGAGACAACACGTTACGATTTACTTGCTAATGTTACTACAATCATGTTGTCTTACAACCTCATGCCATCGTATGTTAGATTCAACCTGCGACAGTCACATATGAAGCTTTTGACAAGATCCACGAAAAGAGAGGGAATATAATTGAGACATTGAATGTAGATCCAGATAATATACTAAAACCAGATCAGAAACAGCAATTGATTGACCTACTTAGAAAATATCAAGCCATTTTATGAACATGAGATAATGACATTGGAATCTGTAACAGAATTAAACACAGGATTAACTAAACTAATGATATACCTTTCAAACAACAACATCGTCGCATCCCTCCGTTCATGATTGAAAAAGATTGCAACCATATTGAACAACTATTAGCAGCTGATGTTATAAGACTGTCTAAATCTCAATACACTTCAAACGTTGTGCTGGTACGCAAAAAGAACGATAAACTACGTCCTTGCGTCGACTACCGCCAGTTGAAACAGAATTACCATTAAGGACGCGTTCGCACTGCTACGTATGAAAGAGATCTTCAACTGCCTTCACGGTTCCCAATACTTCAGTACTATAGAAATGAAGTCTGGTTACCACCAGGTGGAGGTTGAAGAGTCTCACAAGAAACGAACTGCATTCACTGTCGGTTACCTGAGATTCTATGAATACGTGTCGATGCCATTTGGTATTACGAATTCACCAGCAACATAATAACGTATAATGCAAGATATACTTGGTGACTATCACATGCAAATATGTTTAATATATTTAGCCGATTTTATTATCTTCAGTGACTCGTTCGCACAACATCTAGAGCGATTAGACCATATTTTGGCTAGAATACACGAGGCCAACTTGAAATTAGCCCCTGAAAAAAGTGTTTCTTCTTCAAGCCCATTATCAGTTTACGTGGACATGTCGTAAGTGGACTTTCATCAGACCAAGCAAAGATAAAGAAGGTGATGAACTGACCTGCTCCAACTAAATCAGATGAACTGATGTCATTTATAGCATTTGCAGGGTACTACCGTTGTTTCATCAAAGGATTCAGCGGCATAGTGATGCCTTTGAATGAATTATTGCCACTTACTTCATCCAAGAAGAATGCTTAAAGGACTACAAAACCAGAATCGAAATAGACAAAGGCAGTATTTAATCATTTGAAAGAGCGGTTTTCCACAAATCCGGTTCTGGCATATCCAGACTTCACACTTCCGTTTGAAATACATACTGACGCTTACAGTACAGCATAATGTGCAGTATTATATACACCATACATTTAAATATGCCAGTGTATATGAATCTTCTTGAGGTGACAGAAGATCTAGGTAAAGCACTTGCACAAAAAGAACACAGAGAGATCCGAAGAACACAAAGAGAAGATTCTCAGATCGAGAAGTGACGTATTGCAGTGATTGATAAACAAATCCCTTACAAATACTTGACTGGACATGACTATGAAGTAGTCAAATATCATATGCACATTTAACCAAACAATACTTACCTCCATAAATGCAATCTTGTTCCGTCAACATTCTGCGATTTTTGGTACTTGCATTCAGAAACCAATACCCACGTTTTGGGGGATTGTCATTTCATTCAAAAAATGTGGATCGATATAAAAAAATCTTTATTTACAACAAGTTAGAAAAGTTGGAAAACATCGAACTATATAATTGCTATATTTTGCAATTATATCATTCTGCAATTTGACAACAGCTAATTCTAACAATTCACAAAAACTACATATATTTTATACTCGCTGAGAGCCTTTTATGCCCAATTAGTATGCCAACCATAAAAACAGGTTTAAATATCTTTTTAACATAGGTACAACTACATTAAAGCAACTTTTAATTATTATTTTTTTGGCATTGTTTTAAACATGTTTTACCCACATCAACCATATTCCTTATAGATGCTGTGTACCATAACGAGAATCGGGAAAAATGTTTAAACAAATAATATATGTTTGTGTATTTTCAAAAATAATCTGTGTTATGCGAAATATATCATGTTTACGAGGGAAGTCAATCAAAGCATTGTAGGCGCTGGAGGCCTGGGGCTAGATTTAGTGTGCTTGGGAAGAAGTTAAGTAACTAAACTTAAGTAAATGTAAACGTTTGACTGCTTTAAAAGCTTTATAGAGGCCGTGTCTGAAAAATAGGTAAGTAAAGCAATTCAGCCGCCAGGTAACTTTTTTTTATGAAAAAACAAACTGTGTCCATAGGACACGCATGCACCCCCCCCCCCCTCCCTCCCTATGTCACGGACCCCAAAACGGCCATTACGCGGCAATAATTCTGCTAAAATTAATTGTAGCTTAAATTCCTTCCTTTACGATCATTTACACATTTAGTATATTAATCCATGAACATTTGAGCAAATTACCCCTAGTGGTGCAAAAGGAGTTGCGTTCACAAGATCCGGACCCCAAAATGACCATTAAGGGGGCCATAATTCTGCTGATATTAATCACAGCAAAAATTCCTTCCTTAATGGTCATCTACACATTAAGATTATTCAACCATGAACATTTGAGCAAATTCCACCCAGTGGTAAAAGAGGAGTTCCATTCACAAGATTTCGAGACGTAAGTACGGCTGGACGGACAAGTGGAACGCGATATGCCACCCACTTTGTAAGGGGGCACAATAAAAGAGGTTACTGTAAAGGGACTTAATCTACATGTATTTACCCTAATGCAGTTGTGAAATCTCAAGGTCAAAGTCAAATAAGAAATGTCACCAATGAAACTTATACTCATTTCTCACACTAGTCGGTGTTAAAGAGTTGACCCTTACATTTGCCTTTGTGACCTGTAAGCGGGTTCTGCTTATTGAGGTCATAAAGATGCATATACATCTAAAGCTTGGAATCTGCAAGTAAAAGAATTCCTTGGTAGGGCATTTTTGACGATGCTGGAACAGCATCGTCTAAGGTATGATAACCATCAACAAATTCTTCACAATGGCGACCTATGTAAAAGACCGAGCCAGTCCGATTAAGATAACTCGATTTTTCAGTTACTTCCCTTGGCATGCGCCACTGCGTAGGAGATTGCTCGTTTATTTTCATTGATAACATTCTCCTAGCAGAGTTGTCGTTCGTGTTTCAACATTCAACAATGGCCGCCCCCGTGAGAGTCTCGATTCAAAACTTTCATACTGCATAAATTGGCTTTTTTCGCTATTTAGAAGCTGTCATTTATGATATATGAATTATTTATTCACTAAATCTCCGCTAATGACAACAATGGATGGAATTCGAAGGATATATTCGATGTGAATGGATCACTTTCTACAACAATGGCTTCGCCCATGAGAGACTTGATAACACTCGTGTCAAAACTTTCTTACAGCTTAAATCGGCTTGTTTCGCTATTTAGTAATGCAACACTAAATGGAATTCGAAGGATATATTCAATGTGAAATGAAGCACTTTCTGGATCTCGACATATTGACAAGACAAAACTGGCATACTGATGATACTGGTATTTTTAGTTATCAATTTAAGTCTTAGTTTGCTTTATAAATTTTGTTCGAGCATTTTGCGACTTATTGAATGGCTATGATACCCGATATCAACAGCTCATATGGGATTTGCATATCACCAAGCTGTCCTGAAATACAACATTGATTACAAACTCTTTACTCAAATTACTGGTTTGTATGAATTCTTTCTTCTTTCTATTAAAGTAGTTGATATCATAGTCCAAATAATTGGACGTAATTTACCGTTTAGTCCATGTATATCGACCTCATATTTATAGGAGTAGATATTATGTTAAAGGGGCCTTTTCACAGATTTTAACATGTTTTGAAGTTAGTCATTAAATGCTTTATATTGATAAATATAAACATCCGATATATAAAGCTCCAGTTAAAAATCCAGAATAAATTTTTTTTTAAAAGTAGTCCGCCGCAGGGCTTGAACCAGCGACCCCCTTAGTCCTGGAGTAAAAACGCATTAGCCTGCTCGACTTTTCTTCCAAGTATAAATGGTTGACGTATTTTATACCTAATATAAGCAATCTTCGTAGTTTCACACAATTAAACAACAACAACATAACTCTCCAAATTATTCAATCGTTTCGCGTTGCAACGCTTTATAATTTTTAAATCGTTAAAAGATGCATATAATGGCTATATTAGACCATGGTAAATGTTCAGTAATACTGTTTCCTAAAAATAACATAACTTAAACGAAAATTTGCGAATCCGATACAACTTTTTTTAATTTTTGTCAATTTACCAAAACGTGAAAAGATCACTTTAAAGTTAAATGAACTGTATCCCAGTAAAAGAGACATTAAGGCGATTGTGGCCAGTTTAGATCAAGTTCAGCCTGCAGTTGCTTGAAAGCTGTTTGCTTAAGAGCGGTTTTCTGACAATGACAAATAGTTTTATTGGATACTGATTACACTGCCCTTTTCCTGTGACCTGGCTAATTAAATTCAAAAGCCTGGTAACAGTTTAACGTTAATGTTACCAATGTGTCAGACCAGGGCCTGGATTTTGAAATCTAGGACATGCATGGTCAGAAGATGTCATTTAAGATTATACATTTTTTTCAAACATATACAAATGCATACAAATATATCTAGTAAAATGCACTAGGTCAGAAGGCATTTGACTTCGGCTGGTGCCTTGGCACATCAGTTGTTTCGGTTGCAATAGTTTGATGGACTCACTACTTGGATGTGTTGTTACATTATTTACAGTATATCAAACAGTATTTAGCATGAACCAATGATTTTTTCAAACATAAATAATTATTGATGTAAAATGCTTGAAGGAATAATATTTAAGGTTTAAGGAGGCAGTTTCTTTTTGTTTTAAAGGATATCTTTGAAAATTATATTTTTTATGAATTTTTTGGCAACAAGGGGTAACGCATTTTTAAAAAAATGTAATTAATTTTCGACAAAAACTGGTACCATGAGTAGCATGAAACACATTTTTTTTAAACATTTGTAATTGATGAAAAATGATTGCAAAAATAATATCTAGGGTCTAATAAAGCATTTTTTATTTAATTTTAATAGGTTACTCTGAAAATTTTATTTTTCATGATTTTTTTGGCAACAAGGGTTATGAAATTAAAAAAATGTTACTGGATTTTTAGACCAAAACTGGTACTATGATAATACTAAAATGCACTTCGCCAAAACATTTATAATTATAGTGTTTATTCTTGAAAATGTATTTCCCCTATTCACTAAAAATAACACATTTGATCAGAAAATTCATATATTATGATGTTTACTTTTATTTTCAAGAAGCATAATGCCTCTTTTTAGTTGTATTCAGCCACAAGTTCTTGTCAGCCGCTTAAGGGTTATATGTTGCCTTTCTTTTACTAAATGCAAAATAATTCTACGCTTTGAGACATTCATAAATTATTTTATGTCTTAACAACACCGACAGGCTAATACATTTATATATCAAGTACTTCCATACTAACAGGGCCATTCTAGGCGGGCAACCTAGCAACCTTGATTTGTTCATATCTTCCTATCAATCTGTTATATGTGTTATGAATCATTTGTTCGGAGAACATTTAATGTTTGTTGTAACTTTTAAATAATTCAATGTTCAAAGTGATATTGTTATTGACCGATTAACCAACATACTGGTTAAATGGGAATATTTTATTAATTATTTGCATTTTATCTTACTTGAGAAATATTTGCCTAAATGTTTTTCAAGCTATAGAGAAATCTAAATACAATAAATAATTGACGACGTTTATAAAAAAAACATTTATGAAATGGAAGTTTAAAGATAAAAATAAATAATGCAAGTTTTTGTCAGATATTCGTTATAATTTCCATTATAATTGAGTGTCTAAGCAATGTGGATGAATAAATATATCGGATAAAACGAACACTTGTCTACACTTGAATTATGATTTATTTTTCAATATTGTATGCACTTAAGTTTAGTCTTTATGCTTCTTTAGCATTATAGACAGTGTCCCTCCCCCAAATCAAGGAATTATTACTTGTCATTCATTTGTGTAATGGTATACAATAATTTTGTGGTAGAATATTTGAGAAAAACAATAGAAACGAAACTTGTCAGTGATGAAATTGTCCATATGGTTATGAAAATTACCGATCGTCGGTTTCTGAAAAACAATACGTCACGGTTTCTAAAAATATGATGGTTGTGCCCAACGATTTTGGTGTTAATGAACGTTACTGGTTTATATTTGTATAATTTCGATTCTCATTTGATTAATAGGTTATTTCAAGGCTGATAAACTTGAAATATGCAAGCTATTCTTTCGTTTTGCATATGTCTGTCGATACATCTGTACAATCGGTTATTTCCGTAACCACTCGTTAAATTGTAGCAGACACAAGTTTAAATTAAAAAAATATGTTTTACACTGATATTCTACCTCTTTCTTGCTAAAAACTAATGCATGAATTATTTAAAAGTAATATTGCATCGTTTTCAGCCAGGAACACTGTCTATGACCGCGAAAAAAAACATAACAAACTTTTTGATTTACGATATTTACTTTATAAATAGCTTGCATGCGGCATAGCATTGCATGTTCCGCAAGATAAATATCTCGACTTTATTTATTGGATGATTTCGGACTGTTTCATCCAATCAGAAAATAGCTTTTAAACGTAATTTAGACCCATGTTTAGCGAGATAATTAAGTACCACTTTTTATACACTGCCAAATTGTGACATAACAAGTTGCCTCCCTTGTTGGTTCATTCTACTGTATTGTTCCCCCCCCCCTTTCGAAGAAGAGAGGGAATATTGTTTTGCACATGTCGGTCCGTATGTCCGTCCAACAGATGGTTTCCGGATGATAACTCAAGAATGCTTATGCCTAGGATCATGAAACTTCATAGGTACATTGATCATGACTCGCAGAAGACCCATATTGATTTTGAGGTCACTAGGTCAAAGAGCAAGGTCACGGTGACCCGAAATAATAAAATGGTTTGCTGATGACAACTCAAGAACGCTTATGCCTAGGATCATGAAACTTCATGTGTACATTGATCATGACTCGCAGATGACCAATGTTGATTTTGAGGTCACTAGGTCAAAGGTCAAGGTCACGGTGACCCGAAATAGAAAAACGGTTTCCGGATGATATTTCAAGAACGCTTATGCCTAGGATAATGAAACTTCATAGGTTCATTGATCATGACTCGCAGAAGAACCCTATTGATTTTCAGGTCACTAGGTCAGAGGTCGAGGTCACGGCGACCCGAAATAGTAAAATGGTTTCCGGATGATAACTCAAGAACGCTTATGCCTAGGATCATAAAACTTCATAGATACATTGATCATGACTCGCAGATGACCCCTTTTGAGGTCACTAGGTCGAAGGTCAAGGTCACGGTGACCCGAAACAGTAAAATGGTTTCCGGATGATAACTCAAGAACGCTTATGCCTAGGACCATGAAACTTCATAGATACATTGATCATGACTCGCAGATGATCCCTATTGAATTTCAGGTCACTAGGTCAAGGGTCAAGGTCACGGAGACCAAAAATAGTAAATGGTTTCCGGATGATAACTCAACAACGTTTATGCCTAGGATCATGAAACTTCATAGGTACATTGATCATGACTGGCAGATGAACCCTATTGATTTTCAGGTCACTAGATAAAAGGGTTAGGCCACAGTGACTAGAATGCTTAGGCCTAGGATCATAAAACTACATAGGTACATTGATCATGACTGGCATATGACCCTATTGATGTTCAGGTCATTAGGTCAAAGGTCAAGGTCACAGTAAGTCAAAACAGTTTAATGATTTCCGGGTGATAACTCAAGAATGCTTACGTCTAGGATCATGAAACTTCATAGGTACATTGATCATGACTGGCAGATAAACCCTATTGATATTCAGGTCACTAGATAAAAGGAAAAGGTCACAGTGACTCAAAACAGTAAAATAGTATCCGGATGATAACTCAAAAATGCTTACGCCTAGGACCATTAAACTTCATAGGTACATTGATCATGACTGGTATTTAACCCTTATTGATTTTCAGGTCACTTGATCAAAGGTCAAGGTCACAGTGATTCATAACAGTAAAAAGGTTTCCTGATGATAACTCAAGAATAGTAAGGCCTAGGATCATGACACTTCATAGGTAAATTGATCATGACTGGCAGATGATCCCTATTGATTTTCAGATCACTAGGTGAAAGGTCAAGGTCACAGTGACATATGGGGGGGCATGCATGTTTTACAAACAGCCCTTGTTTGTCTTATGTTGGTTAATGTTCATCTCGGTCAATTCTAGGTTAAGTTTGAAAGTAGGTCATATGTGGTTCAAACTAGGTCAACAAACCAAATCACAGAAAAGGCTAGTGAACACTCCAGAGTTCACATTTTCTTCCAGATCTTCATAAAAATTGGACAGAATGTTATCTCGATAAATAAAGTTTCAGTTTGAAAGTTGGTAGTTTGTCAAAAACTAGGTTATTAGGTCAAAATATAGAAAACTTCCTTTAACTTTCTACAGGTCACATTATCTTCCTGATTTTCATGAAAATTGCTTACAATGTCCATCTAAATCAAATCAAAAGCTGAATTTGCAAGTTGGTCATGTGCAGGCTAAAGCTAGGTTACAACTTAGTCAAATCATACACAAGTTTTTGACACTATAGAAGGAGTTTTGGGTGAGCGATACAGTGCTATCTTGTTTTAGAACAGCCTGTAGTAAGAAAGAGAAGGTATTGTATTTGTTTCAAAAGTAACATTTTATTGTTATTGGAAGTAACTGAGCAATTATATGATGTCATAGTTTGGGTTATTTTGCTTACTTGTTATGATGTGACAAGGTGAGCTTTTGTTATCACTCTTTGTCTGTTGTATTTTATCCAAAGTTTATTGTGAACACATAAGATATCATTTTACAATGTTTAAATTTGGGTGTCACCTCTTTGCCAGATTCTTATTAAACTAGTCACTTCTATGTAATTTTGGGTTTCATATTCTATCAACAATTAGGGCACTAGGTCAAATATAAGAAAAGGTCTGTTAATACTTCAGTGGTCACATTTTGTCTCTGATCCACTTGTAAATTGGTTAGAACATTATTTTAGATGATTTCAAAGTCAAGCTTGAAAGTAGCATATTCAACATTTAGGTCACAAGGTCTAGTCTCAGTGATTAACAGGTCACGTTCCAAAGTGGGTCATGTGCTTCCATACATTTGATCAATAAATAAAATCATTAAAATCTATGTTAACACTTACATTTTTTACCTGATCTTCATGGCAGTTGATCAGAATGTTCAAATAAATAAAAGTAGGAACTCGGTAACAAGGCTCAACTAGACCGGATAGACGCAAATAGTTTGTTCATACTCACAATGCCGTTTTTCTTAATCTTCATGAAAAATTAGTTAACACCACTAGGAAACAATCAGTTTCAGGTGAGCCACATTGTGCTGTTAAAGCTATCTATGTATAGTATAGATTGTTACAAAACCTTGTTTATCAATAGAAATAAATGAAAAAAATGGCTTTCTAAAAGTTGTAGTCTTGGATGATATATATCTCAACTTATAATCTACGACAATATTTTGAGAAGAAAAACAAAATTTGACTATTATTATACCCCAACATAATGTGATTGGGGGATAGCACAGGAATTCTCAATTACGTTCCTCGAAAAATAATGGGTTAGCATATTTTTGCTGTTTTATCCAGTTGTCTGGACCATTACTCCCAAAAGAATTGTAAGTTCAAATATGAGATATTTAGGTAAATAAGTCTCATTGAAGGGAGTGCAGTGTCCAAGAACGAAAACGATTGCACCACAACCATTAACTATTGACCTGCGGATAAATGACAAGCAATAAAAATCACACAGTTGCGGTGATGTAGATTAACTTAAATGGATGCTTATTTATTTTATGCTTTCCGGTGATTTATACAGAAATATCAGTGAAATAAATTGGTATTTTACTGTTTTAAACAGTGAAAAATAACAGTGAAAATATCAATATTTGTCGCTTTTTTTCTGGGAAAATCGATATTCCGCCGAATCCAACAAATATCCTCTATATATCCATCCTCTTCAAAAGCATCGTCAAACCAGTACTTTCAGTGCTTTGATTTCTTTACTTGGGAACTTGAACGCTTACTCTGTGACTTCTAAGTGAGTCAGGCAGGTAGATCTATATCTCATCATGTTGCCTTGTCATGTAAAATTCGGAGGCTTAAGTGGAAGGACTAACAAGTTATGGTCTTTAATTTAGACTATATTGCATCAGAGTTACTGACCTCTTTACCCCGAAGTTGGTCCGGTGGGTAAAGCTCATTGATGCATATATGCAACACAATTACACAAGTGAAGGTAAAATAATGCAAGTGTTAAAGGGTCACCCAAGGAACATTTGTGTGAAGTTATTTCAAAATTGGGCATGTGGTTTGTAAGGAGGACATGCCATTTAAACCAAATGTTAACGGACTGGCGGACGATGAGTGGTCACAAAAGCTTACATAGTCACTATGTGACAGGTGAGCTGAAACGCATGAATAGGCAATATACAATTTATTCTTAGATTCTCATCCCACCCGTCCCACACATATCGCTCCGCCCAAAAGTTTGTTTTTTTAAACAAACTGTATTGAAATTACTATTATATAACGCCGAGGAGTGCCAAATACGAAACCAAGAGCCAAATATGCCTATTGAATTTATTACCTTATAATAAAAGTGTCATGTGAAAGTGAAAGTAGAGTGCGAAAATGTTTATTATTTTGACGCAGAAATGGTGTAACAACTATTACATACTGGTATATATAAAATTCAACCTTAGCCGACCTCTACATTGATTTTATAGGCGGTGCATTGGACAAAAGGCCTTCATAAATTTAAAGTCGACTTAACCAACATTGCGCATTCGTCGGTACTTACGTCTAAGTCCGACACCTAGAATTAAAAATTTAAATACAATCCGCCCACCCGCCCAATTTGTCCTCAAAACTTGGATTTTTCCAAGGATTTTGCTAAAACTTCATTAGGCAGGGTTCCATGTGGCCACCACTCTGAAGAAGTTAGTGTCAAGCCCTCCAATATGAATGCTTATTGGAAACTGCTTCTGTTATGCAATGTTATATGTCTATGTGTAATGATGATTATTTTGGCATTAAATTTTGTATATATATTAGCTCTTTGTTGCGCGAGAGAATTTTGTCAAAAATTGGTACAAAGGGAGGTAATTTCTACTATTAAACAATTCCAACATTTTTTATTTGACTTAAAAATTTGATAGGAATTGAGGTGAAATAATTCTCACTGTTCACTGACAAAAATTAAAGTTGGTTTTATTCAATAATGATACTTTAAGCTAGAAAATGTGCACATAAATAAAAATGAAGGTAGTGACAGAATGTTTACCCCATAATTTCAACTTTAAGCATGTATAATAAATCTAACGTAAGGTTGACAAGTATTTTATCAATATATTTTAGATTACCATCATCAGTACTACATTTTATCGGCATTTTTCTTTAATGTTCTTTACTTTAAAAAAACAACCTTTGTTATCGCTAATTATGACATTATACAACCAAACCACATGTCCCTATATATACTGATAAGGCAGCTAATAAAATAGAATATTTTGTGAACAGGACAAAAAATTAACTCTAATTTAAAACCAATTAAAGTGCCGATTTCCATCCAGGACTTCCGCTAAAAGATGTGATGACGTCATATTTCACGTTGATAATAACAACACCAAGTTTAAAGTGACGGAACGTCAGATTTATGTGAAAAATCGTTTTTATTTTGAATGAAAGAGTATCCCTAAAATGACAAGAAAAAGAAAAAAACATGTATCAACTATGCCCCTTATATTCATGAAGTTATGACATTTCTTGTACACCCACAGGCAGTGGTCATTAAAGCGTCCGAATGAAAAAAAAAAAAAAAGATGACCCAACTATGCAATATTCTTCTTATGCAAGCAAAGGTGATTTTTAAGCAAATTTCTTAAAGAACACATGATTAATGTATGAATAACAACACAAAATATGTACTTCGAAGTCACATCTGATGCTTTTTTGGCCTTGCACATGGCAAAATGTGTAATCCAAATTACCAGTATCATAGAATACCACAATATTTCAAAAGCAAACACTAAATCGAATACTGCTACATGCGAAAGGTAAATGTGATCATATTTACTCTACTCATAATTCAATTAATCTTTAAAAAATAATATGAAAACAGTGCTTAACAGTTTAGATCCTGATAAGACGTCACATTGATTATGTGACTGTGGCACCTACTCTGGATCCAAACTGTTTGTTAATGCCTTCAAAACTCTAGACAATCTAAAGCAACAATATCTTTTACTAAATAATTATATTTAGTATGTCCACCCTAACAGAGTCTAGAACTGTTCCAGTGTAAACTGGTGCAATCTAACATAATCTTAAGTACGAACCATTTTTGGGTAGAATACAAATGTGGAAAAAACGAACACCTTTTTTGCTGGAAAATCAAACTATAATCATAAAGCAGTTCCATTTTTAACTCTTTAAAACATACTCAAACGTTGTAATATATGCTTTTCTCAAGATAAGCCACGGAAGAAATGCATTTATTTTTACTTCCCGTAACTTCCGGTCGCATTTGTCTTGTTTGTTAACAAATGGGGTGGGCATCAAACTGACCAAAATTCGTGTATATTCCGCGTTATTTCACACAAAAAGGGATACAGATCAACTGAAGGACAAATTTGTGCATTGAAACAAAACAGAAAACGCAGCGTAATCGTCGTCCTTTCGGTTTGGAACATGTTTTATATTTTTCAAATTTAGTTTTCTTGTACAAAAAGAAGATTACATTGAAAAATAGACGTTTTCAGATAAATTTTATCATTTCTTTTTTTAAAAACGACAATTTTGGCACCCGTCATCGCCGTTTAAGACTATTTTCAGACCGTAATGAATTGGTACTAATACTCGGTTCACTTGCTCCTACTTGCTTTGCAGCATAAGGGTCCCCTTTGGATGAAATTCGTATTTATTGGATAGTATTTCCAACATTTCTTTCTCAGTTAGCCTACCCCCACAGCACCTTGCTTTTCTTTCATATCCAATATGGTATGATAAATAACTGGTATGATTCATATTCAAATAAAATAACAACAATAGACAGATGGGAATGAAAAACATACTTAAGCTACAAGGGCAATGTACACATTTTAATCAAAGCAAATCAAATTTTAAATCCCAAATAATGAACCAACCTCAATTAATAATAGCTGAAAAGAATGACTATTACATTTTGGCACAGCAACACTTGAACTGAAAATAAAATGCAATATAATACAAATATCAGATAAGAATACCTGAACTTTCCCTTTAGATAAGTGAAACAGTCATACAATTTTCCCTTGAAGACAAAATAACTATACGCTATTAACAAAACGTTATGTGACACTGTACATTAAAATTTAATAATTTAAATCAACTGTTTGGGAGACACTCTTGATAAAAGTTAAATAAAATGTGAGCAATTTAATTTCACTATTTTATAAGAAAAGGTTGAATGTCCTAATATTTACAAATGCGAACTGGTTTATAATACAAAAATCTATAAACAAATACAGGACTTGCAGAATGTATGAACAAAATAATTCACTAAACAACACAGCCACTACACTTAATCACTGAACACTGAAAATGGACAACACAGCACTGAACAATGACAAACCACAACGCTCTCACACGGTCGGGTGCTATAATGATAATATTCTAAACGCAACACATGGTTGAAAAAAATACAATTTCTCATCTGAAGATTTAAGAATTTTAAACTAAACTGGCTTGCAAAATGCTGTTAAAATTTCAGTTCTAAAGTTTTCAATAGCTGACATTCTAATTTGAGGGTAACTGAAGAATTTCAATCAATATTGAAAGGAACAGCACACATAAATACAAGCAAGAAATTATTAAAATGTCTTTCTACAACAGAATATCTGTACAATACAAATGAAATAATGCTGAATACAGTTATAAAAGCATAGATCACTCCGAAGAATTTCTAAACTTTCAATGACAAATATTTCCGGGTCGCGAAATTATGTGACAACTCACGAGGTCAAGTTCAAACATTAATAAAATGACGATATAGATGTAACAATCAAATAAAAAGCAGTTGTAAACATAAATTTGAATTGAAACTTACTTTTAATACCCCGATTACAGCGATCTGAGATACAGAACTGGCTTTCGTTTGGTTTGTTTACCATGTGTCACCGGAAAGGAACGTTGTACGTATCAATGCGCATTAAATTGGCGCAAAACGTCAACAATAAAATAGTGCAAAAAACAAAGAAAGAAAGAACGATAATTGTAACAACTAATATTTTAATATTATTATCTGACACTGTCATGTTATAAAGTGATGTTCTGTTTTTACAAGGCGGGTAATTGACATCTGCGAAGAACTGCTTTTATTGTGCATGAATTAAGTGGTAAATCGGAGTTTTGGGGAATTTGGTTTTTGGCAGCCAGCCGATTCGGATTGGCTCAGAAATTGGTATCATTGCTATGGCCTACGGGCTACGCCCCAGGCCAAAAACGGAATTACAAAAGATCTTAAACCTGCGAATATTTTTTTCCTTATCATCATAAATTGAACAGTTTTATACAGTTATACACAGTTTTTTTCAGAATTACAGAAGAGAAAACAAATAATATTAAACACTTAATAGTAAATTGATATTATATAAGATGGTTTGTTGCCCAAACTTTCAGCAGAAAACAGAAATACGAATAACCAAAAACATCGTTGGAATAAAATACAGCTAGTCATCCACTGCACTGTGAAATGTACAGCAGAAGCGATCACCTCTGATTACAGTTCGTGAATGACAACAAAACTGTAAATGTGCCCAGTGATCACATCCGTGTTCATCATTCTGTGACCATTTTATTAATATAAGTGACATACACTAGGTCAGTTCAATAAGCTGGAGCCTTAACAAACAAAACACTTGTCTTCGTTCTCATCATCGGTTACACTAAAATCACTACTGCCAGAATCTGGGGTGAAGTCCATAATTGCCTGGGTTGGGATTATCCAGCAGTTTGACCTTTATTAATTTGTTTTACTGTTATAGTAGCAGACAGTCTCCTCTTTATTTAGTTTTTGACTGTTTATAATTATATTTGTATGATTTATACATTAACTTAATTTTTTTGTTGGTTTCAATGTTCTAGACAGTAATGTTTTCAGTGATTGCCTTCCAACCAAAAATTGCACTCGGATTTTTCCTCTCTTTCATGCTTTCCACATATATAAATGTATTTACCAATGTAAATTTTAATAAGAGTAGCAGAACGAATATGGGCAGACAAAAAGGAAACAGAGGAAGGACAAACGAGCTAGAAAAGAAAAATTCAGGAGATATCACTTTAAAACAACATACATATCATTCGTTAACAGAGTATCCAGAGTGGTATGTCGAAGACAAATAATCGGATGAAAAGCCTTACTACAACTAATGCCTACCAAAATTAACTGATTAACCTGTGCAAATTAGTGAAACAACATAACGATAAAAATAAATCAAACAACATCAGAATCACACGAGATTAGACGCATGTTTTTCTCTGTTTTAAATATGCATTTAGTGTGAATGCCTCTGGAATAAAACATGAAACGCTGATATTCCAGGAATAATCATACAATGCATACAAAACCACATTACGATTAAAATACAACAGATCAAGCGCTTTGGAACGGTCATGCAGAGCATTTGGAATTAAAAGGAATGCCGAACCATAAAATCAGACTAGAGTTGATTACACCGTGCAACAGTGAAAAGTTACATGTATTGCTTGTGTAACTGAAATAATGTTTGTTGTAGATTGCAGCATTGCAAAAAACAGAACAATTGCCAATAAACAAAGTTTAATTACTAACGTTTTAAAAGTAAGCACTTATTACATCATTATTCGCTATCTGTGTCGTAAGGATAATACATTGATTGTAATTGGTGGTGTGCTTGGAATGGGTAACCAGGCGATGTTTGGGTTGTGTGTGCAGGCGGAGGGTTACCCCAAAAATAAGTCGAGTTCGAAGCGTGCAGGGACATGGAATTCCATGGTGATCCTATGATATTTTGCGGTGCTAATGACAATGAATTGTTTGCATGAGCTTGTGCTGGCGTAGTTTCCAACGTTGGAACCGTGGAATATGGTGGTGGAATTGTTTGTGGTACAAATGTGTAGGAACTCGCATTTGGCATTCGCGGTGATTGTGAAGAAGATGCGATAACAGGTGCTGTACCATTTGATTTTGGTAGCGACAATGGATCGTATGAATGAGCTAGTACTGGTATAGTAGTGGTCGCTAGCGGCACACCTGTTGATGGCACTAGTTGATTGGAACTCAATCCGTGCATTTGCGATGATTGCAAAAAAGGTGCGCTAACAGATGCAAATTGTGGCGCAGCTGGTGATGTCATGGCAATGGAGGAATTCAAAATAGGCATTGGCGTAGATTGTGACGAAGGTGCGTGTAATGTTGGTGTAGGTCCTTGTAGCACAGGTATGGGTGGCACTGAATTGGACAAACTTGAAGAATTGCTCGTTTTGGATTTTTTTGATCGAGATTGTTTGGTAGAAATTGATGTTGGTGTTGTTTGTTGCAAACCTGACAAAGATAGTGAAGCTTTTTTTGACCTAGGTTTTCTTGACCTTTTTGTTTTTGTTTGTGGAGGTTGCGCCTGTTGTAAAACCAGTGTAAATGTTGAACTGGAAGGATTCGAAGCGTTCAATAACACAGCGGGCTGCGGTGATGACTCGTCAAAGTCATCTGAATGTTTGTACTGAATAAGGTACTCAGGGTAGTAAGCGTGTTTATCAAAAAGGATGAACATACTAGGATTATGTTCATCATCTACACATGAATCAAAAAGTTCATGATCTTTGTCTGGCTTTTCTGGTGGCCGCTTGTACTGTGAGTCACCTTTCGTGTAGTAGCCTATAAGAACATTAGCCTGTAACATAAATCGTTCCATATTTTCGTCTGGTTTTGTAAACTGATGACTGTATTTTGCATCTCTGGCAAAGTATGCGCCTTGACCATACATAGTGGCATTTTTTCCGCATAACCGGAAGTCGAAGTTATTGACGCAGATTCCGCGCACAGTATTTAAACTGTCGGTTCCGTGGAAGAGGGGGCGTTTATCGACAGGGTTTCTGTCACCAAGTCTTCGCTGATTGTTTAACATGACCTTCTCGTGACTGAAATAATTACATAAATATCTTTGCTTATTGAACTAATACATAATTACGTGGTACTTTTATCGGTAATATTCTACTGCATTAAACGAATTTAAGAACGTAAAAGAATTGTATGTATTGGTTTTGCTGAGATCTTCAAAAGAAAAAGGTAATAACGACGTAAGCAAAACGATAGTGTATTGCAGTTCGGTTGTTCACCAGTTTTAATTAGAAACCAATTTAGGAACAATGATATATTAAATACTCAATATTCTTCATCGCTACATTTATGTATAAAGAAACTAATCATGCCAATTTTCAATGGCAATAACCTTCCAGTTGGTTGTACATAGTAATTCCTGTAAAAATATATAGGCTTTAAAAAAAACTATGTTCGTTTAACTCAACTCTTTTAAAAATCTAATATATTATAAAGCTTTTCCCGATGCGTTTAAGCGCAGCGGCACCGCTGGGCCTAAACGTCCAAATAAATGTTGAGGCGGCGCTTGATTCTCTAGTCATGTTTATTCAGCGCTTGAACATTTCACAACCGCTTGCAAGCTCTGTTCTGAATGTAATTTGCATTCTGCTAACGAACAATCATATCACTAACACATTAATCAGCTGTTTGCATATAGGCGCTTACGGAAGAATTTAATGAGATTTATGGGTTACTTCACAACTAAATCAAGTTTGTTCCACATTTTTGAGCAGTATTGTATATCAAATTCACGGTTGTGTAGTGCAACATACAATGATAATATCCAAATATTAACAAGTTTACATAATTGAACGTATATCTACCACCAATATAAACACTATCTCATAATTTGACATGATGCTTGCGGTAAATCTTGTATTCTCCATAATCTTATCAGCCAATCAATGCTAAGGCATCCGAATACACGCTTTCCACATAGACACTAGGAATGAACAAAAACTGTCACGTAACCCCAAACGTTAACGTCAATAGGTGTTTTTTGAACGAAAACAGCCACATAAGGTAGTTTTTTTCACTATGTTTGCTGATCGCCCATTGGCGTTCGTACGACCTAGTGCATGCAATAAGGCATGCATAAAGCTTGCGATCGGTAAAGCACGCGTTGTGTGTGTTGCTTTTGTTTTCGGAACACTTCGAAACAAATTTCCATTGTAGAAGCAAACGTCAGTAGTAAAATTACAAAGAGTCGGCGTACAAACAAATAAACGATTACAGAACTTTCTATGCGTTACCGGACGAACATATATTACATCTTTCTATGCATAAACAAACAAAAATTTGTAACTGTTATTAAATATACGTTTAATGAGTAAAAACAAATATGGCAAACGTCAGTAGTACATATAAGAATTGCAAACGTCAGTAGCAAAAAACTGCAAACGACAGTTGACTAATTTCATTTTATTAAAAATATGTGAAACAATGTTATTTATACCAATTTAGAGTTTGATATTACAATTTAAAATTGAGTCACAATGCACGACTTATATGAATTCTGCAACAACGAAAATAAGCAAATGTAAATGTAAAAAAAAATGTGTATTGTCAAAAGTGCTTCAGGATGTTTTTTGTTTATTTCAGCTTAGCCTTAACTTAATGGTTTTGATCCTGACAGTTAAAAACATCTGCGTCACCAGCCGCTCAAAGGGGAATACACTAAAGTCTTTGTTTTTTCGCTACTTTTCAGAATGACACGAAGGAAAAGTTCTCTGTCATTTCGGACACACAGGAAAGGTCGATATGCTTATCTGAGTTCTTGTAGAAAAGTCTCCAGTAGCATTGCCGGAAAGCTAATCAGTCTTCAAATGCAAATGAAAGCTTACCTCTTGCAAAAGGCCTGCTTCTCAAACGATTCGACTACCCTTGTACAAAGCAATAAAACTGATCAATATAATATTTCCTAGTCCAAAATAAGACGATTATAATATTATTTGGTACAACACATTGACGATCAGATAGTGCATTATATTTATATACAAGTCAAGTTTGTTACATTTATTTTCGAGCGAGTTTTAAGCATATGCATTTTACTACAATGTTTCCGTAAACTGTTAAGAACTATTTTCAAAACATAAAGCTCTGCTCATAATTATTGCACAATAGTCCACACTTGATTTTCTTCCTTGTCTAGATGGAAAACAAGTCATTTTTTCGTGGTAGACTTGCGAACACAAGCTTTTGTTTCGGTGTAAATGTGCATTTATATGCATTAGCATATAACTAGCCTTGTATGAATATTCAGATTTACGAAATATTCTTACTGTGTTTACTATGTAGTTTCTTTATTTTGGAAAGTAAATAAAACAACTACGATTTCTCCCGTTTACTTATTATATTTTTGGCACATATAATTTCCAAACACACGCATGCAGGCGCATGCACTCACTACTTTAGTGTAGCTTTCCGAATCAACCGTAATGCAAAACTAACATCAGAAGAGCATTAAATAGGAAAGCAAACTACTTACTAATTATGATGATTGAATTCGCCTAAAACTACAGAAAAAGCAATATATTTAAACATGAAAACACATAGCTTATTGGTATCACAGCATAATTTTAAAATAAAATTTTGAAACAAATAACATAATCAGAGTGAAGAAAATCACAACAGGAGATAAATAGTGCAATATAATTTAAAACAACAAAAACAACGGAACTTGGCTTTCGAGTAAAAACTTGTTGTTGTTTTTCAATCCACATTAAACTGCTATATTGTAAAGTGCCATTCAAGCATTTAAGAATGAAAACCCAAAGCGGGGATCAAGCTCACGACTTCGGGCTCAAATTAAGAAATATCGAATGACTATTTCTACTCAACTTTTAATGTTATACAGAATCAGAATATTAAACATTATAATTTAACAACCAGAATAGTAGTGTTTATTATTTCATCTTACAATACCTTTATACTTTTCCCACGAAATATTTTGATAATAATCATATATTATTTAAAAATAGTATATTCTTTATTTTAGAGTTGTTGGGGTGCTATAGTGACAGAGTCCCTTTAATAAAAGGATTTTTAAATGAATTAGTGTGAACATGAATATTGTTCCGATACTTATTAAAAATGCAGGTTAATTCTTCTTGCTGTTCACTTAACAATTACTCACAGGTGTCTGGTGAGGTCCTCTTTTCTACTAAATTGCTTATCACAACATCAATATTTGGACAAGCCGAGGTACCTGTTATCGTGCAGTTTTAACCCCCACTTGGTTTTGAGGGCGTATCCGCAAAAACGACATATATAAGACATATATAACAACAGGTTAAATATACCGAATAAAAACTATGCATCGTGGGAAAAAACTTAGCACAGCTTATGTATAATGTTAACAAATTATTTGAAGATATAGACCTTGGACAGCTTTTTAAAACATAATTTGTGCGAGATAATTATTTCTTGTTACAATTAGCCATTCAAAGAGAATAAGACTTTAATCATAAAAACTTAAACTTACAAAAGTCAAGTAAATTGTAATGTAACCATTTTATGGCATATATTTATTATTTATAACAGCTGACGACCACTCTTGAGAAAATTTACATGAATAACAAACACGCGCGCGTCGAGCTCATTTACCATTTTCGATCATAAACGTCCTATTTCAAAGGAACTTTTTCACTTTTCGTACGTATAAATGTATGCAGCACACTTGCAGATCTTATGTGTGCGTTGTTATAAATACTACCTAGGTTCTAAATATCTTTTTTAACAGAAATATAATACTAGTTAAAGTTAATGTCATTATATTAGTAAACTTAGGAGTAGGTGTTCCTAAAAGATAGAAGGAATGCCTGCATATATTCGTCAACTGCCGTTTGCATTTTTTGGCTACTGACTTTTGCCATTTTTATTCGTACTACTGACATTTTCCATATCTGTTTTTACCCCTAAAGCGTATATTTATTATGCAGTACATATTGTTTGTGTGTTTATGCTTAAAAATATGTAATATATGTTCGTCCGGTAACACATAGACAGTTGTGTGATCGTTTATTTTTGTGAACACCGAATCTTTTTTTATTTTACTACTGGCGTTTGCTTCTAAAATGGAAATTTGTGCCGAAGTGGTCTCGAAAACCAGAGCAACACACACAACGCGTGCTATACCGATCGCAAAGTTTATGCATGCCTTATAATCTGCACAAGGTCGTATGACGATCAGAAAAGAAATGGAAAAAAACCTACCTGATGCGGCTGTTTTCCTTCATAAAACACCTACTGACGTTGACTTTTGGGGTCACTTGACAGTTTTTGTTTATTCCCAGTGAATAGAGGTGTATACAATAACTTTACTTGTCACATATCAATGCTGACCTTTCTCAACAATTGTAGCGCTGTAGCTACAGCATTCACTATTTGTTTTAATGAGAGATATTTTGTAAATATACACTACTGATTTTCTACACATTTTCTAACCAAAGTTAGAAAGAGTTCAACGTTCTCTACGCTACGAAGTGTTTATTCAGTAATCAAATATTAAACCCCACGAAGGGTGACGCAATCTTGTGCATGAGGTGTAGTTTTTGCACCCTTTTATTCAGGGCAAAGGATTTATATTAAGTAATCTACTTTAACTGTTTTGCAGTCAGAATGTGTTAACATCCCATGAACAGTAAACTTCCACAAACCGTTTCATATATAAAACATTAATTACACGCATTCGAAAATTCTTAATGGAATAACGTGTTATTTGAACATTGTTTGTAAAATAAATATGTTGGCGACGAATAACAGAACAATGGACGAGTGACACAGAACACAGGACGAATAAAGAGAGCATACCAGGAGATCGATGAGTTCTTCAGTGAACATACACAGACTTATCAGGCAAAAATGAGTAGGGTTTCATAAAAACTACATCAGCGAGTTACCTATAGTGCCGCAATACGTGAACATGTGCGATATAATATCAGAGATGCGGAATACTATTGGAGGTGACATTTGTGAAATAACAAACAATATAGTTGTATTTCTTCTAGATCATTAAAACTCAAATCTGAAATTAGTACAACATGGTGCAGTGTGTACCATTAACCCATCGACTGATCGAACATTGGTTGAAACCACAGCAGGTGTGAAGGAAAGAAAAAAAGGATGCATCTGTGTTTGCTAATCGGATGAAGTATGAACAAGAAGTATGTTGCATATGCGCTATAGTCCTATTTGTAGTGGGCTACTCATAAGTAAAGTTACGCGCTTGTCTTTACTCATGTTCACGCACCTAATCTTGAACTTTTTGAACATTTTTAATTAACTCTGACAATGAAAAATGTTAACATAGATTTTCAAATAATCTCTAAATGGAACAATAATACATAGGAAACTCATTTTTAACTGTGGTTATTTGTCCCAGTTTTTGTTGTTTCAATTTTGTTCTGAGCATAGGAATCACATGTTTAAAACAATGAAATTATCATACCAAAATATAAAGTAATACTATCAGAGGGTAAGTCAGGAAGAATATAAAAAATAAAATAGAAGTGCGAACGCTGCTACTTAGTTTGCACCTTAACCCCTAAGTAAAATGCATATATATAGATTTTTGTAGCCCTTTCATGACGCTGCCACTCTAAAATAATTATAAATCTTTTCGGCTATACAAAATTGCCTCCGGCTATAAAACATTGCAAGTGTCATAGCACTATTGGATATGAAGACGGAGTGTTAGTTTTGCAGACTGAACATTTGCTTTCTTTAAACTTACTTGTTAAATCCAGACAATAGAGCATGATTCTGTATTCGGGATACGGCTGTTAGAGTAAACTGATCAGGGCTTGCGGTTTTGAAAAACCTTGCTGACAGCTGCAAACAAACATCAATGCCGCTCAATGAATTCAAAACGCTTTCTTCGTTCACGAGGAACTGGAACTTAGTTAAGGATATGCTTTTGCTCATTAGCTTTTACAAACTCTAATGTTGTTATGTAAGATACTTAAAGATTTGCACGCACATGAAGATCAACGTGTTGTAAGGTCATTAATAAGTATGTTTATAATCATGGACTTAATAGAAAATACTAAAACCCTATTATAACACAAACATTTCATAATATGCCTCTTGTTCAGAAAAGGCTTATTTTTTTACTTTTGTTATATTCATGGATATTATATGGTTTGTAAACCAAATAAAAACTATTCATTTTAAAACTGTATTACTTCGACTGAATGGTTGGCTGCATATTTGCATTTTTCGAAACATGCTGTTTGAGCAAACAATGTGAAAATATAAATAATAGGCATTGTTCATGTTAATGTAAACGTTTGCTTTTTAAGCCAATATGCGATGGCTATTTGATTATGAAAGATAATAATAAAGATGTATTGCTTGTCTATATTGTACTTGATTTAAACTCTTTGTAAATCAGAACCTGGAAACTGGACATTTGGTCCGGTGTGGTCGGAGTTTGCTATAGAGTGTGTTCAGAAAACTAGCTTAATTATATGCAGCCAATTGCAAAGACCTTAAGACAATTGCATTATTTATTGCACAAAATATAAACGGAATACTTTACTCTTAACATCAGTTTTAACCAGTATTTACTGCTCATCACCTCAATAAAGTCTATATCGTCAGGTGACAACTGAACAAGTTCGAATGGGTGAGCCACATCCCATGGTACCCAGGACGTAGGAAGCGCAACGTCAATCACTTGAGGAGGCGTTAGACATGGGGGTCTGAAAAACAAGAACTTCACCATCATAACACCCGCTTAAATGTCATTTGTTGACAAACCGCTTTTATATTTCTGATTTAAAACAATACATGTATATGCAAATTGATTTAAATTCTGCTGGTGTAGAATTGTAAGAAGGCGTGGAATATAATAATGCAGTCCTTGCACTTGCAAGTAAACATATATAGTGTGGTCCCTGACGTAGTGGCTTACTTTAGATCATGTTAATAAAGTATCAACAAAGTATTATTCATTTTCCCTCATTGCATGTGCAATCTTCAGACTCGCGCTCATCGACCTAAGCAAAAGCGCTTTAACCCTGATTTTAACATGTATATTTCCGACAATAATTTATAGTTTTTCTGGTTTTGCCTTTATTTAATTCAAACATATGTATCCAAAAAAACAACAGTTTTTCTTTTCTACATTATTTACTTGTAAGAAACGAACATTTACCACCATAATCTTAAAAAGGTAAATTTGAGATAATCGTGTCTATGTCGCTTCAGTTGTTGCTATCAAAGAATATCACCATTACAATTTTTAAATTTAGCTGCGCAAAACGTTCTTGTTTTGATTGAAAAATGTCTGTGCATGTTACATGGTAAAGGATATATAGTTTTTATAAAATAACCTTACGTTATATTATCCTGGACGTCTTGAAAAGATACAAACACTGGGCGCCGTCTGATTGGTCTGGTTGCTCCAGTTTGCACGTTTTGTTGCGTCATAGAACCAAAGTCAATCTTATACCTCCACTTGTAGTTTTCACGCCAGTACAGGTATGTTGTTTGTTTTGCAAGAAACTTAGCCTCAAGCGTATGCTGAATAGAGTCCTGTGGATATATATGTCCTAAAACGTCTACATTAACAAAGGTCAGACAACCTCTATGCATTGAGTATGATGCGTATTGGTTATCGAGCAGTTCGAAGGTTTATTCTTTTATGGGGAGAAATGTCTATATACTTTATAATTGATATTATCCAATGGAGGCCGTATGCAAATGACTTTGAGGTAAACTTTCTTTATGGATACGGATACTTGATTGTCAAGAAAATGGCAAAAAGGTTTATTTTATGATTTCGTAATTATGTATTTTTTTACGTCAGCTTACTGTTTGCTTGTACTTATTAGCTTAGTAGGAATGGGAATTACAAACAATATATGATATTCCATGAAAACATTATCATGAACTTTGACCTTGAAACAGTTAATACTAAATCAGTTAATCTAATATTCTACTTGGTGGTCAGCAATACTAAAAATGGAGCTCAAAATCTTATATCAGACGTTATACACAAATGCACGATTTAAGATCTATACAGCATTTTACGTATCCAAAAATTGCATGTCAACGAAATTAAATAATACACTGTATAAAAATTAGAATCATAAAATACCAATTTGTAAATTAACAATTAAGCGTTGTGTGTAATACATATTTTGCATTTAAAGAACTACTCGACCGCCGAAGTGGCTATGAGTCACTCAATAGACTTTTTTCAGACATCTCAAATATTAACACATAAAAAAGCTGATAATCCGATGTTCACACATTGCAATCTCGTTTTCTTTGGCAAAAGATGGAAACAACGTTAAGCTTTATCGAAATTTTTTGCGGCATTTTAGAACTTATTTTTATCGTAATGCCCTTTATTTAAATCACGCTACAATAAGCACTCACAGGTTCAAACAACATCCATGCCCCGTCATTGTCCTCCCAGTACCATCGCCATTGAGTTACGTAGCTGTCCCCAACATCGCCGACCTCCTTGAAAGACATTGTGCTTAAACGCCTGGCCTCTACAAAGTTATACTCACGAATGAAGGCCCGTTTCTCTGGTTCAAACAGTATTGTGCAGTCCCGATGTAAAAGGCTTAAGTCCAATCCAGAGGTCTGAAATAATAGGGATCACATTCGTATTGTCTTTATGGAATGATAAAAAAGAAACATTAAAATTGTATAATTATAAATTTATAATGGGTGTTACATAACACATCGTCTAAATCTGGCCAGCGATGTTTTTGGTTATATATGTATAGTGTATAGTGAATACTTTTCGATGTTTTAATATATTGTTTGGTTTAGTATTTAATGTAAGTATTCTAAATATAATATACATTCTTTAACAACCCAACAACCTGGATAATTGACAAACATCGACTTACGTAACTTACAAACTTGAACGAACATTCCTTTTCTTCCGGAGAACAGAACAATTGTTCAACATTTTCGGAATTCTGTAACGTAAACCAACCCCCACAAAGCTGTATCTGCCAAAGGTAAGGTAAATGTGTGTCGCTATGAAGTCTTGTGCACTTATCTTGTGTACAGTTGCCTTGGATATTGCCCATGCACAGGAACTTGCTGGATGCATCATCTTTGGAGAAAATATATGTAAAATTTAATAAATGTTGGTTTTGGTTTTTTTCCGAATAATTGGTTTTAAACAATTATGCGTTATATTGAGTATACATCTACTTTATTTGGTATAACATAAGAAAGCAGTCTAATTTTAAATAGTCCAACTTATTTTATCAAAACAATATTCATCACGAAAAAGATTCCATACAACAAACAAAACCCAACCCTCTTTCAACAGCCTGCCATGGTCTGTCTGTATTGACTCAGCGTAAATATCAGCTTGTTGACATACTAGTCTCATCGATTGATCTGACGGTTCTTGCGGCGAAGGAGTAAAATCATTTCTAATTTGAGATATTTCAATGAAAGCTTCACTCGATGTAGCACTTCTTTTAATACTTGACGACATTTTCACTTCGGAGTTTTTCCCCTGCAGTCCTTCAAATGTTGGTTAAGTCCCACATTCTGAAGTAGACATGTCGAGCATGTTTGATAAACATACTAAACGATAAAATCTGGTTGGAATAGCATAACTTGTGTTGATTGTAAAGATAACCCTGCAAAGCATATGCATGTTTAATTAATAATATTTCCTTCATGAAATAGCATCACTATAATGAAATTACAAAATTGACAAAATTATTCCTTATTACCAGCAAAAATTGTGTTATGCTGTGATACAAAAACTGCACTACATAATACTATCACATTAACGATGTCTTAGGTCAGTCCGAATGGCCTTAACAATTAGTGGCCTTCACATATTTCTTTTACGTTTTTTTTTCGTTTTATTACTTTGCTTTCAGTTTAGAGTCGAAACACCATTTGCACAATTCACGAATATCTGTCAACACAAGTTCATCAACACTTCCTGTAGAATCTCTTACGATTCACAATACGCAATATAGGTAAAAAGTTGTTGAGTATCGCATGTTTGAATATGATAGACTGGTTATTATTGCGTCCTAATCCATATCGTCTGCAGCAACATACACAAAATTGGCAGAGATTATAAGCACACGTGGTTTTTGTTGTCATGCGTATTATATTGTGGTAATTATTTCTTTTCTCAGATTGCCCATATATACTATCGATAGTGTTATTTGTTATTTGGATAGCTTGGAAGAAGGAAGATATTACTCATGCTGCTTTTTTAACGTCGACGCCTAATACATTTTAACGAATAAGTATTATGAATGGTGGCGATGATGGTCAAAATAACATTCACATTAATAATTGTAAGTAACCAAGCGAGTCATGTCCTGGAATTTATAAGACCGTTGTGTAACTATTTGAACACACATTTCTTACGTAAGATGTACACTTTGTAAACGTTGTATAGTTCAACGTGGTTAACTCTGAACTACATACGTTGGTTGACAAGAGATAGCGTGGTTTACACAGGTTTGTCTCTAGATGCAGTCGTGAAGACACAGCGAAACCTGTAAATAAACTCTGTAATACACACACAGAAAGTTTATCAACGTAACCAGCACACGTGTGGTCATTTTGTGTCGGGTATTAAGTAAACTTCACTTCTATCGCAACATTATTTTTTATATCGACAACGGCTAAAACTACCAAAATGAGATTCCTTACATAGTTCCTCTGAATTATCTATTAACAAGACTGGATTGACACCATTCACCTAAGTAGTACCGCACTATAGAGACAACATAATTTGGGTTGTCGATAACAATAATGTTGTGAAGTGGTACATGTACTTTAAAGAAGTTTGTTCATCCAAATGTTGACTTTTCAGGTTCCAGATTTTCCAATAGGTATAATTTATAATTCCCAAATAATCGCCATTGTTGTCGTGGTTGTTGTTATCATAATCACGTGCAGAAAATTAATATTAACTCAATAGCTTATACAAAGCATATTAGGCAAAATAAAATAAACACATTAATCGCAGCTACGTAAATAACGAGGGAGCCAATCTTAGATGGTAAATAAACATCGGAAATAAGGGTAACACCACGTTGGTTAACTAGTTGTTCAAGGCCAGTCTTAACAACTGTGAAATCCATTGAGGCAATTACTCGTGAAAGTTATGAAACCTCGCAGTATTTATTATTTCTAAGCTTAATGAAAATCAATTAAATTACAACTTGTCCTATCCGAAACGACAATTTCGAACTTACAATGTATGCTATTTTCTTGAAGTAGTACAAACAGGTTTGGGAATTGTACTATAATTGAGGTATGATAGACACAGAATAGACGTTGACACATTGAATTCCTGCAGCAAGTTCACATAAGGTAAATACTTACATATTGTTTTATGGGTAAATTGTTTCAGAAACTTCATTGCGTATGCAACTCAATACAGACAACTCGAATTGTTTAGTATTTTAGACATAATAAACAATGTAAATTGTGGATGAAAACAACATACCCTTATGATAAGACAACACGAAATAATATTTTATCACTCAATCACTTTGAAAGATTCACCAATCATCTATCAATCAGCACTTTTATTTATAGATCTTTTGATTCACAACAAGAGAACCTATATTACAAAAATAACTAATACCACATATTTAAACCAATATATTTTAGCTCGATTGCATTTAAAGTACTTCCTACTTATTTGGAACGCTCTCGATTCTGTTTGCTTGGCCTTGAACCAGTACTTTGTGTCTTTGAGGGAGATCTTAGCTCTTTAAGTGGGGATCAACCCGTAACCTCCCGGCGCATGGCGGACACCATATCCATTACACTAAGGTGACATTTATAACCACATAAGGTTCCGGAACAGAACAGGTTCATCCAAATATTATAATTTATCATATTACCAGAGGAAAATCGATAGTTAAACAACGATCGTATAAACTTGAGCTTGATACTATCGCTATTTTAAGTTCAGATTTGGGTTTTTCCAAAAATTTGAGAATCTGTTTTTGTCAACTACGGAAAAACAAAATCGTCAAAAAAATGCGATATTTTATAATTATTTATGGAAAGTAGGGAGGCAATTATAGGATAAATAGAATATTATGTGAGTTTTGGAAAAAGATCAAATTTATCATGCTCGGCACGAACCATGTTAAGTCGACAAGCCTCGCGCTTACATGGTTTTAAGCCTCGCATGATAAACTTGATCTTTATCCAAAACTCACATAATATTCTATATTTATCCTTTTACCAGATGAAAATCGATAGTATAAAAACGATCGTATAAACTTTAGCTTTATACTATCGCTATTTTTAGATCAGATTTGTGTTTTTCCAAAAATTGGAGAATATGTTTTTGTCAACTACGGAAAGATAGAATCGTCAAACAATGCGATATTTTAAAATTATTAATGGAAAAGGGGAGGCAATAATAGGATAAATAGAATATTATATAAGTTTTGGGATAAAGATCAAGAGTATCATGCTCGGCTCAGCCGTAACGGGTGGTTTCTAAACAAACGAGCACCAAAATATTTGATGTTAAAATAGAACACCAACATGAATGTATCGTACAATAAAATTATTCGCAGACATTTTTACATTTTAAGTTATTTTAAAGCACGTGCTCTTGTGTCATTTACGCTACTGCATATATATAGCGCCATGTAAACGACAATCTTCGACAAGAATCAATATAACCAGTGTGTATCCTTATAAACTTGAGTTTAAAAAAAATTAACCATCTGTTTACAAGTCATAAAACTAGAAAGGGCACTTATAATAACATTCATGAAAGCATTCAATGCATTGTTTAAGCTGTAATACAACATGCACTGGATTTGTTCTTCAACAATGAAAACCTTAATTTTGTGTTACTACATTTATATGGTAACAACAAGAGTAAAAAACGCATATGAATCAATATTACAGTTACAATTCCTCTAAATGTGATAAAATATCTTTACCTAACCGCTGTATATGTCCTGTCGCAAAAGCTAATGGCCTACAACAGTTTATTTATTTCAAAACAAAAGTGGAAAAAACGTGAGGTGTTGGGATTTCCATTCGCCTCTTATTCTTCACCAACGCACACAAACCCGATCTCACAACATGGGCGGGTCTTGTCAGGCTTCTTATTTAATAAAGAACATACTTGTATGTATAAAGACGTGAACAAGCTGTAATGTAAACATACATATTTAACATGTAAAACCAGCATGATAAAGATATTTTAAAAGAATAAACAATTGTATTACCTTTTTTATTTGTGAATGAAAAATTTATGTACGAAACCGAAAGTGAAACCAGTGTTTTTAAGGCCAATGAAACTGGAGTAAATAATAAATGGTTTACTTGTACTTAAGGAAGTATATTTGATACAGGTTTGTTATATTTGATACAGGTTTGTTATATTTGATACAGGTTTGTTATTCTTTAAATTCAGTTAATTTGTAAACGACGACTTTATTAAAGCTGAATGGTAATATCCGAAAAGTTACGAACCGATATTGTTTATTTTGAGAAAAAGAATCTTAAAAAAATATGTTAGTTACTGTATAAATGATTATATTATTAAATGAATTTGAATTATACTATAACTGATATAGATAATTATGTAATTGGTTAGCAGTACCCTTAATCAGAATTGCAAGGTTTTCAACAACAACCGTCGGGTGATGTAGTATTTAGGTTCTGGCGTCAAAAATAAAATCATAGATATTTAGCCGGTAAATAAAAATGATTTTTTATGCATTCGAACATTCAAATGTATAACAATGTAGAAAATATTTACAATATGTTAATAATTGCAGTGTTATAGACTAGAATTACTTACAAATTACCAAGCTGTCTACATACTTTCAACCATCAATAGCGTCTTGAAATCCCAACATTATTTCAAGAAGCACATAGTATCTTCTTTACTATCTGGATTACGAAGTGTTGGATATGATCTTTTATGGCGCTTGTTATGCATACGTTGTGCGCAACCGCCTTCTTTAATACTTGGCAGAATGTTTGCACAGTTCAAAGGACTAATATATTGGTGATCTTCAAACCATTTCTAAACATTTAATTCGTAAGTTTTGGAGTTTTGGGGACTAGTGCTTTTAAATGAAGTTTTACACAGCTCAAATACATTTTGAAGTGAAAAACTATTAGATTAGATTATCTCAGAAACCGCAAGATTTAACAGCGTGTGTAATTGTTTGTGACATTCTACACTATAATAAGCTGAGATAAATAAAGGCTACGCCCAATGAGTCACATGGTTAGAAAGCCCTTCTGTCGGGACTTGCGTTTAAACAAACACACATACTGACATATGAAACCGTATTTGCATTTAAAATGGTCCTTTACGAACGATGTCCAAATTTATGATGGATTTAAAAGTCCTTAATCCTTTGAAAAAGAATCTGGTATTGTTATTTTTGACGTAAAACATAGTATCGTGTCCGTCAACAATAATGTCGCTGAGGTACTAAGAAGCAGCGCCACACGGTTTCTTGTTTATACTTTTAACACGGCACGTGCCAAATTTCATATAAACAAAGAAGAACTTCCGGCAATGGGTTATTCGACAACAAAATATGGGCGTATTTATGAGAGAACTTCACATAAAACAGTACACAAGAAACACAAGAGTGCTTTGCACTCGTGATTTAATCCCTACGCATCTAAACTTCCGGCCGTGGGTTAATCGACAACAAACTATAGCGTACGCGAATTATTTCTTAAATAAATTATGGCAATATGATCTCTAAATCCGCAAGTCCCATCTGCACACTCTTGGGTATTAATGGGTTATAAGGTAGATTGTTTCTTTAAGAATATTGTGAAACTACATATATGCAATACAATCTTTACATTATCTTCCTTTTTACCCAAAATTAAATGTTGCACTTTATTTAACTGCATGACAAAACACTGTTAATTGTCGATTCTATTCTTTGTGCTTACTACTGTAACAACGGTGTGTTTCATGTGTATCCTTAAAAGAAGCACGAACTATTAGTTCAAATCAAATGGCGTACGTTGTTAACATGTTAATTCTTACTGGATAAATTATGTATTCGTTGCAGAATTAGTAATCGTCATATCAGGTAATATTTTTGTTGAATATACAATTAGACTAATTAAGCATAAATTAAATAGAAACAAAACTCAGAAACAACCTTATACACTTAAGTTCTTAACGTTATAATATTTGGAATAAACGGGTACCATGGCTGAGTAACGTATGCCAAGTGCTCCGTGGTTTGCCATTTCGAATGATGGTAACACTTTTTCATATTGTGTCAAAAGAAAAGTTGAATGATTCAACTATTTAGCAATTATCTGTTGAGACTTTGCGTCAAATAGTGTCCTACTGGCTCGCAAGACATCGATGTGCATGATGAAATATTGTCTTCTAAATCGTGCACACTAATAATTGCTTCTCGTTAAAATCTATATATTTCGACGATTCAGGAATCTCTTTAATCAACTATTGGTATTCTTTCTCTTTTTTACGCAAAAATAAATGAGTTACGTGAGCGTTATAGCAAACGTTACTTTACGTGAAAACATCTCCAAACATATGTTATACATAACTTTACGATTTTTTTTAAACGCTTCTAAATTTACGTTTTTAACTTACGTATGATTTTTGAACGTACGTAGTTCTAAGAAACGGTCTGCAGGACATTTTTCATTTTAGTTTTAGACTGACACACTTCAGAATATAATCACAGTTCAATGGATAAACACTGTTAACATCTTATGTTTATCGAATAAAATACACTATACCCGTGTACATAATAGATACAGATTGACCTGTTTTAGGATGATATATTTAACTGTTGTTTTTTACAGCATGTCCTACTATCAATCCACCGTGTCAAGGCAACGTGAGCTTGGTTAACGGCACGTTCAATGGTTCTGAAGCGTCTTTTACATGCGCTAAAGGTTACGTCATCAATGGATCCGACGTCATAACGTGTAAAAACAAAACTTGGAGTGAACCAGTTCCCGTCTGTCTTCTTTTGGGTAAGACGACCGCATATAAGATACATTTTAAATATGCTCTTTTAAATAAGGAGTTTTTTATTTCCTCGTTCGGTGCCTCGTCGAGGGCATCCCTTAACTCAATACGTGCATAGTCTTACATGAAAATAATACAGAAATATATTTTCAAAGAGATTTTCATTTTGAGAAGTTTTGAAAAACTAACAAGGATAATAAATCACAAAAGTTTCAGAACATATATACATGTGAAATGCATAACCCAGTATACTTTAAAACAATTTCCAGATGAAAACTTGATACGTCGAGTATAGGGTAAAGAAGCTTATGCTACAGTTTGGAAGTTCACTTATCTCTCTAACAATGCAGAACCAGTTGATTATCTTATCAAGAACTTTGATATACATTTTATTATTTTTAATAAAGTATATTACCGGTTTTTACTGCTGTTCAGGCCATAACAAAGTTGGGTTTTTTTCTGTTAAACATATACATTTAACATATACATATTACAGCTCTCATATTATTATGAACAACGTCTAACTATCTAAAATCAATACTTATTTACACATTATTGACAATTCTTTCTCAATATTTGTAGTTAATTGTCTTTTAATCTTTTCATAATATGCATTGCAAAACATGCACAAATTATTGCTCTTTATATTCATCATAAACATAATTGAAACATTATTGATTTTGTTTCATATATTTCATTAATTATCATTGTTTGAAACCATAGAAGGTAATTTTCTGTACTAAGAAAATACTATTAAAAAATACATTTTCATTCTTGGTCTTGGTTTTCAAAACATTCCAATTTCTGCTAACATTTTGGAAATTTAGTTAAAAAGAATAATACATGTATATAACTCTGCTGTTACTTTCATAGAATACACAGTATAAACACAGTATTTTGAAAAGCAATATATTGCGGGGCCACCTGAACTTTTTGAAAAGTGATTGTAGCTATTTTTCGTTAAGTTATATCTTTTTACTGTATTTTCAATACCATTCATAGTGATCCAAGATCTGTTTCATTTTAGATATTTCAATACAATTTTTAGAGTTGTCTAGGAAATCTTTTTTTTCAAATCTGATCCCTCTCTTACACAGAGCTTTGAAAAATATAGTCGTATAACCAAGTTTACTACTATTATTGTAAACAAAAGCATAGTTAATATGTCGTTTGTATCGCTTAGTTCCAAAGGGTCTGTAAACAGTTTTAAATAGTTCAAAACTCCAACCGTCGTTTTAATCCTATTTTTTTGTCACTATAATTAAGCATTTTCTCTAGTAAAACTTTTTTTATGTTAACTATCTCAACCAAAATGATTGCTTTCGTTGCTACGTATGTGTAACGTATTTAGCCATGATTTCTTTATTTTATGTGAATATGTTATCATTCAAGTTAAGACCCCTTGGACCTATAGGTCCTTGTTTAGACCGACCTTGACCATATCGTCTTCGTGTTCAAGAGTCTGACTGTTGATCTTATGTGGTCTATATTTACACAAAAGTTCTCGTCAGTCATGTTCATATGAATATTTGATTATTGCAATTGTAAATAATTATAGTAAAATAATTTTTACAACTTTGTTAAATTGGTGACTATTTTTTATCTGTAAACAGACACACGTTATCGTTATTTAAATTGTTCAATTTTATTATTTAGTAACATTGTATAGAGAAATGTAAAATTTGTTAAGTCGCAGTCCATATTTATTCTGAAGAGCTATATCAATAATAAAGAGAGTGAATGATCTAAAAAATATCCCTTATAAGACAATTTAAAGTTCAATAAACACTAAAGATCAAATTCAACGAATACTTCGAAGATAAAGTTAAGCGATAAAAATCAGTGTTCTCATAGCAAAAGCCAAACTTTCAACGCTAGATGTGGTCTGGTAACATTGATATAACGAGATACAAAATGCTCGTTTTGATGTTTTTGTGGGACAATAATATATATTACATTTAAATTTCCCGCGACGATATCACAAGCTCCAATGTTTCATTTATACTTGCGGGTCGAAGGAGCTAACTCAGTAAATAGTAAGTTCTGTATTGTGCAATGTTTATGCCGTCAATTGAAGACCTTCCATGATAAGGGGTTATTACTGGGCTGAGTTTAATATTTGGGGCAAAGTCTAACCGTTTTTAAACTCGCATTGTTTTGATTTGACAGTTCCGAGGTGGCAACTGCGGTTTAAATCAATTTGCTTAGGTTATGTTGTATTGTATTTGAAATGGCCAGTTGCCTTAAATGAAAAAATCTATCCTTACTCTAATTTATTCCATGCTTATCATCTGGAGTTTCATTATCAGGGGAGCATGCGAATATGGGACCTGACTGGATTTAAATGAGGTTACCGGTATTTGGAACAGACTTCCAAAATGACTTCATTTTGCTAATTTTCGCTGCTTGGAGTATTTTCACTCGGTAAACAACTTTATATTTATATATCCTTACAATGAATACTCCCTAACGGCTCTACGGTGTTTGAGTTTCCATCGGTTTTTTGTTTGACAATCGCAGACGTCGGAAAAGTTATTAAAGGAAAACCGCCCACATATGCATTTGCGGCCAGCGTAGCTCATGCCCAGCCTGCACACTTGCACAGTCTTGTCAGGGGCTACGCTTTCCGCTATAAAATGCATGCAAGGTTTCGTAGTACCTCCTGAGTATCCTTTTCAGTATGCATAACCTTACCAGACTGTGCGGATGATGGTATCATATGGCATAAGTCCCATTTTCGCATGACGCGGGGTTTTTCAAATCGCATTATGTCCTGTAGGTTACGCATGCGCAATTAATTTCCTTTCTGTATTACATATAAAATAGTTGAAGTTTGATATCAATTTTTACCATGATCAAGCGTATTGCCACTTTATCATCATACATAATTGGAAAGATAAATGCAGTCTTTTGAAAAAATGCATGTCATTAAATTCTATACGTTGTAACTCAAAATATTTACCTTTGAATAGGCATACATGTTTTGACAACTGTTGAGGCGGCCATTTTGGGCTCAAATAGTATGACCCACTTTCAAAGCCGGGAACCATCAACAGAAAAAGTAGAGCACACAAATGGCTTTTTTCTTATTGCTTACATATATACCTTTAATTTGATACCAAAACATACCATTTGCAATGTATTTTACAGATCCTAGGCAGCATGCGCTGAACAATGTGTGCTTAGTATCAAGTTGACCGCATGTAATCCTGCAAACAGGAGTTCAGGTTTGGGGTTATGTGACCTGTAAATGAAACATTAAACCACAATACTTTCCAATAGAACATTATAGTCACACAGTGTTATTTATAGCAAACTGGCAAATGTCGGTAGCGCATTCTGGCTTGCTTGCAGGAGATGGCATTTATCAGTAATGTTTAATTGTACATGGGTCAAAATATGTGTCTATATTTCGTATGCACATGCAGAGAGCAGTCCGCACTTTTCTACACTGATAAATGCTACATCCTTTACTACAAAGACGCGATGATGTTGCGAATGTTCCGGGGGAATATGATGAAATCAGCGAATGGAATGAATAGAGTGTTTTCATTCTGGTCTGCTGGCGTAATGTAAAGCTCATTTAAGCTGAAAAACTTAGTTAAACAGCTATGCCGAAAAAACGGTTGATGGCCTAACGTTGAGTTATATATCAGAATGGACACGAATAAAACAACGGCTCGGCGAGCAACGCCATTCTTTAACTCTAACCCTCACCTGTTATATTACCCTACGATAGGGAAGTAGCCTTTTTTTCTCTACTAACTGGCGGTCATCTTGTAAAGTGCAGCGGAACTTTTGTCATACGTTTGATTAAGGACGACTGAATTGTTGTATCGTCACGATCCTTAAAACATCACAAAAAAATACGTACATTTGGTGCGGAAGTTAAACGACAATTACGCGAACGCTTGCATCGCCGCTCACGGATCCTCCAAACTGATCGGTTTTCACTTATCTGAGATTGTTTTTTGAAAGACCAGTAAACATGTTTCAGGCCAAATTTAAAGAAGGTTCACCTACACTAAAATCCCCGCATGTAACTCAATTATTGCTCGTGTTGTTTGTTTGTTCATATTTTATCAATACCACTCAAATAAACTGCATCAACGTTTTGCGTCTGACTTTGCCCAATACAAAAATCTTCGCACGCACAAAACATGCACTTGATTTAAACTGGATTCTCTCCATGATAAAGGACTAAGTGCATAATAGGTATATGTTTCTTTACCTAGTTTATGATCAATAAAAAATCGCAATTTATACAGATTTGACCTGTCGACTAGATTTAATTGACAGTTAAGTCCAATATTCTTATTAACTTAAAATTGTTTTATACATGTACCTTAATACACGCACGTGTAGAAGACAAACTTGTTTGACGGTAAATACCCTGAGTGGGTGTGGTTATTAAGACAAGGTCACAGTCAAATGACCGTTCTATGTTTTCCTTAGTATACTACTTGTAGTATACTACTTGCACTCACTGAAAACTCGGGGGAAACACATTTGTAGATGGTACATGGCTTTACAGTATGTTGTAGCTGTTTAATGTTTAAGATTGCGAGCTACCACCTGTGCTCCCAAATGGATCAGTTCGCCTGATTTCTGGAACGACAACCTACGGGAGCGCAGCTGTTCTTGCGGATGGACCAACAGTACCATCGAATGTCAAATAAAAAGTAAATACATAGTATCGATACTTTTTTGAAATGCTCTAACAAAAAATGTCAAACGTGTTTGTACCAAAAGTGGAAACAGACTTTTCAAAACAATTGTTGTTATGTTAATAATTATCATGTCAATGTTGGGAGATATACATTCTACATAGAAGACTAATCATTTTTTTAAGTTGTCCTTCCGGAGATTGGCTGAAAATTCCTAACGGTATTCTTACGCAAACCGTCAGTAACATCACTGACTACGGGTCTACGGCGTTAGTGACGTGCAACGTTGGGTACGTTGTGTCTGGTGATAACATAACCGTATGTGACGCTGATTCAAGATGGCGTGACCACGGGTCGTGTGTTGAAAAAGGTAAAGATTCCATAAATTAATTCTGATCAAGAACAAAATATTATTATATCCGTTGAAAGTGTTAAACTGGCGAATTTTGATGGAATAATGAAAACGTGACATACAAAAACACCATCATTCCACAAGGAAAAAAAGAAAAAAATCGATAATTTTCCTGTTATTTTTCCTGTCTTAAAAGTGAATAATCGTTTTATCCTGCCTCTGTTTCAAACATTGACCAAATAAAGCAGGGTTCGATAAACTAGTTGATATCCGGCAGTACATCACATGACCGTGATCTAACCGTAAGTATGTATTCCTACGCGCCGATTTACATGTTCTAATATTTGACCTTTGAAATTTATTGGGACGCATCATGAATGTTATTGTTGATTGAAAACGGGCATTTATTATAAAATGCCATAAAAAAGATAAAAATTGAACAGATTCTTTCCAGAAAGGCATAATGGGTGGTAAAAACACGCCACACGTATATACACATACAAAAACATGAATTTGAATGTGATGACGGCGGGAAAAACACGCCCAAAATAAGTATAAAAGAAAAATATTTGATGCGTATAACAGTAAAATAGGAAACAAATGTCTTTTACACACAGGTAAAAACATACATAGTACGGGAGTCAAAACCTTATGGCGGAGAAGGGGTGGAGGTGGGTTGTTAATTTTGACCATATTGGATGCCACGTTAGTCTAGAAGGATCCACAGGGCAACAATGGCCAACACTGAATTTGATTGGTCAAAAGAGCCCATGTGACCCCACACTGAGGTTATACAAAAGTAATTAAATATAAGGCTTGAACTAATATAATGTTCAACAATTAAGAAATCGTACAATGACATAAAATCTTTTATGTGTGCATAAAATATTATTTATGTATTGTCCTCGGATGTAATGAAAAGGTCATAGACCGGACGGACTCGTATGCCTTGAAGGAAAGAACAAACACAATATTATTGATTGAAAACAGGCATTTATTATAAAATGCCATAAAAAAGATAAATAGAACAGATTCTTTCCAGAAAGGCATAATGGGTGGTAAAAACACGCCACAAAGGGGACCGGAACGGGAACCCCGCCGCCCATGAAGTACGGGAGAGGACCGCAATTTGAAAAGGGGGTAGTTGCCCCTGAATGAATATAAACGTAGCCTTACGATTAAGGTCAGGTAATGTGAAAATTAAGGACAAATAAGCATTATAAGCTTTGATTTGTAAAGAGCCCCTAGGCTTAAATCATCCATCTGCTAATTAATAACAAATTATAGAACATAGTGAAGTAAATTAATTGAAAACAATAGGATTGGTGTTCAACGATCACTAGAATAAGCATAACTTAATTATATGTGTATGCTCCATAAGAAAAACACTGCCAGAAAAAATCAGTGTTAATAGGAACTGCTTAACCTAATTGTCAACAAAATTGACTTAGACCTATATGTAAATAATTGGAGCTGCGACCTTAACCGGTCAGACATAAAACAACCAATATTTGTATAAAGTATAAGCACTAGTAAAAATGGTGAAAGACTACCTGCAGCCTTTAACTGTCAGGGAAACATAACTTTTACAGCAAAACAACAAAAGTAAAGTAAGAAGATGCACACTTAAAGGAGTAAGCAATCATGAAGAAAAACAAAACAAAAACAAAACATGTATCTGCGGCCTTAAACTGTCATACAACATAGGGGATATATCCAACAAATAATGGCTTTAATAAACAGCCTTGTTAAAAGGTGAAACGTTTGCTTGCAGCCTAAAACTGTCAGGTAAACATAAATTGTACGGCAAAGCAACACACGATAAAATAAGACAATGTACCGGTAAAAGAGTAGGCAATCAATAATATAGTATAATCCCTGATCCGAGCACTAAGCCGCCAGACAACATAGGAGATATAAGCAACAGATACTTGCCTTTAACATCAGCCGTATTAATAAATGAAAAATTACCTGCAGCCTTAAACTGTCAGGTAAACATAAATTGTAAAGCAAAGCAACGAAAATAAATATAAAAAAGAAGTACCGGTAAAAAGTAAGCAATAATATAGTAAAACAATTGAGCTGTGGCCCTAAACCATCATGCATAGGAGATATATACAACAGATATGGCCCTAATTTCAGGCCTTTGTTATAGGTGAAAAATTACCTGTATCGATAAGAAAGTAAACAATAATATGTTATACAATGGAGCTGCGGCCTTAAACCAACAAGATGACCAAACCGTTGTATACAACAGATTTTGGAATTAAGACCAAGTACAGATACCTGTTAAGAGGTGAAAGTGAATGTGCAGCTTTAAGCTATAAGGTTAACCTTAAATGTACAAGAACCTGACCAAGCAAAATATTAAAATGTAGTGGTTAAGTAGTAAGGTATCATGAACCCAGTGTAAAACAATGTAGGTGCTGCCTTTAACCATCAGAAAACATATGAAAAGTAATTAACACATATTGGCCTTAATAAAGGGTATTGGTAAAATTTTAAATACAATCTGCACCCTTTACCTATCAGGTAAACATAGATTGTACAGCAGAACAACAAAAGTAAAAATATGTACCCATACAGGAGTAAGCAATCATATAGTAAAACAATGTAACTGCATTCTTAAACTATCAGACAATGAGATAAAAAAGACAAACATTGCCTTAATAACAGACCTTGGTAATAGGTAAAAGGTTACCAACGGAGTTAAACTGTTGGTTAAACATAAACAGTCAAGCAACACAACAAAAGCAAATTAATAATTGTAACACATAAACAGGGAAAGCAATTATGTACCGTGTAGTTCAACTATGGAGCTGTGGTTTGGAACCGACAGACAACCAGCATTGGCATGAAGTACAGGTACCAGTAAATGAGTGAAAGACCATTGGAACAATAAACTATCAGTTAACATATATACATAATATGAAAAACCTTGACAAAAGTAAGATTCGGAATGTACTTGAAAAGAGCGACCAATCAAAAAGTAATAAACAGTTGGGCTGCAGATGTAAACTGGCAGACAGTTAAAGAGACATATACAACACATACCAATAATCCAGAGGAATTTCTGTGGGAATAACCATATGGAACCGCTCGGGTAACAAGCCCGTGATTTAAAACGTGAAAGAACTGGGCTAACGGTTATCGCTTATGAGTAAGCAAAGTAAAAAGGGTAATGGATTATGATGGAAAATATATATGTAATGGTTTTCGAGGACAAAACCTAGGAAACGTATTGATCTTATTTGGTGTGACTTAGTGGAGCATGATTATTTACATAGGGATGTGGCAGATCCCTGTGGGGCGACATTCCCTTTAACTCAGAGATATGAAAAACTAATATGCCCAACAGTAGCTTCAAAATCTTAGACCCAGAAGCATCTTTTGTGAGATGAAGATTATCGGGCAGAAGGCAATTTTATTCGTATAGTACGCCAACACAAGGGTTTATGAACCTCAGGAGTATCATCAGGGTATTAATCAAATGAATTGGTATTTTAACAAGTACCAATGGGAAAGATGTGTTGACACTAGAACTGTTAGAATAACTACCCGTAAAGATTGGCATATACGGTAAAATTGGCACATACCAATCAAAAAAACCAGGGAAAATAAGTTAAAAACTTTGGTCATAAGAAATAGAAATAAGTTTAGTTAGAGGGGTAGAGTAAACCCCAACGATGCCTGACTGGGCAGAAATTAAAAGATAAATATATGCATGGCATGTCCAGATATCTGAATCAGACGGAACATGTAAGAATTACAAGCATGACCTGATCTAGTACCCAACTTGGGTAAAATAGCTCCTTTGAAGAGAACTATAGTATCAATATCAGCCTAAACTGAATAACTAAAATCCTGCAGAATATTGAAAAATATAAGCATGGACTGAACTGAAAAACTAAAATCATGCATAAATTTAGTTCCTTCGTAGAGAACTATATCCTCAATATCGTCCTGAACGGAATAACTAAAATCGGGAAGAATACTGAAAAATATAAGCAAGGGTTGCATAAAACAAAGTTCCTTCGTAGAGAACCATAACATCAATATCAGCCTGAATGGAATACTGAAAATCAGTTTGAATATAGAAAAATATATGCACAGCCTAAATAAATATAGTTTCTTCGTAGAGAACTAAAATCTTAAGATCGGCCTGAACGGTCCAACTAAAATCAGGCTGAATATTGTAAAATATAATAAGCAAAGCCTGCATAAACATAGTTCCTTCGTAGAGGACTAAAAAATCAATATCAGCCTGAACGGTCCCAACTAACATCAGGCTGAATATTGGAAAATAATAATAAGCAAGGCCTGCATAAACATAGTTCTGCGTAGAGAACTAAAATATCAATATCGGCCTGAACGGTCCAACTAAAATCAGGCTGAATATTGGAAAATAATAATAAGCAAAGCCTGCATAAACATAGTTCTGCGTAGAGAACTATAACATCCATATCAGCCTGAACGGTATAACTAAAATCAGGCTGAATAATGGAAAATATAAAAGCAAGGCCTGCATAAACATAGTTCTGCGTAGAAGACTATAATATTGTTCTGCGTAGAGAACTAATAACAATATCAGCCTGAACGGTATAAGCAAAATCAGACCAAATATTGAAAAATAAATAAGCAAGGCCTGCATAAACATAGTTCTGCGTAGAGAACTATAATAACAATATCAGCCTGAACGGTATAAGCAAAATCAGGCCAAATATTGAAAAATGAATAAGCAAGGCCTGCATAAACATAGTTCCTGCGTAGAGAACTATAACAACAATATCAGCCTGAACGGTATAAGCAAAATCAGGCCGAATATTGAAAAATATAATCAAGGCCTGCTTGAAAAGAGTTCCTTCGTAGAGAACTATAACATCAATATCAGTCTAAACTGAAAAACTTAAATCAGGCATATACATACTTACTTCAGAGAGAACAAAACCATTAGTATCAGCCTGAGCTGATAACTATACTCGAACATAACATTAAAAATGTATAAGTATGAAATGAGAACTAAAAAACTGAAGTTCACTAGATAAAACACAATGTTCTGAAGAGTGAAGTCTTCCTGTTTCTAGCCGTAATTGTTCGTTCCGGTCCTTCATGGTTTAATGTAGTGTTCAATAGGAAGGGCTGGAAACGTGCCTTATCGTCCCATTGTAGTACTTGTACAGGAAGTGCCAGCCATTGGACAGGTCCTCTGTATTGGGGTGTTGAGAGGTAGGCAGGTTTAATGTAGTGTTCAAAGGAAGGGCTGGAAACGTGCCTTTTCGCCCCTGTGTAGTACTTGTACAGGAAGGGCCAGCCAGCGGACAGGTCCTTTGTATTGCGGTGTTGAGAGGTAGGCATGGCCTGAAATGATAACTGACAGCGTGCATATATTTTAAAACCAGCAGTATACAGAACCGATGATTAAAATCATTTATACTTGGTATAATCTTGAAAATATAATGACAGATTACAAAAATTACATTAATATTGCGAAAGAGATTATAAATAATTTTGTCCAAAATCCTATTGTAAAATATACTGTGAGTCGAAAACATAATCAAATGTTAAGAAGAGCTGCTTTTTTATAATTCATACAGTATATAACCCATGAGTTCAAGATTGTGAATATGATTCACATTGTTCATGACTTAAGTACATAGAGACACATACCGGTAAATGACAGTATATTAAATAGCGAGCATGGCTTTTAGTGACAATAACACTTGAGTGTGTTTTAGAGATAGATACAAATACATATGTCTTGCTTATAATGAGCACAAATGTTATACGTACACAAATACTTGAAACCTGAAACTTGCTAATTTGATGAAACACCTATGTAAATAATTATATAAATCAAAATGTGTTTACAAAACATATATCTGTACATAAAATTGATATAAAAATTAAGATTGATAGATATTACACTTATGAAGCATTAATGAAAAACTTTAAGTATAATAATGGAAAATAGTTTGATAAATAAAAATGTAGAAAGAAACTTCAGCAAGTTTTTGGCATCATAAAGACACGGTTTTTCATTAACTGAAGGATACGTGAAAGGATATTTCTGTTCTCTGGCTCGGGCTGTGGGAGTCCGCATCTACCGGTCACCTTTACGGACACTCCTTGGGTATAACCTTATGTGAACTATTGTGACTACAAGTCACAAATAGACCGACCAGATGTGACTACAAGACAAAACTTGAAGGTTAAAATTATAGTGTTACTATAAGACACACAACACCACATACAAATAAGATATATATATATATATATATATATATATATATATATATATATATATATATATATATATATATATATATATGAATATGAAGCTTTTAAGAATATTAAAATTACTATATAGTTTTTAGTAGTTACAGACTTAACCAGGATATGTTAATGAAAATATTACAACCAAATAATTGCCATAAAGAAAACATTAACAACAATAGCACAACAAAACACATCACAAGAATTTTAAAACACACATGTTGACCATATAAATGAGGTATGGTAATATAGACTAAAATGAAAGGGTGTTTTATTGTTTATTTCATAAAAACGTGATGACATCTGTTAATTTGACAGTGGGAAACCCAGCTAAACTGATAATACAAATGTGTCGTAAATATTCATAAAGTATAAGCCCAGGCTGAACTTAAAATAAATAATACAGTAATAAATATACAAGAAATATAGAGCTGACCCGAATTGATCATGATGACATCATTCTTAAAAAGGCAGAAAAAATAATAATTTAAACAGCCAGAACTTAGTCAGGCACAAATGTTAACGCGATATTTGAATACTTATCTGAACTGAATCAGTATGACTGATACAGGGCAGCGACAACTGTGTAGCTGATAAAAAAGTGACTGGCGATATGCGCTAATTACGCTGTGGGCGCCGCCATCTTGGAAACCTTTCACGGTAGACTGCGTAGACTGCGCAAAGTTTTCTGCACACGGCACTGATAAGCATGTGTACATGTTCAACTGCCCTTTAAACTTAGTATCACACGGGATAACACCATTGGTGTAAATCTTCGTACAACGAGAGATAATCCTTCACATAAACGGAATGAAACGGCATCATATCATATTAAAATTAATCCTTGGAAGTATCGCTTAAGAGCGTAATTGTTAATTTCGACCATATTGGATGCCACGTTAGTCTAGAAGGATCCACAGGGCAACAATGGCCAACACTGAATGTGATTGGTCAAAAGAGCCCATGTGACCCAACACTGAGGTTATACACAAGTAATTAAATATAAGGCTTGAACTAATATAATGTTCAACAATTAAGAAATCGTACAATGACATAAAATCTTTTATGTGTGCATAAAATATTATATATAATCATTGTTTTCTTTTTTTTAAATATGTTATCGAACTAGCTTTTTATATTTTCATCTACTTGATTACTCAATTTATGACGTATCTAGTGTGACGTCATTTCTCAGACAAAAACATACTATCTAGTTTCTCTCAGGATTTTAGGGACAACAATTTTGAAGTGGTGGTTTTAACAGTATTTTTTAAATATTTTAAAGCATCGAACGAATCATAAGCGTATTTCCGATTGTGTGTTTGTCATTCATAAGTGTTAACTTCGATAGGAATAAAATAATTCGCTACGACAGGATTACGATTTCGTAAATCGGGTTTTGGGTCAGAATGGTGAGCATTCGATACAAACGCTATCAAAAATAGTGTGATTAAAAATATATTTCGATAATAGAGATGGAAAAACAGAAATGGATTTCAACAAAGGAATGGAAGAACAGAAAATGGATGTGTATATCGTTGTAGATGTATTGTTATAAGCCATGAATTTAAGTTGTCATTAAGGTAAATAAAATTAAGTTTTTGTTTTGCTGCTGCATTTTGTTTTCATTTTTTTACCATAAAAAATATCACATTCTCATTTCGTTTTTTTTTTTCTCATATTTTCAATAGGAACGTATTTAAAGGAACAGTTTAATGTAGAACTATTTTATACGTGACATAATCGGTAGTTATTCGGGCGTCAGGAATGTAGGAGGCCCGACAAAAATAATTATATTGTTGTGTCATTCTATCATTTGTCTTTGATAAAATGTGTCAACGGCATGAAGCAAGATAAATCAAGCTCGCCCTATTTTCTTTTTCTAAGCCTCACCGGATAAACTTTCTCCATCTCGGCACCAACCATATATTCTCTATTTAAATCACTGATATTTCCATGAAAACGACAGAACAGAATTGAATAAAATAATATCATCACTCACTGTATTGTCAATCAATATACATTTAATTCTAGATTGTGGACAACCAGTCGTTCATGCTAACATACGCCTCACGTACATAAAAACTACATTTCGTAGCATTGCGGTTGCTCGGTGTCCAACCGGATATGACGTAGATGGATGTACAGATATAATTGAATGTGGACATGACGGCCTTTGGAGGCCAGACATCAGATGTGTTAAAAAAAGGTTTGCTTAAATGCAGGTTGGGAACCAAAAAATTGGACTGTTGCGTAGGCTTTAATGTCTTACATGTTCATATTGTTTTTCACATGTATAATCTTAATATTTTATATAGATGAGAATGATCCATCTCAAAAAGTGAGATGCAATCTGACAAATACAGAATGTTATTTTGACAGTTACAATTACGTTCCGCTTCTATAAAAAACACAATTCATATTATTGCTCTAGGAAACCGGTATAGCTAGGTGTTATGTGTACACATTTGAACCACATGTTGCGTTCTTTGCAAAAACAGATAACAAATCACTAAATGACAAAAATAAGTAAGATTTGCAAATTTAAATATAAAAAATGGTTCAGGAGCACTAATTTTTGCGTATGAATACGTATAAATCATGCATCAAACACTATTAATCGAATGTATATAATAAATGATGTTTGTCTAGCATACCACATACCAGAGTGCCCGGCTGTTGATCCGCCTATCAATGGTAATATAAGCTTCAGTAATGGCCCCTTCAATGGCTCAGTGGGGACACTCGCATGCAAGGAAGGGTACAAGATAAGTGGAATGCAAACCATAACATGTAGTTATATATCGTTTAGTGTTCTTTTCCTGAAGCATCGTTCCGATATGATTTCATGTCGGAATTTACAAGCTGAACATTCATTTTAACTACTATTTATACACTTAAGTTAACGAGTATACAACATGATCTATGAATATAAAGAATATTAGGTTAGTTTTTAATATAGATACGTTTATTAAGCACGTTTTCCCGTAAATTCGTGTGAAATTACTTTGATACATGAAATTGGTTTTGACTGATCAGACGGGTCCTGTTTATATTCTGCCACATATAAAAATAGCTTAGAATCCACCGATGACGTCATTTATTGAGCAATATGTTTCTAGACTGTGGATCGCCTGTTCCTACTGCAAAATCAACAGTTACGTACGGCGAGACCAAAGTCGGTAGCAAGGCGCTTGTGGATTGTACAATCGGATATGAGATAAACAGTACCACTGATACGATGACGTGTAGACAGAACGGCACTTGGGGTCCGGAAATCACGTGCTTTAAAACAGGTCTGTTACAATGCGTCTAATTCATTGTTTAAAAAAAATAAGTTTTAAGAAAAAGTAGTGTGCTTGCAGCATCGATTTCATGAACGGTATAGGTCATGCGGTGAATATTTTAAAAACACTGATAACCGTAACTTTTAAACGGGCTGTTAAGACAACCTTTTCTTCATTTGTTTTCCTAACAAAGTTTGTACCTTTAATGATGCCGAACGAAGCTATATCAAATACAATAACAAGTCTTAAATCTTCGATTTGTTTAACAGGATGCAACGACCTTCCAGATATAAACAACGGCAAATACACTTTCTACGCCGACAAAATCCGAAACAAAACAACGGTCACGTTGGCGTGCAACAATGGGTACACTTTGTCCGGGGTCGACTCGTCTGTTTGCGATGAGTCCTGGAGTCAAATCGGGATATGTGAAAAAATAAGTACGATGTATCCTATACGTAATGCGATTTAACTGCGTTGTACATTTTTTGACACTTTAAATGCGACCATTTGACAGATGTTTTGATATATCCATTCTTGCCTTTTTATTAAGATCGATTCTTTAACGATAAAGCTAAGCCACACATATATGTTATATTTTGTCAGGATGTCCTACTGGGGATTTCATGACAATTCCAAACGGGGCAATCACACTTAACGCGAAAGACGTCAACGACTACGGATCCACGGCTATGGTTGCGTGTAACGTCGGGTACGTCTTAATGGGAGAATCCATCACAACATGTCAAGCGGATAAGACGTGGAGTGCGCATGGATCGTGTGAAAAATGCAGTAAGTACGCTTTCAATTATGATCATCAGGTTAATAACATATGCCCATTTTAGAAAAGCTTTACATCAAACGTATAATATGCATCGAAGTTTTTATCAAGTACGTGTTCTTGATCGAGACTAGTTACAAACAATTAGTTTTGTTTTCAATCGCAATCACCTGTTTAAAATATATTATAATTTGAAAACTTCTTCAGATCAAGTTGCTTTTCGTTGAAAGCATTTTTTGACACTGGTTTTCCAAATATCAAATAAATACTTCAAACATTTGCCTGAATGAACTGATTAAAATCACTCTTTTTGGGACAAGTTTCTCACCGTCTTTCAGCCAATTCAGTGGAACGTGCTGGCGATTATCCACAGGCATATACCATTGCCGGCGCTACTGTAGGAGGACTTATCGTCGGAATTATCGGTGGCGTCGGTTCGATGGTTGTCTACACGAGACGGAAATCTAATGTACCCAAATCCGGTTCTAAAACACCGCAGATAGCTTATGAAAGTCGTTCTCCTGCTCAGCGTGGAAATAAAAGCGGCCAGAGCCCAATGACGGGTAAATGAAAGTGCTTGAACATTTTGGTTTGAAAAGTCAGCTTTTATAAACTCTTATTCAGATATTCCTATAGTGATTATTTTCTATGCAGTGACGCCACAAGGGATGACGCAGATGCTTATATTTGTAGGTTTCGGTACAATATCGATGTATATTAACGAGTGATATTTAGAGAAATTTATTTTTTACGACTGGCACAACCACGAGAGCAAAAAATATTGCGATAAATAGTGAATTAAAATCGATAATATAACAAAAAATTAACAAATTTTCTTATTATTCTATACCTTTTTCTCCGTTTACAACCAGTAGGTACAAATGGAGAATTTCGAAGTAATAATAACGTCATGATGTCAAAATAAATTCAAATGATAATATTTCACAATCAAACAGTCAATATTATCGATAAGTGTTACTGTATTTGAATATCTTAATCACCAAACGGTCTTAATAAATCAAGAAAATAGTTAACAAAATAATGGATATTAAGCAAACAGTATTTTTAACCAGGTTTTCCGAAGGAAAAAACTGGTTATAAGATTGGCGAATGTCGGCGGGCGGGCTGGCGGGCGGGCGGGCTGGCGGGCGGGCGGGCGGGCGGGCGGAACAAGCTTGTCCGGGCCATAACTTTGTCATTCATTGTCAGATTTTAAAATCATTTGGCACATTTGTTCACCATTATTAGACGGTGTGTCGCGCGAAAGAATTACGTCGATATCTCCAAGGTCAAGGTCACAATTTGAGTTTGAAGGTCAAAAATGGCCATAAATGAGCTTGTCCGGGCCATAACTATGTCGTTAATTGTCAGATTTTAAAATCATTTGGCACATTTGTTGACCATTATTAGTCGGTGTGTCGCGCGAAAAAATTACGTCGATATCTCTAAGGTCAAGGTCACAATTTGAGTTTGAAGGTCAAAAATGGCCATACATGAGCTTGTCCGGGCCATTACTTTGTGATTCATTGTGATATTTTATAATTATTTGGCACATGTGTTCACCATTATTAGACGGTGTGTCGCGCGAAAGAATCACGTCGATATCTCCAAGGTCAAGGTCACAATTTGAATTTGAAGGTCAAACATGGCCATAAAGGAGCTTGTCTGGACCATTACAATGTCATTCATTGTGACATTTTAAAATCATTTGACACATTTGTTCACCATTATTGGACGGTGTTTCGCGCAAAAGAATTACGTCAATATCTCCAAGGTCAAGGTCGCCACAACTGAAAATAGATTTTGAAACAACTATGTAACTATGAACAATCAGTAACAATGCAAATTTTGATTTTGAGTTGTCTCTCTTCATCAGACTTTTTATGCCCCCGGTAGGGTGGCATATAGCAGTTGAACTGTCCGTCAGTATGTCAGTATGTGTGTATGTCAGTCTGTCTGTCCGTCCGAAAAAAAAAATTAACGTTGGCCATAACTTTTGCATTATTGAAGATAGAAACTTAATATTTGGCATGCATGTGTATCTCATGAAGCTGCACATTTTGAGTGGTGGATGTTTAAGGCCAAGGTCATCCTTCAAGGTCAAAGGTCAAAAAAATCAAAGCGGCGCAATAGGGGGCATTGTGTTTCTGACGAACACATCTCTTTTTTTCTAATTGAAATCAAGGTCAATTTTACACAAGGGGGTTAACAATACACATTTTGAATTGTCTCCCTTTATCAGACTTTTTTCAACTGAAAACCTGGTTTTGTGACAATTTTGTCCCTTGTTGGCTATTTATTTTACAGATCGACAACCAAAGAACGAAAAACGACAGAGAAGCACGTATGTAAAATGTGTCCATTGATAGAGAACGCCTGTTAAGTGTGCACTATCAGGAAGACAAATTATGTTTAACTCCTCAAATGTGCAAAGCTGACTCGCTTGTTTATTCAAGAGATACACAGCCTCACGGCTCTACAATAAATGAAATCTACTTCAGCTTTTAGAATAATGCTTTTCGAGTGCAAGTCAATTGAAGCGGTTCGTTTAAAAGTTTGTCTATGACAATCTAGTTCCGAAGAGCGCAATCATACATAGTTTGATCTCAGTTTCACTCAATGAATAGAATAATTTAATGCCGTATATAAATGATTTTTTTTTCTATTTCCTCGTCGAACAAGTAATCCTGCAATGTTTTAAACTGTTACCGGTGAATATTTCGAACTGTTTACCGGTCAATAGTTTGAACTGTTGCCCGCTCGTGATTTTTCGAAATTTGATCAGGTAATAAAACAGTTATTTCACGGATGCTTGGTGAACAGTCAAAACTGTTGTCCCTCTGTATCAGGGCTGACATGTGGAACTGTTGCACTCGGACTATCGGCCTCGGGCAACAGTCCCAAAGTCATCCCTGATACCTTGGGACAACAGTTTGACTATTCACCGCGCATCCATGAAATAACGGTATATTTATGTTTATTTTGACATTCAGCAAGAGATTTTAAAGAAGAAGCTCTGCCGTTCAAATATACCATTTTTAATTCTGTACTGTGAAGTTGATTAACGTTTTAATACATGTCAGTGACTGTTCTAGTTATCAATCGTTTTTGCAGGGCAAATGACCAGGAAGTTTCGAATGAATATTTAGATTTAGACCGTGTAGTTAACAACTCAACATATGAAAGTGCAGGTATGTGTAAAATAAGTGTGTGCGCAGGTATTCGCAGTACATTGCATTAAACGCATCGGAAATTTGGCATCTTCTAAGTAAAATGCACCTCGGTGTATGTATCATGTAATTGTTTTAGGTCAGAATTTAGCGGGAGATCGAACTTTCGACCCCTCAGTATGACACCAATGTTTTCACACTTAATCCCGGAACTATTTATATAAACACACTAGCGGCGTGTCTACTCTTTATAAACAAAGCGCTAGGCATAGCATGATTCATAGGTCTGATAATACGAATGTTTCCATTCGTAGGTCTGATAATTAGAAAATTCCAATAAATATGTCTGATCATAAGCAAGTTCAAATTCATAGTACTTATTATTATACCATTTCAAATTCGTTGATCAAAGATTTAAACTGGTTGGCACACATGCTTTATACGTGCATTTTGAAGAAATAAACCTTCGCAAACCGTGAAGTTTTCTAGAAGCTTCTTTGTTTTTCGTTTGAATATAAAGATTAATTTTGTCAGCGCTAAAGCTTTTTGTGCAGTAGATATTATGTCACATGCGCAAAACGTTACTCGACTACTGCTCGACTACTGCTAGCACTCTTTTACTATTGATATTAAATATATTTAACCATCAAATACCATATAAATGTATAAGCACAAAAGCACAGTAATTGTTCATGTACATCCAAAGTTACTTACAGTGTAACTAAAAATACCGCAATTGCACTGAGGGGAAAAACTGTCGAATAAGCCAGCCACCACGTATTTTGGAGATAAACCATGCATTGTTTTATGTGAGAAAATATACATTCTCTTGCTTTGATATGACCTTCAAAATAATATTGTAATTGTAAGCATTTTCTGAATTCCGTTATATATTTTACAGGCGGAAACTCACAACAAAGGTATATAACAAACTTTATTTTTAATAAGAAGACTATGGACAAACCATAGTCACTTGTAGTATTTTATAAATCAGAAAAATTGCAACAGAATTGATATTACTTTCTTGAAGTTTGTATAGATGACATTTTTTGCTTTTTGCGAATTTTCGGTTTTGTTCGTATAGTGGTTATATAAAAAAATATTCTTACAGTAAGGGAGTCACGAGTTTAAATGTATTGTCCATATGCTGTTTATAATTTATATTTCTTGGAAAGATCGTTTTTAACATTTTCGAGTAAATTAACCATAAGCTTCAAAGTTGATTGTTTGTACTGTTTGACAGGTCAAAAATGCAATCGCCAGCGAAACAGGCCTTAAAGTGACACGTGTGTGATTTAAGAAATCTTAAAAAATTATAAGAAAAGTTCACATAGGTGACTCATGCAACAAATATTTCCAACGTATAACAGCATATACAATTATTCCTATTTGACGCTTTACCCGTCCGTCCGTCCGTTCGACCCGTTGTTTTTAAATAACAACTGGTTTCATGTACTAGGGGATTCGTGCAGTAATTATTATGGGAGCAGTAAGACTTTTCACCCAAATAATTGTGTTTTCAGAGTTATAGGGCTTTTATGATATATGAATTCGCATTAAGTTTTACAATTCTATATCTCAAAACCTTTCTGCCAAAATTCACAAAAACGTCAGCTTCGAACTAAAATTTTGATCAAAAGTTATGAAAAGTCGAAGTTGATAACAGCGTCTAATAAAATTGTTGGTATACACTCAAGTATATAAGTTTGCTCTTTGTTCAATTGTCAGACCCACCATCGTACCCCCGTTTGTTTCTACCGTACGTGAGCTTAAAGGGACCGTCAACCACAAACGACGAAAAAATAAAAGTTCTAAAATACCGTATTTTTTTCAATTATTAGTTTATTTATATTAAGATATCACAACTGGTATATTACATTACTTGAAAAAAGCTGTTTAGTTTTCATATTTTCAGTATATTCGGTAATACATTTAAATGGGTACAGGTACCAGGTAACTACCAGTTAACTATAAATAACGCAAGTAGATTGACCATCATCGTCACGTGGTTAACCCAGGAATGCAAATTGTGTATGCGTAGTGAATTGTATATATTTTACATATAAAATGATCAATCTACTTGCGTTATTTATAGTGTGTATATCGATATGTCACCTATTTTCGCGTTGTACTTTCGATTTCACATCGCGAAATTTTATTACCGAATATACTGAAAATATGAACTTTTTTCAAGTAATTTAGTATACCAGTCGTGATATTTTAATCAATATACACTAATAATTGTACAAAAACACGGTATTCTAGAACTTTTCTGTTTTCGTCGTTTGTGGTTGACGATCCCTTTAAGACAAAAACAAAATCTTAAACGTATTTGAGATGTGATGTGTATTCATTCGGTGTATTCAATTGCGGTGACAAAATGGGTTTACACGACATGTTACACATATGATATACTATGAATAAAACGGTCAGTGCGGAGTTAATTTGAAACCTAAATTTTATACAGGATTTCAAATCCATATTGGGTTTTTTCAGCAATGACAGAAATGAACCAGCTAAAGTTTCGAGAGAAAATTACATTAATCTGGAAATACAAAATTAAAATCATGAAGCCTTAATTAAATGTGATTCAGGACCCTGAAAGCATTAAAACACATGTATTAAGAATGAAAGAGAAGAAGATTTTATTTTGATATGATCTGCAATTATTGGAAAGAAACGAAATAACAAATAACCCGCGTCGTGTAAAAAATGGCCATAGTACATAATTGAACAGTGTAGCTCAAGATTTGCCACTGCATTTGTTACTCTGATGAGTTGTCTGAATGCCAGCTAATGAGACTAAGAAACCTTGCCTGATTTTATGGCGGACAGGGTAGCTCCTCAGCAGACTGCTCGAATACGCACACTGACCTGGAGCTACACTGGTCGCATTTTGCAAAATAAACACCTGGAGCTGCACTGGTCGCATATTGTATAATACACACCTGGAGCTACACTGGTCGCATATTGCATAATACACACCTGGAGCTACACTGGTCGCATATTGCATAATACACATCTGGAGCTGCACAGGTCGCATATTGCATAATGCACATATGGAGCGTCACTGGTCGCATATTTCATAATACACACCTGAAGCTGCACTTGTCGCATATTGCATAATACACACCTGGAGCTGCACTTGTCGCATATTGCATAATACACACCTGGGGCTGCACTGGTCGCATATAGCATAATTCACACCAGGCGCTGCACTTGTCGCATATTCAATAATACACACCTGGAGCTACACTGGCCGCATATTGCATAATACACACCTGGAGCTGCACTGGTCACATATTGCATAATACACACCTGGAGCTGCACTGGTCGCATATTACATAATACACATTTTCAGAAGATGCGAACCAATTAAAATTACTTTTTTACACTAATAGATACAGTCGTAAGTGTCCAAATGAATAAGTCTTAGCTCACCAATTTTTAAATATGAGCATATATGCGTTTTCTTTAATAATCAGTATCAATATGCATGCAAACTGTCTGATTACAGCAAACGTCTAGTTGCAATACTTGTGCGATGTATATGTATGTGTTTGTTAAACTAATATTGTTTGTTAAGCAAGTGTATACCCAAATCAAAGAAGCGCGTGAGATCGCGTATATTTCAGTTCATGTGTTTATAATATTTAACATACAGGATATATTCTTATAATTTTATTAATATATGGATATGAACAGGTGTGCTACATCTGAACTTGTATATTTGTTAGACTGTTGATCAAGCAATCCGAATAAAACAGGAATCAGTTGTTATTATTTTTATTAAACAATATTAATACATGGTAGATTCATTACATCGCATTTGAAGTATAAGATTTATATGTACTTCTTTAAAGTTTTGTATTCAATTTACAAGATAGGTATTGCAGTTTTGTTTCTGTGATATTCGATTGCGTGCGAATTCATGGATTCTTCATAGTTATTTACCGTTAAATAACCACAGATATACAGACCATGGATCATATTTTCCCGCAACATCAATCGGTCTGGATTTAAATGGGGAAAGTGTCCGAAAATTTATATCCGAAATCATGACAAATTACGTTAACATATATGCACTGAACCTAACAAATGTCTGTGCGTAGGTTGGATACTGGCAACAACAAAACCAAATAGTTGAGAAATAATTCGTGTACGTTATAGTTTGTTGTAAAATAACCCACGGCCGATAGTTAAGATGCGTAGGGATTAAATCACGAGTGCGAAGCACGAGTGATTTGAAACCACGCATCTAAACTTCCGGTCGTGAGTTATTCAACAACAAACAATCAAGTACACGAATTATTTTGATTCTAACACGATTTTTACTAAAGATTTATACAATTTATATTATTTTTCTTGTGTACTATTTTATGTGAAGTTCCGCCCATAAAAATAACTTTCGGCTGTTCTGTCAATCAGATCCGCAACTGCATCAATACCTTACATTCATTTTCTTGAAGTCACCTTGTTCAAATATGAATTAGGAAAACCCATGGTAGTGAGGTCAGCGGTAGCCGCCGTAAAGAATTCCTTTTTAACCATATTTAATATATGACTGAAACTGTGTGATAAAGCTCATGTACTTAAGAAGTGTTTATATGGCATGTTGCTATACAAGAGCTAATTAAAATATATCCGCTGTCATCATGAGCAAGATTGTTCTCAATTCAAATAGGAGACACAATATGCTTACAGGTATTCAACTTTACCGATAGATAAATAAAATGTGCGCGTTCTTGAAAGAACTTTTGTTAAATATAATGTTTGCTTTCCTTTCTATCTATTATTTTCGTAAAGTGTATTATTTGATACATGTGTATTTAAAAATTTCATGACAACATACAAAATAAATGATACTTCGTGTGATACATTTTGGTAAACGAGTTTAACGTAAGTGTGTGACAACACCGAATCATATACACCGACATATCTCGTGAGTCTGTTAGGGTTCAAAGATTGACGACTTTTGCGTACAGCTCTGGTTAAGGTTTAAGAGCAACATCCCAATATCACTGTTTCTACAACAGGTACTAAATTAAACTTGGCGTGTGTTTGGGTTATTGTGTGAGGTCACAGACAAAGCTCAATAATTAAGCAGAGTTATGTTCCTTATTGCTCTTAAATTCTAGTGAACGATTGTGGTCAACTTCTCCGTATCTCTGTATTCCCTACATATATTGAATACAACATTACCTATATCTTCATGGTCTTTATAACATTCACAAAAGTGACCAGCCTTTAGCAGGTTTATGCCGCCTTTGTTTCCTAAATAAATCCGGCCAAGGTAAACATGCACGTTGACATTCAAGCTGACGTTAGCATGCAACAAGTAAAAAGTCCCTTTAATATGTAAAATTAGCTCGATACATTGTGTTCCTGTTTTTCTGCGGTGCGTTGGTATCCAAAGGCATGTCACTTATAATTCTAATTCATTTACAAACAAAACACAGAACTTAAGTTATACCAATTTATTATACTTTTATACATGTATAGCATACTTATTTTGCATAATAATTGAAGTAATTTAGACCACACAATCTGCAAAGCACACATTGTACATTATATTGAAACAAATAATTCAACAACACATATTTCTTGAATAAATTACATACTAGTTAAAACATAACATCATTTTTGTCAAAATAAAGCCACATCACGAAAATACTGCTAAAGCATTCAACGTCGTTAAAGTATATGCTGGTAAATATATATAGAATTTATAATACAAAGCATTTTTTGATCCGAGAGTACGGAGAGCTTTCACATTTACTTAGAAAAAATAAATTACAGTACGATACACATTTGATAAATCGAGAGAAGTACAAACATATCATACAAAATCGTTTCGGCCTATATATATGTATATATGACGCAAATAACTCATTTACATACACACTAAAGCAAGATATTAATTAATTTCAAGCACTGCCATGAAGAACGCACCACATTCATTAAATATCAAGTGGTAATAAACAAACATACATATATATGAAATTTCCGCTTTTAATGGAATAATCATTCTTTAGGTTCCATTTGCATATCCGTCGATAACAATTTCTTATCATCATAACCTTGTATATGAACTTAGAAGAAGAACCAATATTCTCTTCTCTAGTGTCAACCTTCGTGGGCCATTCGAATTCGATTAAGCAAGTTGGTATTAAAAACTCGAACATTAAAAGTTCAAACAAAGGGCAGATAGAAAGAACGTTTTATTCATTTTCTATGGTAACAGAGCTTTGACCTTGTGACCCCAATTTCAATAGGGGTCATCTACTGTCCAAGGCCAATAAACATGGGAAGTATCATGCAAATCGGTCAATTCGTTGATGAGTTATTAATCGGAAACAATTTTCACACTTATTGTGACATTGACCTTGACCTTTTGACCAAGTGACCAAGTGACCCCAACTTCAATAGAGGTTATCTACTGTCCAAGGTAAATGCAAATGTGTAGTATCATGCCAATCGGTCAATTCGTTGATATGTTATTAATCAGAAACTATTTTCATACTTATTGTGACAATGACCTAGAACTTTGACCTTTCAATTTCAATAGGAGTCATCTACTGTCCAATGCCAATGTACATGTGAAGTATGAAGCCAATCGGTTAATTGGTTGACGAGTTATTTATTGGAAACGAACTGATCTACCGACAGACAGACACACAGACCAACCGACATCCAGCAAATCAATTTGCCCCCACTTAGGGGGTGGGGGCATAAAAATGCATTTTATCTAAAGTACACCCTGTCCCACAGACATTACATACTGTAATCTCATTAAATTTTCAAAATTGACAAGATCAGATACATATACAAGAAAACTTACATCGACGGCCCTAACAGAAACAACCTAAATTAAGCTAGTTCATCTTCTAAGATATTCAATAATGTCAAATGTTGTTCTGGTATTTCAAGATAATTAAAGTCTGTATCCTGGTCGTCCGCTATGCCATACGTGTCGATATCGTTGCTGTTCGCGCCTGTAACTTGTCCATGAGTCATAACTTCAATGCCTTGAGAAACATCCGGTTTATCCAAACAGTCATGCTGGGGAAATATGGGGCTGTCAGTCAGTTGATGATAGTTTTCTGCAGTAGGTACAACACCGTATTCCTCACTTTGCCATTCACCACTACAATCCAGAGAACTGTTATCGAGTGTTCCTGTGAACTCCGGGAGAAAAGGGATAGCAGGTGCCGGTTTTTGCTGAACAGAGGTTTCTTCCAAGACAGGTGGCGTTGCATTTATACAAGAGGATTTGTTTCCAATACAAGACGTGCTTGAATCAGCAGACTTGGTACGGGAGCTGTCTGTCCTTTTTGCAACTGACCAAAGAAATTCATGATTTTGAAATGTATTTATTAAAATGAATTTTGAGTATTGTAAAAGAGTATAATATTCGAAACAGTCGCCCAAAAGCAACAAATAAAATTTGTAAAAAAATACCAATTGTAGATACCTGATCGCCTTTTTGTTGACTTTGTTACTGTCGACGCAGTACGCTTTCTAAGAACTGTTTCCTCGCTGATACAAAATATAAAGTTACAAGAACATCCCACTAGTTATTCATTCATAATTATAATATAAAAGAACTAATTGCATCCAAAAATATTTCAAAAGATATATTAATAAGAATATAAATATTGATCATAGACGAAAACGTTCATACCTCAACATTTGTTCAATGTCTATCAGCCACATTTGTTGTACACCTTGGTAATTGGCTACAACAGGTTCTATGGGGAAACAGCACGAGTTTAAAATAAAAGAAATGCTTTTATATATGGATCAATTTTTAACAATAACATTTTAGACATTATTATAATTAATGTATTCAACATTTGCTTCATAGCGTTTTCTGTTGCTTATTAGTACATGAAAGCACTACATGTCAAGGCCATGGTATAGCATATTTGACTAACGTCGTCAAAGAAATTATCGTAAAATGTATGAAAATAATATGAATATAATGACGTAAAAAAGAACACTTACTGGACTCTAAAAATTTATCGAAAGTGTCTTCACGTCGTTCTAAGGACGGATATACGTAACGATAGCAATGCGTTGACCCCTGTTCCTGTTTCCTCAACGTTTCCGACAGTATGTTGGCCAGGCAATTCCTGTCCAATTCCTTGTAATCTGCAACGTTTCCATCCGGGAAAATGCCCCGTTTTGTTTCTCCACCTATTCATTTTATGATTGACAACGATTACTTGATGACATGCCATAACAAATTTAAGTTAAAAAAGCTAAGATATGAACTGATAGATAATGTTAGCTCTGTTTCAACATGTAATCGTGTCAAAAAGTGTCACAAATGCAACTGGTATCGTTTTGAGAGAATACTTAAAAAAAATATCATAAAAGAACAAATGAAGTCACCTGGAGTTACTTTCTCATAAGTAAAACAGACCGTCAGATGGCCAAACATGCTCTTAACTCCTTGGCTAGGAACGATGATGCTGTCCGAAAATCGTAAAATAAATAGACCATCGCGGCAGCGCTCTTCTGCCTGCAGTCTTTCTGCTGCAGTCGTCTTACTTATAAATCCAAAGATCCAACTACAATAGGCATTATAAATCATAATATGCATAGCAATTATCGGATTAATGTTGAATTCAGTAAATTGATTTCAGCGAAGCTTCGAAACCGTAAATCAAGTACCTTGGTGAGTGGTTCATGTTTTCATGCCGAGCAAATAAACGTGTATGTTTTCGACACTTAAGTTGTATTCTACGTATATCATCATTTTCTGACTTAACATCAATTGGTATGTGTTTTTAAAGGGGCCTTTTCACAGATTTTGGCATGTTTTGAAGTTTGTCATTAAATGCTTTATATAGATAAATGTAAACATTGGATATAAAAAGCTCCAGTAAATATTCAAGAATAAATCTAAAAAAAGAAAAAAGGTAACCCTCAGCAGGACTCGAACCACTGACCCCTGGAGTCCTGGAGTAAAAAGTCTACCATTTAGACCACTCGACCATACTTTCTATACAAGATCAGACGTATTTTATACTTAAAGCAATCCTCGTAGTTTCCCAAACTATAACGACAACAGAACTCTCCAAATAATTATTTCGTTTCGCGTTGCAACGCTTTAGAATTTTCGGGTTTTTAAATCGTCAAAAGATGCATATAATGGCTATTTTAGAGCATGGTAAATGTTCAGTAATACTGTTTCCTCACAAATATCATAACTATAACGAAAATTTTGCGAATCTGAAACAACTTTTTTTCAATTTTGTCAATTTACCCAAACGTGAAAAGGCCCATTCAAAGATAAATATATAAAATATGCAGAAAAACACAAATGAAGTTATTACACTTCGCGCGAAATTTATCCTGACCATATTTAAATAAAGTTTATTGCATACATAAGGGTTTATTTCGATTGAGGCTCAAATACAAAACGCGTAAACATTACATTAGACTGATTTTCTGTGAAAATGATAACTCATCCATTTAATGCACCACAAATATGTATGTATGTTTAAAAAAGATCAAATTGTACAATACCCTCTTTCCCAATACGGAAGGAGATATTTCTCAATGAGGTTGTAGCAGGCGACAAACCATTCCCAAAACGAGAACGTTAATGGTTGGGAGTCTGATGTATTAAACATCTTGTCCTATAAATACATCAACAAAATGCGTATTGGCTTTGCAAACACTATTGGAATAAATGTTTAAATACCAAGAGCATATTGAACACTAGGACCCTATGGTTCATTGAACGCTCATATGAGGAACTGTAACTATGATGCTTAATACAGATGCCCCTGGTTTAAAGCTACTTTAGACGACATGGTATTATTTTAACATATGAAACTGTGTACTTATATATAAAACCTTTCATAATACAAAATGTGTGAGTTCAATTAGACCGCAGCGGCCTAGTTTGAACAAAATCAGTGGGCGACAGCTATCTGATATTACAGCTCATTGGGTCATTGTCGACCTGAAATGGCTTGAAGTCACCTGGGGGTGACTAGACGCCGATTCTTGTCACCCTAGGGTGACTTCAAGCCAACTCATGTCACTCTGGGGTGACTTCAAGCCGACCGGGTAACTAGATTCGGCTTGAAGTCACCCCATGGTGACATGAATCGGCTTCTAGTCATCCCCGGGTGACTTAAAGCAGTTTCAGGTCGACACTGACCCAACGAGCATATCGCATTGGGTCATTGTCGACCTAAAATGGCTTGAAGTCACCCTAGGGTGACTAGAAGCCGATTCATGTCCCCTGGGGTGACTTCAAGCCGACCGGGTGACTAAAATCGGCTTGAAGTCACCCCCGGGTGACATGAATCGGCTTCTAGTCACCCTAGGGTGACTTCAAGCCATTTCAGGTCGACAATGACCCAATCAGCGATATGACATACCAAATATTACACATATCTACATTGTTATTTTAAAGACAATCTATTTAAACAAATACTCTTCATGGCGAGGCCAATTTCGAACCCACGGACATAATTGGTGTGCATACTTGCTACAATACCATAATACTATGTTACAAATACTAAGCCTATGAGCCTTGCAATCTTGGTGGATGACCACAACACGATATTAAATAACAAATACCAAAACTCTAGACGTTGAGATTTCAGAGGAGATTTGAGAAGTTTTTACCATTTAAATACAAGGAAAACAAGTTAAAAATGAGGTGGGGCAAGTTTTGAACCCAAGGGAGTGATTTGAAACGACTTGGTAGAGGATCTCTGTCCGATGTTACATATCCATATCAGATATCTGGTCCCAGCGGTTTTAGAGGAAATTTTTTTTTAATCTATAAACATAAAGCAAAAACAAGTTACCCCCAAACGCGGGGCTAATTTTGACTCGAGGCGCGTGATTTGATTTAACTTGATAGACGACCACTATGCGATGGTAAAAAACAAATGCCAAGTCATTGAGTGTTTAGAAGCGAAGATTTTACGTAAATTATGTTATGCCCATGGATACGATTTGAAACAATATTGGTAAATGTAAACGATAAGATGTTACATAACAAATAACGATATAAGGAACATCTGATCCTTATGAGTTCAGTGGTAGGAAACGACGTTTTAGTTGTAACTAACTTTTAATGAAAACAAGGTACCCACTTAATGGAGCCAGTTATGGCCATAGGGGCATGTTTTTAACACACGTTTTACATGACAATACTACGAAATTTCATACCAAATCATAAATCTCTGCACCAAACAGCTGCAGATCAGGATGATTTTAATGTTTTTAATGTTAAAAATCATGTGTGCCCCCCACCCCCCTCATCGACTGCGTATTCGTAAATCAACGAACCGGAACCATTAATAAAATGTTTAGTGATGATCACCCATAAATATTGATATGAAGTTACGTCGAAATGTGCCCAGTGGTTCATACGTGGATTTGTTTAAACAAAACTGTTTATGGACGGACATCAGTGTAACCCAATATCCCATTATATGCATCTTGTTCTCAGTTGAGCTAATAAACTAAATAAAGAAGCAAAGGACCTGGAATCAAAAGGTTCATTCAATGTTTAAACGTATTTTTACTCGTACGAAACTTATTTATTAATCTCCATCTAATAGACGAATATCGCAAATCATATTTTTTGATTGGTATCTACTTGACTTACAAAACAGAATTGTTGCAGACTGACTTGACTTTCATCCGTGAAGTTGCCAGATCCTAAGATAAATATAAACGAACGTTAACTAAGTACTTGTTGACATAAAAAACTATTTTAATATAAATGTTTTATATTACCAGTGAGAAACAAAAGAAAACGCAGAACAACAATGGCTTCGGTTAACAGCTTATCATTTTAAATATATGTGCCCTACAACAGTTGTCAGTTAAGGGACATTTATATGGCTTGAAATACTCGTTTTCATAAAGAATTACAGAAAGAAATTTACTTCTAAAAGCAGAATATCTCCCCACGTCAAGTTTTTGTGTGTTTTTTTCTGTTCCTCTTATTTACTTTACGTTATCAGATTTTTTTTCCATACATTTAAACCGCTGTCATAAGCACGCAATTCATTTGTCGATCCATATTCTTTTTATGAGTGTGAGATGAGCAGACAGGTTAACCTAACAAAATATGTGGAGTAATCAAGTCAATACAGCGCCATTGCATACTAACAGTGGCATAAAATATATCTAGAATACATTTCATCGACAACATTTGCATCGGTCTTTTGAAGCTGTGTTTCGTGTTTTTCAAACAGAAGAAAGGACTTACCAATCAGACGCCTTTTAAGGTGTTCTTTGCTGTCATCGGAAAGACCACGTGACGGACATAGTTTGCGGATTTTGGCGTCCAGCATACAGTCGACAATGTCCCTTAATGTCATCTCGGTAGGAACGACTGAGGGCAGTGTATACTGAACATAAATAACAAATAGGAATTATAAATATCTAGAAACATTACCAAAACATATATTTGTGTTATCACCTTGTTCGGGCGATTGACCAAATGTAAATACAACACAGAGGAAAACATACAACACATCATAAAAAAATCAAAGATGATGTATTGTGTTTATGTATTTATTCAAGGCTATCAAATGAATAAAAAAAGTACACTATTACATATCCCTGTGAAACATGTCATTGAACGTGTGTTTTCATACATGATGATTTCTAACTCGAATATTGTCTATGTTTTAAATATGTTTTTGAATATTTGAGTGGAACCAATTTTTCAAACTGCGAAGATACTATGGAACATTTATCTATACATGTGCTTTTAAAGATCAGATTGTCGTATTGTTCTGTTACACAAAAACCACCATAACACAATCTCTTGTTGATGCTTACAAATTTATTTTCAACGAAAAAAAGGTAATTTTCTAACCTTACCGATCATTTAAGTTGGAAACCATCTTATTGAAGTTGTTTTCATATAATTGTTTTGTGTTATCATATCATTTATTATCATTATAAATCATTATTATTTTGATCGTTAAACGTTTGCAGAACGATAATTAAGTCTAGCATAGAGATCATAGATAATTCAGGAAACTTTGTGTGACATTAATTGAGAATACTGATTGAATTGACTGAAAAGCAATGTGCTCATAATGATAAATGTAAAACATACGACATTTGTGCTGTAACACGCCCACATGACGGAAGCCAGACTATGGCACTGTTGATTTGAACCAGTTATCATCACTAAAGGCAACGACAAAGTCTACAATACAACACAAACGTGTGTAATAAATGAAACGGATGATTAGAGCTGCAGTACATGTCAGAAACCGTGTTATCTGCGGTGATAAAACGGTAAGTGTTAACAAACTAGTCACTAAATATAATACTGTTTATCATTTGGTTTTTTATTAGTGGTATATATAATAAATAGTGTATATCAATAGTTTCAAAGGAACATATTGTGAGGTACATCATTCAATATTTTGTTTGATGTAGTCGGATGGTTACTCATCTCAGTAAATAGTCCTTTTAAATGTTACAGATTTCATTAAATGCGTGACTACTTGTATTAGCAGTGTTTAAAACAAGCTGTCTACATAAAAAATCACTTTAAGTAACAACAGTAAGATATAAATTGCAAATAAAGAAATGAACATTGTTTATCTATTAAAATATAGCATAAGGTTCCCGCCTGCGATCATGAGGTAATGAGTTGGAATCCAAGTCTTGGAACGTTCTAAAGATATCTTTAGTCTCAAAATACTGGTTCTACAAAATAAACGGGCTATGTCTCAATACGCCTTACTATCTAATTATACTTACAAATAACTTACCCACAATTTAACCTGCCCTACGTTCGTCATAAAAACAATTTTGTATCGTTCTTCGTGGACCTGCCTCTGTAAACCAGCTCTGTCAAATTTCTCAACTTGCAGCCCACTGAATTCTCCTTCGAGGTACTTTGTCTTCTTATTCCTTATAAACCTTGACTCTGCACCTTTTGCATTACCTTTCTTCTTCGTAACAAGTTTTAGGCTCTTGTGTTCAACTCGATCGACGTTCAATAACCACTTGGTGTCGTTGATTTTTTCACAGCACTGATTAAGGCTCTCTTCATGAAACAGGAAAGCCTGAATGTGACCATCAAGCATGTGCTCCACCTGATCGGCCGCTAGCACTCTGCCAAATCAACGCATTTTGATAAATTACTTGATTAATAAGAAAAATCTAAATTACATGGGCGTAGCGGATACAAGTGATCTGTATAACCGTTGAGCAGTGTATTAGCAGATTTTCATTTAAAAGTAAATTTATTGAGATTACTTACCTGACAATTATTTTCAGATTTTGCGATTCTTTCTTAATGACGTAGTTATCTTGTTCAACCACTATAAACGTTCTGTAAAAAAACGTACATATACTATATAACATGTAACGTTAATAAACCCAAACCTATATAACGGGAAATAAGATAGAAAGTGGGCATAACTCGTTAAATATGATATTTCTCAAAAGCTGTTAAAAATTATCATTATTAAAAATTAAACGTTGTATAAGTTTGGCCCTGCACAGGCTTATCTGAGACGACACTTTACGCACATGAATTAAACCCCTTTTTTCACAGAGCACGGCCCAATTATAAATTCATAATCACGAGATGGGGTTTAGAGAGAAATATATTTGCCATACCCTCCGAATAACTCCAACAACAGATCGTCCAATTTCGTCTTAATTTGACAATTCTCTTCAGACAAAGGATGTGTTAATTCTGCTAAACCGTCTTGTTTTATGTCATAAAGCAACTTGGCAGTTTCAGCACAGCTTCAATAAAAAGCAAATGTTTAACGATTGATAACTTTCTAATGTAATTATGTATTACATTCTTACAAAAACTTGCAATCTATTGGCCCTTAAATACTTTATGTATTTGCAATTTAGCCAACCAGCAAGGTGCGTTGAAATTTAAACAAAACGCAAAAACGTATAACGCATAACTTAGGTAAACATTTGAAATAATGGCAGGTAAAAATAAGATGCATTGTAAAACAAGTCTTTTTGTTATTAGTTACTCTGAACCCGTACGTTCTTAAATAGGAACAGAGGAAATAAATATTAAGACAGAGCATAACTTAAACATATTGTTCTGTTATACGTCCGAAGCAAGGTTTACCATTTTGCGATCTTTTCAATGTCGGGTTTCGAGCCAACTTCTGCGTAGAACATTTTGAACTGATTTCGCCACCCAGTAACGGCGTCAAGAATTTGACCATTGTTATCAATCAATGATTGCAGTAAAACGTCAAATAGCTGCAGTGACTCCTTAAGACGATTCAGAACCAGTTCAAAATGTATGTCAATTATCTTATATATCATTAGATTTATGCTTCTGTCCAAATTAAACAAATAAAAGAATTGTGTTACGGCTCCGTGACTTTAAATATTATTTTGGAATACACAATCTTAAGTACATGTATTCACTTTTTCATTCAAATAAGGCTATTGTCTTCGCAACCATTATACAATACTTACTTCAAACTATAATAACAACACTTAACTATCTTGCTATACATCCAATACATACATGAAATATTGAATATATAAGTAAGCTTTTGGAATTGTAAACGTCAGTCAAAAGCATCAACTTTCTTACATATTTGTTAAGCAAATTATCCGATATCAAGGATAATAAATGGTGAATCTGACTGAACGGTGAGTGAGAGAAATTTATGCTTTGTTTTTCGCTATAACCGACTAGCTGAAATATATATTAACTACCAGCTATATCAACCTGCGTCCTGCAAATTTATTTACATTGATAAACGCTCCGAGTATTCAAGAGAAATCTATATGAGGGGCTAATACCTGTTGTTTGAGAGATATCTGATCCCGTAATTTCTGGTTAGCAGATTCCAGTTCATTACATTTTTCCTGAAGTCGTTTAACCAATTGTTCTGCGAGGCCTTTGTTTTCAATGTGTGGCAGCCTTTGGCTTAAGCCTGCAATGTGTGTAAATGACCATGAAATGACCTACTGGATGTGCCTTTTAATGGACATATCCTAATGTTAAGTTTGCAAAGAGCTGTATTGAACGGAAACTATATGGCTAACCTTCGATTTTATTTTTATAGCCCGCTGCTGTTATTGAGTTTTGTGTTTCCTCCTCTGTCCAAGCTAAGGTTGCAGCCAACACTGTTTTCAATTTCTATAAAGCGATAATAACGTTTTATGCACCACTGTTTCAGTCCCGCTGAGGCACTACGAGGCATTTTCCCGGCTAAAATTTGCACCCCCCCCCCAAAAAAAAAGACATAAGCCAGAAAAAATGCTTGTTGCTAAATGCTCAATACGTTAAGAGCAATCATTTGTGCATATAAAATCATATCATCTTCGTCAGTTGCATACATTTAGTCATGTTATTCAAATTGCGTATGAGAGTAACGCTGGGTAGCGTTCCACATGTACAATTGAACAAAACATAATTTAATTTTCTGTACAAAAAGCAATGTTGTTATATTATTTATAGTTAAAATAATTATAAAAATTGAACTAACTTATCTGCCTTGTATATTCATTATAATTAACATGTATTTATATATTTTTTCATTGTAAATTATCTCATACAACAGAATATAAATCAGTGCTTTGTTGATCCATATAATTTGTTATACACAATGACAAAGTTGAATTGTACAACCTCATAATTGGCAAGACACGTTTCATAACTGTCACGAACTTTTTTCTCGACATGTTCCTGTCGATTGATCGAGCTAGCATCATCAAGAACTGACTGAAATTGACATGAATATTTTTGGGATTGTGTTTTACATTGCATGACGTTTTATTTCAATGTGATATTGCTCGTTTTAGGATAATTCATAATTTGATATTGAATCTGAAAACTCGCTTTACCACGCGTGCGTGCCACTCTACAAGTTATACCTGGATGTATGGTATCAGCATCTGCTCCTCTCTCCACAAGCACCTAAAGGCTGCGTCGACAACCCCCTCGCCTCCTCCAAACTGCAAGATCAATTCCAGACTATTCACGGTAAAATGTCAGTATTCACATTTATATCGCATTTTTGTTACTTCTTTTTATAAGTATTATTTATTATAACATTATTTCGTATTGTAGTACCATAGTAAGAATGAAATAAGCAGAGCACTAATTCGGGACAACTATTAGCTCCCATACGTCATAAAGCGCAGTTACCTTGTTCTCTATGTACTGCAAATACAGTTTTTGTTCGTGATTCAACATTTTTTTCAGCTCGTCGAACATGCGAGTTTTCTCCTGAGCAACCATCCCATTACTGAATTTATTCAGATCATTCCTGAAAGAAAGAGAAAAATAAGCTACGAAAAATATAAGGGCATGATGTAATAATAATGTCAATTTCTACCTTAGAATAATACTAACGTGTCGGTCCTATTACGTAATTAATTAAGCTTCATAGTTAAGCTTTTCGATATTAATAAAGAGACCGGACATATTTGAAGTGTGGTTGTCGTTTAAATGTACATTAATGTTGATAGTTTAGTACATACCATATTCAATCAAGTTGTTATTATATACTGGTAGTACAAAAAAAATCTATTAAAACCAATTACTGCACACACACGTTTTAACAGTTCGAATAAACAGAGTATAAGAATGCATTAAACAGATGGATTTTAATTTGTTAATGCCTAAAGCAGTGAAAAATTCATAGCAGCACAGACCTATAACAGAACTGGAACCATCGGTCATATGATGTGCGAAATTGTTCATCGAACCCGGTGTCTGGAAGCATGTCCTTCCACTTGAAATACACTTCGCTTGCAATCTGCTCCCCTTCATGCTGGAAATATTAATAGGGCGTGCTCTGTGAAAAAGGAGTTTAATGCATGTGCGTTTAGTTTTGTCGAAGTCCGCACATGCTAATCAGGGACGGCACTTTCCGTTTTTATGATATTTTTCGTTTCAAGAAAGTCTCTTCATAGCAAAAATCAAGTTTAGGTGGAAAGTGTAGTCCCTGATTAGCCTGTGCGGACTGCACTGATTAATCTGGGACGACACTTTACGCGCATGCATAAAACCCCCTTTTCACAGAGCGCAGCTCAAACACTTTAGAAGCTACTCTTCCGGTATTTTGACAACAGACCGTGAGTAGAACCTGGTAGAATCTGCAGGGCGTCCTTAGCATTTGTTTTAGTAAAAGTATTTCACTATAATTCTTATATTAAATTTGCTAATAAATCGTTTGAAATTTAAATACATCGAAGAGAAAACAAAAACAAATTAACTAATACAGAATGAAGCAAGACTGAATACTATTGATTTATTGATAAAAGGTGTAAGTGTTGTCAAGGAAAGGCTAAATTACCTTAAATATTATCTCAATGATGTAAAATGGACCAAGCAGTACATACATAAAAAGGGAAATTTAACCTTAAATAATGATAACTTTTCATGTTAAAGATGATTAAAATACCTGATGCAAAAACTCTAAAATACTGGTGCATTGACCAGGACTTCCCATCTTGAGCGCTTCTGAAAATATAAAGTTCTGGATTTAGATACGAAGGAGAGTGGAACTACAGAGATCGAATTTTTGACATTTAGATTTATCTATTTAGAAATGTTGAACACGTACCATAAAAGCGTCTGGTTGTTACACATATAGTATATTGAGATACAAATTACTCTTAAAAATTAAATGTGCAAAATGTATAATGTCAAAACAATTTTCAATGACGATCATCCCGAGGCGTGTACAAGGAACGGAGCACAGCTTTAAACTATTTTGTTTCGGATCATTTCCACAGAACCTTGACTGATGATGACTCAGCACAGAACTTAGGTCAACATTTTGACTCAACTTTCAGATTATGCTCTTCTTTGGAGATGAGTTTCAACATCTTGCTAATTATTTTTTCCACAACTGTCTGTTTGAGTTTTTAGTTTGAGTCAACAGTGAGTTTGAGCAAGAATATGTGAGTCTGCTTATTGACATTGTTCGTGAGCTGACCGGCGTTGTCAATGCTTACAGTCACAGTTAGGAGCGTGTGGCTATGATATTTACTAGGGAAAACATCATTTTGAATGATAAATAATCATGTTATAACGAAAAATCAACTTTTCTGAAAAAAAATTCACTATCAAATATATATGTAACAAGGTATTCAACTCGAAATCACCCGAAAACAGGGTGCATTGCTTTGAACAGCCATTACTTCATCAATTGTGCAGCGATTTTCACGAGCCCGGTCTTATTCAACGCAGAAATGAATTTTCTTTCTGTAAATGTACATGTCTTGCAATATTTGTACAAATACTGGGTCAACTTTTAAGAAATAACACGATACACAACTCGCGCGACCCAGTTAACATCGATCAGAAATGTGATTTTTTTTTCAGAAAATTTGATTTTTCGTTATAATATGATTATTTATCATTCAAAATGATGTTTTCACTAATTAATATCATAGTCACACGCTAACCACCTGTGCTTACAGTAGCCGAAAGGACACCCAAGATTGAAATGTCTGAATTCTGAAAGGGCTTTAAAATTGAGAATGCACATTGATAACGATTTTAATTCGTAAAGATATGTTAATGTTATGGATCATTTTCGGTGAATATAATCTGCTATGTTTGTCATAGGTACCGGACTGGTTGTGTTGAAGCAATGTGAATCAGATCTGCTATCAATCAGCTGCTAAATAATAACTGTATAACAAAATGAATGTGGTTTATGTATCTATCCAAACATGTTAAAAAACTAAATTACTAATTGAGTACATATGCATTAAACTCGGAAGCAAATATATGAATATCAATTTATTGCATAGATTATCAATTATAACTATTGGTCGGTCAGAAATATACAGTAATAGCATTCTTGTATTATTTAAAATTGTATACTTACATATGTATTATGCGACAGTCTGTTATCCTTTTCAATCAAACAAACCTTTCACAAAATCATAATGTATGCAGTATGGCGGCTGAACAAATGGAAAAGTGTCAATTTTGCAAAACAGGTAAGATATATTTTTACAAAATGAAACTTAACATTTTCTAAAAATGTTACCATAAATAGATTGGTTTTATTATCTGGGATCCCATGGTTTCGCGTTTTCGCTCTAAACGGGATGTTTAAAAAAACATAAAATCAAGTCCATTTACTCTTGTTCATCTTTTTTTCTCTTCATTTTGCTTATGGATTGCAGTTGGTTTCTGATGAAACGCAGGTCGATACTGTACGCAATTTGAAAAAAAGTAAAGATCTCGAGTCTCTATTAATTGCTCAATACTTAATAGATAAGCCGAAATATTACAATTTGAATAATTAAATGCAGTTTAGCAACTTATATTGAATATGTAAAATTGAGCAATATTATTGTATAGTATAGACAGTGCCTTATATGTAATATTACTTATTTGTAACAATCGTCTTATACAGCACTGACGTGTCGATGTCTGAAAATATTTCAGAGATGATGTTGGTGGTATGTAACCGTTTAAGCTGTGTCAAGGTCACATGCCAACAATAACAAGAAGACCGTTTGACTTTGGCAATCTACGTAAACAACGCAGCACCACCGTGTTGGTATCGGCTTTTAATTGACAGCGATTTCTGCATAAAAGAGCATCATGGCTTCTTCCGTAAGTATATTTGATTACGTGTTTTTCATTTTTATTTCAGCTAAATGTGTTGAAATGTCGTGCATGTTATTTCGGACTCTATCTTTCGGATATTTCGGACGACATATCATATGAAGTTGTCTTTTTATCCAATTACAAAAAATCAAATTCATAAAAGTGTGTTTATAGATTTGCGCGCAGATTGCACTTTACTGGTACGCAGTTGTTTACCACTATTGACAAAGCGGGGGTTTGGGGGCGGTAGCTCCACATATTAGGCCACTCCAAATTTATCTGTTGGTCGTCGGATTTGGCGCACCTATTTTTTCGAAATGGAAAAAAAATTACCGCTTGCACTCATTTTTGTGTCCTGTAACCATAGTGCATGTTGTTTTTTTAATTTGTGGAAAAAACAAACAAACAAAAAACGCGATCTAATAGAAACGATTTTGACACTGAATACAAATGCCAAATATAGTGTTTCGTAACCCTTTTTATAGATACCTGCAGACGCTGAAACATTCAAGACAACCAGTACATGTTTCGCTGTCGTGATCGTTCTAACAAATTGTGGTGAAAAGTTGCTGCAGCCAACTCTTAAAAATATAAACACATCTTCTATGTTCTGTGACTTATTTGAATGTTTGTTTACGTTCGAACATGCAACTATCAGCAGATACCTTTGAAACATGTTCAATTTCAAACCACATCGGGAAACATGACGTTAACTTTTTTTTTTTTTTTCTTCATTAACTGGGCATATGGCGGTATTTCCCTATATGTAGACACATTTTTCCTATAACACAATTTTAAGTGAACAAAAAATTAAACATAAAATGATTAAATGATGGTTCTAAAAGTTTCACAGGGACAATGTTTAATAATTTTTAAAATACATGGTTGACGGAACAAGTTTAACAGCTAGGTCTGTGTATTTCAGAAACATCAAATAAGTTCTTTGTAATGTATAAATTTATTTCAGAAAAATACAATTACGTACGATCCAGCGATATTCCCGTTTTAAAATAAGGTAGCGACAATGGATTATATGCATGGCTGTTGTCCGACTGTCTGTCATTATCATTTTGATGATTGTCCAATTGTAACATGTTATACCTTTTCAAAGCTTGCAACTCGGTATACCTTTTCACAGCTTTCACTGTTTAAAACTTCAAACAAATATAAGCAGCAGTAGGTAGACATGTGTCACTCACTTCAATGATATGGTTACATGTATATTTCGTGATCAAAGGTCATATGCAACTTTCTCCTATAAATATGAGGTCGATATATATTGCTTGTATAAGAATTGATTTAAATATTTGAATAAAAAATATAGCTGTTTAAACCTGTATCTCTTGATAATGCAAAAAATTTCTATTTTTATTCTTCGCTCGCTCAATAATTTTCCTGTTTTCAAAAAAAAGAAAAAAAATTTGCTCGCCTCTTCAACTTTTTTTCAAAAAAATCCGTAGACCAACAGATCAATTTGGAGTGGCCTTAAGGAAATATAGGATAAAAAGGATTATTAGGTGTTGGGTTAGGTGTAGGTGTTTGGGGTTAGGGTTAGGGTAAGGGTACGCTTTTCCGTTCGTTTTTACGTACTGGTAAAGTGCAATTGCCCCCATTTGCGATACTTTATAATAAAGGATTTGAATTGAAGGAACTGTATTTTAATTGTTAAGTATCTTTTCTGAATGCAAAAGCATATCACTGTTGATAGTAGCCAAATTATGGAATCTTGGTGCCTTGTTGATTTGTGGGTTCTTTTTTAGTGGTGGGTATGAAATCACTTGATGCAATATTCACACATGATGCAGTTCGTTGCAGAATGTGTGTTTTGGACACAGTCACAATCGTTTTGCTAATAAAAAATTGTGTCAAAAACAGATATATAAATATTTGAATGATGAGTTTCTTTACACAGTAATCAGAGGATACAATATTTAATTCCTGATAAATCCATGTAAAAAATGTTTAATTTACAGTGTGATTACCACTCAAATATGATAGTTCAGTTTAACCTGTAATTACATCCATTATGTGCATTGTTTACCTGTTATGGAGACATCACACCCGAAAAGCATGAGTACTCGATTGCAGTTGACATTTGGTCAATAAAACTTCAAAAAATTGATTCCCTTAACATATATATACAAATTGATATATATATAAGATTTTATGTGTTAAACTACCCAGAACGTGTCATTGTAGACTTCATCAATGAAATATTATTTATAATATATGACAGTTTCATGCAGACTGCTTGAAATCTTGAAAAAAAGGGTCAGATAGTTAGCCAGGACAACCTAGTATCAAGACTTCCAGATTAAAATGTTGTCACATGATACATCTGTTGTTCCTATACACCATTCACACCATTCAAAGTTTGTTTGTTTGCATGCTCATAAGTGATTCCTGGGATAAGAAACCATAATGTGTCATGTAAATTTTTATTGTTTAATTTCATTATGAATTATATCCCAAGATTGACTTTCGTCATACAAATGAAAAAGAGTTGTTGTTAGAGTGAGGAAACTAATTTACAATGTGAACTTGTGCACCTGCATACATGGGTTTGTTATTTTTAGCTCGGCTGTTTTCGGAGAAAACCCGAGGTATTGTCATAGCCATCTTGTCGTGTCTGTCGTCGTATCCGTCGTCATGTTGTCCGCTGTCCGCATAGTGCTAAAACCTTGACATTTTGTCAAGGTTTTGAACATTGGCTCTAAAATCAAAGTGCTTCAACCAACAACTTTGAAACTTAATATGTAGCTCAGGCTTTTTCCGCCCTATGCCACGGGTCCGAAATTCGGCCCCATTCCCAATGCAAATCTGGTTGTTTTTTTCCCAATTGAAAAAAAAATTCCCAATTAAAAAAAAAAAAAAAAAATTTTTTTTTTTTTTTTTTTTTTTTTTACCCTTTAAATATACAAGTTGACCTGATCTGGTGTAGAAAATAGAAAGTATTGCATAATTAAATTATCTGTTGCCTTGAATTTGTTTTAAGAACTGTAAAATATGTTAATGATTATTTAAGACTTTCCTTTTCTTCCTTAAAATCCGGCGCTTCCCGCGATTTTTTTCACCTCAAAAAGGCCAAGCCTTTTCCCCAAATTCAGATTAAAAAACCTGCACTAATCACACATGTTCATAATATTTTGTAAAATTTTAATAAGTTATCAAAATAGTCGTTATTTACCAGTTAACGGCTTCTTTGAAATATAAGAAACACTGTTTTAAATAATTTACATGCGATAATTTTTCCCAATTGAGCCAATTTTGCGATTAATTTTTTTCCCAAAATGGGGGTTTTCACGACGCGAAATTCCCAAAATTCCAGTGTGGCGTTTTCCCAAAATGGAGCGGAAAAAGCCTGTAGCTGCACCTTGATGAGTTCTACATGCCACCCCCATTTTTGGGTCACTAGGTCAAAGGTCAATCTCACTGTGACCTCTAAAAAAAATATAATCTGACAAGCTTTTATTTGTTCAAAACTGCACCCGCAGCCTAGCGTGGCACCCATTATGGGGTGCTCTTGTTTCTAACACAACTAGCATTTTTCAGCAAATGAAAAACATCAACAAAAGGTGTTGTTGAACTTGTGTCATATAAATGTATGTCAGACATTATTTTGTTTTCTTTCTCTGATCAGAGCATTTGTTGTTTGTTTGTAGAATTCACATGCTTGATATTTATTGCAATGAAAGTTCTTGTTGTAAGTTGTTTCTTAAGTTTTCATGTATGCATAATATGTTAACATGTTGTTCATTTGTTACAATCAGGTCATGCATGTAAGTATAATTTTATAAATTTTGGTACCTGGTTACTATATGGGTTTTAATACATGTTGGTAAGCCCATGGGTCAGTCTTCATGTTTAAAACCCTTGTTTTAGGGAGAGTGTCATAAAATGTCTTAGATAAAGAGTAACTCAATAATTTATTGTGTTATACTCCATGTCATATAGAAAGCACTTTATTGTGTATACAGTGTTTTTTTTCCACCGTTTTGGGAATGGGTCCGGGTCCCTTTGGATTGGGAAAATTCTCGGCGTTTTGACTAAAATTGGGAAATTAGTGTTGTTGTTGTTTTTCCAAAAAAATACTTCAAAATTGAGGATACAAGAGTGTCCAGTATTATATTTACTAAGGTTGAACTTATATGAATGGGAGATGAACAAAATATTTAGATCTAAAAAAAAAGATTTTTTTTTTTGTATTTTTTTGTGTGGAAACCTTCCATTGAAATTTTTTAGCTCCCATTTGGGAAAAATATATACTTTGTATGCCCCCGGTAGGGTGGCATATAGCAGTTGAACTGTCCGTCAGTCAGTATGTCAGTCAGTCTGTCCGTCCGTCCGAAAAAACTATAACATTGGCCATAACTTTTTAAACATTGAACATAGCAACTTGATATTTGGCATGCATGTGTATCTCATGGAACTGCACATTTTGAGTGCTAAAACTTCAAGGTGAACATCATCCTTCAAGGTCTAGGGTCGAAACAACAAATCCAAGGGAAGTAATAAGCTTTATATGGACATAATTATCTGACCTGCCAACGTATATATTTTTGTTAAATCAATCAAAGCGGCGCAGTAGGCGGCATTGTGTTTCTGACAAATAAATCGTGGTTAAAGGTCAAGGTCATCCTTCAAGGTCTGAGTTCAAAAATACAAATCAAAGAAAAGTAATAAACTTCAAAGGGAGATAATTATTCAATATTGAACATAGCAACTTGATATTTGGCATGCATGTGTATCTCATGGAGCAGCACATGTTTTGAGTGGTGAATCTACAGTCATGGTAGTGGCTTTTAATTATTTGCTACTAAAAATAGACAGTGGCTTTTAATTATTTGCTACTAAAAATAGAGATTTATTAGAGACAATTATTTTCAAGGAAAATCTCATATTATATATTTCCTTACCAAGAATTTAACTTCTTTTCACAGTTACTGTACATATTTTTTATATTTGGATTATTCATAACTCAACTGAATGATTTGTCAAGGTTTTTTTTAAATGATATAATTATCATTTCTTTACTGTACTAATTTGTGAATAGTAGGGTCATTACATACCTCTGGACTTATGTCTATAGGTACATGATGAACTCTGGCTATGATCTCTTTGATAAACCACACACCTTGATTGTCAGTGATGTCTGACTTGGTCATTTTGGCTGTCTACAGACCCCCCCCCCCCCCTGGTTGGATTGGACAAAATCCAAGGGAAGTAATAAGCTTTTAAGGTAGATGATTTCTATACCTGCCAAATGATAAATAAAAAAATTATTTAAAAACGGCGCAGTAGGGGGCATACCGGACCCGATTTTGAATGAAAAAAAACGCTGGTATACATTTCACTTTGTACAAGTCTGGTAACATACCACATACATAGCATTTACATTGTGGATTCAATAATCAATGTAATAAGAACCTGGAATTGTTAACGATATAAGAGAGTATGAAATCATGACATAAATTGTGTCCTTATTATTTGTACCCTTTTAATTATTTGCCTAATTTTCTCTCCCACTGAAATGTATTCAAGTACCCATGGCTTTGCTTGCTAGACTGGGGAGGAGGTTACTGGGGCAGGTATTCACAAAGCTTCTATGAGAAATCTCAACTACAGTGCAATTTGATCAGATTTTTGCTGTAAAAGTCAAATTGAACTTACAAAAAAACATACCCATTCCAAATTATGATAGTTATATAATTTACAATTTTAAATGTTTGAATGTTCAAGAGCTATAAATACCCAGAGACAAATGTGCATGATTTCTGACATCAAGAGCTTTAAATAGCCAGAGACAAATGTGCATGATTTCTTACATCAAGAGCTATAAATAGCCAGAGACAAATGCGCATGCTTTCTGACATCAAGAGCTTTAAATAGCCAGAGACAAATGTGCATGATTTCTGACATTGGCTGAATGCTTTCCTTAGGAGCTTTGTGAAAAGGCGCTTTGCTATTTCTGTAGAAAAAAGCTACCATTCTGCTCAAGCTATCATATTTTACTGGCCAGAAGTGTATGTGGGTGTATAGTATTAGTGTCTTTCACATTAAAGCATACTTTTTGTTTTACAGGTATTTGCAACATTTCTAAGAATTTTGTATAATTGTAATGAAGATACTTGCAACCAACAAAATTAGGCTTCGTGTAGTGAGTGTAATGTTATAATATTAAATAATGGTATGAAACTTATAAAACTGTGAACAATATGCATATTCACTAACATTGATGACCAAAACTCTGAGGATTTCACCTAATTTTTGTCCAAAAACTTCTTTGATGTGTTGGACAATGAGACTCTCAGCCAAAATGGCGCATCTTGGTTGGCATTCAAAGGGGAGGCAAAACAGCCTAGGGCAAACACTGGCAGCAACAGTGAGTAAGAACTGTCTAAAACATTGTTTAACTAGGAGAGTTTCTCCCTTAATGATAAGATTTGGCAATAAATGAAAGGGCTAAGCATTTAAGTTGACAGTTATCTGAACTTGCAATTCAAAGTAAACACAATTGAAAATACCATGTCTGATAATAATTGGCGAAATTAACTACTAGAGTGTAAATCCATATCTCAAAGCAAGATGTCAAAAGAAGATCAAAAAGACCAATTTGTAATGATTACAAGCAAATACCAATTACAGGAGTTATAATTGAGTCTAAATACATACCCCCAGTTACAACCAACATGGGACTGTTTCACACATGAATTGCAGTTCATCTTTTAAAACACCTCCTCGGACACATTTCCAAACCCAAATCGAAAAAAGCCAACAATATTAATAAAAATGGTGATAATAAATTATGTTTGAAAGTATTCCAGTAATCATTATAACGGTATTTGTGAATGGAGAGAAAATGCTTTAGTGCTAAATTACTTGCAATGAATGACACCTCCCCCCCCCTTCAAAAATATTGGAAATGCAATGGGGGTCTCAAAGCCAAAACAAAAGAAGCTCTCCATCACTTTAATCTTTTTTCAAACACTGTAAAGCAATGAATACAATTTCAATTGATGATGACCTTTTGAACAATGAATAATATAATATACCTGACACAAATATTTGTTTAATATGGAAATTAAGTCAGGGTGTAAATAGAAAATGTATAACCAAACTACAAAACTCAAAAGCACCTAGACTTCTAATAATATAAGAATCAAAAATGTCATCTTCTTCTCCCTTTTTAAACCAAATTATTCAAATGTGTTCTACAAACATCATAGCTTTAAGGCACTATCAGTCCTATATGTATTTTGAAACAAAGGGAGCCCAACAGAACCAAGCAAGTACAGGCCCATAACAATTCACAGCTGTTTACCTCAGTATATAATTTACCAAATACTAAATACTTTTCTATCAGTAAATAACAAACTAGAGGAAAATTTATTGGCTTCTGTAAGGGTTACTCTTGTGCAGACCATGACCCAGAACCAATTGCTTTTTACTTGTGAGCGTTAGCTCACAAATAATGCAGACGCAAATTTGCAAATCAGTATAGCTTAGCTACGGCAGGAACCGTAACCCATGACAGCCTGTGTGGATAACTCCTGTAAAATTCGTCTGCTCTAACCACTGCATCTGCCTGTTCTCACTGGTACTCTACATAGCGTGTATTTAACAGCTTGTAAGACAACGTTGGCCAGTCTAGTGTTTATCATTGAAATCTGTACATATTGGCTGCTTTCAGGGAAAACGGGGCTTAATGCATGTCAAATAAGATTAGCCTGTTCACACTGATTAGCTGTATCAATGATTTGAAAAAAATAACACATCTCGACCTGTGCTTTAAGACACACTCTTTATAAATTTGAATGGGTTGTGGTCATTTCAAACTTGTGATATAAAAAGCTATAACATAATTTTGAAAACTGAGTTGCGTCTAAGATTATACAACAGTGAACAAATTCAGTGCCTTCAGCGCTTTGATTAACTAACTTTTCACTCAAGAAATTAGCAATTAGTTTAAAGTCATTTCTAAGCTCCAATTTCCAAATTTAGATTGAAAATCACTCAAATTTACTCAATAATGGTGTGGTACTGTGGTGTAACATTGCAACACTACCCAGATGATTGACCTTACCTGTCCAGTATGGTTCTCTCTGCTCTAGCCCTAAGTTAGCCAGACAGCCACCCCGTGATACTTGAGAATATGTATAGAGCAAAGATTTAAATGGTGTTCACTGCTGAGTTAATCCTTTGTTATTTACTTCTTAATAATGTCTAGTCTAGAACTTATCAGAATATATTCTATGCATTTAGGTTAGTGTAACTTAAATACATTTGTATGTCATATGTCTTTCATTATTATTTACTGTGATATTACTATATACTGTGATATAAAACGTTGTCTCCTATGTCATACAATATTATAACTAAAGGACCACAATGAAAATAAGGGTTTAATTGCAAACCCTTTATTGTGCAATCCTTAACGTATAATGTTGATTGACATGGCTTTGTTTATACATGCAGGTTGTTATTATTACTTATTGTGTGTATATAACATGCTGCCATGTAAATCTATGCAATTTATGTTGAAATAAATCAAACTATCTATTTAAATGTCCGCATAAAAAATCATGGTTGTTTTGATATTGTTAGGATACTAAATCTAGACAACATAACAAATAATGGGATATATTTCAAACAACAGTTACAGAGGGACGAATTAGGCTCTACGATCATTTGCAAAAAATGTAAGCGATGGTTTTGGCAGCTTACAAGCAAACTTTAGCGATAAAATATTATAGGGAAACTGAGTGATTTTCTCAAAAAGATAATAAAATAGATGAAAACGGTAAGATAAAAATTATTCTATTTGGAACTATTCAGCTCTGCTATGATTCAATTAATAGTATTTAAGATTTAAGGAAAAAAATATGCTTTCTGCTTTATAAGGTTTCATTATTTGTTTATAGCATTTGAATTCCTCTGCATTTTAAAAAGTATAATTTTTAATTCATTTAAACGGAATATTTAAATACAATCGAAAGTGAATCTTTTTTTGAAGGGACTTGTTCACAAATTTATAGTTTCTTTTTTAGCTCCACTGGCCAAAGGCCAGCGGGGCTTATGTCATGGTCCTGTGTCCGTCGTGTGTGCGTCCGTGTGTGCGTGCGTGCGTGCGTCCGTGCGTGCGTGCGTGCGTTAACTTTTTCTTTAAACATCTTCTTCTCCTAAACTACTGGTCCAAATCTGATGAAATTTCGCAGGAATGTTCCTGTGGTGAACCTCTTTCAAATTTGTTCAAATTATGCCCCTGGGGTCAAATTTGACCCTGCCCCGGGGTTTCAAAAAATTGAAAATTTGCTTATATAAGGCCTATTTTGTGCAAACTTTATAAATCTTCTTGTCCATAACCATTAGGCCTAGGGCTACCAAATTTGGTATGTATTGACATCTTATAGTCCTCTACCAAGTTTGTTCAAATTATGCCCCTGGGGTCAAATTTGACCCTGCCCCGGGGGGGTCAAAAAATTGAAAATTTGCTTATATAAGGCCTATTTTGTGCAAACTTTAAAAATCTTCTTGTCCATAACCATTGGGCCAAGGGCTACCAAATTTGGTATGTAGTGACATCCTATAGTCCTCTACCAAGTTTGTTCAAATTATGCCCCTGGGGTCAAATTTGACCCTGCCCCGGGGGGTCAAAAAATTGAAAATTTGCTTATATAAGGCCTATTTTGTGAAAACTTTAAAAATCTTCTCGTCCATTACCATTGGGCCTAGGGCTACCAAATTTGGTATGTAGTGACATCCTATAGTCCTCTACCAAGTTTGTTCAAATTATGCCCCTGGGGTCAAATTTGACCCTGCCCCGGGGGGTCAAAAAATTGAAAATTTGCTTATATAAGGCCTATTTTGTGAAAACTTTAAAAATCTTCTCGTCCATTACCATTGGGCCTAGGGCTACCAAATTTGGTATGTAGTGGCATCTAATAGTCCTCTACCAAGTTTGTTCAAATTATGCCCCTGGGGTCAAATTTGACCCTGCCCTGGGGGGTCAAAAAATCAAAAATTTGCTTATATAAGGCCTATTTTGTGCAAACTTTAAAAATCTTCTTGTCCATAACCGTATGGCATAGGGCTACCAAATTTGGTATGTACTGACATCTTATAGTCCTCTACCAAGTTTGTTCAAATTAAGCCCCTGGGATCAAATTTGACCGTTCCCCAGGGGTCACAAAATTGAATATACATTCCAACCTGTCAATAAAGACCACTCAAGGGATTTGGTCGTTGTGGTCTTTGTTCACAGGTGGTCTTTATTCGCAGGGTCGCTCGAAACTTTGCAAAATATGCTAGTAGTTTTTTTAACAGGTACCTTATCTATGTATGTGCTCTATTGTTTAAATGTTTGAATACTTATGCATGTATAATGAAATAGAGGATTGAAAACACAGTTTTGTTTTACATTTGTATATTTATTACATGTTGTATTTCTATTCCCTTATGTTTTTATTATTTATTTAATTTATCATATACTGTATAAATAACTATTGACATACATGTATACGTACATGTACATGTAATTATACAGAGAACAAAGTACAAAATACTCATAACATAGCAAACATTTATACATGAAATACATGAATCACTACTACACAACTAGTAAAGTTGACAATAATGGACAATAAATGACATCTGATATTTATATGAGACTGTCTACAACTGTGTCCTTTACCTAACAAACTAATGACCTTAACGCGTTGATTTTTATGATTGCAGTGGTCGTTGTAAGCTATCAAAATGGAGATTTGGGAATGTAAAAGGGTGGTCGTTGGTCTTTGTTCACAGGTGGGCTTTATTCGCAGGTTCAATATATAGTGAAATCGTTCGGGAGGAAATCGGTGTGGTCGTTATTGACTGTTGGTCGCTATTAACAGGCGGTCGCTCGGGCAGGTTGGACTGTATGCTTATATCGGGCCCATTTTGTGCAAACTATAAAAATCTTCTTGTCCATAACCATTGGGCCTATTTCTACCAAATTCGGTAGGTAGTGACATCTAATAGTTCTCTACTTAGTTTGTTCAAATTATGCCCCTAGGAACAAATTCGACCTTGTCCCAGGGGTCACAAAAATGAACATATGCTTAAATAAGGCCTTTTTTGTGCAAACTTTAAAAATCTTCTTGTTCTTAATTATAGAGCTTAGGGCTACTAAATTTGGTATGTAGTGATATCTTATAGTCCTCTACCAAATTTGTTCAAATTATTCCCCTGGGCTCAAATTTGACCCGGCCCGGGGGTCACAAAACTGAACATATGACGTTTACCAGTGGAGATTACTGCGGCTGTTTGGCTGTGACCAACAACAACATCAACATCTTGTAAACATGAGATAAAACTCTGTCATTTAAGGCCATTTTAGGTCAGATGGTGACTGCTTACAAAGGCATTGAAGTAAGAACATGTGTTATGAATGTTTTTCTTATAAACTGAAAAAAGTCGGGTTTTATTTAAATATGTCGAAAGTGACCATATATCCGGATGAAAATATTTGGGATGACATGTTAATTTCATGTCTTTTTTATAGTGTTTAAACCAGTTTAATAATATATTATTGATTTTAAAAACACAGCTTCCATGAACATAATTATTTCAAGGAAAGTCAATATATGATACTGCACGGTAAACTCAAACTTTGTATCGAAGAGAAGGTGTTGAAATTAATGAAGTGCAATGTCTTAACTATCGTATATGCTGCTTTTTAATAACTAATGATTCATTGTTCCATTTGTGAATCGTGACTGATCATGAATTGTTGAAATGATTGTCAATTGCTCAACAATCCATATATATTTCTGACCATTTTATAATTTTCTTAATATTAGTTATGAATTGATCTTAGAAGTCAAATGTATTACTTAATTAAATACATTTATAAATTTAAAGAAATAATCTTTAGATTATCATAATATTCTCAGGCTTGTTGGTCTTAGGGATGTGTGGGTTGATGAGCAATTTCTCCTTTTATCACAATTATTTCTACCCTACCTGATCATTTCCTTCATATTCCATTTTAATTCAATTGACGTCTGCAACCTCTTTCAAATTGGGAAAGTCCAAAATGTGTTGTTTGGTAAAGGGTTAAGGAATTTTGATTCCTATGGGTCTTGTGAATCTGTTTCAAATCAAATGCGTAGATTTGATCTTCAGCATCTAAAAATATGTGAAATAGAAAGAACGACAATATATTTTGGAGAGATAAATGTACCTACGTTATAAGCAAAGGACCTGTGCAACAATTCCCAGGCTTTTTTGTCTGTTTAGTTAACACGGTAGTAACTTTTTCCATATATAAAAATGCTCATCTTTCCAACTTTAAGCGCCCAGTGAGACAAGGGATAGAAAGAGAAAGTCACAATTTGCTTGAGTACATTTCAACCCATGCGCATTACACGTTTTTTTCGCAAAGAAAAAACAGTGGAGCGATGCAGGGCCATCATGGCCCTCTTGTTTTGGTCAAATTCTGATCTTTTTTTAAAATTATTTCCTTGGGCTACTTATTTCCAATTTATAAATCAACCAATTTAGGGAAATTAATAAATTTTGTAAATGACCCAGTCAGATAACCATACATGCCATACGTCCCGATCTCGGCGGGACAGTCCCGCTTTTGGACCCTTTGTCCCGCCGTCCCGCCGTGAGACGATTTGTCCCGACATTCGTAAAAAACGATGTAAGGTCTATAGGTTCCCAATAAAATTCGCTTTTCAAGCTCTGTTTCGCTAACACTTACCACCGCTAATCCCTTTATTGCCCCCAATTAACAATCCGATTCTACTTATCGTGTGTACCAGTGTTGTTTATGACACCTTATCAGCGATTTATCGGCTAATTATTGATTTCATCAGGCATTCACACCATGGTGGTCTTTAAAATAGTGGTCGCTTATTGCTATCGATTATAATGAAATAAATGTTGAAAATGTGTTTATTTTTGTATTTGTTTGAAACGGTTTACAAAACAATTGTTTCGTAAAATTAACTCTACGTCATTAATGAGTCTTTTACATTCAATGTTTAGTTCCAATATAGCGGGATAATCCGAATGCGCAATATACCAAAATCGCAACAAACAGTCCAATAAGTGATACCCATCCTGTCTAGTGTAATTGGGTGTAATTGTAATAAAAACAACGAGGTGCTATGCATGACAGTTTGACCCTTCTTCAATTAAGCTAAAATCAACGAGGTGCTATGCATGACAGTTTGACCCTACTCCAATTAAGCCGCGACAATTGACAAGTAACAAACTGCGCATGGATACATGCTTAAAAAAACATCGCAACAAACAGTAAAAGTGGTTCGGTAGATAGTGTACTGTAACCCGTACTTTCAGTCAACTGGATAACCTCCCCTGCGTTAATGTTTGCCATTGAAATTAATATAATGAGTATTGTTGTCGTAATGTTCTAGATTTTATACTCTTAAAAAGATGAATATTATTTCGTTGTTTGCTATTGTCTTATTTAATAAAACTGTTATTGTTATGTTTTAGATTTCATGCTTCATATCAGATGTTTTATGTCTTGAATAAAAGTATCAAGAGTTTTTGTTAGTACTATTTACTGACAATAGTAAAGGTGGAATGATAGATCGTTTTAGGTGTCCTGCTTTTTGGTCAAATGTCCCGACAATTTTTTATGGAATGTCCCGCTTTGGACCTCAAAAATTATGGCATGTATGCAGATAACATGGTCCTTTAAAAATATTAAGGAGTCAATGCATGATTGTCTCAAATTGAGCTAATCTGACACATTTCATAATGATTTCAAAACTGATATGTCAATGTTATTAGTCCAAGAAGAAAAGTTAATTTTTTCGGTGCAACTTTAACAAGTAACTTAAATTTCAAGCGGGCAATAATCTGCTAAAAATTAAAAGCACTTATTATTAACTTCGTGTTAAATTCACCAGTATTTGATTTTCTGAAACTAGCGCAAACATGTAAGAGAACAAGCATCAAAAGTCATGCACCTACTTTGAACTCATATTGACAATTCAAATTTAACCATCAACATAGATAGTGATATCTACCTGGGAGAAATATAGTATTGTTCTGTTCAATTATGCATAAGTGTCAGTAAAGTGATACTACTTAATTTTGTTAAACTGACCATTTTGGTGCATAAATCAATGGTTTGCTACCTTGTAAAGAAAATTGTATGAAAATGTTTCATTTGATTATTGTAACTTAATTTATGTTCAGTTTGGGTGTAATCAATTCATCAGTAAGCCAATCTGTCAGTCTTGATTTCAAAACTTTCTTTATAATTGCTGATTACATTTTTTGTGTAGTGTTTGATAACAGAAAATTAATGAGTTAAAATGAATAAGGATAATCTGAATCGTTAATGTTTGAAGTGTATACTTTAACAGCCATTAGTTTGTAAATTTAGGAGGACGTCTGTTTTTCTTTGACAATGAAAGATATATCATTTAATTTTGAGGCATTCAAAGTTTTACCAAGGTGCCCGGTGGCAGATGATACCTTAATCATCATGTAGACAATTTTTTTTATTTGAAGGTCAACAGATGAGAAATTAAGGTGCCAATTGATAAAGAAGCTGTGAAATATTATACAATACAGAAATAACCTGACATTTTTAATTTATTGTAATTTGGACATCAAATATGTTATTACTGTATTACTGGATTATGCTTATTATATGCAACGCAATCTTGCTTTCACCTTAAAGACTTTATGTCAGACCGACATCATTGATAATTTTAAGTAACAGCTTGTAGATTTTTTAGGCAAAGGTTTATTAAATTGACTTCTCACCTTGTTATTTGTAACACTGGTGTGGTTATCAATGACTTGTGTTTTGATCAGGCTGTATTGCTGTTTCAATCGGAAGTAGGATTGCAAGGTATATACAATATTTTGGTAAGAATAAAAGTTGATATTAAATATTGAATTTGTAATACATAAATAAAATTTCCCCCCCCCCCCAAAAAAAAAATAATAAAATAATAAAATAATTTACTTTTGGTATCGTGGATGGTGTGAAGATGTTAGTGCTCTTTCATGCTCACTTGAAAGCTGTAAGTTATTAGTTGTTAATGTGTTGTTGTTTTTTCTTTTTCTTTTATGGTAAATTAATTTAACAATTAATATAGTTAAATGAGACAAATGTATTATTTATATTTTTTATTTAATACTTTCAAATCCAAATTATTACAGAATATGTATTATCTAACCAAAAACGTCACTTTTTCTTGATTTCTCCAGACTTCTACTTAATCCCTGTCATGAATAAGATACTTCTTCCTAAAATTTGACCCTTCAAGCAGTCCCCTGATAAATGTAAAGTGATTCAAGACTTTCAGCCAAATTGTATTTTATTAATTGCAAGCATATTTTCTTGGCAGACATTTTACTAGTGTTGAAAAGATTTTAAATTCTATTAACTAGGATATTTTAGCCCACCTTCCTTATATTGCTAAACAATTACAATAGCTTTTGTTTTGTTTGGTCCTGACCGAATGAATTCATAAAATTTGTTTTGTTGTGTCTGCGCTTGGTTTTTGTTGTGATACAGAATTGAAAATAAAAGAGTAAGCAAAGATAAAAGCGTTCATTTGACAAAGTTATCTTTCTCAGTTGTGTAATATTTCTACTATACCAATAGCGTATAAACCTTTCAATACTCTAGATTTTGCTTTCAAACTTTTCATTACCATGTTTTCTAAGTTTTATTAAAAGACTTTCCCAATAATTGTATATGTAGGTTTAATTTGATGTTTAGCTCGGCGTTTTCGGAGAAAACCCGAGGTATTGTCATAGCCAGCTCATCGTCCACCGTCTGCCGTAGGCGTCGTGCTAAAACCTTAACATTGGCTCTAAAATCAAAGTGCTTTCACCTACAACTTTGAAACTTCATGTGTAGATGCACCTTGATGAGTTCTACACTCCACACCCATTTTTGGGTCACTAGGTCAAAGATCAAGGTAACTGTGAAAAAATAAAAAAATATAAAAAAAATTCTGACAAGCTTTCATTTATTGAAAACTGCACCTATAGCCGAGCGTTGGCGCCCGTTATGAGGTGCTCTTGTTTCACCTTATATTAAAATGTCCAACTTATGACCTTCCAGCGCAATGCCACTAATACCACTATAAATCATAGTATCATATGTGCAGCTTTGAACAACTTGATAGCAGGGTTTTTTTCCACTTTTTGGGAAGATAGCCCATGGCTTTGGAATTTGGAATTTTATCGGCATTTTCATGAAATTGGGAAAATAAATTCATTAGCCTTTTTTTCCACACGAAAAGTCCACTGATTAGGGAAATACTAAATTTGATTTAACTCTTTATAATCATTCAAATTAAAAGAAAAAAATCATATAATACTTTGTTACATGTAATTGAATTAAAATTGAGATAAAATACACATAAGACTTCTTTCTAAAAAAAAAAAAAAAAAAAAATTTTTTTTTTTTTTGGCAATTGGGAATTTTTTGCCACATTTTGGGAAAAAAGTATACTTTTTGGGATTGGGAACATAGCCGAATTTCGGCTATAAAATCGGGCCAAAAAAAACCCTGGATAGAGTAATATTTGAGAAAAAAGATTATTTAATACTATGGTTTTCTTTTTAAATAAATACTATTTATTTTCCTAAGATATACCATATTTACGGAAAACACCTTTCCATAATTCTAATTTATTTTAATACTTCAATTTGATTCTGATTACTTCCCATCGATAATTTATGCTTTTGTTTATCGCTATTTTTTCTGGAATTAATAACAACGACGATTTAATTAGATAATATTTGAGTAACTAAATTCTGATTAAACAAGACTATTGCCAAGCAATAAAAGTCCCCTACGGGCTCCACCATTGTCAGAAATTCCACCATTGTCAGAATATTTTTTTATTTGTTGCCATAGCAACCAGATTTTTTGACGTAAGAACAGAATGAAATGACGTGCATAATGTCCATATTGCCATCTATCCATGTTCCAAGTTTCATGAAAAAAAATTAAGAACTTTGATAGTTATCGCAGGATCCAGAAAACCACCATTTTCAGCAGTATTTCTAGTCTATTTGTTGCCATAGCAACCAGAATTTTAGACGTAGGAACAGAATGAAATGACGTGCATAATGTCCATTTTGCCATCTATCCATGTTCCAAGTTTCATGAAAAAAATTAAGAACTTTTAATGTTATCGCAGGATCCAGAAAACCACCATTTTCAGCAGTATTTTTAGTCTATTTGTTGCCATAGCAACCAGAATTTTAGACGTAGGAACAAAATTAAATGACGTGCATAATGTCCATTTTGCCATCTGCCATGTTCCAAGTTTCATGAAAAAATATTAAGAACTTTTAAAGTTATCGCATACGGATGGACAGACAGACAGACGGAGCACAAACCGTAATTCCCCTCCGTTGAAACCGGTAGGGGACTAATAAACTAAACTTAAATGAAAAAATGGATAAAGCATTCAAAACAAACATGCCATACTTCCGGATCTCGGGAGAACAGAATTGCTTTTGTCCTAATGATATCTTGTGCAAGTTCGAAAATGGTTCCAGTTGCTTTAAAAACATGGGGTGGGGCATTTGTCCTTATATGGCCATAGTTAAACCTTGTTAAAACTCTAGAGGCCACATTTATTGTCCGGATTTCAAGAAATTTTGTCAAGATTTGTCAAAAATGATATCTTATAATAGGTTAAAAATGGTTAAGTTAAAATTAAAAAACATGGACACTATGGAGCGGGGCATTTTTCATTATATGGCTTTTGAATTGAAGTTGTTAACACGCTAAAAGTCGTATTTATAGTTCAATCGTCATGAACTTTGGTCAGAACTTTTGTTCTTATGAAATCTTGGATGAGTTCAAAAAAGGTTGTTTTTTTAAAACAAGGCCGCCAGGGGGCAGGGCATTATTACTTATATGGCAATAAATAAGCCTTTTTAACAATTTGGAGACCACATTTGATGGCTGATCATCATGAAACTTGGTCAGAAGATTTGTCCCAATGACATTTTTGATGAGTTTGAAAATAGTTCAAGTTGCTTGAAAAACATTTCCACCAGGGGATAGGGCATTTTTCCTTATATGGCTATTTTTATGGCTCTATTAAAACATTGTTAATACTCTAGAGGCCACATTTATTGTCCGATCTTCATAAAACTTTGTCAGAAGATTTTTCCCAATGCTATCTTGGACGAGTTGGAATATGGTTTGGGTTGGTTGAAAAACATGGCCGCCAGGGTGCGGGGAATTTTTCCTTATATTGCTTTAGTTGAAACTTGATAACATTCTAAAAGTCACATTTATAAAGCTATAGTTAAACCTTATTTTCATTCTCAAAGTTACATTTATTGTCCAATATCTTAATCAAACGTGGTCAGAACATTTTGTTCTAATGATATATTGGGCTGCACAGAACAGGGCATTCCTTTGTATCTCAGTTGAGCAATTTTGAGCCTTTCAGGCCCTCTTGTTTTGTATCAAGGCTTTAGTATTATGCAAGAACATAAATATACAATTATGAGACAGTGATCCAAACATATAAAAAACATATAAAAATCGATAACTGGACAGACGAAGTATCAAATGGTTTTTGGAAATTGATTGTCATAGCCTTAGGTAATCCTGTTAAAATTATGTAAGCATATTGCAAGATTTTGTTAAGTAGGCTAGTGTTTTCACCACTAAATTGGCCTTTAATTAAACCAATTATTGATCTTAGTATATTTATAAGTTCTGTTTTTTGTATGCCCCCGGATCGAATGACCAGGGGTATATTGTTTTTGGCCTGTCTGTCTGTCATTGTATGTGTCTGTCATTGTATGTGTCTGTCTGTCATTGTATGTGTGTGTCTGTCCCAAAACTCAAACTTTGGTCATAACTTTTGCAATATTGATGATAGCAACTTGATATTTGGCATGCATGTGTATCTCATGGAGCTGCAAAGTTTGAGTGGTGAAAGGTCAAGGTTATTGTTCAAGGTTAAAGGTCAAATAAATGGCTTCAAAGCGGCGCAGTAGGGGGCATTGTGTTTCACAAACACAGCTCTTGTTGAAATCAAACATGATGTTTATTTGTAAACAGCTTTTTATGCTCCCCATATATATATATATGTGGGGAGCATATAGTTGCCAGTTTGTCCTTCCGCACTTACGTACTTCCGCACTTCCGTACGGTCACTCTTTTGTTACAGTTTCTCATAGCACCTTCAATACTTTACCGATCTCTTTCATATTTGGCATGTAGATACCTTGCATGGACCTCTACCTTTTGATGACGTTGGAGGTCATTGGGGTCAAGGTCACCAAGGCTAATAATAGACTTTTGTTACAGTTTCTCATAGCACCTTCAATACTTTACTGATCTCTTTCATGTTTGGCATGTTGATACTTTGCATGAACTTCTACATTTTGATGACGTTTGAGGTCACTGGGGTCAAGGTCACCAAGGCTAATAATATACTTTTGTTACAGTTTCTCATAGCACCTTCAATACTTTACCGATCTCTTTCATATTTGGCATGTAGATACCTTGCATGGACCTCTACCTTTTGATGACATTTGAGGTCACTTGAGTCAAGGTCAAGGTCACCAAGGCTAATAATAGATTTTTCCGTCACACTTTTGTTACAGTTTCTCATAGCACCTTCAATACTTTGCCAATCTCTTTCATATTTGGCATGTAGGTACCTTGCATGGACCTCTACCTTTTGATGAGATTTGTAGTCACTGGGGTCAAGGTCACCAAGGCAAATAATAGATTTTCTCAAGGTCACACTTTGGTTACAGCTTCTCATAGCGCCTTCTATATTTGACCGATCTCTTATATATTTTGCATGTAGGTACCTTGCATGGACCTCTACCTTTTGATGAGGTTTGAGGTCACTGGGGTCAAGGTCAAAGTCACTAGGGCTAATATTAGATTTTCTCAAGGTCTCACTTTTTTCCACACAATTAACCCATATATCGACAAAGCATCATTTGGGAGCATCCATCAGTTTTACTGATATCCTTGTATTAATGTTAATGGAAGTTTTAATATCATGATATGATTCATTGTCATTCCTTTTGTTAGCTCGACTATTATATATGAAATACAATGTATATATAGTGGAGCTATCCTACTCACCCCGAATTTGTTAGCTCGACTATTATATATGAAATATATATAGTGGAGCTATCCTACTCACCCTGGCGTCGGTGTTTGCGTTGGCTTTGGCGTGCAAATGTTAAAGTTTGCGTACTACCCCAAATATTTTAAATGTCCCTTGACATATTGCTTTCATATTTTGCATACTTGTTTACCAACATGACCCCAACCTATAAACAAGAGCAGACAACTCCATCAAGCATTTTGTAATAATTATGGCCCCTTTTCCACTTAGAATATGCAGCAAATGTTAAAGTTTGCGTACTACCCCAAATATTTCCTATGTCCCTTGACATATTGCTTTAATATTTTGCATACTTGTTTACCAACATGACCCCAACCTATTAACAATTAAGTATTTTGACAGAATTATTGCCCCTTTTATACTTAGAATATGCATATTATTGATAATTCTATGTTAAAGTTTGTGTACTACCCCAAATATTTCCTATATGTCCTTTGACATATTGCTTTTATATTTTGCATACTTCTTTACCAACATCACCCCAATCTATAAACAAGAGCAGACAACTTTATCATACCACCGCATTCAGAGCTCCAGATAAAAATTTGGTCAAATTCTTATTTACTTCCTATTTTAAAAATTAATTCTTATTTTACCCCCTATTTATAAAATTAATTTTTAACAATATATTACCGAATAATTTTACGTGCTTTAGATTCGCAGTCATTTACGCAAGAGCATATAAGTTCATCAATTATTGACGAAACCATGCTTTGGGTATTTGAATCTAATTGAAAAAAATGCATGCAGCGAGGACTTTTGACACTGAAATGGCTTTTTTGCCTTCCACGCTTCAATACACCGCTTCAGTCGGCCATTTAGATTTTTTCTGTAAAACGGTCACTCACACTTCGGCTTTATATAGGTCATAATGGCCTTTTGGTCGCCGTTAAAGTCATATCAAAACTATATTTAACATTTAATTTTAATGGCATTTTGAATAGGTATACAGTATATTACTTTTGTATAAATATTACGATAAGTGTTATTAAACAGGTAAAATAAACATTAATGACTCGCCTGAAAATCAAGGAGAACAGAATCGAGACCGTTTGGCCTTTCGACCGTTCTTAGGTATGGCTCTTCCTCACAGCAAACGCTTGAGTGACGTTGATTTAAAGTTGTAGTTTTGATTGAGCGCCTAGACGAGCCAGAACCGGGATGAAATGTTTACCATACATAATTTGCTACTGGAAGTTTTACGCACGTTCGAAAATTTCGATTTCGTGTTTTATTTTTTCAATGCGTAACTTTACGCAAAGATTTTAAATCTAAATCGTTATTTAAGAAATTTAATTCGTTTTTACGCATTTACGCATGTTATCTGGAGCACTGACCGCATTGATATCTGCCTGATATAACGTTGCCTGATATATTTTTTATATCATGGTCAACAGGAAGTTCTTATATAAGTCAATGTTTGGAGTTACGTGGGATTTGCAATAAAGTCGACAATTTCTATCAACATGAATCAGGTTCAACAAAACAAACAATTTGATTCCAAGAACGTACATATTTTATTCTAGTTTAAAGTCATAAATCACAAAAACGTTTATTTTTTAAAAATCACCACAGCCCGCACTACAGAAGTTAAATGACGTCATCAAATGGACAATGCATCTTAAATATCGATTTAGTAATTGCACTCGCAAGTGTTGCACAGAAAGTCAAGACAAATGATAACTGTATGCTAATCCTCAACTATTTAAACAAACGATTAAACACGCTCATGTCAATATTGACACCATCATCAAAATGTCAATTTCAATACACATCTCCAAAATGGCGTCTCCAATCTTTTCTGTACAGTGTGTTCTTCGATTAAATTTGTCGCTGCTGTTCATTCCTGATCTCCAATTCAAGACGTTTATAATTAAAGCGGGTGTACTATTTCCCTTCGTAGTTTAAACAACTGTTTTCTCTATAAGATGTTTAAAATAAGCGATTATTCGTGTCGTCTTTTCCGACGCCGTTGCTACATATATGTAAACGTGTAAAAGCTGGATCAGCAAAATCAGAGGGGATCCGTACATTTTAAATATACTAAATAGATTGTTTTGCAGATTTTTAGGGAAAGGTGGTATGATAAACAGAAAAACAGGTTACTGTCCCATCGTTATGTAACATATCAGGCTCGGCACGAATAAAATAACGGCTCTGCAAGCCTCGCCGTTATATTATTCTAAGCCATGCCTGATATATTACAAAACGATGGGACACTTACCTGTTATTCTCTATATATCAAGCATTTTGACAGAATTATGGTCCCTTTTGTACTTAGATAATTGAACATTTTGCTTAAATTGCCATAACTTCTTTATTTATGTTCAGATTTTATTAATACTTTGACAAAACAACACTTACCTGAATACCACAATGGATTCCACCCAAACAATACCCCCCCCCCCCCCCTAAGATTCCCTGCCTCCCCCCCCCCCCCCCCCCCACCTCCCACCCCCCCCCCCCAAAAAAAAAATAATAATTGTTTTTTTCCTTTTTTTATTAGCTCATCTATTTATTTTTTTTAAATTATGACCTATTGTCATCACCTTGGCGTCGGCGTCCGGTTAAGTTTTGCGTTTAGGTCCACTTTTCTCAGAAAGTATCAATGCTATTGCATTCAAACTTGGTACACTTACTGACTATCATGAGGGGACTGGGCAGGCAAAGTTAGATAACTCTGGCATGCATTTTGACAGAATTATGTGCCCTTTTTATACTTAGAAAATTGAAAATTTTGGATAAGTTTTGTGTTTAGGTCCATTTTGTTCCTAAAGTATCAAAGCTATTGCTTTCATACTTGCAACACTTACTAACTATCATAAGGGGACTGTGCAGGCAAAGTTATGTAACTCTGACTGGCATTTTGACAGAATTATGTGCCCTTTTTATACTTAGAAAATTGAAAATTTGGTTAAGTTTTGTGTTAAGTTCCACTTTATCCTACAGTATCAAAGCTATTGCTTTCATACTTGCAACACTTATTAACTATCATAAGGGGGCTGTGCAGGCAAAGTTATGTAACTCTGACTGGCATTTGGACGGAATTATTATACTTAGAGAATTGAAAATTTGGTTAAGTTTTGTGTTTTGGTCCACTTTACCCCTAAAGTATCATAGATATTGCTTTCATACTTGGAACACTCGCAAACTATCATAAGGGTACAGTAAAAGGACAAGTTGCATAACTCTGGTTGTCATTTTTACGGAATTATGGCCCTTTTTTGACTTAGTAACTTTGAATATATGGTTAAATTTTGTGTTTCGATCCACTTTACTTCTAAAGTATCAAGGCTATTGCTTTCAAACTTCAAATACTTTCATGCTATCATGAGGTTACTGTACCTGGCAAGTTGAATTTTACCTTGACCTTTGAATGACCTTGACTCTCAAGGTCAAATTATTAAATTTTGCTAAAATTGCCATAACTTGTTTATTTATGATTAGATTTGATTGATACTTTGACAAAACTACTCTTACCTGACATACCACAATGGACTCCACCCAAACCATCCCCCGTGCCCTCCCCCCCCTCCCCCCCCCCTAAATTATTTATTTTTTTAAGATCATTTCACAAATGACCACCACACCCTCACACTATACCCCCCCCACCCCACCCACCCCCCCCCCCCCCACAATTTTTTTTGGAAACGGTTAAAAAACACACCACCCCTCCCTCCTTTGTGATTGAAATTGAGAGTCCCTTCACCTTTAAAAGAAAATAGATGAGCGGTCTGCACCCGCAAGGCGTTGCTCTTGTTTTATTTATTATTATTATTAATAAATTATTGAATATGAACAATATGTTAAATATCTAATCAAATGAGACAGCTTTGTTTAAAACAGTTCTGCTTGTGCAATTTATCTGGTAAAGTATTCTTATTCAATAAATGGTATTGTCTAATTTGTTTACAATCCTTCAAGCAAGCAAAAGTTGTTTGACTTTTTTCCCCATCTTCTGTCCATTTATCTCTAGCACAAATAAGAGATCCTTCAAGTTTATTTTCTGTTATATTTTCTAATGTATTTTGTAGGTCAAAGAATAATTGGTCATTTGTAACAAACTATGTTGTTGTTGTTGTCATTTTTTCTATGTTTGTTAATGGGAATACAATATTTTTATTTAATATTTTCTATCAAAGTGTTAATGCAGTTTAAATAGCGTATATCCTTAACCCTTTACCACTTATATACATATTTTGATGCATGTGTTGTCCCTTAAAAAGTTACATTCAATTAAAGACCTTTCTTACTAATTCCAAGATTTAAAGGCTTCATTTCCACCCTTAGATACTGAAGAGCACAACAGAATAAAACCTGAACAGACTACAAGTTACCCACAGGCTGTTCTGGTTTTATGCTGTTTGTACATAGCCTGGATTTTCACTTTGCTTCTGATTGGGAAAGGGTTAACAATGAATTGTTGAATTTCCAGAGCCCTTTTCCCAGTACAATCCTCAACACTTAATTATTTCTGGGTTAGTAATGGAACGATCTGATTTGTAATATGAATAATAGTGGATTTTCTAATTTAGGATGACAAAGAAGTAAGGAAACAATCAAGTTTATTACCTGATGTCTTATGTAAATGATAATTATTTATTTTTTGCTATTTCCTCGTCGAAAAAGAAATTTGCAATGTTTTAAACTGTTACCGGTGAATATCGAACTGTTGACCGGTCAACAGTTTGAACTGTTGCCCGCTGGAATAATGACGTCATTTCGTCAAAAAAATGACGTCATTTTACAGTTTAACAGTCAAAATTATTTATTTTATCGATTACTGTTGTGTGTAAATAAAAATTTAGTTTGCTGTTATTTCTATGTTGGAAATTTGATCAGGTAATAAAACACTTATTTCATGGATGCTTGGTGAACAGTCAAAACTGTTGTCCCTCGGTATCAGGGCTGACATTTGGAACTGTACCAAAGTCATCCTGATACCTTGGGAAACAGTTTTGACTGTTCACCAAGCATCCATGAAATAAGTGTATACTAGCCTTTTGTAATGGTGTTTACCGCCTCCATGTATATTGTTGGTTTATTCACTGTGATTGCTGCTTAAGTGTTTGTTTTGTTTTTATTCAAAATAAAATGCAAACACTAAAGTTTGAATTTGAATACCCATCATATTTTCCATCCCATTATTAGTATGAGTTATGTTTCATATAAAGAGTAAAATGACTGTCTTGGTGACAATAAATATGCCATTGTTTGCATTTAAAAGATCACAATTTCATACATCTCTACATGTTATACTGATATTGAGTCCCTTATAGTTGTATGAGATAAACTTTGTAGGGAGTATACAACATTGCTATCTTTTAAATTCTTCATGTTATGATGCAACCAATTCAGGAAATCAAACACAAACACATACAATGTGAGAAGAACAAAATGTACAAGAGTTGGTTCAAGGTCTTAGTAGTTATTGTGGTTAAAATCAAACACTGAGTTTTATTTACATCAAAAACATGAATTTACAGCAGGTATTGTAGGTCAAATACTGTTGCATTAGTGATGAACCAATTGTTAACTTAGTTTAAACGTATTCATTTTAGCTCGATTGCATGGAAAGCATAAGGCTTAAATAAACGCTCTCGAGTCCATTTCCTGGGCCTAGAACCAGTACTTGGTGTTTATAAGGAAGATCTAAAGAACGCTCCCTCAGTGGGGATCAAATCCATGACCTCCCAGTCATAAGGCGGACACCATATCCATTACACTTGTTAACTTGTCATCAAATAATCAGATGAGACAACTGACAACAGTTTTTATGCCCCCGGTAGGTTGGCATATAGCAGTTGAACTGTCCGTCAGTCAGTCTGTCCATCCGTCCGAAAACTTTAATGGTCATAACTTGTTCAATATTGAAGATAGCAACTTGATATTTGGCACACATGTGTATCTCATGGCGCTGCACATTTTGAGTGGTGAAAGATGAAGGTCAAGGTCATCCTTCAAGGTCAAATGTCAAATATATGGTGTCTGTCCGTCCGTCCGAAAACTTTAACATTGGCGATAACTATTTCAATATTGAAGATAGCAACTTGATATTTGGCATGCATGTGTATCTCATGGAGCTGCACTTTCTGAATGGTGAAAAGTGAAAGTCAAGGTCATCCGTCAAGGTCAAATGTCAAATATATGGCGTCCGTCCAAAAACTTCAACATTGGCCATAACTTTTTCAATATTGAAGATAGCAACTAGATATTTGGCATGCATGTGTATCACATGGAGCTGCACATTTTGAGTGGTAAAAAGTGGAGGTCAAGGTTATCCTTCAAGGTCAAATGTCAAATATATAGCGTCTGTCCATCCGTCCAAAAACTTTAACATTGGCCATAACTTTTTCAATATTGAAGATAGCAACTTGATATTTGGCATGCATGTGTATCACATGGAGCTGCACATTTTGAAAGGGGAAAGGTCAAGGTCATCCTTCAAGGTCAAAGGTCAAATATATGACATACGTCCGTCCGTCCAAAAACTAACATTCGCCATAACTTTTTTATGCCCCCGAAGGGTGGCATATAGTTTTTTAACTGTCCGACAGTCCGTCCGTCCGTCTGTCTGTTCGTCAGTCAGTCTGTCCGTCCGTCAGTCCGTCCGTCCGTTTAAAAACGTTAACATTGCCCATAACTTTTGCAATATTGAAGATAGAAACTTGATATTTGGCATGCATGTGTATCTCATTGAGCTGCACATTTTGATAGGTTCATGGTCAAGGTCATCCTTCAAGGTCAAAGGTCAAATTTTGCAATATTGAAGATAGCAAGTCAATATTTGGCATTCATGCATATCTCATGGAGCTGTACATTTTTAGTGGTGAAAGGTCAAGGTCATCCTTCAAGGTCAAAGGTCAAATTTTGCAATATTGAAGATAGCAACTCGATATTTGGCATGCATGCGTATCTCATGGAGCTACACATTTTGAGTGGTGAAATGTCAAAGTCAAGGCCATCCTTCAAGGTCAAGGTCAAAGGTCAAAATTTTGCAATATTGAAGATATCAACTGGATATTTGGCATGCATGTGTATCTCATGGACCTGCACATTTTGAGTGGTGAAAGGTCAAGGTAATCCTTCAAGGTCAAGGTCAAAGGTCAAATATTGCAATATTGAAGATAGCATCTTGATATTTGGCATGCATGCGTATCTCATGGAGCTGCACATTTTGAGTGGTGAAAGGTCAAGGTCATCCTTTAAGGTCAAGGTCAAATTTTGCAATATTGAAGATAGCAACTTGAATTTTGGCACGCATGTGTATCTCATGCAGCTGCACATTTTGAGTGGTTAAAGGTCAAGATCATCCTTCAGGGTCAAAGGTCAAATATATGGCTTCAAAGCAGCGCAGTAGGGGGCATTGTGTTTCACAAACACAGCTCTTGTTGGATGTAACTGCTTACCAATCTATGGTGTGAACTTAGAAAACAAGTTTTTAATCTTTGCAAGCTTTTTCCCTTGATAAATAATCTGGCATGATGAGATTTTTAACCAGGTTTTCCGAAGGAAAAAACTGGTTATTAGATTGGCGAATGCGGGCGGGCTGGCTGGCTGGCTGGCTGGCGGGCTGGCGGAACAAGCTTGTCCGGGCCATAACTATGTCGTTCATTGTCAGATTTTAAAATCATTTGGCACATTTGTTCACCATCATTGGACGGTGTGTCGCGCGAAATAATTACGTCTATATCTCCAAGGTCAAGGTCACACTTTGAGTTCAAAGGTCAAAAATGGCCATAAATGAGCTTGTCCGAGCCATAACTATGTCGTTCATTGTCAGATTTTAAAATCATTTAGCACATTTGTTCACCATCATTGGACGGTGTGTCGCGCGAAATAATTACGTCGATATCTCCAAGGTCAAGGTCACACTTTGAGTTCAAAGGTAAAAAATAGCCATAAATGAGCTTGTCTGGGCTATAACTATGTCATTCATTATGATATTTTAAAATCATTTGGCACATTTGTTCACCATCATGGGACGGTGTGTTGCACAAAAGAATCACGTCAATATCTCCAATGTCAAGGTCGCCACGACTAAAAATAGATTTATTTTAAAACAAACTTACAAAGGGTGTTAATTTTGTTTGTTCATTTAAAAAGTTCAGTTTGAGTTGTCTCCCTTTATCAGATTTTTTTTCACAATGAAAACCTGGTTTTGTGACAATTTTGTCCCTTGTTGTCATATGATATGTTAAACGCAATTATGAGCTTTTCCATGAAACTGAAAGCTATACATTTTCGTAGAAAAAAACCCAGCCATTTGTGCTGTTTGTGAAGTAATCTGTAACCATTAACCAAGTTATTGTCCAGATGAGGGACAGGTGTGTTTTATGGTTGGTTAAAACACCTATTATTGTTAGCAATTCATCATCAGTTGTTTTGCCTTGCTATATGTAAATTGTTGAAATTACCATTTTGTGCAATTTTCTTTGTGCATATTTCAATTAGTCATTCATCATTTAATAATAAAATCGAATCTCCATGCAGTCAGATACAAAATGCATTATTCATTACAGTTTACCATAAGTTAAATTAGCCTTTAACTCATTATTTCTTTTTCAAAACAATACTAAATGACACAGTTTCCACTGGATGACACTGTCTCAATTTCATGACATTTTGATAATCAATTTTACACCCATGATGCACCTTTATAAAATATGACCCGAGCTTTGTGAAAAGGGGATTTAATGCATGTGCGTTAAGTGTCACCCAGATTAGCCTGTGCAGTCCGCACAGGCTTATAAGGGACAATACTTTCTGCTTTTATGGGTTTTTTTCGTTTAAAGATAGTCTCTTCTTATTAAAAATCTTGTTTAAGCTAAAAGTGTCATCCCTGATTAGCCTGTTTGTACTGCACTAGCTTATCTGGGATGACACTTTATGCACATGCATTAAACCCCTTTTTCACAGAGCACGGCCCATATTTATTTGTTATGCCCTCCTTGGAAGAAAGCAGCATATAGCTCTTGTCCTGTCTATCTGTGTTAAGCTTCCTGTCTGAGCCATAACTTTGCCGTAAATGTATTCTTTCTACCCCAAATATCAAGGTCACACTTACATGTCAAGTCAGTTTCAAATTTGTCCATAAAAAAGCTTATAACAAATGACCTCCATCATTAGACAACGTTAAGGATGTAACATCTTTCTTCCTTCCCCAAAGGTCAAGGTCATAAGAAAATGCTCAAGTTAAAATATGGCCATAAAACAGTTTTAAGAAGCGGAGTTTAAAAAAAAAGTTGAATTTGGGGGAAATTCTGTATTTTTTAAACACATGCCTTGTTAGATATCAATTTATTTACTAATTAAATAGTTAAGTTATACATAATTACTTCTCAAAATGAAAAAGATTAGATTACTCAGTCTTTGGTAGATGTGTCTATTTGTGTGTCATTTTGGTGGACATGAAAATATTGCCGGCGTCCACTCATTTTTGGTAACAATTTTCTATACATATAAGAACTTGTGTTGAAGTTTTTTTCTTTTTTACAATTTTGTGGTATTTCGCTTGTTACAGATTACAAAATTAATGATTATTTTCTCTGACACTGAATTGTTTTCCTCTCATATAAGTATGCTCAATATTTTCCAATTTACAAGAAATTGTGTAAAGATTCCATTACCACATTGGAAAATACAATATTTTTCTGGAAAAAAAATAATTCTTAATATTAGTAACTGGTGGCGAAACAATCAATATTTGGGCAGTGCTCAGTGAAAAGGGGGTTTAATGCATCTGTGTAAAGTATCGTCCCAGATTAATCTGTGCAGTCCGTACAGGCTAATCAAGGATGACACTTTTCACCTTTACTGGATTTTTGCTAAGAAGAGACTTTCTGTAAACAAAAAATACCATAAAAGTGGAAAGTGTTGTCCCTGATTTAGGAGGTTGGACAACTGTTAATGTTGAGCACTAAGTAATTATTCAAAATACTAAAAAAAGGATTGATTGCTGATGTGCTGTTCAGGAAATGACGCAAAATTAAAGAGCAAAAACTGTTTTCTGAGATTTATATCGTTTTGTAAATATTTTATTATGCCCCCCTTCGAAGAAGAGGGGGTATATTGCTTTGCTCATGTCGGTCGGTCGGTCGGTCGGTCGGTAGGTCGGTCGGTCGGTCCGTCCACCAGGTGGTTGTCGTATGATAACTCAAGAACGCTTGGGGCTAGGATCATGAAACTTCATAGGTACATTGATCATGACTCGCAGATGACCCCTATTGATTTTGAGGTCACTAGGTCAAAGGTCAAGGTCACGGTGACCCGAAATAGTAAAATGGTTTCCGGATGATAACTCAAGAACGCATACGCTTAGGATCATGAAACTACATGGGTAGATTGATCATGACTCGCAGATGACCCCTATTGATTTTGAGGTCACTAGGTCAAAGGTCAAGGTCACGGTGACCCGAAATAGTAAAATGGTTTCCTGATGATAACTCAATAACGCATACGCCTAGGATCATGAAACTTCATGGGTAGATTGATCATGACTCGCAGATGACCCCTATCAATTTTGAGGTCACTAGGTCAAAGGTCAAGGTCACGGTGACCCGAAATAGTAAAATGGTTTCCGGATGATAACTCAAGAACGCATACGCCTACTAGGATCATGAAACTTCATTGTTAGATTGATCATGACTTGCAGATGACCCCTATTGTTTTTGAGGTCACTAGGTCAAAGGTCAAGGTCACGGTGACCTGAAATAGTAAAATGGTTTTCAGATGATAACTCAAGAACGCATACGCCTAGGATCATGAAACTTCATAGGTAGATTGATCATGACTCGCAGATGACCCCTATTGATTTTGAGGTCACAAGGTCAAAGGTCAAGGTCACAGTGACCCGAAAAAGTAAAATGATTTTCGGATGATAACTCAAGAACGCTTTTGCCTAGGATCATGACACTTCATAGGTACATTGATCGTGACTCGCAGATGACCCCTATTGATTTTCCGGTCACTAGGTCAAAGGTCAAGGTCACAGTGACAAAAATTGTACTCACACAATGGCTGCCACTACAATGGACAGCCCATATGGGGGGCATGCATGTTTTACAAACAGCCCTTGTTTTATTAATGAAATGTTTCTTTGATAAGTATGATAATATTATTAATATTATTATAATAAATAGTTATTTAAATGAAAAGAAAGAGAGACATGAAACTTGGCAGTGTGTTAATGTAAAAAAGTGCTTCTATGACAATGTATAGTTATTTTTTAGATTGAACTGTATTATTGATTTTTCTCCAAACCTGTTCATACACAATTCAACTAGCTGATTCTAGTTTTTAGTGTTTTAATTTTAAACATTGTCTTGTATTACTGTAATTAATTGTGTTTTACTTTCAAGTTTATTAGCTTGACTTTTCGAAGAAAAATGAGAGCTATACTACTCCTGTCATGGTCAGCGTTGGCATTGGTTAAAGTTTTTTTATAAAGTCAAATAACTTAAACACTATCAAAGATAATTAACTCAAACTTGGCATACTTCTTTATGGCAACAAGACAATTGTGTAGGTCAAGGTGCATAACTCTGTCAGCATTATTATCCCCCGCCAGAGGCGGAGGGATATTGTTTTGGCGTTGTCCGTCCGTCCGGCTGTCCGTCCGTCCGTCCGTCCGGCACTTTTGTGTCCGGAGCCATATCTTGGAAGTTCTTTGGTGGATTTCATTTAAACTTGGTATGAGTATATATATGCATAAGAGGATGATGCACGCCAAATGGCATTGTACACCATCTGTTAAAAACAGACTTATGGCCATTTGTATCTTGAAAAAATGCTTTTTACTATAGGCACTTTTGTGTCCGGAGCCATATCTTGGAAGTGCTTTGGCGGATTTCATAATTTTAAACTTGGTATGAGTATATATATGCATAAGAGGATGATGCACGCCAAATGGCATTGTACACCATCTGTTAAAAACAGACTTATGGCCCTTTGTATCTTGAAAAAATGCTTTTTACTATAGGCATTTTTGTGTCCGGAGCCATATCTTGGAAGCGCTTTGGCGGATTTCTTTGAAACTTGGTATACCTTCCTTTGTCTTAGTTTTTTGTTATTGTCCTCCGTCGGTCCATCTATCATTATGTTCATCCGTCCAATTTGCACCCATCCTCAAACAAAGCATATGTTGCGGGGGATACCTTGGGCCTTTCAGGCCCTCTTGTTTTTAGAGTTATTCCCCTTTTAAACTTAGAATTTCGGATTAAATTTTTTAATAACTTCAATAATTTGAATACTATCAAAGATAATCACTTCAGACTTGGACTACTTCCTTATGGGGACAAGACACATGTTAAGGTCTAGCTGGATAACTCTGTCAACAATATTTTTAAAGTTATGCCCCTTTTTAACTTAGAATATGTCGCTAAATTTCTAAAACTTTATCACTATCAAAGATATTTAACTCTAACTTGGAATGCTTTTTTATGGCAACAAGACAATTGTGAAGGTCAAGGTGCATAACTCTTTTGAAAAAAATGTATAACTCTGACTGGCATTTTGACATAATTATGGCCCCTTTTATATTTAGAAAAATGAAAATTTTGTTAAGTTGTGTGTTAAGGTCCACTTTATTCCTAAAGTATCAAAGCTATTGCTTTCATACTTGCAACATACTAACTATCATAAGGGGACTGTTCAGGCAAAGATATGTAACTCTGACTGGCATTTTGACAGAATTATGGCCCTTTTTTGACTTAGTAACTTTGAATAATTGGTTAAATTGTGTGTTAATATCCACTTAACTTCTTAAGTATCAAGGCTTTTGCTTTCAAACTTCAAATACTTTCTTGCTATTATGAGGCCACATTTATTGTCCAATCTTCATGAAATTTGGTCAGAAGATTGGTCTTAATGATATCTTAGATGAGTTCGAAAATGGTTACGTTTGCTTGAAAAACATGGCTGCCAAGGGGCAAGGCATTAATCCTTATATGGCTATAGCAGGGATCATATTTTCCCGCAACATCAATCGGTCTGGATATAAATGGGGAAAAAGTATCCGAAAATTTATGTCCGAAACTATGACAAATTACGTTAAAATAATATACCATTGATTTTGCCATTCATGAAGGTGGTATAATAAATGTACCAGTAAAATTCCCTTAGTCATTTGTTTAACGGGACATATGAGTTTTCTCGACTGGTTTTATCATTTCCTATTTCATTGTTGTTTCGTGTTGTTTTATCAGACTTTTTTTCATTGTTGTCAATATTATTAATCTGTGTAAGTATATACCGATGTTTTAAATCGTTGTCGACTCGATAATAGCTTACAAAATGCACTAAACCAAATAAATGTCTGTGAGTAGGTTGGCTACAATCGCACATGGGTTGGCTACTGACAATAACACAACAAAATAATTAAGAAATAATTCGTGTACGTTATAGTTTGTTGTCAAATAACCCACGGCCGATAGGTTAGATGCGAAGGGATTAAATCACGAGAGCGAAGCAGGAGTGATATTAAACCACGCATCTAATTTTCCGGTCATGGGTTATTCAACAACAAACTATAAAGTACACGAATTATTTCGATTCTAATGCGGTTTTTACTAAAGATTTATACAATGTATATTATTTTTCTTGTGTTCTATTTTATGTGAAGTTCCGCCCATAAAAATAACTTTTGGCTGTTCTGTCGATCAGATCCGCGACTTTCATTCATAATTATATTACCAGATTATAATGCTGGTGGAAAATATATCGGCATGTTTTGTTTAGTTACAGCGCGTGCGTTCAGTAGTGTATAAGGTGCACAATTTTCGACCACCCTTGTTAATTTCGGACGCGTCTTTAATCCGCTGTTCACAAGTTTTTAATTCTTGGTCTGACGTGCAATAAACCGGTCCTGACTGGTTTAGAGACTGCAGCGAATGGTTTATCACACCTAATCGAGATAAGATATGAATGTCATTAAGGGGTGTTAGCATGTGCACTGTGTAATCGATTTCATGACATGGGAATTTTAGCAAACAAAATCAGACAGACTGTTTAGGATTTTCAATCGGTCTTTCATGACCCCAATCAGTCTAGGACCGGCAAAACCGAAAAAAATATGATCCCTGGGCTATAGTAAAATCTTGTTAACACTCTAGAGGCCACATTTATTGTCCGATCTTCATGAAACTTGGTCAGAAGATTCATCCTAATAATATCTTGGACGAGTTCAAAAATGATGCCGGTTGGTTGAAAAACATGGCTGCCAGGGGGCGGGGCTTTTTCCTTATATGGCTATAGTAAAACCTTGTTCTGTTGAAAAATGTGGCTGCCAGGGTGTTCACTAGTCATGAAAGTTGGTAAGAACATTTTGTTCTTATGACATCTTGGGCTGTAACAGAACAGGTCAGTTCCTTTGAATCTCAGGTGAGCAACATACCACAATGGACTCCACCCAAACCATCCCCCACGCCACACCCCAGAATCCCCCCCCCCCAAAAGAAAACAATTAAAAAAAAAATATTTTTTCCTTTTTTTTCTTATTTTTAGCTCGACTATTATATATGAAATATATATAGTGGAGCTATCCTACTCACCAAGCCGTCTGCGTGAGCGTTGGAATGTTAAAGTTTGCGTACCACCTAAAATATTTTATATATCCCTTGACATATTGCTTTTATTGAAAGATCATCAAATAAATGACCACACCCCCACATTATACCCCCCTCTCCACCCCCACCCACCTAAAAAGATTATTTTTTTAAACGTGGAAAAAAATAAATTATTTCTTTTATTTTTGAAGGACCGTCCAACCATCCCACCCAAGCTATTGCGATCAAACTTGAAATAAAATCTTATTAGTTTGTTTTATGTCTTCACAAATGTTCAATAGATTGTGTAAAATATACCTGAACTCAGAATTGTCTATAAAGTACAACTTCTTTAAAACATAAGCGATCAATATGTTTCAATTATGGTCCTCTCTTCCACTTAGAATATGACTATATTACCTTGACCTTATTGAATATGAACAATTTCTCCATGATGGCTTATGACAGTACTGTCAAGCATTCAAAAAGTCTAGCGCACTGTCTTCTGACAGCTCTTGTTTTGTTAGATCAATTTAAGATGAAGGTTTTTAGGTGCGAAATAATCTTAGCTGTACCAATTGATGATAGTTTGAGTCCTTTCAAATATAAACATATTTTCAGGCCCCAAATAAACCATTTCATATCCAGTTATGCAGAATAGCAAATTTTATTCAATTGTTCCTTTTATGTTACTTAATTCTTTGAACTGTAGTTTCTTTTAATCTATGAGTGATTTATCTTGAAGAGTAAGGTACACTACATTGACAAAAACATGACAAATATATTAATTATAACCTTTGCAGTACTAGTTGGTAAGCATTTAAATATGGAAAACAAATTAAGTTCATTGGGGTATGTGACAGCCTTGGTTGAAGAATGGAATTGAAAATAATTTACAGGAACTAAAAATGTGAAATGATAATAATTCCTGAACATCTTTTTAACTGTCTGTGAGAACATTCCTGTGTTGAGGTATTTTATCATGTGATTAAACAAATAATATATCAGACATTAAAAATTGTTATGAATACATGTATATTTTTTCTACAGATTTTGTGTATTTTATTCTGTATATAGTCTGGTGGCAGTCTGTCCTGACTTTTTCATAAAGGATTAACAATAGTCATAAAAATAAAGAAATTGAAGTCATTAAACTGCAACAGTACTGTGGTATTGAAGGTTTTTAATATGATGGAAATACAGAATATATTTGGCAGAATATAAGTAATTAGGTAACACAGTATTATAAAAAGGTCTTAGTCAAGACAATTTTATTGGAAAATACTTCTAGCGGAAAGGTAAGCTTATATTTGTATTTATTTAATACTATTCTATCTGAAATCTCTCAAATAAGAGGCAAATATTTAAAGCAAATTCAGCTTTTATAATGTTCTGTCATTTCAAATGGTGTATTTTCAAAAAATGGCTTGCCAAATTAGTATGAACAGTGCATAGCCCTGCACTCTTTAGTCATTTGTCACATCCCATTACACTCCAAAGCGAAAATGTATGCTTATATTTGTATTAACCCTTTACAACTTAGATACGTATTTTTACACATTTGTAGTCCCTTAAAAAGTTATATTTAATTAAAGACCTTTCTTACTATATTCAAGTTTTAAAGGCTTCATTTCCAACCCTTAGATACTGATGAGCAGCAAACAGCATAAAACCTGAACGGACTGCGAGTTACTCGCAGGCTGTTCTGGTTTTATGCTGTTTGCACAGTCATTTTCATGTTGCTTCTGATGGGCAAAGGGTTCATTTAATACTATCCGAGCTAAAATCTCTCAAATAATTAAGAGGCAAATATTTAAAGCAAATTCAGCTTTAATAATGTTCTGTCATTTCAAATGGTGTTTTCTCAGAAAGGGGCTTGCCAAATTAGTATGAACAGTGCATAGACCTGCACTCTGTTGTATTTGTCACATCCCATTACACACCTTGTCCAGTTTTTGTTTTCAATTTGATAATTAGGTTTACGGATTGTATCACCATCGATGACGTATTAAATGATATAAAAAGACAACAATGGTTTAGTAATTTTATACACAGGTTTTACAATCACGCCCATACAAAAAATGCAGCATTTAATTGATTGATGAAAATGTGGTTGCCACAATTATTTACATTTTGTCTTGTATAGATTTTGTATTTAAGGCATCATCTCCGAAGTGGATAATTATTAAAATATGGATTTTAAGTTGGAAAGTTTTTCATATGGCATTAATGTATCTTATTCTGTCTTGGTATGTATGAAAAATATTAATTGTTTTGTTTGTTTGCAGCTTTGATTTAACAATTATAGTATTCTCACTTAATTTTGTTTATAATTTCAATGTTTTTTTGTGTTATTTTAATAATACATCTATTTATATCAACAAATTTCGCATCAGTAAAATTTAAAAATCAACAACCAGGTTAATGTTCACTAAGCTCAGTTGGGTTATTGATATTTTTATCAAACTACCGCAATCAGAAGCCTTGGTGGCCCTGGTGTCAGCTGGGGGGAGGTAAATAACAGCTTTATGCATTACAATAGACTGTTTAGAAAGAATGGGATTATCTTGAAACACACTTATGGAACCTACACCAAAATACTGGTATATCCTGAAGTTATTTTATTTTTATTTGTTTCTCTGTTATTTTAGCATTTTGGAGATGGGCTAAAAAGAAATGTAACAATCTTTACACCTCGTTTTAAGCAGGGTTGGATAAGCTTATTAGATTAAATTAAGAAATTCTGTAGAAATTTCAGTGTATATTATTCCTATATTTTGAGGGTATTCCTCTTTTCAAGTTATGATCTTCAACATCTTGTTCATTTTGAAATAAAACCCTTTACAATGAAAGCCTGGTAAATCAAATTGCATTTATATTGTGATTTAAATTATTTTTTCATTATTTAAATTTTCATAACTATAACAACTTCTTGGATTATATCTAGATTTTATGTATTTGTTTGTGTATTTGTTTAACCCTTTACCACTTATATACGTATTTTGACGCAGTTCAAAAAAAAAATGTCCCTTAGAAAGTTTGATTATAATAAAGACCTTTCTTACAAAATTCAAGTTTTAAAGGCTTCTTTTCCAACCCTTAGATACTTATGAGCAGCAAACAACATAAAACCTGAACAGACTGCGAGTCACTCGCAGGCTGTTCTGGTTTATGCTGTTTGCACATATCCATTTTCAGTTTGCTTCTGAGTGGGAAAGTGTTATAACATGGCTGTTTAATTAAAAATATTTCAGCAGAATTTTAGTTGAAGTACATTGGCATTAATTGTCGATTGTACTCTTTACATCGAATGTTGGTGAAACATTTAATCTTCATCAATTCTAAGTTCATAGGATATGTTTATCTTTCATTGAATATTGTGAATGTATTTTGTCCCAGTTAGAAGCAATAGTGGAAAAAGTTATTTAACAATTTCTGGTTGCTGAAGATGACTAAACATTCTGTATTCGTACTTTTCCCTATTGGTCAAAATAAATTACAGATGACACTTGTTATTAAGGTCTTTTAGCTTAGTCTTTTAAATTGCCATTGATGATAAAATATTGCACAAATGTATTACCGTAATTACTCTATGTTTCCGGACACTTATAAATAATTGAAAAATTTTGTGTCCGAAAACTTAGATACGAAAAATATTCAAAAAATACAGGTGTCCGAAAACTTTAGAGTCGAAAATAGAAGTGTCCGAAAATAGCACCAATTGTATCAGCGACTATCGGTAATAGCATGCGCTTGTAAAATACCATGCCGTAAAGTATAAATTACAGTTATATATGTTTGCACTGTATTTTACATAATTTTAAATGCTTAATTTATTTGACAGAAAGTTACTACAAGGTTGTACTTTGACCAACGAGTTCAAAAATGAGCATGTGATGTACCGATACTCGCTTGTATGAACCTGTAATTAACGCAATAAAAAAGCAAACTATGAATTATTTGTTTTTTTATTTTCGATAGTTGTTGTCTAACACCTTCAATTGTTCGTAAAACTTGCAATAGGTTGCATCAGACCTTGGAGCGTTTAGTATTTGTCACAGTTATTTTACTGAGAAGGGGTAGTACCATTGCGGTAGATAATTGAACTGTTAATTGGCACTACCCCTGGTAATTGTCATAAAGTTTAGATATCGAAAAACAGGACCGAAATTTGATAAAATAGCGCTGTAAAATATACTGTCCAAAAAATTAGAGACATTAATTATGGACGAAAACTCGTGTGTCCGAAAATTAAGAATCACGAATAATAATTATTTTTGCTAAAGAAAGGGGTGTCCGAAAACTGAGGGTGTCGGAAAAATAGAGTAATTACGGTAAATATATTCAGAAGTTCACACATTTTGTGTAGACCATCCAAGCATTACAGGAGGGGTAAAGAACAAGGAGAAGGGTGCAGAACCCTGCTGTTTCCCTTTAAATCTTTACCTAATTCTTAACTCTAACAGACTGGTGTAGAGTTTTTTTAGGTACAACCATTGAATGGAAGCTGCTATACAAATGCTATCTAAGCTATATCAGCCCCTTTACCCCTTAGATACGTATTTTTACGCATTTGAACCCGTTCCCATTCAGAAGCAAAGTGAAAATGGCTATGTGCAAACAGCATAAAACCATAACAGCCTGCAATAAACTCGCAGTCTGTTCAGTTTTAATGCTGTTTGCTGCTCATCAGTATCTAAGGGTTGAAAATGAAGCCTTTGAAACTTGAATTAAGTAAGAAAGGTCTTTAATTAAATGTAAATTTCTGAGGGACAACAAATGCGTCAAAATATGTATCTAAGTGGTAAAGGGTTAAGTAAAGTAGAATAATGTTGATGTGAATACAGCCCTAGACTGCTGATTTCTTAAAGAGTCAACCTCACTATGATTGTTAAATTTCAGACTGGTTTTGTGAAAGGCCATCGGCGCACCTCCAGTGACGTTGAGTTCAAGGAGAAAACGAGACTGGATGCCAAGGCTGCTATGAACCAGGAGCTGCTCAGGATTGCAAACACAGTCACCGGAAACAAACAGGTTCATATATTATTTATAGCCTAACTGAGCACAAAGAAGCCATATTTATGCCCCCCCTTCAAAGAAGAGGGGGTATATTGTTTTGCACATGTCGGTCGGTCCGTCCGTTCGTCCGTCCACCAGATGGTTTCCGGATGATAACTCAAGAACGCTTAGGCCTAGGATCATGAAACTTCATTGGTACATTGATCATGACTGGCAGATGACCCCAATCGATTTTCAGGTCACTAGGTCAAAGGTCAAGGTCACAGTGACTCGAAATAGTAAAATGGTTTCCAGATGATAACTCAAAAAACGCTTAGGCCTAGGACCATGAAACTGCATAGGTATATTGATCATGACTGGCTGATGACCCCTATTGATTTTCAGGTCACTAGGTCAAAGGTCAAGGTCACAGTGACTCGAAATAGCAAAATGGTTTCCGGATGATAACTCAAGAATGCTTATACCTAAGATCATGAAACTTCACAGGTACATTGATCATGACTGGCAAATGACCCTTATTGCTTTTCAGGTCACTAGGTCAAAGGTCAAGGTCACAGTGACTCGAAACAGTTAAATGGTTTCCGGATGATAACTCAAGAATGCTTACGCCTAGGATCATGAAACTTCATAGGAACATTGATCATGACTGGCAGATGACTCCTTTTGATTTTCAGGTCACTAGGTCAAAGGTCAGGGTCAGGGTCACAGTGACTCGAAATAGTAAAATGGTTTCCGGATGATAACTCAATAATGCTTACACCTAGGATCATGAAACTTCATAGGTACATTGATCATGACTGGCAGATGACCCCTATTAATTTTCAGGTCACTAGGTCAAAGGTCAAGGTCACAGTGACTCGAAACAGTAAACTGGTTTCCGGATGATAACTCAAGAATGCTTACGCCTAGGATCATGAAACTTCATAGGAACATTGATCATGACTGGCAGATGACTCCTTTTGATTTTCAGGTCACTAGGTCAAAGGTCAAGGTCACAGTGACTCGAAATAGTAAAATGGTTTCCGGATGGTAACTCAATAATGCTTACACCTAGGATCATGAAACTTCATAGGTACATTAATCATGACTGGCAGATGACCCCTATTAATTTTCAGGTCACTAGGGGAAAGGTCAAGGTCACAGTGACTCAAAACAGTAAAATGGTTTCCTGATGATAACTCAAGTATTATTAGGCCTAGGATCATGAAACTTCATAGGTACATTGATCATGACTTGCAGATGACCCCTATTGATTTTCAGGTCACTAGGTCATAGGTCAAGGTCACAGTGACAAAAAACTTATTCACACAATGGCTGCCACTACAACTGACAGCCCATATGGGGGGCATGCATGTTTTGCAAACAGCCCTTGTTTAAAATAGTTTGGCTCAAATTCATCTTTATTGATAGAAACTCCAGCAGTCCTGGAGATGTGCCTTCACTGTCTTACAAAACATAATATCAATGTTGGCGTTGGTAGACATAATGTGAAAAAAAATACTGGCTGCATAATTGACTTGTAGACACGTCATATTGTTACTCTATATAGTAAAAGAACCTGTTTAAATTTGTTCTTGAACATAACAATAATCAATATTGATATCCCATGAATGTTTCTTTTAGTATAACAATTGTTTTGATGTCCATTTTTGGTTTTTGTGAATTTGACACATTTGCATGCTTATGTCTCTTTAATGTTTTTTTTCAATTTATCAAATCTGAGTGTTGATGTCCCTTTAAGGTGGCTTTCAATAAACAATTGTGAAGAATGATGCGCCTTGAATGTGTCTTTATGATGAAAATTGTGAGTGATGATATCCCTTAAATGTTCCTGAATATTTCTTTTGATAGGAGCCGCGTTTTGAGAAAACTGGGCTTAATGCATATGCGTAAAGTGTCGTCCCAGATTAGCCGGTGCAGTCTGCACAGGCTAATCAGGGACAACACTTTCCGCCTAAATTGGATTTTTGCTAAGAAGAGACTTCATTGAAACGAAAAATGTCATAAAAGTGGAAAGTGTTGTCCTAGATAAGCCTGTGCGGACTGCACAGGTTAATCTGGAACGACACTACGCTCATACATTATGCCCAGTTTTCTCAGAATGCGACTCATATGATAAACTTGAGTCGTGATGTTGCTATAATATTTCGTTCAATACAACAACTTTGAATGATGATATCCCTTTCATTTATTGAATATGACAACTGTTGAATATGATGTCCTATAGAATGTTTGTGATTGTAGAGAGTGTTGTCGGAGTTTGAAGAATTTGAGAAGCTGTTTCACCGCTACCTGACGGAAAGTCCGTCAGTTGACTGGGACAAACTGCATCTCCTGCCAAATGAAGCTGTAAGTACATGAGTACAATATTGGGAAACAATTCACTGCAGGCATACAGTCTCTGGAAAATACTGTTTGCCTTCATTTACATGGAACTTTACCAAACTTTACTATTATGCTCAATTGGATAAAGGGTAATTGCGAATTGCACTTCAGGTACTAAAAATAAAAAAAAAGAAATATTTATTGTTTGCTAGATTGCATCAAAAGCCATATGACTGTAATCTCGTTGAGTCTTTTGCCTGGGCAGGACCATTACCTGGTGTCTTAGGAAAGATTTTGAGAATGCAGCCTTAATGGAGATCTCTCTGTTTCATGGCATTCACCATCTGACATTTGTCATGCAAAAATGAGTCTTATGGTATATCGAGTCAGTCAGCGTATGCATTCGCACAGTCTGATCAGGATCTACCCTACACAGTAATGAGACCATGAACCATGCTTGACTTAAAAGCAGACAGGGTAGCTCCGGCCAGACTGCGCAGGCAGGTCTGGAGCTATGCTGGCTGCAAATAAAATAATGTTCATTTTTGCATGGCGCTGCTCAAATCTGCAACACCATTGCATCTTGACCATATTTACCAGTGGGATTGTTTTACTGCCTCTGGTGTTGGTGGTTCTGCAACATTTAAATCTGTATAGTTTACATAGTTTGAGTTTACACAACATATGGCATCTGTTGCAATGATTTATTGCCTCCAATGTTGTGTTGGTGTTTATCATAGTCACTTTGTTTTCCAAAAATTAAATTTAAGAAAATATTTTTATTACATTTAGTCACAAAGGTTGCATTATGAATTTAAGGATGTCTTTTCTATTCACTGTTCCTACTATTAATTGGACAACCAATGTTCTCTAGATACCAGATGAATGCCTTTTAACATGTTATCCTGCTCTGTGAAAATGGGGCTTAATGCATTCTAGATAAGTGTCTTCCTAGATTTGCCTGTGCCTTGACCGGATTAAAAAAAGAGATTTCCTCCAAACAAAAATACAATAGATGCAGAAAGTAATATCTCTGATTAGTGTGAAATGCAAAGACTTATATAGGATGACACTTTACACACATTCATTACACCCTGTTTTACCAGTGTTAGTTTCAGATGATGTTTTCCTGTTATAAATTTCAAAAAGTGAATGTAAACTTTTACAGGGCTTTGTCTGAGGCCATGATAAACAAGATACTCTCGTAACTCCCCATAGTGTTGTGTAGATAAGACATGATTAATTTGGTTGTGCTTTACTTAACTGTATATCCATGCTGTGGGACACATGACAGGTTTTGATGAATCAGCTTACATTAAGCTTAAATACATGCAGTGCATCCATTTTTGTCTGTTTTTTTTACTTTGTGTCTGTTTGATAGATTGGGTTTGTCTAGCTGTAAGAATGATGAGTTCAACTGGTTTACTTACTGAACATTATTTCAATGTTTTGACATTGTAGGGGGGGGGATTATATGGTCAATAATTGTATTTTGGAAAACTCTGAACAATGTTGACCAGTCCTTGTTAACTTGTATTTCTCTTCAAATTTACTTTCTTTGTTAAAATCTGTTCATTGATGAAAATAAATACAATTGGTTTGTTGCATTGTATTGGAAGTATCCAGTACCCAGTAATTGTTTCATTAAGTTTGAAGGCTAAAAGAACATAAATGTATTTAGTACATTTACTGAATTGAATTTAGGCGACCATTAAGGGTTTCATTTCATAAAAACTATGGTATTATGGTAGCCCTGTAAGGGGGTGGATTGTCTCAGTATTTGATCAAATCTTGGCAAAAACATAACTGTCTCTGTCATTGATAGATTTGAAAAAAAAGTTTGGCTGAAGTGACAGGACTGTTTGTCTCATGTAAGGCCCAGACCACAAGGTCAACATTAAAGTTTCAAGGTGAAAGGTCAAAATATGATCTTCAGCATAACTAAAAATAAATTACTACCAGGAAGTACTTGCATTCTTCATAAGATTGGTGCATGCAAGAACCTTTGGTGAGGTCAATTGCAGAAATAAGAAATCAATTCATACATTGACCAAACTTTTCATAAAAAAAGACTTAATTGACTACCATATAAAAGTAAAAATGGTACCATTAGTATTTTACACAAGGATTTGTGTAAAATGTATACAAAAAAGCAACATTATGTAAACCATATACACACATTTATCATCTAGTGTATAGAATTATTTGCTATTATCTTGAGATGTCCATTAACATTGCTGTACCTTGGTTATTAACTGTTTTGTGGCCCATTTGCTTGACATATCTATTCATTGTTATGTTTTACAACTTACTCAAATGTTTCAGGAATAAATAAAACTGGTACCATATGGGAAGATTTTGTTTTTCTGACACACAGTTCAATGACATTAGCAAACAAAGTTATGTTTTAGCTCATCTGACCACAATTTATTGTGAGCTTTTGTGATTGGTTTCCTTTGTAAAGAGTGGTCTGTCATTCTTCATTAACAGTTTTCTTGTGAACACTAGATGTGGCATTTATAGACTAAACGTCTTGAAACTTGGTCAGAACATTTACGGCACTCATACCTCTGCCTAGGTCACAACTGCATCACATTGGGTCAAAAACTAAGTCACTATGACTCACTAGGTCGATAAAAAACAACAACTTGTGAACACTAAAGAGGCCTTCTTTATTGCCCTATCTTTATGTCAGAATATTTCTGTTAATAATAGCTCGACCAAGTTTGAAACTGTGACATGTGGGGTCAAAAACTAGGTGATTAGGTAAGCAATAAAACCAACACTTGTGAACACTCTGTAGGCCATATTCTTTGCCCTATCAGGATGAAACTTGGTCAGAACATTTTTCCCTTTGATATCTATGCCAAGTTCCAAAGTGGGTCACATGGGTTTAGAAACTTGGTCACTAGGTCAAATGAAACAAAAAGCTTGTGAATTCTAAGTTCACCCTTATTGCCCAATCTTAATAAAACTTGGTCTGTACATGTTTTTCTATAATATCTGGTCAAAGTTGGAAACTAAGTCACATTGGCTTAGAAACAAGGTCAGTATGCCAAATTATAAAAAAATTGTGTGAACACTCTACATTTATGCCAAATTAAAATAATTATTTTTTGTTAGAGGGTTTGTCCCAACCATATCTTTGCTAAGTTTTAAAAACAGTTATGCGAGTCAAACAATTTGGTTAACAAGTAAAATTAAATTAAAAACCCTCTAGAGGCCACATATATTGCTCACTCTTCATGAAACTTGATAAGAGTATTTTGTCCTAATAATATCTCAGCAAATATTTTAATTCGGTTACATGGGGTAAGAAAGAAAACGCTTGTGGACACTATAGAGACCAACCCTATGTCCCAATCTACAGGCTAATCTGGGATGATACTTAACGCAAATGCATTAAGCCCGATTAAAGCCTCATAAATATATAATGAGAACATTATCTGTTATAACAACATTGTGGTGTCTGTCCTCTCATCCCTGTTTGTTCTCTGCAGATCAAGACCCAGGCAGACTTGGACATTACACTACTAATAAGTTTCAATCGAAATAAGAATTGGTAATGGTCCTCTCCCCACCCACTTTTCACTATCATTACATATTTGTATGTTTATAGGAAGTCTCTTCAAAAAGAAAATTTAGTCTTGTGGACTGCTGAGGCTAAGCTTGGACAACTCTGTACATTCATGCATTATTCCCCGTTTTACCAGACAAGAGGCTCATATAATTGATTTGCGTTCTGAGAAAACTAGGCATAATGCATGTGCGTAAAGTGTTGTTCCAGATAACCCTGTGCAGTCCGCACAAGCTAATCAGGGATGACACTTTCCGCTTTTATGACATTTTTAGTTTACATGAAGTCTCTTCTTAGCAAAAATCCAATTTAGGCGGAAATTGTCGTCCCTTATTAGCCTGTGCGGACTGCACAGGCTAATCTGGGATGACACTTAACGCACATGCATTATGCCCAGTTTTCTAAGAACACGACTCAATTAATGATCATAACCTGTTATGTGTTCTCTGCAGATTAAGGCGTACAAGGACCTGCCGGCGCCGGCGGAGACAGAGGTGAAGGCCCTGCTGGACCAGCTGGTGGTGGTGAAGCTGAACGGAGGGCTGGGTACCGGCATGGGCTGCACCGGACCGAAGAGCGCCATCAGCGTGCGCAACGAGCTCACCTTCCTCGATCTCAACGTGCAGCAGATTGAGGTTCGAAATACTTTATTTGTATTTTATCTTCATGTCTTCATTCACAATATAAAGCACCATACAGCTTTCAATACATGTAAGTTCTCATGAAGGCAAATGAAAAATTGTACTTGTTAAAAAGGAGATATGTGTTAAATATTAAAACTATTGTATGAAAGGTTCATAATTATGTAAGGTTGAAAAATATTAAAGCTTTGTTCTGGAAATAGTTGGCTGAATGCATATGCATAAAGTGTCATCCCAGATTAGCCTCTGCAGTCTGCACAGGCTACTTAAGAACGACACTCTCCGCCTTCTCTGGATTTTTGTTAAAAAGAGAATTCTTTTAGACAGAAAAAATATACAAGCGGAAATTATCATCCCTGACTAGTCTGTGTGGACTGCACAGGCTAATCTGGGACGCCACTTTACGAACATGCATTATGCCCAGTTATCTCAGAACGAGGCTCTGTTAATGTGGATGTACATCCCACAGACCCTGAACAGGAAGTACGATGCTGACGTGCCCCTGGTGCTGATGAACTCCTTCAACACTGATGAGGACACAGAGAAGATCCTGGCCAAGTACAACCAGGTCCGGGTCAACATCTTCACCTTCACACAGAGCAGGTCGGTAGTCTGGCTAGACTAGGGGTCATAGAGACAGAGCAGGTCGGTTGTCTGGCTAGACTGGGATTCAAAGAGACAGAGCAGGTTGATAGTCTGGCTAGACTGGTGGTAATAGAGACAGAGCAGGTCGGTAGTCTGGCTAGACTGAGGGGTCATAGGGACAGAGCAGGTCGGTAGTCTGGCTAGACTAAGGGGTCATAGGGACAGAGCAGGTCGGTAGTCTGGCTAGACTGGGGGTCATAGAGACAGAGCAGGTCTGAAGTCTGGCTAGACTGGGGGGTCATAGAGACAGAGCAGGTCGGTAGTCTAGCTAGACTGAGGGGTCATAGAGACAGAGCAGGTCGGTAGTCTGGCTAGACATGGGGTCATAGAGACAGAGCAGGTCGGTAGTCTGGCTAGACTTGGGGTCATAGGGACAGAGCAGGTCAGTAGTCTGGCTAGACTGAGGGGTCATAGAGACAGAGTTGGTCAGTAGTCTGGCTACACTGGGGGTCATAGAGACAGAGCAGGTCGGTAGTCTGGCTAGACTGGGGGGTCATAAAGACAGAGCAGGTCGGTAGTCTGGCTAGACTGGGGGTCATAGAGACAGAGCCGGTCGGTAGTCTGGCTAGACTGGGGGGTCATAAAGACAGAGCAGGTCGGTAGTCTGGCTAGACTGGGGGTCATAGAGACAGAGCAGGTCTGTAGTCTGGCAAGACTGGGGGGTCATAGAAATACAGCAGGTCGGTATTCTGGCTAAACTGGGGGGTCATAGAAACAGAGCAGGTCGGTAGTCTGGCTAGACTGGGGGTCATAGAGACAGAGCAGGTTGGTAGTCTGGCTAGACTGGGGGTCATAAAGACAGAGCAGGTCAGTAGTCAGGCTAGATTGGGGGTCATAGAGACAGAGCAGCTGGGTAGTCTGGCAAGACCGGGGGGTCATAGAGACAGAGCTGGTCGGTAGTCTGGCTAGACTAGGGGTCATAGAGACATAGCAGGTTGGTAGTCTGGCTAGACTGGGGGTCATAGAGACAGAGCAGGTCTGTAGTCTGGCTAGACTGGGGGGTCATAGAGACAGAGCAGGTTGGTAGTCTGGCTAGACTTGTGGTCATAGAGACAGAGCTGGTAAGTAGTCTGGCTAGACTAGGGGTCATAGAGACAGAGCTGGTTGGTAGTCTGGCTAGACTAGGGGTCATAGAGACAGAGCTGGTTGGTAGTCTGGCTAGACTTGTGGTCATAGAGACAGAGCTGGTAAGTAGTCTGGCTAGACTAGGGGTCATAGAGACAGAGCTGGTAGGTAGTCTGGCTAGACTTGTGGTCATAGAGACAGAGCTGGTCAGTAGTCTGGCTAGACTGATGGGTCATAGAGACAGAGCTGGTCGGTAGTCTGGCTAGACTAGGGGTCATAGAGACAGAGCAGGTCGGTAGTCTGGTTAGACTGAGGGGTCATAGAGACAGAGCAGGTCAGTAGTCTGGCAAGACTGGGGGTCATAGAGACAGAGCAGGTCGGAAGTCTGGCTGGACTGGGGGGTCATAGAGACAGAGCAGGTTGGTAGTCTGGCTAGACTGGGTGGTCATTGAGACAGAGCTGGTCGGTAGTCTGGCTAGACTAGGGGTCATAGAGACAGAGCAGGTCGGTCGTCTGACTAGACTGGGGGTCATAGAGACAGAGTTGGTTGGTAGTCTGGCTAGACTGGGGGTCATAGAGACAGAGCTGGTCAGTAGTCTGGCTAGACTAGGGGTCATAGAGACAGAGCAGGTCGGTAGTCTGGCTAGACTGGGGGTCATAGAGACAGAGCTGGTCGGTAGTCTGGCTAGACTACGGGTCAATCGAGACAGAGCAGGTCAGTAGTCTGGCTAGACTGAGGGGTCATAGAGACAGAGCAGGTCAGTAGTCTGGCTAGACAGGGGGTCATAGGGACAGCAGTCGGTAGTCTGGCTAGACTGGGGGTCAAAGAGACAGAGCAGGTCGGTAGTCTGGCTAGACTGGGGGTCATAAAGACAGAGCAGGTTGGTAGTCTGGCTAGACTGGTGATAATAGAGACAGAGCAGGTCTGTAGTCTGACTAGACTGGGGGTCATAGAGACAGAGCAGGTTGGTAGTCTGGCTAGACTGAGGGGTCATAGAGACAGAGCAGGTCGGTAGTCTGGCTAGACTGCTGTTCATAGAGACAGAGCAGGTCGATAGTCTGGCTAGACTGGGGGTCATAGAGACAGAGCAGGTCGGTAGTCTGGCTAGACTGGGGGTCATAAAGACAGGGCAGGTCGGTAGTCTGGCTAGACTGGGGGTTATAGAGACAGAGCAGGTCAGTAGTCTTGCTAGACTTGGGGGTCATAAAGACAGAGCTGGTCGGTAGTCTGGCTAGACTAGGGGTCATAGAGACAGAGCAGGTCGGTAGTCTGGTTAGACTGAGGGGTCATAGAGACAGAGTAGGTCAGTAGTCTGGCTAGACTGGGGGTCATAAAGACAGGGCAGGTCGGTAGTCTGGCTAGACTGGGGGTTATAGAGACAGAGCAGGTCGGTAGTCTTGCTAGACTGGGGGGTCATAAAGACAGAGCAGGTCTGAAGTCTGGCTAGACTGGGGGGTCATAGGGACAGAGCTGGTCGGTAGTCTGGCTAGACTTGGGGTCAAAGAGACAGAGCTGGTCGGTAGTCTGGCTAGACATGGGGTCATAGAGACAGAGCAGGTCAGTTGTCTGGCAAGACTGGGGGTCATAGAGACAGAGCAGGTCGGAAGTCCGGCTGGACTGGGGGGTCATAGAGACAGAGCAGGTTGGTAGTCTGGCTAGACTGGGTGGTCATTGAGACAGAGCTGGTTGGTAGTCTGGCTAGACTAGGGGTCATAGAGACAGAGCAGGTCGGTCGTCTGACTAGACTGGGGGTCATAGAGACAGAGTTGGTTGGTAGTCTGGCTAGACTGGGGGTCATAGAGACAGAGCTGGTCGGTAGTCTGGCTAGACTAGGGGTCATAGAGACAGAGCAGGTCGGTAGTCTGGCTAGACTGGGGGTCATAGAGACAGAGCTGGTCGGTAGTCTGGCTAGACTACGGGTCAATCGAGACAGAGCAGGTCAGTAGTCTGGCTAGACTGAGGGGTCATAGAGACAGAGCAGGTCAGTAGTCTGGCTAGACAGGGGGTCATAGGGACAGCAGTCGGTAGTCTGGCTAGACTGGGGGTCAAAGAGACAGAGCAGGTCGGTAGTCTGGCTAGACTGGGGGTCATAAAGACAGAGCAGGTTGGTAGTCTGGCTAGACTGGTGATAATAGAGACAGAGCAGGTCTGTAGTCTGACTAGACTGGGGGTCATAGAGACAGAGCAGGTTGGTAGTCTGGCTAGACTGAGGGGTCATAGAGACAGAGCAGGTCGGTAGTCTGGCTAGACTGCTGTTCATAGAGACAGAGCAGGTCGATAGTCTGGCTAGACTGGGGGTCATAGAGACAGAGCAGGTCGGTAGTCTGGCTAGAATGGGGGTCATAAAGACAGGGCAGGTCGGTAGTCTGGCTAGACTGGGGGTTATAGAGACAGAGCAGGTCAGTAGTCTTGCTAGACTGGGGGGTCATAAAGACAGAGCTGGTCGGTAGTCTGGCTAGACTAGGGGTCATAGAGACAGAGCAGGTCGGTAGTCTGGTTAGACTGAGGGGTCATAGAGACAGAGTAGGTCAGTAGTCTGGCTAGACTGGGGGTCATAAAGACAGGGCAGGTCGGTAGTCTGGCTAGACTGGGGGTTATAAAGACAGAGCAGGTCGGTAGTCTTGCTAGACTGGGGGGTCATAAAGACAGAGCAGGTCTGAAGTCTGGCTAGACTGGGGGGTCATAGGGACAGAGCTGGTCGGTAGTCTGGCTAGACTTGGGGTCAAAGAGACAGAGCTGGTCGGTAGTCTGGCTAGACATGGGGTCATAGAGACAGAGCAGGTCAGTAGTCTGGCTAGACTGGGGTCATAGAGACAGAGTAGGTCAGTAGTCTGGCTAGACTTGGGGTCAAAGAGACAGAGCTGGTCGGTAGTCTGGCTAGACTGGGGTCATAGAGACAGAGTAGGTCAGTAGTCTGGCTAGACTTGGGGTCAAAGAGACAGAGCTGGTCGGTAGTCTGGCTAGACTTGGGGTCATAGAGACATAGCTGGTCGGTAGTCTGGCTAGACTGGGGTCATAGGGACAGAGCTGGTCAGTAGTCTGGCTAGACTGATGGGTCATAGAGACAGAGCTGGTCGGTAGTCTGGCTAGACTAGGGGTCATAGAGACAGAGCAGGTCGGTAGTCTGGTTAGACTGAGGGGTCATAGAGACAGAGTAGGTCAGTAGTCTGGCTAGACTGGGGGTCATAGAGACAGAGCAGGTCGGAAGTCTGACTGGACTGGGGGGTCATAGAGACAGAGCAGGTCGGTAGTCTGGCTAGACTAGGGGTCATAAAGACAGAGCAGGTTGGTAGTCTGGCTAGACTGGGGGGTCATAGAGACAGAGCTGGTCGGTAGTCTGGCTAGACTAGGGGTCATAGAGACAGAGCAGGTCTGTCGTCTGACTAGACTTGGGGTCATAGGGACAGAGTTGGTCGGTAGTCTGGCTAGACTGGGGGTCATAGAGACAGAGCTGGTCGGTAGACTGGCTAGACTAGGGGTCATAGAGACAGAGCAGGTCGGTAGTCTGGCTAGACTTTGGGTCATAGAGACAGAGCTGGTCGGTAGTCTGGCTAGACTAGGGGTCAATCGAGACAGAGCAGGTCAGTAGTCTGGCTAGACTGAGGGGTCATAGAGACAGAGCAGGTCAGTAGTCTGGCTAGACTGGGGGTCATAGGGACAGCAGTCGGTAGTCTGGCTAGACTGGGGGTCAAAGAGACAGAGCAGGTCGGTAGTCTGGCTAGACTGGGGGTCATAAAGACAGAGCAGGTCGGTAGTCTGGCTAGACTGGTGGTCATAGAGACAGAGCAGGTCTGTAGTCTGGCAAGACTGGGGGTCATAAAGACAGCAGGTCGGTAGTCTGGCTAGACTTGGGGTCATAGAGACAGAGCAGGTCGGTAGTCTGGCTAGACTTGGGGGTCACTAAGACAGCAGGTTGGTAGTCTGGCTAGACTGGGGGTCATAGAGACAGAGCAGGTCGGTAGTCTGGCTAGACTGGTGTTCAAAGAGACAGAGCAGGTCTGTTGTCTGGCTAGACTGGGGGTTATAATCAGACTCTTTTAAAAGGTTGTGTAAATTTTTAGCTCACCTGATTGGTCAGGTAAGCTTTTGTGACTGGTCTTTGTCCGTCGTGTGTCCGTCCGTCTGTCTGTCCATTGTCCATCCACATTTGTTCGTAAACACTCTAGAGGCTGCATTTATTGTCTGTTCTTCATGAAACTTGGTCAGAAGAATTGTCCCAATGATATCTTGATCAAGTTCGAAACTGGGTCATGCTGGGTCAAAAACTAGGTCACTAGGTAAAAAAAAGAAAAACCTTGTTAACACTGTAGAAGTTGCATATAATGCCCAATCTCCATGTTACTTTGTCAAAATGTTTGTCTTTATGATATGTTGGTTGAGCTTAAAAGTGGTTCCGGTCCGTTGAAAAACATGGCCGCCAGTGGGCGGGGCAGTTTTCCTTATTTGGCTATAGAAAAACCTTGTAAACACTCTAGAAGTCACAATTTTTCCCGATCATCATGAAAATTGGTCAAAACAGTGGTTTTATTGATATCTTGGACAAGTTCGAAAATGGTCCAGATCAGTGGAAAAACATTGCCGCCAGTGGGCAGGGCATTTTTCTCTATATGTATATAGGTAAAACATGTGAACACTCTTTAAGTCACATTTTTGGTCAAATACATTGGTTTTATTGATTTCTTGGACACGTTGGAAAATGGCTCAGATTGGTGAAACACTTTTTAGCTCACCTGATTGCTCAGGTGAGGTTTTAGGATTGGTCTTTGTCCGCTGTCCGTCTGTCCACATTTGGTTTGTAAACACTCTAGCATTCACATTTCTCAAGCATCTTTTATCAAAGTTGTTGAAAGATCTCAGTCAAGTTTGATGATGAGCAAAATCACATAATGAATGCCATAATTATTGCCCTTAGATTGTCCTTATTTTCATTATATTATACAAAATCCTTGAAAACACTCTAGAGGTCACAATTTTGTTTCAGATTGTATTACTCTTGGTCAAAATATTTATTTTTGTAAGCAAAGTTTGATGTTTGGTAAGGGGGTCAACTCAAAATATAGGTCACTAAATTAAATCTTACAAAAACAAAAACACTCCATACGCCAGAGTTTTGGTTCAATAATGATGAAACTTGACCAGGATGTTTGTCTGAACAATATCTACGTCAAGTTTGGCATTAGATAAACATTGAATGAACCCACTCCTCTCAGGTGAGCGAACTAGGGCCATCTTGGCCCACTTGTAGTTGATTAAACGTCCTGCTCAAGTAATGTCTGACTTGTGGATATTTTATAATCCTCTTTCTGAGAGAATAAGACTTGATGTGTGTGTGTAAAGTACAGTCTGCACAGGCTTATCAGGGACAACATTTCTCCTTTTATGATATTTTCTGTTTAAAGATAGTCTCTTCTTAGCAAAAATCAAGTTCAGGCGGAAAGTGTCGTCCCTGATTAGCCTCTGTGGACTGCACAGGCTACTCTGGGACAAACCTTTACGCACATGCATTAAACCACAGAGCACAGGCCATATTAATTTAGCTTTATTTCATTGAAAGTCTAAGATTATTGAAATGTTTTGGAGTCCTTACTTTTCTTTGATAAAAACTGTTTAAATTGTTAAATTATTACAACAATATAATTTGAAATAATTTATCTTATTAACTTATGCAGGTTATTGTTGAGAACTGTTGATTAATAGGACCCGGAGGTTTATTCTTTACCCTTTACCACTTAGATACGTATTTTGATGCATTTGTAGTCACTTAGAAAGTTATATTAAATTAAAGATCTTTTTTACTAGATTCAAGTTTTAAAGGCTTTATTTCCAACCCTTAGATACTGATGAGTAGCAAACAGCATAAATCCTCACCAGACTGCGAGTGACTCCCAGGCTGTTCTTGTTTTATGCTGGTTGCCAAAGCCATTTTCACTTTGCTTCTGAGCGGAAAGGGTTAAGCAAATTACTTTTCAATATTTTTTTCCGAAGCTGCCATACCCAATTCTTTATGATTATTTGAGCTTTTCTGGGTCATGTGGTCTAATTGTAGATTTTAATAAAAATCTGTGTTGGTAAAAAAATGAAAGTGTAAAAACCTTGGTCAGTGCCTTATTTAAGTATCATAGGGTATCATCACTTAGTTTTATAATTGCGTCTCGCAATATCTGGTTAAACTTTTCATTGAGTAACAGACTATTTATTTATAAAGAGTACTATAACCTTTAGAATGATGTAGTATTTAGTAACTAAGGTTAAATCAATAATTGTTCTTGTGTTTTAGATATCCTCGAGTCAACCGAGAATCTTTGTTGCCCATAGCTACAAATTTTGGACCTGAAAGTGCAGAAGGGTATGTGGTGCGAAGTGTTTAAGTCTAATCATACTAGAATTGAACCTGTTTTCATCAGTTTACTTAATTGAAAAAATGAAGTTGTTATCTGATGGGCTGGAATCATTTCTTGCAAGGGCTTATAAAAACATACTGAGCATAGAACTATAAACAAATAAAAAGAGAGCTGATGGTCAATTCTTTTCTTTTTTAATCATTTCAATGTTAGTATAAATCAATATCATTTAAATATAAAACATACTTCTATGTGGTATTATGCTCCCTCTCTAGACAGATTGATTGGTTCTTTACTTTGATGAAAACATACAGATTTGACTGATTTGTACATGTGACTTCATATAATTTCATTTTTTGTAGGTATTCATTATAATTTCTTATACCAAATATTTATTTGTTTATATAATCATTTGTTGGTTTATTTGGTAAATGACAATATAAGGCATATTTCCTGCTTCTATGCTTAAGTGTTGTCTTGTTGGAAGCCTAGTCTCTGACCGTGTGTTATATTCTGGTAACAGTAATTAGTTAATACTGAACCATGCCCTCTTGAAATCTTCTTTCCTAGATATGAAAGGTTTGTAAGTTTTGTTCACACGTTCTTGTTCACAAACACAGTGCATATATATGAGCCCAGCTCTGTGAAAAGGGGGTTTAATTCATGTGTGTTAAGTGTTGTCCCAGATTAGCCTGTGCAGTCTGCACAGGCTAATCAGGGACGACACTTTTCGCCTTAACTACGTTTTGGCCCGGATGAGACAGTCTTGAAACGAAAAAATATAATAAATGCGGAAAGTGTCGTCCCTGATCATTAATCTGGGACGACACTTTACGCACATGCAATAAACACCCTTAACACAGAGCACGACTTATATTTTAATGCTTACCTAGCAAAATCCTTGACAAGCTCAGGATTTAGAGCTCTTTATTTGGTGAATAAAACTCAGCAAGGATTTCCTATTACTCATAAAGATCAGTTTGTCATCTCCAGTGGACAGCCCAGTCCTCATTCTTTTTTGACAGATTTTCAAACTTCTTCCAAATTATTCTTTTTCAAACACAGCTTTAAAAAAAAAAGATGCATTGCTTTTTGAGTTTGTTCAAGAGGTGACATGGGCGAGGATATTAAGCTAACTTCACTTTGTTAGCTTATTTTGTGTTGTTCACAATTAGCAAGGAGAAATCCATTCGGCCCTAATTTGAAACTCTAACCATTAACAAACGATACCTGTTCAGCATCTTCCCACTTACATTCCAACAAGTATAACTTATTTCTTTACACCCATTTCAACTTCATTTAATCCAGTGCATTGAACTGATATTTTTTACATCCTATTCTCTCTCTTGCTAATTTATTAATGCTCTATTGATAGTGCTCACATTTTAAAGGGTGCAATGGTGTAATTGATGCCTTTTTGAAATGGCCATGTATGTCAAGATTGTGTTGCATATGCACAGCTTAATTTCACTAGAAATTGGCTGAACTCAAGTTACAACAAAGAAATGTAATATCCGACCAACACAATTGATAAGTGCAGATATTTTGGGTTAAGATTTATTGATAATGCCACACAAAGTTATTTTAAAACATTGATGCTATTATTTAAGAATTGCCTATTTAACAGGTTTTATTGTTGTTACAATCGGGCATATTTCATATGAAAGTGATAATACAAAAATACGCCCCCCCCCCCAAAATTTTTTTTTAAATAAAAATAAATAAAATAATAAAAATAAAAAAAACAAACAAACAATTAGTATAATATGTATATAAAAATGATTTTTTTGTGTTAGTTTACTGTTGTTGGAAAAGGTGCAGTGTGAATGTGACTATATTAAGCGCTTTTGTGCAAACTTGATTTTTTAGCTCGGCGTTTTTGGAGAAAACCCGAGGTATTGTCATAGCCAGCTCGTCATCCGCCGTCCGCGTCGTGCTTAAACCTTAACACTGGCTCTAAAATCAAAGTGCTTCCACCTACAACTTTGAAACTTCATATGTAGATGCACCTTGATGAGTTCTACACGCCACAGCCATTTTGGGGTCACTAGGTCAAAGGTCAAGGTCACTGTGATCCCTAAAAAAATTTTTTCAAAATCTTACACGCTTTCATTTATTCAAAACTGCACCAGTAGCCGAGCGTCGCACCCGTTATGCGGTGCTCTTGTTTTGCTATGAGTTCTTTGCTATGAATTGTTTGTTTTGTTGTTTTCTTTTTACTTAATCATTAATTTATTTGACATTTAAGATGCTGAAACCTTATTGTTTATTTCCAATGATTAGTGTGAAAAGATTCCCTTTTCATGTAAAGTTGCTAAACTTTGCAGAGATTTTGCTTGATAGTTACAATCATCTGTCCACATTTTTAAGCACGGCTAGTAATCACAAAGCCCATTCTTGAACATTTCTTTAAATAAGAAATTAGTTGCTGGGCTCTGGGATAACTGGGTGTAATGCATGTGGGTGAAGTATCGTCTATGTGCAGTATGCATAGGCTAATTTTGGACAGTACCTTCTTCCTAGACTGGACTTTTGATTACAAAATACTTCCTTTAAACAAAAAAAGTATATACAAGCCAAAAGTGTAGTAACTGATAAGCCTAAATAGGCTATTCTGGGACAGTATTTTACACTCATTCATTAAGCCCGTTTTTTCAGAAACCAGCTATTTGAATCTAAAAAAGTAGTTAAATGCCACTATGCAGCGCAATCTCCAATATTTATGGCAGGCATGGTTATTGTCACAATTAACTTATTATTGCATTGTTGGAAACTTTCAATTCACTGACGTGAAATGAAAAGATGTGGTACTGTTGAATCAATGCACTCAAATTACTGGTATAAGGCTGAATGTGTGTAGCTACTTATCAAGACATGCAGTTTTCTAATAACATTCAAATTAAAATGAAAAGCATGGCTTACAACTGTATATCTCATAAAGGAAATTTGAAACTTTCTCGTTTAGTCATTATACTTTTTTGTGTTTTGTATTGTTTTGTGAAATGTAATATATATACAAAGAGCCTATTTCTGATGGAATGTTAATGGATTGTTGAGAGATGTATAAGAGCCACAATAATGGAGGAAGTGTTTTGGTCTGTCACTGCTCATAAAATGATATTATATAAATTTAGGAGCAAGCTAAATCTACATTCTTAAGCAATTAAATTTAAATTCAAAATTTGTCACCAACCTGAAGTGTAGATTTTCAAGACACTTTTTCATGCCAATTGACTCACACATTCTTCAGATATTTATCCTTTTACGTAGGTAACAAAGCAGTTTATAGGGGATTAAAAGTAACATTCATGACAAAGCTCTACTTTACATTTGATGAAGAGTTCTTTCCCTTTTCCATACATTTCATCAAGAGTTTTTCCACTTTTCCTTACATTTTATCTATAGAGTTCTCTCTCTTTTTCATACATTTTATCAACAGTTCTCTCTCTGTTCCAGCTGGTACCCACCAGGTCACGGTGATATCTACGCCAGCTTCTACAACTCGGGGCTCCTGGAAGAGTTTATCAAGCAGGGCAAGAAGTACATGTTTGTGTCTAATATTGACAATCTGGGGGCCACTGTTGATCTCAGTATCCTTGGTTACCTTGATCATGCAGAATGCAGTTTTCCTGTTAATGCTGTTGCATGAACAAAGTATTTTACCCATATGTCAAATGCTAAACTCCAAATCTGGATATTGCGGGGTTGATTCCTACAGTACCCTTGCCTCATACCTTATGTGGGAATTAACTCTTTCCCACTCAGAAGCAAATTGAAAATGGCTATATGCAAACAGCATAAAACCAGAACAGCTTGCAAGTAACTGGCAGTCTGTTCAGGTTTTATGCTGTTTGCTGCTCACCAGAATCTTAGGGTTGGAAATGAGGCCTTTAAAACTTGAATCTAGTAAGAAAGGTCTTTAAATTAAATTTAACTTTCAAAGTGACTTCAAATACATCTAAATACATATCTAAATGGGAAAGTGTTAGCCACGAAATCACGTTACCAGCATTCTACCCCTTCTCCTTACTCTAGCTCCTCCCTCTGATTCAAGAAGAGAGCAGTTCTCAATTACAGGCATACTACTGCAGTATGTGCATGGTATAGTGGTTAACCAGATGGTTCAGAAATATGAGAGGTTAACCCTGTACCACTCAGAAACGCAGTTGTAGTCCCTCAGAAAGTTAAATTTAATCAAAGACCTTTTTTTCTAGATTCAAATTTTAAAGGCATCACTTTCAACCCTTTGATACAAATGAGGATACTAATGAGCAGCAAACAGCATAAAACCTGAACAGATTGCGAGTTACTCGTAGGCTGAGCTGTTTTTATGCTGTTTGCACATAACCATTTTCACTTTGCTTCTCAGTGGGAAAGGGTTAAATGAACACCTGGATATGACCAAAATGTTGTCGGAAACTGCAAAACCTTTAGATGAATAAATAAACCAGTATTTTTAGCTCACCTGAGCACAATTTGCTCATAGTGAGCTTTTGTGATCACCTTTTTTCCGTCGTGCAGCGTCAACATTTTGCCTTGTGAACACTCTAGAGGCCACATTTATTGTCCGATCTTCATGAAACTTGGTCAGAACATTTTTCCCATTGATACCTCGACTGAGTTTGAAACTGGGTCATGCTGGGTCAAAAACTAGGTCACTAGGCCAAAAAAAAGAAAATCCTTGTAAACACTGTAGAAGTCACATTTGATGCCCCATCTTCATGTAACTTTGTCAAAATGTTTGTCTAAATGCTATGTTGGTTGAGTTCAAAAATGGTTCCGGTCCGTTGAAAAACATGGCCACCAGGGGGCATGGCAGTATTTCTTATATGGCTATAGAGAAACCTTGTGAACACTCTAGAAGTCACTATTTTTGCCCAATCATCATGAAACTTGGTAAAACATTGGTTTTATTGATATCTCGGACGATTTCGAAAATGGTCCAGATCGGTGAAAAAACATGGCCGCCAGGGGGCGGGGCAGTTTTCTTTATATTTCCTTATATGGCTATAGTAAAATCTTGTTAACACTCTAGAGGCCACATTTATTTTCCGATATTCTTCATGAAACTTTCTCAGAAGATTTGTCCCAACGATATCTTGGATGAGTTCAAAAATGGTAACCTTTGCTTGAAAAAAATGGCTGCCAAGGGGCGGGGCATTTTTCCTTAAATGGCTATATATGGATATAGTTAAATCTTCTTAACTCTCTAGAGGCCACATTTATTGTCAAATCTTCATGAAATTCGGTCAGAAGATTCATCCCAATAATATCTTGGACGAGTACAAAAATGATGCCGGTTGGTTGAAAAACATGGCCACCAGGGGGCGGGGTCATTTTTCCTTATATGGCTATAGTAAAACCTTGTTAACACTCTAGAGGCCACATTTATTGTCCAATCTTCATGAAATTCATGGTCAGAAGATTTGTCTTATTGATATCTTGGATGAGTTCGAAAATGGTTACGTTTGCTTGAAAAACATGGCTGCAAATGGGCGGGGCATTTTTCCTTATATGGCTATATATGGCTATAGTAAAATCTTGTTAACACTCTAGAGGCCACATTTAAAGTCAGATCTTCATGAAACTCGGTCAGAAGATTCATCCCAATAATATCTTGGAGGAGTTAAAAAATGATGCCGGTTGGTTGAAAAACATGGCTACCACGGGGGCGGGGCATTTTTCCTTATATGGCTGTAGTAAAACCTTGTTAACACTCTAGAGGTCACATTTATTTTCCGATCATCATGAAACTTGGTCAGAAGATTTGTCCCAATGATATCTTTGATGAGTTTGAAAATGGTTTTGGTTGCTTCAAAAACGTGGCCACCAGGGGGCGGGGCATTTTTCCTTATATGGCTTTATATGGCTATAGAAAAACCTTGTTAACACTCTAGAGGCCACATTTATTGTCCAATCTTCATGAAACTTGGTCAGAAGATTGGTCTCAATGATATCTTGGATGAGTTTGAAAATAATTATGTTTGCTTGAAAAACATAGCTCCCAAGGGGCGGGGCATTTTTCCTTACATGGCTATAGTAAAATCTTGTTAACACTGTAGAGGCCACATTTACTGTCAGATCTTCATGAAACTTGGTCAGAAGATTCATCCCGATAATATCTTCGACGAGTTCAAAAATGATGCTGGTTGGTTGAAAAACATTGCTGCCATGGGGCGGGGCATTTTTCCTTATATGGCTATAGTAAAACCTTGTTAACACTCTAGAGGCCACATTTATTTTCCGATCTTCATGAAACTTGGTCAGAAGATTTGTCCCAATAATATCTTGTTATCTCAGGTGAGCGACTTTGGGCCTTTCAGGCCCTCTTGTTTATTCTAAGACAGAATTTCAAATTTAAGTAAGAACATATATTTGTGTTTATTTTAGTGCATATGTCAAGTTATAAAATGCACGGAAATTCATTTGGGAAGTACTGGTAGTAGTGAAGGGAAGGTTCTTATGCAGTTTTACAATTACTGTACAACCATTTTGATTTTCTTTAACAAGTTGTCAGACATTTTGAAGGATCTTTTACAATCAAGTACAACACATGAGTTTCTGATGGAAGTTACAAATAAGACAATGGCGGACATCAAGGTAAGACTGTTTTAGTCTTTAAAGAATCTTCAAGGAAAGACACTATATAAGTAAAATAATATAAAAAGGATAACACAATTTAATTGGGAATATATTGTAATTGTCTGTTGCACTTTTCTGGGGCAAGAATGTAGTAAAATGCTGCATCATGTTACTATTTTAGAACTTGTTAAGTGAGGCACATCAAAATACAAAAGTTTCGTTTTTACCTATTTTGTAACCCATATGTTTAATGATCACTCTTTTCTGCTTTAGGGTGGTACATTGGTTGAATATGAAGGAAAATTGCGTCTGCTTGAAATTGCTCAAGTACCCAAAGATCATGTAAGTACCCATAGTTTATATAGGTACCTAAAGAACATGTAAGTACCCAAAGAACATTTAAGATCCTTTTGAAACAAATTGTGTCTGCATCTTTATCCCAAAGTTTAGTATATCTTAACCATTTACCACTCAGATACACACTTTGCAGAGTTTTAAGTCCATTATAAAATCAAAGTAGATTCAAGTTTTAAAGGCTTCATTATCAACTCTAAGATATTTATGAGCAGCAAACACCATGAAAAGAGCCTGCAACTTACTGGCAAGCTGTTTTGGTTGTATGCTGCTTGCATAAAATCATTCTCCATTTGCTTCTGAGTGGGATGGGTTTAAAATGAAATGATAGTTTGTTCCTTGATGAATTGATTTTTTTTTTTCATGTTATTTTCTTGTACATACATGTTGATATATTCATTACACATTTTTTTCAGGTTGATGAATTTAAGAGTATTAGCAAATTCAAGTAAGTCTTGTTTCTACATACACATAGTAATTTCATACATATGTCTTCCATTCTTTCACATGTGCATATTCATATGGTGTATTTTGTTATAGTAAAAATAAGGTCCCTTATTTAATTTCCTAATTTTTTATCACTAATGCTTGTAAATATAAAGAATATTACAAAAGTATGTTACTCTTATGTTTGTTTTACATTATTTTAAGATCCATTTATTTTAAACTGGCAAGAAATTTAACATTGTTAACTGTGTTTTAACAGTAAAACATTATCAATATGTGTAATAAAACAATAACTCAACATAAGTAAACTTATTATTTTTATTAGAAATGTTTTTGTCTGTAAATAAATGTATTGTAAAAATAGCATTCAAATTGAGTACTATTAAATGATGTTGCAGAATTTTCAACACCAACAACTTGTGGGTGAATTTGGAAGCAATCAAGCGTGTCATTGACGAAAAAACTCTGCATATGGAAATCATTGTCAATCCAAAGGTATATATCCGAAATCAGAATAGATGAGGTGACAATGGCTAAGGGAATATGGTGAGCAGCAAGCAATCAGGATGTATCTGGTTCAATCACCAAACACATCAAGTAAAGGTTCTACCCAGGAATAAGGACTTCATTGTCTCAATAAGCTTTCAGCTTTTTGAAGCGATTGAGCTTGACCAAATGAAAAAAATGTTTGTCATGCTTTTTCATTGGTCAACACTCTTAGAGGAGACTCATATTGTGATTGGCAACCTCTGCAGTCACATCGCTATGAATGGTTAGCTCCCCTGATAAAATAAGGCTTATTGGGAGCATTTAGGATACTATTTTTTCATTGCTATGCTTAACATTTTTCTTCTAATAACTTCTCCTCCTTATTTGCTTGGCAGATTTGAATGCAATTTGACAGGAATGATCCTTGGGTGACTGTCTTTCAAAGTTATTCCAGTTGTTTGATTCCATTGCATGTCTATTGCATGTGTAGGTAACCAGAACTAAAAATAGATTTTTTAAATGTAAACTTTAAAGATCTTTTTCTCTGAAACCACATGGGCCATGGTTTTAATATTTGATGTTTAACATTTTCTTGTGGACCTCAACTGACTTTGTTCAAATAATGCCCATAGGATCAGAACTGGCCATGTCCCAAGGGTCAAATGATTTATATAGACTTTAAAATATAGTAAATAACTTTGCCATATGTTGATGTATTCGGCATTAACTTGGCACAATTTCAAACCATCATAAGACAACAAGCCACTTGTAAAGGGTGTTACCCTACCATAAAGGTCTAGGACAATCTTTATAATTTAAAGATTGATTTTGGCCATAAAAAAGCTTTTTTGGCTTGTAAAGTAGTCATTCATCATGCTATTTAAGATAATTTATCACAAATGACAATTTTGGGCTGAATTTTTTTATGTGAAACAACTGTCTCCCTACCTCAGAGGTCAAGGTCACATGGAGAGGTCAAAGTGGCTACATGTCCAGTGGTGCTTGTCGCTCTTCCTCAAAGATCAATGTCAAACTCGAAAGATCAAATTTAGCTATACAACAGCTTATTCAGACTGAACTGTGTCATTCATCGCGTTATTTTAAGATCACTTACCACTTGTAACAGCCAACAGGAAATGGCATTTTGTGTGTAAAACTGGTCTCCCTACCTCAGAGGTCAGGGTAACACTTAGAGGTCAAAGGTCAAATTTGTCTAATAAATAGCTGTAACTTTTTTATTCATTGTTCAATATTAAGACAGCTTAACATAAATGACTACAAGGAGAAGACTGAGTGTCCCATGTATCACCTGTCTCATAGACTTATTATCAAGCATTATGGCCTTTTTTCTGTTTTAAATTAATCTCACTCAAACATTAACTGGTGAATGATATTTTTAAATGATCATATAGCAAGGAAATGCGGATGTGAGTAGTTTTTGCCTTTTTTTTCCACGTTGGAATATATTGTCCAAACATCCTCTTTAACTACTGGTTGATCTTGCTCTAATTTTCACAGTTTACTTAAATGCCGAGATGATGATAAAAAAAGAATTTTGTGTTGTAATGAAGTTTGTCATAATTACGGACCTTTGTCACTTTTGACTTCATTGAATAGATAGTTCCAGAATTGTCATTATTCTAATCCTCTTCCTGCTTGGAGGAATTTGCTCAAACTTTTTCATTTGTATGTGTACCGGTAGATGATCATTATGGAAGGAATTTGTATTCGCTCAGCTGTGACCCTGGTCTATGTTATTTGGATTGGGATTGTTGGTTTAGTTTAATGCATCAAGACATCCACAAATTTGTGTTGTGAAAAAATAAACATGAAAATAATTAACTTAGGTCTGTCAGCAGCTTAGAAACCAAGACCACTGTTCTGGTTATGTTCTTCGGCTTTCAGAATTCAGGCAATGGTTTCAACATAGCAACTATTATTTTCATGTATTTGTTACAATTTGCGATGGCCTCAACATGTCCACACTTAGGCACCCTGACTGAAATAATTTCATAGGTTTCAGATGTGTAACATTGACCTCTACATATCAACTTACATGCCCTGACTTAACTTTGTTCCTGGTTTTCAGACGCTGGACAATGGCCTGAATGTCATTCAACTGGAGACAGCCGTCGGAGCAGCTATTAAAAGTTTTGATGGAGCCATGGGTAGGATTATTACTTGAGCCTTGTTTTGGGAAAACGAGGCTTAAGACACGTGCGCAAAGTGTCATCCCAGATTAGCCTGTGCAGTCCGCACAGGCTAATCAGGGATGACGCTTTCAACCTTAACTGGAATTTTTCTAAGAGACTTTCTTCAAACAAAAAATACCATAATACCATATAGAAGTTTTTAAAGTCTTGATACAAATGATAAGGTCATTAAGACAGTATGCAGAAGGCAGGAGTCAGTCATGCCAGCTCAAGGTCAAGGCCACATTTGAAGGATTTTCAAGAAATTTGGCTCATAGTTATGGGTGTCAATTTTTTATTGTCTGCTCCATATCATCTTGACCATTGAGAGTTTTTTTTTTATAAAACTTGGTAGAAATGCATTCCTTATTGAGACGAGGTGCAGAAAAAATAAACCAGCCACCCGAACTTAAGGTCAAGTTTACACTTTAATGCTGAATGTTTGAGCCTGTATTTAATGTCAGATTTTTATGAAACTCAAATGTTTATCAGATTGTAGCAATATCATTCCCTTTCAAGGTCAAGGCTACACTTGGAGCTTTAAAGGATCATGATAGAAAATATAGCTGTCATCCAGACTGCAATGTTTTACTTTAGTATTAAATGACATCTTATGAGATCTTTGTGCTTATCTTACATTGAAATATTCTGGCACCTGCCGATTGCAGGCATCAACGTTCCTAGGAGCCGCTTCCTGCCAGTGAAGACGACATCAGACCTGCTGATCATCATGAGCAACCTGTACAGCCTGCGTGCTGGCTCTCTCATCATGAACCCCAAACGGGCCTTCCCCACAGTGCCCCTCAGCAAGCTAGGCTCACACTTTAGCAAGGTGATAGAATCAAGGATGCACCAGGAACAAATATATGCTTGTTATTGGAACGGGTGTTTCCTCTCTATATAGGATTCTTTTATGTGAGACAAATTAGATCATTTGTTTGTATGTTGTCACCATTTTGCCTTTTAGCAGCTGTACTTACACTGGCGCATGTTCAGACCTATTTCACAAATTTTGGACTGTGTTTATAAAGGCTCCATGTTTGATGATGTAATTTATGTTAATGCCTGAATGAGTGGTTATATATCTTAAGATTTGTGTTCTATGTGTGGTTATGAAATGAATTCTTTGAATTGGACAAAATGTCTTTTGAAAACAGTCTTTTAAAAATCATACTAAGTGTTAAAAATATGAAGCATTTAAAAAACATCATTCAAACAACAGATTGGTTCTTGTAAAGGAATTATTAAAAATGTTGATACTTTTACTAAAAATCAATTGCAGAAGCCTTCATATAATTAAAATAATCACTAAGCATAATGCTTGTGTGCTGTTTTAGGTGAAGGATTTCCTGTACAGGTTTGCCAGCATACCTGACATCCTGGAGCTGGATCACCTCACAGTGTCTGGAGACGTCACCTTTGGCAGGAATGTCACTCTCAAGGTAAAAAATAAATAAAAAAATATACAGTTGTAATGCATGAATTGTCTTTTTACAGAAAAAAAATATTTGCTTGACATTTTTCGGAGCTGCAGAGTTCTATGCAACTTATTACAGTTCACAAAAAAAACTGTTTCAATTTTAAAATTGAGGTTTCCAATTTCATGCTCAAAGTATACCAAGATAAGCAAATACAGGGGAGAAGTCTGTAGAATAGCGCTGTAAAATATACTGTCCAAAAATTCAGAAACATTAATTATGGACAAAAACCCTATGTCCGAAAATTAAGAGTCACAAAAAAATAATTAATTTTGCTAAAAAAGAGGGTGTTTGAAAACTTAGTCCAAAAACTAAGAGTTATTACAGTAGCATGTTTATTCTTGGTAAATTTTGGGCAACATTACCTTGAAGGGAAGGACTCGTAGTCAAATCATGAAACAGATTGCAAATGAACACATTAAGTACTGACCTGTGTTTTATTTAAGTCAGAGATCTAGATAGACCATGGTCAGTTATGTGTGACCTATGACTGTTTGCATATCAAATAACAATAGTGGATACCTAGAAGGATGAAACCACTCGCTTATATTAACCACTGAACTTGAAAACAATATTGCTACACCTTGTCCTTTGTTTTAAATGGTTCACAATTTCTCTGTATTGGATACATGATTTACCCTTTCCCACTAATAAGCAAAGTAAAAATGGCTATGTGCAAACATCATAAAACCAGAACAGTCTGCGAGTAACTCGCAGTCTGTTCAGGTTTCTTGCTGTTTGCTGCTTATCAGTATCTTCAGGTTGGAAATGAAGCCTTAAAAACTTGAATCTAGCAAGTAAGGTCTTTAATTAAATTAAACTTTCAAAGAGACCACAAATGCGTCAAAATATGTATCTAGGTGGTTAATAAGCTGCTTTCTCTGAAAACTGGGCTTAATGCAGTCTGCACAAACTATAAATCGGGGACAACACGATCTGCTTTTGGAATGGAATTTTTGGTTTAACGGAAGTCTCACCTAAACGAAAATCCTAATGCTAATTTGGCAGAAAATGTTGATTCAGATAAGCCTGTGCAGACTGCACAGGCTAATCTGGGACGACCCTTTGTGCTTATGTATTTTTCACAGACCACAGCTCATAATGTTTGCTATTTTTAACCCATCTGTTCCCAGGGCACTGTGATCATCATAGCCAACCACGGAGACAGGATTGATATTCCGTCCGGAGCAATTCTTGAGAACAAGATTGTATCAGGAAACCTCCGCATTCTTGACCATTAATGCGGAACATCTGACATTATCGGTCATTTGTGCTGGACATCTGTCATGGCCGGTCATTAGTGAGGGTGATGTTGTAGGACATTTGACATGGCCTCTATTAGCTAAGTTCTTGTCTGCAGGTAAAGCCAAGGATTTGTTATTGGCTTTACCGGCAGAAAATAACCAGTTTTATCATAAAAATTGTAAGCAAATAAATAAAAAGCCCTTTTGTTGCAATCAATCAAATCCTTCAATGTTTTAATACAGACAAGTCATGTCATGAGATTGAGAAATTGAGAAATTTCTTTGTCATGAGGTTTTATGTGCTGATCTGATCTTTGCAACATGTGGGAAAGTGTGATAGGAACAATGAGAGATGCATGTGTGAAGGTGTAGTAGCTTTTATGTGTTTGTTGATTGAAACTAAACTTCAAACAATCAGAATTATGCATTGGTTGTGTAGAAATGTTACCTGTTAATTATTGCAGATATATCTTGCTGTTTTTAATTTGTGTTTTAACTACTGATATTTAGATGAATAAGCAATTTAGTTTTTCGTTGACGATAGACAGCGAATTTAATTATGTGACATTTAATAATGATCAGAGCTGTGAAATGCCATCACAATCAAATATTATAGTCCTGTATAGATGGGACCTGCAGAAGCAAGTCTCAGTGCACATGTGTGTAGGGTGTGAATGTTGTAGGATGATGTTTTTGTTCTTTATGTGGGTTGTTTTTTTATTAGCTTACCTTGACACCAGTTTTTAAGGCATGTGTGAGTAAAAAAAATATTTTACATTTGTGGGACTTTTTGTAGTTGTTTCATGCCATAAAACAGTATAAAATTATCACCTACATTTTTAGCTCGGCTGTTTTTGGAGAAAACCCGAGTTATTGTCATAGCCAGCTCGTCGTCTGCCGTCCGCCATGATAAAACCTTAAAATTGGCTCTAAAATCAAAGTGCTTCTACCTACAACTTTGAAACTTCATATGTAGATGCACTTTGATGAGTTCTACAAGCCACACCCATTTTTGGGTCACTTGGTCAAGGTCACTGTGACCTCTTTAAAAAAAAAAAAAATCTGACAAGCTTTCATTTATTCAAAACTGGATCCACAGCCAAGTGTTGGCACCTGTTATGCGGTGCGCTTGTTTAGTTCTTCTGGCATGTTGATTTTAGGAAAATTACAGTTATGAGCCATGCTCTATAAAAAGGGGGTTTAATGCATGTGCGTAAAGTGTGTCGTCCCAGATAAGCCTGTGCAGACACTTTCTGCTTTTATGATTATTTTCTTCTCTAAAGTGTCTGGTTAGCCTGTGTGGACTGCATGGGCTAATCTGGGACGACACTTTATGCACATGCATTTAACCCCTTTTTCACAGAGAGCGGCTCAGATTACAGATATTGATTTGCTCTCATGTGCATTCATTATCTCCTTTCTAGTGCCATTATATTTTCTGTGATTATTGGGTTTGAATTCAAAATTGTTCTGTTAAGCAAAAACTGACTACTGTTTATTGTTCTTTATCCTAGTTTTTTCAATATAAATACTTATTATTCTATGTTATGTGAAGTTTGTTGATCTGGTTGGGAAAGATTTGTATTAGCCTCTACATTCAACGTCAATTTAATATGACTTTAGTCATAAGGTATAATTGTCTTGCTGTGCATTTCCCCCGAATTATTTGCCCTTAAAGATAGCTACCAAAGCAGAAAGGTGTATTAGAAAAGTTTGAGACAAGGCTCCTTTTCCCATTTAAATTTAATGAGAAATTTTGATCATATAAGGGTTTATTCTGTGAAATTCTCATCAACAAGTAATGTCGCCATGGTGTAATGGATATGGTGTCCGCCTAGCAAGTGGGAGATCACAGGTTCAATCCCCACTGTGGAAGGTTTCTTTAGATCTCACCAAGACACCAAGTACTGGTTTTAGGCCCAGGAAATGGACGTGTTTCAAATAAGTAATTAAATGCAATATATATATAGATATATATATATATAGGTTTAAACTAACTAAGAAACCTTGGCAGCATGTGTAGAAAGTTTTTAGTGTATCAATACACAATTTTGACATTTGTTTATATTAAACTTCGTCCTAGGTGAGTCATACTGTGTCATGTGTTTGCTTTCAATTATTTATACATGTAAACTGTATGTACCTTGTGCTATGTTTGTTATTGCTATCACTTATAATTAAGATGTTTCTATTAGATGAGTTTTAATATACAACTACGGGACAAATAAAATGTAAGAGACCTGTTTTGCTGTCTTTATCTTTGCTTATCAGATATTTTGAACAATTGTAATGCCCATTAACTGCACCACAGACATTTAAGCAATGGTCGTGTTCTGTGAAAAGGGGCTTAATGCACAGGCTAATCAGGAGTGACACTTTCCGACTTAACAAGATTTTTGCTAAGAAGATACTTTCTTGAAACAAACAAAATCATTAAAGTGGAAAGTGTCATCCCTGATTAGCCAGTGTGGACTGCACAAGCTAATATGGGACGACACTTTGCACACACACATGCATTAAACCCCCTTTTCGCAGAGCACAGTCTAGCATCATATTGACAATTCTTTATCAAAACCTGTTTGCATGAATATGCAGTAAGTACTTTTTATTTGGGAATATTACAATTTTACATAGTCTAGTTCTCTGAAAAAAATTGTTTGAAGGTCAAGAAAGTATTATTACTATGAATTTTTTATATGCTCCTTGTTGAGAAATAAACTGAAACATACGCTTACTAAAGGGAAATGATTCGAAAAAGTATGGCTTAAAAGGTATTTTAATTCAAAACCAAAACTTTTTTCTCCATGTATTTCAGACATTGAATGTTATACAAAGCAGAACATATAACAAGTTTTACAGAAATGCACACCTGACAATGACAAAATCACAATAATTAAGAGAAGCACAGAAGTCGCATGTGAGCTGGACTCTGGGAAAACAGGACTTAATGCATAAAGTATCATTCCAGATTAGCCTGTGCAGTCATCACGCGATAATCAGGACCAACATTTTCCGCTTTTACTGATTTTTTCCTTTACAAAAAGTATCTGCTAAACACATTCCTAGGGGATAAGTAGCGTTCCAGACTAGCCTGGGAAGACTTCACAGGTTCATTTGGCACAATATTTCACGTCATTCATTCAGTCATGTTTTCCACAAAAACTAGAGCTTTGTCACAAACGTGACGAATACCCCCACATGCCACATTGACACATAATATTTTGCATGTCGTCTTCACAAAAAACAGCGGACACCATGCTCAATTTTTAAAACGCACTTAATGACCCCTTGACCTAGTTATTGACCCAGAAAGGCCAATGTTCTAACTTGGCCTTAACATCATCTCCATAAAACTTCTGACAAAATATGGTGAAGATCGGATGTAAACTACTTGAATTAGAGAGCGGACACCATGCTGAATGTTAAAAAACGCACTAAGTGACCACGTGAGCTAGTTTTAGGCCCGGAATGGCCCATGTTCAAACTTGTCCAAGAGATCATTTAGATAAAACTTGTGACCAAGTTTGGTGAGGATTGGATGAAAACTACTTGAATTAGAGAGTGGACAACATGGAGAGGTTTAAACCAATTAGATACCCCATGACCTAGTTTTTGACCCGGCATAACCCATATTCAAACTTGACCTAGACATCATCTAGATACAACTTCTGACCAAGTTTGGTGAAGATTGGATGAAAACTACTTGAATTAGAGAGCGGACAAACTTGTGATGTTTAAAACGCACTAAGTGACCCCGTGACCTTGTTTTTGACCCGGCAAGACCCATATTCAAACTTGCCCTAGACATTATCAAGATACAACTTCTGACCAATTTTGGTGAAGATCGGATTTAAACTACTTGAAATAGAGAGCAGACACCATGCTCAATATGCAAAACGTATTTACTATTAAGTGATTCTGTGACCTAGTTTTTGATCTGGCATGGCCCATGTTCGAACTTGGCCTTCAGATCATCTAGATATAACTTCTGACCAAGTTTGGTGAAGATCCGATGAAAACTACTTGAATAAGAGAGAGGACACCATGCTCAATGTTAAAAAACGCACTAAGTGACCCCGTGACCTCATTTTTGACCCGGCAAGGCCCATGTTCGAACTTGGCCTTAAGATCATCTACATACAACTTCTGACCAAGTTTGGTGAAGAACTCACTAAGTGACCTCGTGACCTAGTTTTTGACCCGGCAAGGCCCATGTTCGAACTTGGCCTAGACATCATGTAGATACAACTTCTGACCAAGTTTGGTGAAGATCAAATGAAAACTACTTGAATTAGAGAGCGGACAACACGCTGAATGTTTAAAACGCACTAAGTGACCCCATGACTTGAATTAGAGAGCGGAAAACATGCTGAATGTTTAAAACGCACTTAGTGACCCCGTGACCTAGTTTTTGACCCGGCAACGCCCATGTTCGAACTTGGCCTAGACATCATCTAGATACAACTTCTGACCAAGTTTGGTGAAGATCGGATGAAAACTACTTGAATTAGAGAGCGGACAACACGCTGAATGTTTAAAACGCACTAAGTGACCCCATGACCTAGTTTTTGACCCGGCAAGGCCCATGTTTGACCTTGGCCTAGACATCATGTAGATACAACTTCTGACCAAGTTTGGTGAAGATCTAGAGCTTTGTCACAGACGTGACGAATACCCCCACATGCCGCATTGAAACATAATATTTTGCATGTCGTCTTCACAAAAAACAGCGGACACCATGCTCAATTTTTAAAACGCACTAAATGACCCCTTGACCTAGTTATTGACCCAGAAAGGCCAATGTTCTAACTTGGCCTTAACATCATCTCCATAAAACTTCTGACAAAATATGGTGAAGATCGGATGAAAACTACTTGAATTAGAGAGCGGACACTTAATATGGACCGACAGACAGACCGACCGACCGACAGATCAGTTCACTCCTATATACCCCCCTAAACTTCGTTTGTGGGGGTATAATAAGTGTTCAGTTAGAAGAGATTTTGGTAAAAGAAGTTAACAAAATCTAAATGAATGTTCGTGCAGTAACTGTTCAATTATATAATGATTGTTTAAAATTGCAGATGAAAGAAATGCAAAGCTGCTTATAATAAAAGCCTTATTATGGATGATGTACATGAAACTATTATCATATCTGCATTTACATCAGTTTATTTCAGATGGCATAGTTTATTTCTGATGGCAATCTATTTTCGAACAGCTAGAACAAAGGATACATATCATTCAAGTTGTTTAAAGCTTTTCCAAGGAGAGTACCAAAATTTACCAACAAATAATTTGTAAAAATTAATTGGACATTTAACGCCATGGGATTACAGTATACACTGTAGGACATTGATCAGGAAGCAAGTAAGTCTATTATATGTTATTGAAGCAACATGTAAATTCCTTATAGATTTATAGCATTTTCATGAAATCAAATTGTTTTGCAATAAATGACAGAAGAATCTAAAACACAATTCAGATACTTTTAATGGGTTAACATTGAATAACTGCTGAAATACCATGATTGTTACAAACAAGTAGAATGCTACTTTGATATACCGGGATTTAAATACTGAAAACATGCAATTTACAACTACAATGAAAAATACAAAGTCCATATATCTGAACACAATTATGACTTAAAACAAAAATACTGTATATGGTGCATCTGGAAATGCATGTATAATATTGCCTGTTTCAAAACTGATTATTAAGTGCAGTAAACTCAAGGATAACCCTTTATAATCCAACAAATATGATTCAAACTATGCATGAATGCTTTGCAAATATATTGTAACAATTTCAATTTACAAATTTTGGAATATAATTACATTTATGTGAAAGTATAACACTGAACATGACACTGGTTTATGTATGCAGTCAACAAATGCACAAAATAAAACCAAGTTTAAAAAAAGACAATAATTATCAAGGGACAAAATTGTCACAAAACCAGGTTTTCAATTTTTAAAAACGTCTGATAAAGGGAGACAATTCAAAATGTGTATTGTTACCCCCCTTGTTTCAACTCAATCTATTTTTACTCGTGGCAAACTTAATTTCAATTTGAAAAAAATAATCTGGTAAAGGGATACTCAAAATGTGCATTGTTACTGATTGTTCATAGTTATCCTTGTTTAAAAAAATTGATCTATTTTTAGTCGTGGCGACCTTGACCTTGGAGATAAAATCTCACAATGAACGACATAGTTATGGCCCGGACAAGCTCATTTATGGCCATTTTTGAAATTTGAATAAAAAGTGTGACCTTGACCTTGTAGATATCGACGTAATTCTTTCGCGCGACACACTGTCCAATGATGATGAACAAACGTGCCAAATGATTTTAAAATCTCACAATGAACGACAAAGTTATGGCCCGGACTAGCTTGTTTGGCCCACCAGCCCACCTGCCGACATTCGCCAATCTATTAACCAGTTTTTTCCTTCGGAAAACCTGGTCAAAAATTTAATATGGCATACAGTTCGTAAATGTCAGGTACATTGATCTGGGAGATAGACAAGTTGCATCCAACATGATAAGAACTTCTAAGAATTTCAATAACATAAAAGTTATATCTTCATGAAATTTGTTAAATACTTGCAACATTCTTTCAAAACTAATCTAAAATACTTTAATCAAACAACTGAATATCTACTGAGTCAGAGTTATTAGACATTACTTTGGAAAACGAATAGCATCAATGCATGTTTGGTAAAACTGAATACTCAGTTTCAGAAGAGAATTTAAACATCATAAAGGAACAAACATAATAACCTAAAATAACCAATAAAAACAGAAAATAACCTATCTTTGTTGCAGTGTAATTACATGCTCTAATTTTAAAACACAATAAAAAGATGTAACAAAATTCACACTGCAGCTTAAATGATTAAGTACTTTTACATGCTTTCTAACCTACATTTGAATAAGTATACACTAAGAATATCATAGTATCACAGTTGAACAAAACATAGCATAATAACTAAATAACAAAATTCATAAAACTTAAGAATAAAAGCAGAATAACTAAAAGTACAAACAAAGATACAGACTTATACATTCATATAACAGAGATTTCTACACGAACATTTGTTCACAAAGCTCTTCTAACATACAACTTACCTATCTGCTACATCTTAAGTCCATTGTCAATAATGATTGAAATTAATTAACTAGCTGTAGCATCCACATGTTATACCTTTGGCCTAAGGTGTAACCTTGACCTTGGCTTAAGTGGTGACAAACGTTCTCCTCATGGTGAACATTTTTAGCAAATTTTTTCAAAATTGCCATGATGTTATAGTCCAGACAAGCTGTTTTAAGGCTCAATTTGACATATGACCACAAAGTGTGACCTTGACCTTTTGGGGAGGGAGAAAGATGTTACCCACAAAATGTTGTCTCACAATACTGAACATTTGTGGAAAGTCATTGTAAAATTGCACAATAAATGACAAAGTTAAGTCCAGACAAGCCCAGATGTATAAACAAATGGGCTGTTCTCTGTGAAAAGTGGGTTTAATTCATGTGTGTAAAGTGTCGTCCCAGATTAGCCTGTGCAGTCCATACAGGTTATTCAGGAACAACACTTTCTGCCTAAACTGGATTTATGTGAAAAAGAAACTTTAAATCAACAATACCATAAAAGCGGAAAATGTCGTCCTTGATAAGCCCGTGCAGACTGCACAAGTTAATATGGGAGGACATTTTATGCACATGCATTAAACCCCTTTTTCACAAAGCGCCCCTCAAATGCAAGCATACACATACATTGGACCTTTGTGACTGCTATACCAAGCTTTCCACAACCAAGCTCTACAAAATTCAACTAATGGCCAATTGATATTAGTAAGATATGTAGAAATTTTGTGAAATGCAACAGAAATAAGTATAAAATTGTAAATAAATGTTTAGTGAATTTATTACAAAGATTTCATGGATTGGAATAAACCTATGATTAAGTACAATAAAACAATGCGTATTACAAACATTGGTGAATAATGCAAACTGTTTTCGTTGAAAATGCAACGGCCAGGGATTTTGATAATCAAGGATGTGTTATGATAACAATTCATGGCATTTTCCAACAGAACAGGTAAAGTAATTAAAACTAAAACAATTGCAAAATGGATGTCTTGTAATGTAGAAAAATTAGTTATTCTTATAGCAAACAATAAAGGTACAAGACGAGTCACTGAGCAATTTAATCATTATTAGTCTTTTGGATACAGCCCATGTTATCACATGATTCCTTGTTTAACATATTCATTGTACTTTGAGAAAGCATTTCTGAAAAATTTATTTACTCTGATAGAATTGAATAACTTCATTAATCAAAAAGTTGGTTCGCTAACTAACATATATATGAAATATGAACTCTGAGTGACAAAAAAACTTTCTCACAAACTTGCTTCTTCCAAATCTGTTCTTATCTGAAGACATATATTTATTATGACATCTCCAATACACAGAATAAGCTACTATTCTTATCTACGATAAGAACTGTCCTTGTTTTGGCAAAATTATTAACTTTTCGGAAGATCCCGTCTTTTATTGGGTCCTTTATGTTATATCAACTATAGCAATACATTCGGAAGACGATGATGAACAACATTTAAAGCTACAGTAATATCATATCATTTACAGGCAAGTAGTCTCTGCTTATACAAAGTCGAATTGGATATTCAATACAAACTTTGTTTGGATATCATGTAAATCTAACACTTACATGAGATGCAAAGTTCATGACATTTAACTAGCCATATGATATTTTTTTACATTTATTGCTGAATGTCATTTGATTTATGTATTTTTTTAAATATAAAATTGGGACAGAAAAATAATACTAGTGAAATTCAATATAAAACTATTAAATGCTTAAAGGTGTACAAGTTGTAAGTAATTAATTAATACAAAAAGCACATTTTGGAACAGAACACAGAATTGTCTGAATCTTTTTACAAAGGTAATTGCAGGTTGATTCATTGCACATACAGGTAAATGTCCAACAAAACATCGTTCCACAGGTCAAAACATCAAACCACATAGTACAGTACACACTTGTACATCATCACTTGGCCCCTGTGCAAACTGAATACAGCTACGTTGGCAATAAATATTGCACCAAGGTGGACGCCATTAGCCATTATTGACAACAAGATCACTGTGGTTTAGCCTGCCGTCATGTGACTTGCGTGTTATCATTGATGAACACACACACTGGGAACTGCTTTATATGGGTCTGCCACTGTGAGGACAGCTGGAAAAACTTCACCCCGGGCCAGTCAACTCCATCTACAGTCACTGCAGGGAGAAAACAAACAGGTCTAAATTTCAAGTAACATTATGAAGTCAATTTATATAACATATTTTTCTTAACCTTTTCCCACTCAGAAGCGAAGTGAAAATGGCTATGTGCAAACAGCATAAAACGAGCACAGCCTGTGAGTAAGTCGCAATCTGTTCAGGTTTTATGCTGTTTGCTGCTCAACAGTATCTGAGGGTTGGAAATGAAGCTTTAAAAACTTGAATCTAGTAAGAAAGGTCTATAATAAAATTTTATTTTGTAAGGGAATACAAATTTGTCAAAATAAGTATCCAAGTGGAAAAGGGTTAAATAAAGAATTATTTAAACTGTACAGTCATATTCATACTCTGAATTTTTGTTCCAACTGAAAAAAATAAATAAACAAGAATATCAGTGAAACTGATGGATGCTCCCCAATGATGCGCTTTGTCAATCTATGTGCTAAAATAACCACCTAAAACAAGAGCTGTCACCATAGGATGACTTATGCCCCCTATAAACGCTTGATAGAAGTGATGAGCGTTTTCAAAAACCTAAACGGAGATTTCAAAACCTAAACGCGGACCCTAAGTTCAAGGTCAAGGTCACAGGGGTCAAAATTTGTGTGTGTTTGGAAAGGCCTTGTCCATATACACATGCATACCAAATGTGAACGTTATATCTCAAGGGACATATAAGTTATGAGCATTTTTCAAAACCTAATCGCATATTTCAAAACCTAAACGCGGACCCTAACATCCAGGTCAAGGTAACAGGGGTCAAAATTTGTGTGCGTATTGAAAGGCCTTGTCTATATACACATGCATACCAAATATGAAGGTTATATCTCAAGGGACATAGAAGTTATGAGCAATTTTCGAAACCTAAACGCAGATTTCGAAACCTTAACGCGAACCCCAAGGTCAAGGTCACAGGGTTAAAAAATGTTGTGCGTATGGAAAGGCCTTGTCCATATACAAATGCATACCAAATATGAAGGTTATATCTCAAGGGACAAGTTATGAGAATTTTTCGAAACCTAAAACCAGATTTTGAAACTTAAACACGGACTCTAAGTTCAAGGACAAGGTCACAGGGGTAAAAAAAATGTGTGTGTATGGAAAGGCCTAGTCCATATACACATGCATACCAAATATGAAGGTTATATCTCAAGGGACACAGAAGTTATGAGCATTTTTCGAAACCTAAACGCAAAGTGTGACGGAAAGACGGACAGACAGACGGACAGTCCGATCACTATATGCCCTCTTTTCTTCGAAAGGGGGCATAAAAATATATTATAAGCCTTGATGACCTTGACCTTGAACCCAGTGACCTCAAATCTCATCAAAAGGTAGAGGTCCATGCAAGGCACGTACCTGCCAAATATGAAAGAGATCGGAAAGTATTGAAGGTGCTATGAGAAACTGTCAAAAAAGTGTGACGGAAAAATCTATTATTAGCCTCAGTGACCTTGACCCCAGTGACATCAAACCTCATCAAAAGGTAGAGGTCCACGCAAGGTACGTACATGCCAAATATGAAAGAGTAAAGTATTGAAGGTGCTATGAGAAACTGTCAAAAAAGTGTGACGGAAAAATATATTATTAGCCTTGGTGACCTTGACCTTGAATCCAGTGACCTCAAACCTCATCAAAAGGTAGAGGTCCATGCAAGGTACCTACATGCCAAATATGAAACAGATCGGTAAAGAAATGAAGGTGCAATGAGAAACTGTCAAAAAAAGTGTGACGGAAGGAAGGAACTAAAAACTGGCAACTATATGCTCCACCGAAAATATTGTGGGGAGCATTCAAATTTGCTTTGATTGACACAGATGATCATCGTTGCTGCTTGATAACCCATTTGGCAGTTGGTGAGTTGTTATAAACAATAATCATATAAGATTCCAGAGAAATCTTTCATGTAAACTTATGCATCTGCATCAAGGTGCATCTACATATGAAGTTTCAAAGTTGTAGGTGCAAGCACTTTGATTTAAGAGCCAATGTTAAGGTTTTAGCACAGTGGACGTCAGACGGCGGAAAACGAGCTGGCTATGACAATACCTCGGGTTTTCTCTGAAAACAGCAGAGCTAAAAATGACGTTTATTTCATATGAAAACCTATTTTATTATGACAATTTTGAAAATGTTTGTGATGTATGATTTCTATCACAAACACAGCACATACCTTTAAGGGAGTGATTTAGGGTCTTTGAAGTACATATTAAACGGCTTATTCCCTCATATATGGCAGTCTTGTTCTCCGCTTCTTTTGACTTTTTACCAATGCGAACTGGAAAATGTATGTGGTTTATATGATAAATATTAACTATTAGGGACTGTCAAAATATTTAAACTTTTCAGCAACTGTGCACATAATCATAATGAAAGTCAAATTAATATTATATAATCAAAATAGATGAAATTTACTGGAAGAAAGTATACCGTAATTACTCTATGTTTTCGGACACTAAGTTTTCGGACACCCCCTTTTTAAGCAAAAATAATTATTTTTCGTGACTTAATTTTCGGACACACGAGTTTTCGTCCATAATTAATGTCTCTAAGTTTTCGAACAGTATATTTTACAGCGCTATTTTACCAAATTTCCGTCCTGTTTTCGATATCTAATGACACTTCGATCATGGGGTTTTACAACCAGATTAACATCATTAAACATGGCAGGTGCATGGCTGAGGGCAACGGACCATTACATATGCGTTATTGGGTAAATAACCTTGTAAACCAGTATTAAACAATGGTTTCGCCCGATAGCATAAGCTTTATGACAATTATCAGGGGTAGTGCCAATTAACAGTTCCATTATCTACTGCAATGGTACAACCCCATCTCAGTAATATAACTGACAAATACTAAACGCTTCGAAGTGTGATGCACCATATTGCAAGTTTCACGAACAATGGAAGGTGTTAGACAACAAATATCGGAAATGAACAAACAAAGAATTCATAGTTTGCTTTTGTATTGCGTTAATTACAGGTTCATACTAGCGTGTATCGGTACATCACATGCTCATCTTTGAACACGTTGGTCAAAGTACAACCTTGTAGTAACTTTCTGTCACATAAATGAAGCATTTAAAATAATTTAAAATGCAGTGCAAACATATATAACTGTAATTTATACTTTGTGGCATGGTGTTTTACAAGCGCGTGCTATTACGGGTAGTCGTTGATACAATTGAGGCTATTTTCGGACACTTCAATTTTCGACTCTTAAGTTTTCGGACACCTGTATTTTGTGAATATTTTTCGTATCTAAGTTTTCGGACACGAAAATAAATAATTATTTTACGTGTCCGAAAACATAGAGTAATTACGGTACTACCAATTCTTTATTATTAAAACTGTTTTATGAAATGTTTGATACAGTATGTTTAATTGTCATTCTTGTGTTGTTTTTTTGTTTCAATTTCATTAAAATAACAATGGCAATTCCTATTAAGGCACATGGATATAATGGTCAACATTTATCCACATAAATCATTAAACACTCTGACTTACTTTTCTGTTTTTTCTCCCTCGTCACTACAGTCAACTGGAAAGGGAACGTCTGATTATCAGCCAGGGGGTGTACAGGGGCCGTGGAGCCTATACGGCTGACCTGCAGGTACTTGAACGCCGACTTGAGAGAGACTTTATTGCTGTCCTTCTTGCTAGATTTGTCTACCTTGTCAGTGGACTCTGGTTTGTTGCTGCCGGTCCAGTAGTCCACCTGCAGCTCCACATACTCTCGGCCTGCAAGAGACTGGGGCACACTGGCAGAGGGAGGAGTCAGCCTGCAATTAAATTAAATAATGAGGTCCAATAATAAAGGCACTTGTCAGCAGACATATAACCATTTTTCAATCTTAATATTTGAGCTACGCTCTGAAAAAAGCTTAAGAGGAAACATTTTTGGGTGCCCCTCTGGAAATGTTCAGATCACAATTATGTTCATATGTTACCAGACCTCTAAATGAGTCTGATAAAGGGGCTTAATGAAAGTGTGTTAAGTGTCTTTCCAGATAAGTGCGACTTAATCAAAGTGCGTAAACAGTTGTCCCAGATACGCTGTGACGCCTGCACAGGCTATTCAGGGAAACACTTTTCACTTTCTTTTTTTTAAAGGAAATCTTTTCTATGCAAAAATCCAGTTTGGGCGGAGAGTGTTATCCCTGATCATGATTAGCCTGTGTGGACTACACAGGCTAATACCAGATAACACTTTACACACTTTCATTAAGGCACATGTTCCCAGAGCGAGGCTCATTTATTTTAAGCTCTGGTAACCAAGGTATGCAGATTGTTAGGATTTGAAAATTCACAGAGGGTCGCCCAAGAATCATTCCTTTGAAGTTTTTGTGAACATTTGCCATGTGGACAAGCAAGAAAGTCATTTTAATGAAAAAGTTGTCGCAGGACATCATAACACACGCAGGCTTGACCATAGAAAAAACAAACACAAAAGCTCAACACATGCATCTCAGTCAAGACATGCAGGTGTGACTCACCCAGTGAAAGGTGTGATGGCACAGACGTCAAAACATGCAGGAGTGACTCTCCCAGTGAAAGGTGTGATGGCACAGATGTCAAAACATGCAGGAGTGACTCACCCAGTGAAAATTGTGATGGCACAGACGTCAAAACATGCAGGAGTGACTCACCCAGTGAAAGGTGTGATGGCACAGACGTCAAAACATGCAGGAGTGACTCTCCCAGTGAAAGATGTGATGGCACAGACGTCAAAACATGCAGGAGTGACTCACCCAGTGAAAGGTGTGATGGCACAGATGTCAAAACATGCAGGAGTGACCCACCCAGTGAAAGGTGTGATGGCACAGACGTCAAAACATGCAGGAGTGACTCACCCAGTGAAAAGTGTGATGGCACAGACTTCAAAACATGCAGGAGTGACTCACCCAGTGAAAGGTGTGATGGCAGAGACGTTGGGCGTGTTGGGCGGTGTGGAGAGCAATTTATCCACAGTGAGCACATTCTGTGGTGGAGAGCTGGAGAGGGTGCCCGGCTGTTGGGGGGCCTGCTCCTCGAGGTCCATGCTGGTCATCATCAGCTCTACATTGCCCACCTTCACCTCCTGAAAAACAGTTGTCTCATTATTGGAAAATGGGGCTTAATGCATCTTTGCTAAGTGTCATCCCAGATTAGCACAGGCTTATCAGGGCCAATACTTTCCACACAAACAGGATATTCTTATAGAAGACACTTCCTTAAAAAGAAAAATTCCATTATAAAATGAAAGCATCATTCCTGATAAGATTGTGTGGACAGCACAGGCTAATCTGAGACTTCACTTGACGCACATTCATTAAGCAGGGTTTTCCTATGACAAGGTTCAATAGAAGGCAATTGTGCTAGTGTAGGCTGCTACTGACTAAATTCCTACGGGAAAGCTTAACTCAGGAATGTGATTTAGGAAAAACAACCCCAACCACCTTACTGGTTCAACTTAATATCTTCATGTTTTAAATAGATACTGTAAAGATTATAACTATTTGTTGAGCAATGGTGGCACTAAAAAATAAGGAATAAGCTGAAAGGGGAAAAAATTACACCCTTGTAACTTCAGTTGTATTTCATTGAAAATGAAAAACAAGAGATGTGTTTGTAAATAACACAATGCCCCCTACTGCACCGCTTTGATTTATTATATTTTTTTATCATTTGTCAGGTATACAGATAATTATCTCCCTTTAAAGCTTATTACTTCCCTTGGATTTGTTTTTTTTACCTTTGACCTTGAAGGATGACCTTGACCTTGCACCACTCAAAATGTGCAGCTTTATGACATGCACATGCATGCCAAATATCAAGTTGCTATCTGAAGTGACATAGAAAGTCATGAGCATTTTTTTAAACCTAAATGCAAAGTGTGATTGACGGACGGACGGACAGTCCGATCACTATATGCCCTCCTTCGGGGGCATAAAAATTATTACTAACAGAATATATATAAGTCCTGCTCTGTGAAAAAGGGGTTTAATGCATATGCATAAAGTGTCGTCCCAAATTAGCCTGTGCAGTCCACACATGCTAATCAGGGATGACACTTTCCGCCTAATATATAGTTCATTTAAAGAAAGTCTCTTCTTAGCAAAAATCCAGTTAAGGCGGTCTGTATAGGCTAATCTGGGACAACACTTTACGCACATGCATTAAACTCCCTTTTTCACAGTGCAGGGCCCATATGTAAAGAGTTGATTTTCTATGTACAATACTAATAGCTGAAGGCTATAATGAAGGATTTTTAAGAAAAGTACTCACACACAAGAATGGCACAAAGACTTGATTTGATTCTTCATCACTCCTGCAATATACATTATCTTCAAATACACAATACACATACTACTTGTTTTAAACAAACAATGACAGCATTCATTATTTTAAATTACAAGTTTGAAGAACACCATGTGCATACCTTTACATTAAAGGATAAAAATACTAGTAAGCTAATTCGTTGAATTGATAATCAATATAAAATAAGTGTTGTTTATTAGTGGGTGCAGATGGATGTACAGGGAAATGACTGTGAAATAAATAAGTGTAGTGTTATTGTTTAAAAAAAAAATTAATTCTTCTTATTAATATCTATACACCTCTTAAGTTTCATGTTGAAATCTTGTATCGTATGTGAGATATAGCCCTGAAAAGTTGCATCATACAAACACAACAAAGGGCTATAACTCTTATTTAATAAAGTATGGTTCTTATGCATGGCACTTCAATTTATCGATATCTACGAACCAGTGAACTTTTATGATAAATCTTAAAGAGTTTCTGAGATATAGCCCTTAATGGCAGAAAGTGGACAGGTGGACAGACAGACTGACAGACATACGTGAAACCTATATTCCTCTGCCTTCGGTGTTCAATTTTTATTTGCTAATGCTCAAAGAAACTAGAGCTTTGTCACAGACATGACGAATACCCTCACATGCCGCATTGACACCGAATATTTTGCATGTTGTCTTCACAAAAAACAGCGGACACCATGCTCAATGTTTAAAACACACTAAGTGACCCCGTGACCTAGTTTTTGACCTGGCATGACCCATATTCGAACTTGACCTAGACATTATCTAGATACAACATCTGACCAAGTTTGGTGGAGATCGGATGAAAACAACTTGAATTAGCGAGCGAACACTTAATACGGACCTGACCGACAGACAGACAGACAGACAAGCTCACTCCTATATACACCCATAAACTTCGTTTGTGGGGGTATAATAAATATTTTTCACAACCTTATTTTGCATGACAAAGAGTGATTCAAAATACCCAAAATCAACACATTTAATCTTTTGCCACCATTAATTTATATTATTCGACAGTTCAACTGGAGAATAACACTTGAATAATTATGTAATGACGCAAACATACTACACCAATTTACAGTAAAATAGTGAAGAGTATCAAAAATTTTCAGTCTTATTTTCCACTGTTTGAAACATTGTATTATCATTTTAAAATCACTTTATGAACCACAAAAACATTACTATTATACTGAATACTGTTATGCCCTTTTGAGAAACAGCAGCTCATGTTTGTATGACATTCCATCTCACCCTTTCCCTTTACACATGACCATTGCCTCTGCTATGGGTATCTGTGTCACTCCTCCAGCTGTGCTCAGATACTTGGACACACGATTGTACACTTCTTGAGACTCTGTAAAACATTCATATGAGCGTCATTCTGAGTAAAAGGGGTTTAATGCATGTGCTTAAAGCACAGGCTAACACAGCAATTTCCACTTTTATTGTATTTTTTGTTTGAAGCAATCTCTTCTTTGCGAGAATCAAAATTAGGCGGAAAGTGATGTCCCTGATAAGCCTGTGCGTATAGCACTGGCTTATGTTGGACAACACTTTACACACATGCATTAAAGCCTGTTTTAACAGAGCGAGGCTAATATTAGGTTTGTCATTCAAGTCTTAGCTGAAATAAACAAGACTGCAATAACAAGTATAATACTCAAATCAAGTCAATAATTCAATGAAAAAAGAGAAAAACCCAAATGAAAAATATTGCTTTTCATAAAATTGAAACATAAGTTCAACAAAGAGTTATCAAAACTGGCCTACAAGGCTATTCTAATATAGGATAAAGCATTTTGAGTTTATAAATGAAATCCTTTAAGAATTTCTTAGGAAACAAGCTACCAAAAAAAACCTAAACCTATCATAAAAGCTTTGATGAAAAATTTCAGTGTCAAAAGACCAATAACATTTACTTTGAAACTTTCAGGTTCATTTAATTTATTAATTAACATTTAACAGAAATTCTTCATGTCATAGCTTACTTACCAAATACTTAAACTAGTCAGGACACCAACACAATGGCATTTCAAATGGTTCTAACAAAACAGTTTTGAAGTGTATTGGCAAATAATTTGGCTAATTAGTCTATGATAAAGATTGAGAAGAGTCATTGTCATAGGTCCAGTAGTAGTGGGTCATGGTATTCCCATATTTCTTGTACCTAGTTTGGAGACTTCTGTCTTGTCAAAGGTTTCCTTCCAGGCGTAATCCATGAACAAGTTGCCATAAGTGCTGTCTATATGTGCCAGGTACTTGCCCAGCATACTGGAGCCTGCCAATGGAAGATGTATGCAGTCAGTCACAGACTAAATTAGTGTTACCAGCAGGAAAAGTACTGGAATTGGCTACTTATATTTTTGAAAAATATTGCCAAAAAAGCAGATTTTATGTTTACTTAGGTAACTGTTTTTAAATATTTTGGCAAATAATTCAGATTTGTTAGTGCCAACTTAGAAAGGCCAGACTAGTGACATTATTTTGTTTATTGAATTTCCAGTTTGAAATCATTTAAGTCATATGAAAGATAAATTAGTACTGAAATATAAACTATTTAAAAACAAGATGTGTTTGTGAAACACAATGTCCCCCTATATGATGTTTGACCTTGTAGGATGACCTTGACCTTGTGAAGGATGACCTTGACCTTGACCTTTCACCACTCAAAATGTGCAGCTCCGTGAGATACACATGCATGCCGAATATCAAGTTGCTATCTTCAATATTGCAAAAGTATTCATAAAATAAGCGATTTGGGCCACATATATTTGACCTCTGACCTTGAAGGATGACCTTGACCTTTCACCACTTAAAATGTGCAGCTCCATGAGATGCACATGCAACCTTTCACCACTCAAAATGTGCAGCTCCATGAGATGCACATGCATGCCAAATATCAAGTTGCTATCTTCAATATTGCAAAAGTATTTATAAAATAAGCGATTTGGGCCACATTAAAATTGACCTCTGACCTTGAAGGATGACCTTGACCTTGACCTTTCACCACTCAAAATGTGCAGCTCCATGAGATGCACATGCATGCCAAATATCAAGTTGCTATCTTCAATATTGCAAAAGTATTTACAAAATAAGCGATTTGGGCCACATATATTTGACCTCTGACCTTGAAGGATGATCTTGACCTTGACCTTTCACCACTCAAAATGTGCAGCTCCATGAGATACACATGCATGCCAAATATCGACATAAAAATGAAAATTCTTGAAAGTAAGACAGTATCAGCCAACATGCAGTTGGCACAATCTGGATGATAGGAACAAAACACTCGCATGTTATTGCATGTAACAGCATGTTTACTATATTTTATAGTAAACTGCAAGCATTTTTTTCTTTCTATGTTAATATGATGATGAGCAGTTGTGTAATTACAAAGTTGAATGCTTATTATGTTTTGTCTTGCGAAATGTTGTTTTGGATGCTTAGGCGTGGCTGGAGCTACCCTGCCTGCATATGGTATAAGACCCATCTTTGCATGATGCAGGTCAAATTACCTTGAAAAGAGTCAAAGAGTCACATACCTGATTTTTAGAATTCCCCAATTACCGGTACCTGTCCTACTTGTTAATAACCGAAAACACTAAGCCATGTTCTGGGAAAACTGGGCTTAATGCATGTGCGTGAATTGTTGTCCCAGAGCAGCCTCTGCACTCTGCACAGGCTAATCAGGGATGACATTATCTCCCTTAATTGGAATTTATTTAGAAGAGAATTAATTCGAATTTAAAATTCTATAAAAACAGAAAGTGTCATCACTGATAAGCTTGTGTGAAATTCACAGGCTAATCTGGGATAACACTTTACACGCATGCATTAAGCCTAGATTTCCTAGAATATGGCAGACACTGTGTTCATGCACTTACCTAGTGGTATGACTAGAAATTTCACATAGTTCTGCCAGTCTGGTGATTTGGCTGCAAACTGCTCGACATATGGCCGCAATACAGAGTTGATGTAGGAGTCACCACCAGATATCACAAGCTTTATGGCATGGGGACTACGAGAATTGAAATTGCAACTGCAATGGAATGAAAAATCCAAAATGACCAAAGCCCAAAGTAATGCAACTAAATCAATTAAACTAATGATCATGTGCATTTCAAGTTCTTTACACAACCTTTTAAATATTTTTTTCTTTGTATTTGTAAGTTTCAAGGTAATTTTCAAACATTTATAAAACACAGTTTAGATATGCATAAAATTAAATTAATAATCCGGTTATTTTGTTGTTGCCATAAGCAACACATGAAAACAAGTCAACAGCCGTTTCCTTATATGCTGCATCAAAATGTACACAGTAATTTCAACTCTGTAAATCAAAAGTCCATGATCATTGTCACATTGAATTTGTATTCTCACTACTAGTCAAAACAAACATACAACGTCTTCACACAAGTTACTTCAAGGCCCTCCTAACAGCTCGACGTGGTGAAGTGGATATGGTGCCGACCCAGGGACCAGGAGGTTGAGGGTTTGATCCTTATCATGGGAGCGTGCTTACGATCTTACCTAAAGACACTAAGTACTGGGTCTTAGTCCCAGGAAAAGACTTAAGAGCATTTCAATCAGCCTTAGGCTTTCAATGTAATCAATCTAAAATAAATAGGTTTAAACAAACAGGACAAGCCACATCTGCCACTTACAACTTCTGAATCTTTGAGACGATGCCGTTGACTGCTGCCCGCACATCTGCCTCTGAACATGTACAGATAACTCTCAATGGCTTCTCCTGCAGCTTCTGTACCAGCAGCTGAAACACAACACCCATCACCTTCACAAGAGCCTCTTTCTGGGAAATCTAGGCATAATGCATGTGGAAAGTGTCATTATAAAATACCATAAAAGCAGAAAGTGTCATCCCAGATGAAGTGGGTTGACACTTTTCGCGCATGCAGTCCATGCTGACAATGTTTCATCTAAGTGGACATAAAGATTACTTTGCAGAGTGTGTTTTTCTCCACCGGTTTTGGAATGTGGCCTGAGCCCTTTCGGATTCAGAAAAATCGTGTCATTTTGACTAAAATTGGGAAATAGGTGTCATGTTGTTGTTTTTTTCTAACAAATACTTTCAAATTGAGAATTAAAGTGTTTTCAAAATTACATATACTAAGGTTAAACTTCTAGAGCTGAGTAGTATGGAAATGATCTAAATTAATCTTCTTTGTTATAACCTTCATGGGGAATGTTGGCAGTCATTGGAAAGATAAATAGCTTTTGAGATTGGAAATTGGGCCATTATTCAGCCCTGAATTTTACCCCCACAAAGCTGTCCACCCCCCCCCCCCAATCATGTTTCTTGTTTCACACCACCCACATCTTGTTTCTCCTGCCACCACCCCCTACCTGGCCCTGCCAGTCTGCCGTGTTGACCAGGAAGAGGCTGTCGGGCAGCTTGTCGTCCGAGGCCCCCAGAACTGAGCTCAGCTGGTCCAGCAGCACTTTACGGGGCTGAAAAAACAAACATCACAAGCTGTCCTCATTATAATGTAACGTCCTACCATTTTTATCAATTTGGCTTCACATACTTCATCAAAATGAAATTTTACATATGAATTCATACTTTTAATTCACGTTTGTCAAAAGGACTGTTGGTATTCGACATACAAAACATATAAGGAGTGAACTTTGCACAGAGAATCTAGAATATGTTATAATGTTCAAACTTCACATTAATAGATTCTTATTAACCAATCACTAATTAAAGTACACTGGATTTTCATTGCAATTAACAATGTGCAAAATGCATTTCTAGCTAAACTTTGCATTCCTCAAACAAGAAAACTTCTCTTTTATGAAAGAAGACTGGACACTAGCTAGACTGCATTTCACATGCATAAACATAAATGGTCATTCTGAAAACATGCACTTTCAAAAAGCAAACTCAACTGGTTTATCTATTATTATGTAATACATGAAAATTTTCATGTGTGCAGTAAACCATTTAAACATTTATCTTATTAGCATCACTTCTACAGCGTATGAACAGATGATAACCATTGCATAAAAAACTTTCAGGAACATTCTTATACCACTGAATAATGAAAAATACCAGTATTAAATCGAAAACAGTTCATAAACAACACAACTTACGCTTTTCACATCATTTGTACCATAATTTCTAAGCAATAAGTCACATCAGTAGATAAGACTCTCCTCCTAATTTGCATCGTTTATCTTATTAAGCCACATATAAGACGCTTTCAGAATGCAAGATGCACATAAACTATAAAAACTCCCTAGTGCTGGTACACATTCACACATTTGAAGCCATTTGTCTTAATATAAATATTTCTTAACCAAAATAAAATCTTATCAGCACCCAAACTTTGAATTATGCATTATTAAATTTTATAACACAAGCAAAATCCTCAATTCATAAATATGTATACATGTATTTCCATACGCTGATATGTCATTGTGATTTATCTTTCATAAATAAGATGCTGCCAAACATAAGGCACAGGTAATATTTATATGGAACAAATTGGTATCTTACACCAGAAAAAAACTGAACATTAAAAATGCAATTTGATCAATATATTTCACTAACTTTAAATAAGATCAGTCTATTTTTATCTTAATGCCGCTCCCCAATGCCTCTTGAATCATAACATCTAGAAGGAAATTACAAATAACAACTAGAGCTTTGTCACAGACGTGATGAAAACCCCCACATGCCGCATTGACACATAATATTTTGCATGTGGTCTTCACAAAAAACAGCAGACACCATGCTCAATTTTGAAAACGCACTAAGTGACCCCTTGACCTAGTTTTTGGCCCAGAAAGGCCCATGTTCCATAAAACTTCTGACCAAGTTTGGTGAAATCGGATGTAAACTACTTGAATAAGAGAGCGGACACCATGCTGAATGTTAAAAAATGCACTAAGTGACCCCCTGACCTAATTTAAGGCCCGGAATGGCCCATGTTCAAACTTGTCCTAGAGATCATTTAGATAAAACTTGTGACCAAGTTTGGTGGGGATTGGATGAAAACTACTTGAATTAGAGAGCAGATAACATGGTGAGGTTTAAAACGCACTAAGATACCCCGTGACCTAGTTTTTGACCCGGCATGACCCATATTCAAACTTGACCTAGACATCATCTAGATACAACTTCTGACCAAGTTTGGTGAAGATTGGATGAAAACTACTTGAATTAGAGAGCGGACACCATGGTGAGGTTTAAAACACACTAGTTTTTGACCCGGCATGGCCCATGTTCGAACTTGACCTACACATCATCTAGTTACAACTTCTGACCAAGTGTGGTGAAGATCGGATTTAAACTACTTGAAATAGAGAGCGGACACCATGCTCAATGTGTAAAACGTACTAAGTGACCCTGTCACCTAGTTTTTGATCTGGCATTGCCCATGTTCGAACTTGGCCTTCAGATCATCTAGATACAACTTCTGACCAATTTTGGTGAAGATTGGATGAAAAGTACTTGAATAAGAGAGAGGACACCATGCTGAATGTTAAAAAACGCAATAAGTGACCTCGTGACCTAGTTTTTGACCCGGAAAGGCCCATGTTCGAACTTGGCCTTAAGATCATCTAGATACAACTTCTGACCAAGTTTGGTGAAGATCGGATGAAAGCTACTTGAATTAGAGAGCGGACAACATGCTGAATGTTTAAAACGCACTAAGTGACCCCGTGACCTAGTTTTTGACCCGGCAAGGCCCATGTCCGAACTTGGCCTAGACATCATGTAGATACAACTTCTGACCAAGTTTGGTGAAGATCGGATGAAAACTACTTGAATAAGAGAGCGGACACTTAATACGGACCGACAGATAGACCAACAGACTGACCGACCGACCTACCGACCGACCTTCCGACCGAGTTCACTCCTATATACCCCCCTTAACTTCGTTTGTGGGGGTATAAATATCAATAGAAACATGTGCACACATTTCTGCTCTGTAATCATACTCAATCCAAATACATGGCATTAGTCAAGCCAAGCTATGTGCAAGGATTTATTTAAAAAAAACAAGATATGTGTCCATTGTGCAAATATGCACCCTCATTCAATTTTTGTCTCAAAACTCCACCTATGTAAAACAAGAAACCGTCGGAGACGGGTGATGCTCCCCAAAGGTTTTTTTTTGTCACAATATTGCACTATATATTCAGATAAAAGGAAAAGTCTTGAGGGCACAGTAGTTGGGGGGGACAAGATTTATTTTATAAAAAATTTAAAGGGCCATAACTCTGTGAAAAATCATCTGACCAGAACTCGCTGATAATATGCACATCTCTTCTTGGTAGTGAAGCTTCCCATAAAGTTTCATTGAATTCCAGTCATTAGCTGCTGAGAAATAGCTCAGACAAATACACTGCAACTCCAATATATCACGGTCCGTTATATTGCGTTGTCCAATATATCGCGAATCGGCTATGGCTCCCAAAAATCTGACGAGCATAATCCTTAAATAAAATGTTTTTATCTGAGAATTTGATGCATTAAAATCCGTTTCAAGCAAGTATTTTTCCCTTTTTTCACCAACTTTAATCCAACAGTCATAATCCAGTTTTGACCAGATTGTTTGCTTACATTGTACATCACATTAACACCTGTGTACTGCGATAAACAAAAGGCCCATTTGTCAAACATGACAGGTCATTTCGGGTGTTACAATTCTCTATTGAATTTGCTTTGAACTGCCCAAACGCACCAGTGCACACATGATGGTGTACACAATTATAACAGTAAATGTCACAATTCAATACTGACCTATCTCGACAATCTGTGTGCGTTAGATACAGTATACAATATAGATCAGTTAGTCACAATGCTCTACTATTAAACCCCATGCTGTGCATGCTTTTCATGAGAAATGAATGACGTCATATTGTACATGGGTCTAATTTGTGCATGCTTTCTTGAACAATAAAACTCGGCAATGTTTTTCGGATTAAAAATTTAATTATACGCATTTGAAAATACTCACATGGAATAATGTTTTGTGTTATACCAATTAATGACATATGGATATAACACAAACTTGAATAAGGTTGGTAAATAGCGTGTTTTGAGATTGCATAATGATGCTAATGTATACATATACATGCATACATAAACTGACAATTTATATCGCGCGCCGGATATATCACGGTCGCGAGCTTTGGACCCCTTCAACCGCGATATATTGGAGTTGCAGTGTATTGTGCACGGACGGACGGACACACGGACGGACAGACAAAGCGGCGACTATATGCTTCCCCCAAAATTAATTATGGGGGAGCATAAAAAAATCAACCTTGATCTGAAAATCAACCTTGATCTGAAAGTAATGCAGCTAAGCTCACACACCAAAAATTAGGTTAATATCTGAAAGTGTTTTGCAACAAAAAATCCGGAAAAGTGTTATTTTTGAGAAAATTGTTAAGTACAAGGCCAGTTACTTTGTCAATGGACAAGAACAAAACTCAAATTGATCTGTGAGTCACGGAAATACACTCACATACCAAAAATCAGGTAAATATCTCAAAGTGTTAAGGAAAAAAAATCTGGAAACAGAATGCTAGACGAACGGACTTACAGACAGAAAGATGGACAGACAGTGTGACTACTACATGCCACCCTGCCAGAGGCATAAACACTATTGTGAACATAACAGAACAAACAAGTAACAATTTGGTTATATTAAACAATAACTTTCAATACCAAAATGATTGACCTATTTTTTACATACTTGTTATATGTGAAGAAACTTCTATCTATACGCAGTATTAATGAGAAATGGTTTGTACCAGAATCTATGCCGTCTGTGTCCAAATTTAAGGTCAATAGTACCAAGAACTTGAGTTTGTCACATAAATATAATGATATACACATCCATGACATTGTATAGCTTTTATAATTTATTTATACATAATCTGCCATACAAAGGTTAGTTGTTTTAATATCAATTTCTTAAGGCAAGTATATATCATATTTACTGCTACCATACTTGTTCTAAAAACAAATCAGAACACTGATACAAATTTAGTCCTTAAGAAAATAAAAATAAATGATGACTTTGCTTCATGTAATACATCAATTTTTTGTGTTATGCCATTATCATGAAAAGAGATGTTTGGTGGTTTAAAATGGACCCAAAATGAACCAATCATGTTCCTTTGATTTTTCACTTCCAACGTGACCATTGAGACTACATGGTTTTCCCAGAGACTGGCTAATAAACATACTCGTTGGCAATACATTTTTAGTGCAAGCATGAGCCAACAAAAATCAACTGAGAATAAGACATATCTTTATCCCATTGCAAGTTATAACATATCAGACAATACTTCATAAGGAGACATCAATATACATGTACAGTCTAGTGGTGTGCATATACAGCTTGCTGTGCTGTAATCAATCTTTGGCATGTACGGCCATCAAGCACCACAAAGCACTAAGAGTATATTTCTGGAAGGCACAACAGAATAAATGAGCCACGCTCTGTGAAAAGGGGGTTTAATGCATGTGCGTAGAGTTTTGTTGCAGATTAGCCTGTACAGTCTGTACAGGCTAATTAGGGATGACACTTTCCCCCTAAACTTGATTTTTGCTGAGAAGAGACTTTCTTAAAGCAAAAAATATCATAAAAGCAGAAAGTTTCTTCCCTGATAAGCCTGTTGTACTGCACAGGCTAATCTGGGATGACACTTTACGCACATGCATTAAACCCCTTTTTCACAGAGCACAGCCCAAATAGAATAAATATTTGCTGTAAAATGAAACGCTGGTTAGTCTAGCAAAGCTTGTGCAGTGCTTGCTTAAAGTGTACAGAGTGAATATCAAGCTAGTCACATCACTTATCTTACAACCTTGTGATCAATTATGGAAAATAGGATTTCTTTTGCATTTTATTGTATTGCTCATCAAATTAAGTGTTGAAACCTTTAAACAAACTAACAAACTCTGATACAAAAAGACTATTAAGAAGATTCAATGAATTTAAATTAAATTCAAATATCTCATCGTTCTCTATGCTAATCGGGCAAATGAAGTTATATTTCCATGTTCACACGCAAACTAATCAGAATTAAACAAGGTCACACAGCCAGTTGATATGAAGGTGTTCTTGATGAACTAGATTACAGGTGCAAAACAAAAAGCCAGCAAGTGTGAAGTTATAGCACTGTGTATAGGGAAGCATGGGACATTGTCTGAACCTTGTGTCTAAATGATCAATGTGGTAAACAGCCATTAATATGTATATTCCTGTGCAAGAGTCATTCATATTGTTGCTTTCAAAATATGCAAGCAATATTACTAAGTTGTTAAGCATAATAAATATTATAGTCACAAAAAAACCTATTCCTTAACAGATCTAATTTAATACTTTTTACGAACAAAGTATTAACTAACATACTACTGAAAACAGAAAAGCTTCAAAAGAGACCTGTCCCATCACCAGACTTAAAAAAGAACTAGAACTTGTGGCTGGAATAAAAATTTCTTTATTGCCATCTTAGTTTTGAAAAATACCCCCATCAACACATGTTGCAATATGTAGCAAGTCATATTCCTAAGTTTATGGAACTTCTAGGATTATAACTTTATGTATTAAGTTTTTACATTTGACAGTAGAATTTTCACTTTCACAACTAGAGCTTTGTCACAGACATGACGTATACCCCCACATGCTGCATTGACACAAAATATTGTGCATGCTGTCTTCACAAAACAAGAGAAGCTAATTAATGGCGATTTTTATAAAATTATTATGCCATTATAATTTATGGCCATTTTAACCTTTGCTCTTGAATTCATTCGCATGACACGCCGTCCAATGACAGTGAACAAAATTAATGTACAGAGTAATTTTAATATCTCACAATGAATGACATAGTTATGGCCCAGACAAGCTCATTTATGGCCATTTTTGACTTTTTAACTCCAAGTGTGACCTTGACCTTGGAGATATCAACGCAATTCTTTCGCATGACACACCGTCCAATGATTGTGAACAAATGTACCTAGTAATTTTAAAATCTCACAATGAACGACAAAGTTATGGCCCGGACAAGATCATTTATGGCCATTTTTGACCTTTAAACTCAAAGTGTGACCTTGACCTTAGGAGATATTGACGTACTTCTTTCCCATTACACACCATCCAATGATTGTGAACAAATGTACCGAGTTATTTTAAAATCTCACAATGAATAATATACTTATGGCCCGGACAATATCATTTATGGCCATCTTTGACCTTTGAACTCAAAGTGTGACCTTGACTTTGCAGATACTAAAGTAATTCTTTTGCATGACACACTGTCAAATAATGGTGAACAAATGTTCCAAATGATTTTAAAATCTCACAATGAACGACATTGTTATGGCCCGGACAAGATCGTTTTTTACCTTTGAACTCAAAATGTTACCTTGGAGATATCAACATTATTCTTTCGCATGAAACACCTTCCAATGATGGTGAACAAATATGCCAAATGATTTTAAAGTCTCACAATAAATGACGAAGTTATGGCCCAGACAAGCTCATTTATGGGCATTTTGACCTTTAAACTCCAAGTGTGACCTTGACCTTGGAGATATCAACGTACTTCTTTCGCATGACACACCGTCCCATGATGGTGAACAAATGTACCAAGATCATTTTAAAATCTAACAATAAATGACATAGACTAGTTATGGTCCCAACAAACTTTCCGTTTAAAACGCACTAAGTGAACCAGTGACCTAGTTTTGGACTCGGCATGACCCATATTCAAACTTGACCTAGACATCGTCTAGATACAACTTCTGACCAAGTTTGGTGAAGATCTGATGAAATCTTCGGGACCGACAGACCAACCGACAGACAAAGTGACTCCTATATAGCCCGCATTACCAATGGTAATGGGGGTATAATTACATTTTATAAGGAAAAATTAATGATAGCTATATTTTTTTACAATCAAAAGTGTAGAAAGACTTTATTGTACAAGCTTGTATCTACAGACAGATAGACATCAAAAATGAATCTAGAATACTACCCTCTACCTCATGTGTGGGGTTTAAAAACATCTTACAAAGAAATAAAATCAGAAAGGAAACAGCAGATTTGTCTATGCTAACCCTATCCTTTAATAAAGAACAAAAAATTATCACCTTAGATCTTGCTCTAAAGTCAAACATTAAAATCCTAGCCACAAGAATTTCAAGCTTTTAAGTCTAACAATAAAACCCTAGCCACAAGAATTTCAAGCTTTTAAGTCTAACAATAAAACCCTAGCCACAAGAATTTCAAGCTTTTAAGTCAACCATTAAAACCCTAGCCACAAGAATTATAAGCTTTAAAGTCAAGTATAAAAACCGTAGCCACAAGACTTTCAGACAGTGTCACACGAGAGTTGTCCGACTACCAGTCTACTAACCGACTGGTCTACCCAGCCAGTGCTATTGCAACGATCCAAAGGACGGTTTGACTTTTTCTCCGCCTTCTCCTTATATGAGGTGCTCCGCTCACGTTGTATCGGGGGTTTCTGCAGAGTGCTCAGTGTTTGCGGGTGTGAGTTACGCTTATAAGGCTACAAATTCCACCACGCCAATGTGAGTATGCAAGATGCAGAATTGTGAAACCATTTATTGTTATACAATGTGTTATCAATATGAACTGATGGTCGTTTCAGATATAAGTATGATTGAGACATGACTTGGCTTAAAGAATAATCAGCTACAACACAATAACAAGATAGAAACATGAAACATAGATTTGGAGAAATATTGAATGTTTTAATTTAGAAGTGAAATAATTATTAGTGAAATTTAACATTTAAGTAATTTGTTAAATGACATATAACATTTTCTAAGATAATAAGTTAAAATTAATTGCGTTTGAAAAGACTGCAAAGAACAATCACATTCAGAACAATATCCCGGTATTAGTATCAATGGTATACTTAAGAACTGAATTTGGTATGCAGCAGTATCACGTCAAACTTTAGATCATATGGAAAAACAAACTACACAATTGCCACATATGAAAATATCTACTGCATCAGATAGATTTTCTTTTATAAACTTATTTAGTTCTGAAAAACTTTGAAAATTAAAAGTATACCTGCTCAAAATGTTCTTTGTTATAAATGTTAAAGAATATCAAAGAATACAAAATAATAAAACACTTTTAATATTTTAATTTGATCATAGTAAAAAAAGAAACTTAACAAGAAAACTATTTAAGATTTGCACAACAATATTACCAATACCTCTCCTATAACTTGATTTAATAAATCTTAAGAAAAGTGATACAAACATAGATGACAAACACCTTGCAGTTGAATAAAAGATAAGCAATACATACGTGAAAATTACATGAAAAAACAACAAAAAAAACAAAAACAAGAGTTGTGGGAGGGCAGCCAACTTGATTTTTCTTGTCCTTGTTACAGTTTCTGGCGATATTTGCCTCTAAACAAACCTGTTTGTATAGTAAGAAAGTTATTTACGATATTTTTAACAAAAAATCTATCCTCAAGAAACATAAACCTTAATTTTGACTAGAAACCATTTTGCTATATTTATAAGCAGTGACATTGACCTTGATGCAAACAAAATGAAGACGTTCTACAATATATTAATATGCTTGCATCACAACAGCTCAATTCATTCCCAAGATTAAGCAAACACCATTTTTCTTTATTTAGTATCAGTAACTATGACCTAGATCACATCCATCCTACTCCAATCCCTGGGGATAAGGAATCCATGTTAACAGTAACAGTTTCATTACAATTGATAAATTCAACTAAAGGAGAACAATTCTTCAATATCCACTAACAGTGACCTTGACCACTGTTATGCAATCCCATGCTGAATATGGATATCAGGAATTTAACCCTTTACCACTTAGAAGCGTATTTAACCCTTTACCACCTAGATACGTATTTAACCCTTTACCACTTAGATACGTATTTAACCCTTTACCACCTAGATACGTATTTAACCCTTTACCACCTAGATACGTATTTAACCCTTTACCACTTAGATACGTATTTAACGCTTTACCACTTAGATACGTATTTAACCCTTTACCACCTAGATACGTATTTAGCCCTTTACCACTTAGATACGCATTTAAACCTTTACCACCTAGATACGTATTTAACCCTTTACCACCTAGATACGTATTTAACCCTTTACCACTTAGATACGTATTTAAAGCTTTACCACTTAGATACGTATTTAACCCTTTACCACTTAGACACGTATTTAACCCTTTACCACTTAGATACGTATTTAACCCTTTACCACCTAGATACGTATTTTACCCTTTACCACTTAGATACGTATTTAACCCTTTACCACATAGATACGTATTTAACCCTTTACCACTTAGATACATATTTAACCCTTTACCACTAAGAGAGGTATTAAACCCGTTACCACTTAGATACGTATTTTGACGCATTTGTAGTCCCTCAGAAAGTAACATTTAATTAAAGACCTTTCTTACTAGATTCAAATTTTAAAGGCATCATTTCCAACCCTAAGAAACTGGTGAGCAGCAAACAGCATAAAACCTGAACAGACTGCGAGTCACTCGCAGGCTTTTCTGGTTTTATGCTGTTTGCACATAGCCATTTTCACTTTGCTTCTAAGTGGGAAAGGGTTAAGAAATAATTTTGCATATAATTATTAGTAATGGAGTTATATAGCAGAAACCATTCATCCATATTAAGTATTTAGTCTTAACAGTAAAAGTAACCTTGACCATCATCTGAAATCTCAATGAGAGTTTTGATTTAACGAATCTATGTATGTAGTTGCTTAATTTGTTTTTGAGTTTCTAAGCAGAATCCCTTTTTTATTTTAAGTAATTGTGACATTGACCTTATGCAACCATAGCAAAGACTGGATAATAGGTATTAATATATTAAGTTCCAGTACAATAGCTAAAGTCATGTTTGAGTTATTGAGCGGAATATTTGTCTTTATATTTACTCAAAACTACCTTGACCATACCCACCCCATATGCAATCCAAATCTAGGTTTTGAATAGGTATTAATGCTTTTTTTAATTTACAGTGACCTTGACCCTACCAATCCAATAAGCAATTCAAAGAGAGGGTGGACTTCTTGGTATAAGTTAGGTACATATTTAGTTTAATGGCAAATTCTGAATTTGATGAGGTGCGACCTGTCTTTATAGCTTATGTATATAATAACAAAGTGTTGCCAAACTTGTCTTATTTCAATATGGGGCATAAATGAAATAAGTTTGAACGAGGTTTATAAAAAAAGTTTAGCTAGCTCGGACACCCACATCAGGTCATGTAGCCTAGCTTGCTATTTTATTGAAAAAATGGGCTAACAATATTTCATATAGTGTATTGGTTACTGATCACTTTTCCAAGCTGTATGTCCGCTTCGAGCAATATGATACAAACAAGCAAATTTGTCTATGGATGGGTGAAAATCGCTTGATATGCGGTATAATCCTATACAAAAAATACTTAATTGTAGGGTTAATGCTTTCATGCATTTCAATGCTCCTCATTCAATTAACACATGAAGTTTCATTAAGAAATCTTGTATTATATCTCAGATATAGCCCTGACCATTTACATCATATAAGAACAACAGAGCAATAACTCTTATTTAAGAAGTGTAGGGTTTTGGTTTTTGTGCACGGCAATTCTCCTCATGAGCACTTTTCCTGATTGTTATCAATACATCCATTAAGTTTCAAGTATAAATTGTGTATTGTTATCTCAGATATAGCCCTGAAAAGTTACATCATACAAACAAACAAAGGGCATTAACTCCTATTTAAGAAAGATTTTGGTCATGGTTCTTGTGCTATGGCACTTCTCCTCAATCATATCTATACAACCATGAAGTTTCAGGTGGATATCTTATAGTGTCTAATATATAGCCCTGAAACGTTTGTAATGGACAGACGGATGGACTGACAGACAATGCCCATTCTATATCCCTCCGCCTTTTACTGGGGATAACAAATCATTAGCTATCCATTCGAAAACATTATTGGCACAGAACACAATTTTCAGTAAGCTTTACTTTTGAAACCATACAAACAGCAGTCACACCGAGCCCAGTGAACCCAAAAAACATTTGTCTCATAACAATAGCAAATTGGTGCACAAACATGAAAGCTGGTATAATACCTCTGATTTTACTGGTTCCCTACAAGTTGGAACGTCTAAACTAGTGGACATGGGAGCCTCTAATATTTCAGGATCTGTGTCGCGTTCCTGTTGGGAAAGCAGCCATTAATATGAAAATACTCACATGCAATGGTTAACGAAATGAAGAAAACTGCAAGCTCTTGTTATACACTTAGCCAGTTACCTGTCACAGCACTTGTAAACTCAAGTTTATGAACTAAACATTATTTGAGGATTATTTCCAAATACCTGAGATTGTCTCTTTGCATTGACATTCATGGCTATATGTGATATATTTTCACAAGAACACAGCTGGCATATCATATTTGACAAGCAGATAAGTGAGTCAATTGCATTTCTCACATATGCCTCCAATACCGATAAATAATCGACTTTCCCGTGGTAAGAATGACGATAATTGATTGCATGATACGAATAGGTTTATAAAAATAAATTTCATTTTTGCTTGTTTTCATTAACCCACTAAAAATATAGTGACCAACCAGAAGAAGACAGTACTATTTATACAGACAATAAACATATATATATATATATATATCAAGTTTAATGAAGTCATATATAAAAACAATGAGCTAAAATATTTACATGAAGCATGTGACAGATAACTGATGGAACAAAAGTTCAAACTTTGTAAATAAGTAAAAATGAACATGCATACATGTAGTTTTAAAACAATTTGCTGTATATGCAAATCATGAATTATTTCATAAGGTGGTTCTATTTAAATGCAATAGCATGATACATTGCATAATTACATGAAGAATTTAAGCTTAATCTAAAAACTGTGTTGCAAACCACACATCCTTTGTGAGTGAATAATATGTTCACTTTAAAACAGCAGTGACAAAAAAGAAAATATTAGTTTAAAATGAAATGGATTCTCTTATACACAGCATCAGCTCAAAATGACTATCACATAAGTGATGAGTACCTTAGCCCTCCCCTTTCCTTTTGCCGGCTGCTGCATGTTATAATATTTAACAAATTGAAGCAATTAAAATTGACCCTGTGGCATGGCCAGTTATAACCCAAGGAGCATGAATTATTTGAATAAAGTTTGCAAAGAAACACAATACAATGCTACAGTCTAAATGTATAAACCTTTGGGCCTTGTGGTTTCAGAGGACAAGATTTTTAAAGTTGATTTGCTATTATTCTATATAAATAATTTTACCACCTGGTGTTGTCAATAAATACTCCAAGGTTATGTTTGACTAAACTCAAAGGCCAACATACAAGTTCACATACCAAATATAACACATTTGGCTGTTGCAGTTTTGAGCATGTATAGTTTTGTCAATAAAATCTTAAAATCTATTGTTAAAATAATGTTACATTAATTTTTAGTTGAAAATGCAGCATACCTGTTGTCCTTCTAAAAAAAATTACACATGCCCAACTTCATAAAATCCAAGCAAGTGGAACGTTGGAAGTTGCACATTAAAAAGTGTAGGAGTTTCCCAGATACATGTGTGTCTACATTCAGACAGACAGACAAACAAACAGACAGATGTCCATTTTGATTCCAGAATATTGCCTCCCCCGTTTACTTCGTAACAGGGAGGGTGTGTGTATATAATGACCTGTTAAAATAATTTGCAGGAAAGGTATAAGACATCTTTGGGTAGCTTGCTGATTCTTGTTTTCAAGATCAAGACATACCGAAATCAAGGTACTTTCCAATGCAATTTTAAACTGAAATGAAAAGAGTAACTCAACATGTAAGAAATAATATGTCACACAGCTACAAGCAACCAATGAGAAATTAGTACACTTACGGCTTGGCTATTAGAACTGTCGTCACTGTTTACATTTGCTCGTAAAGTATCCTCCTGTTGTAAAATAAATATATAAACAACAACCAGTCATATGTAAGGTACACCCCAGATAACCCAAAATTACTAAGGCTCATCAAAAGATAACCTTACTTTATAACCACTTAGATACGTATTTGTACGCATTTGTAGTCCCTCAGAAAGCTCAATTTTATTAAAAGCCTTTCTTACTAAATCCAAGATTTAAAGGTTTCATTTTCAATCCTTATTTACTGATGAGCAGCAAACAGCATAAAACCTGAACAGACTGCCAGTTACTAACATGCTGTTGTGGTTTTTGTGCTGGTTTCAAAAGCCATTTTCACTTTGCTTTTTATGGGGAAAAGGGTTAAATGTAAACTTTTGTATTGCTTCAAACAATAACAATTTGAAAAATATTCATACTGAATTTAGAGGGTAAAGTTCATGTCTTATTTGTGAATAAGAAAATAATATAAACAGTGTTTTCTAAAACTGAAAGCTGTCTTGGGAGCAAAATAAATACGAATAAGTACACCAGGACTGCGCTCTACTTTTAAAACATGCAGACATGACAAGAGTATGATTCTCTGATTTGATGCATGACATCCCTGAAAACTATATTTCATTAACAATTGTGACATTTAAATCCATCAGCACTGCAACAATGGATCATTCTTTTTGACATGACAGATGATTTAAACTGAATACCAATTTCTATAATCACAAAAATAACCACACAGATAACAACACTAGATTGTCATAAACATTCAAGCAATAAAACTTACTACAAAAAAATAAATTTCCATAAATATGATTGCATATTAATGCTATTTTTCAATCAATAAGACTTCTTACAATTTACATTACAACCACCTTCCTCAAGGCTTCATAACCAGGAAATGATTTACAAACTAACTAAACACTGTCTTCAACATGAGAATCAATATTTTTAATTTTTAACATTCGTCAAAATTGTAAAAATCATGTGGTATTTTGAACTTATGTCAATTTTCATAAGTATGAATTTAAACATTATTTCTCACATGAATTAATAGACAATGTATATAGGTTCTATTAAAAGAATTTAAGGCAACATGTATATCCTCATCCAACCACATTTTTGGGGTCAAGTTACAACCATCTGTACACCTGAAGGCCTACTCAAATTCGGTCTTAGTTACTTTACTTACTGTTAGACTCTGACAATCTATGTCATGAGTACTGCCTTTTCCAGTGAAGAAAGGTCTGAAAACAAATGAAATGAAAACTCAGGAACATTTGAGAAAAAACTTTGAAAAAAACAATATTATGGAACATGTCTTATCATAAATCAAATGTGGACATTAATTTTCACCCAAATATGGGACGCATGCTAACAAAAGAAGCGTAATACATATCTTTTACAGAAATGCGGCAAATATATGTTGTAAGATGTAACAAAATGTATCTTCAATCTCATATGGGCCATGCTCTGTGAAAATGGGGTTAAATGCATGTGCATCTGCAGCAGGCTAATCAGGGACGACACTTTCCACTTTTATGATATCTTTCATTTAAAGAAAGTCTTCTCTCCGCAAAATCCAGTTTAGGCAGAAAGTGTTGTCCCTTATCAGCCTGTGCCGACTAAACAGGCTTATCTGGGACGACACTTTACACACGTGCATTAAACCCTCTTTGCACAGAGGGCAGCTCATATGTATGTTGTATCACAGATACCAGCTATAAATGTCTGAAAATAAAGATTATTCTTATCAAATTCACGCAAGTATTAAAACTTGTCTAAAGCCACAAAACTAAAATAATAGCATGAATATAACTAAGGGCTGAAATTAAAATACAACACACACAGAAAACCCACCTGAGCCTTGGTTTTGGAATGGACATGACACTCATGGTGTCCAGGTAACCCACCTAAGCCTTGGTTTTGGAATGGACATGACACTCATGGTGTCCAGGTAACCCACCTGAGCATAGGTTTTGGATTGGACATGACACTCATGGTGTCCAGGTAACCCACCTGAGCATAGGTTTTGAAATGGACATGACACTCTTGTGTCCAGGTAACCCACCTGAGCCTTGGTTTTGGAGTGGACATGACATTCATGGAGTCAAGGTAACCAACCTGAGCATAGGTTTTGGAGTGGACATGATACTCATGGTGTCCGAGTAAACCCACCTGAGCCTTGGTTTTGGGGTGGACATGACATGCGTGGTGTCCAGGTAAGCCACCTAAGCCTTGGTTTTAGGGTGAACATGACACTCATGGTGTCCAGGTAACCCACCTGAGCCTTGGTTTTGGGGTGGACATGACACTCATGGTGTCCAGGTAACCCACCTAAGCCTTGGTTTTGGAGTGGACATGACACTCATGGTGTCCAGGTAACCCACCTGAGCCTTGGTTTTGGGGTGGACATGACACTCATGGTGTCCAGGTAACCCACCTGAGCCTTGGTTTTGGGGTGGACATGGCACTCTTGGTATCCAGGTAACCCACCTAAGTCTTGGTTTTGGAGTGGACATGACACTCATGGTGTCCAGGTAACCCACCTGAGCCTTGGTTTTGGAGTGGACATGACACTCATGGTGTCCAGGTCAGGGTCACTGTCACTGAGGTCCTCCAACTGCTCAATGAGGTCTTCTATATCGCCAGGGTTGCCACCATCCCCTAACACATTGTCGGCTTCCGCGTCCAAGACCTGCAGTGCACGAGAATGATATCTTATCTCTGTTATAGCCAGAACAAATCAGTTGGTCAAAATTTAGCCCAAACAAATCAGACCAAGCAAGAACAATAAAAACTAAATTATTTTCATTCTATTTATGATATTATCAAAGGCCAGCGAAAAGCATTGATTAAAAAAAAGGTAGATATGTATTGGGGAAAAAAATCTTATATTTATATGTTGTACATAGTTTCCTTCTTATACAATCTGGCCATTTTTTGTCATTCTTTGTGACTGTAAAAGTATATTAAGTATATAGTCTGTGTTGTAAAATAGATGTATTCTTTAAACAGCCTTTAAAAAAGCTTTTCTTTTTAACGTTGGATGTGTGGAAAAATTGACCGGTAAGGCCGCAATAAAAAAAATGTTGATTTGTTTTTATTTATTTGTTTAAGTGGGGCAATTTCTGCAAATCAGTCAAACATCTAATCAATTTGTTTGGGCCTATATTGATATGAAGCAAGAGTCATGAAAAGTTCACGGCTTTATCTGCTTATTATGTACCAGATGTTTTAATATGTCATCACTTTTATGGTTATTATTGAAAATAATGAAGTTATTAAATATTTTCTGCAAGAGTCAAGGTGCCACTTCCTAGGGGAAAGCCCTGAAAAACAATTAAATATTCTGAATGTATGACATCAATGGTTTGAACTTATTAATTTCTAGCTCAGCTTTGATGATAAATATTTGTAAATGTTGCACAAAAATTGTAATGTTGCATACTTTTCATAAATAAACCCTTCTTTTTAATAATAAGACATTAAAATCACAGGTGGTTAGCGTGTGGCTATGATATTAATTAGTGAAATTATCATTTTGAATGATAAATAATCATATTAAAACGAAAAATTAATTTCTGAAAACAAAATTTCACTATCAAACAAGGTATCCAACTCACAATCACCAGAAAATGGGGTGCATCGCTTTGAACAGCCATAATTTAATAAATTGTGCAGCGATTTTCACGATCTCGGTCTTATTCAACGAAAAAATGAATTTCTTTTCTGGAAATGTACATGTCTTGCAATAGTTTTACAAATGCTGGGTCAACTTTTAAGAAATAACACGATACACAACTTGCGTGACCTACTTAACATCGATCAGACAGGATAAATGAATGAAATCTTCACTGAGTAAAGGACATTTTTCCTGCAAAGTTCACGGACCTCGATACCATAATTCAATAAAACGTTGCATTATGCATCAAAACTAACTGTCCAGCGCCATTTGAAACCTTTGTTTACATACATTTCAACTAACAGACATTGTAAACACACGAGGGATTTCATTGGTCCAATGCAAAGGTGTGTCTTTACACCTGAAGATTTCATTCATTAATCCTGTCTGATCGGTGTCAAGTAGGTCACAGGGGTTGAAGAATCCACTCGACTGCTCGCATATGCGAGTGAAGTTGACGGTCTGAGCGAGTAAAATTTGTTAAATACTCGACCGACCAGGGCGAGTGCTGTTTTTCAAGTTGAGAAATATAAATTCAGTTCCAGAACTCCTTCCACAACGATACAAATTGCTAACAATTTTTCGAACAAAAAAATAAGTTTAGTACACAAAGAAACTGCACTTTTGTTTTGACAATGAAAAATGACGTCACGGACACAATAATTCTCGAAATCGGCTGCGCTCTTTTCGTGGTTGTCAGTGCTCTTAGCTAATAGATTTAAAGTGAATAAAACTGTTAAATATATTGGTCATTCCGTGAATTTTAATGTAAATATCAATAAAACAATAATACATCACGGTTAATTATAATACTTCTTATATTTAATTAAAAATAAACAGAAAAAATAATGATTAATATTTATCAGAAGCCTTAGGCAAAATTCACCATATTGTAACCGTTTGTCAATCAAGCGTGTCTTTCAGTAAAAGTTTGTCTGAAATATTAAAATGGAAAAGGGTTCTATTTTAAAATATATGCAAGGTGGTGGCGACAGGGAACAGAAAGAGTTAGAAAGGTCGTCAAAACAAGAAGCGGAAAGAATTGAGAAAAGGAAAGAGGTGCAGAAAACGTAAGGAAAGCAAATGTAATCCATCAGATAATGTAGTTAATTTGTTTGCAGTTTAGTGTCACTATATTTAGTAGGTTTAAAAGGTTCTGGTTGATCATAACTATAAATATAGATATCTATTTTTTTAATGCAGGGCGAGTAGATTAAAGTGAAGGGCGAGTGGATTGTCAGGCCTACTCGCCCTGCAAGGCAAGTGGCTCTGGAAAAATTCTTCAATCCCTGGGTCACGCGAGTTGTGTATCGTGTTATTTCTTCAAATTTGACCCAGCATTTGTAGAAATATAACAAGATATATACATTTCTAGAAAGGAAATTCATTTCTGCGTTGAATAAGACCAAGATCGTGAAAATCGCTGCACAATTGATGAAGTTATGGCTGTTCAAAGCGATGCACCCCGTTTTCGGGTGATTTTGAGTTGGATACCTTGTTATATATATATTTGATAGTGAAATTTTTTTTCCAGAAAAGTTGATTGTTTGTTATTATATGTTTATTTATCATTCAAAATGATGTTTTCACTAATTAATATCATAGCCACACGCTAACCACCTGTGATTAAAATTAAATTCTATATCTATGATTGATACAGGTATACAAACCTCATCTGATATCTTAAATCTTTTCAATAGTGCCACAAACTTCTGTTTCAGATTCCTTTGCTGAAAATAAATGAACGCATGTTTCAAAACAGGTTTACAAAATATTATTGCCTGCATTTCGCATTTAAAAAGTGTGACACCTCTTCAAATAAAAGAATAACCTTCATGGCTGCTTGCAGTAAGGAATTTTCACTTTTTTACACTTGAGATTAAATGTATATAATTTCTGTTTACAGATAATTCAGTTTATAATGCAAATTTTCTGAGCATCCATTTTTTTATAGTGTAAATAAACTTCTTTGGGTCAATGACAAAGGCAACTCACCCTGTTCATTGTGGGCCTGACTTTGGATCGCCCAACGCCCCTCTTGCGTAAATGTCCATCATCCAGCATAGTAGGCTCACTGTCTGACATCTCGTCATTGGACCAGTTCTCCTCCTCATTCTCATCTTCTTCAGAGTCTGCATCGATGTCAGGTGAGCGATCTGACCATGACAACAACAGATGGAGACTCATTCTGGGAAATCTGGGCTGAATGCATGTGCTTTAAGTGTCGTCCCTGATTAGCCTGTGCAGTCTCCACAGGCTAATCAGGGATGATATTTTCCGCTTAAAGGGGATTTTTTGTTTAAAGGAACTATCTTGTTAGTGAAAATCCAATTTAAGGGGAAAGTGTCCTCCCAGTTGAGCTTGTGCTGACTTCACAGGCTAACCTGGTACAACTTGTAATGCACATGCAATAACCCCTGTATTCACGGAGTGAGGCTCCTAAATGTCTAACATAATATGAAACTCAAATAGCCGTGTCGGACATAAATAAGAAATGGTTTAAATCCCTCTAAGTCAAAAATCAGCAAGAAAAAGAATCCCTATATGGGTAAACTAGCTGATGCTAATTTTTGGGGAGGAAAACCATGTCATCAAACATGATGATTCAATGCTTGCAGCACCACAATCTTTCCAATAACTGTCCAGATTGTGTTTTATCTGAATAGATGTGGATAAATTTAAAATAACACTGACAATAAATTGTATAAAAAAAAAATTATGAACCAAAATCCATTCAGTAATAAAAATACAATCAAGTAAACTTTTTATTTTTAATAATTAAACAAATATCTGGCAATACTATCATTTAACAATTCTTCTACAAGCTATTTTTAACAGGTGGGACGGGTGATGCTCCCCAAAGGTTTTTTTTGTCACAATATTGCACTATATATTCAGATAAAAGGAAACGTCTTGAGGGCACAGTTGTTGGGGGGACAAGAATTTTTTATAGAAAATTTCAAAGGGCCATAACTCTGTGAAAAATCATCCGACCAGAACCCGCTGATAATATGCACATCTCCTCTTGGTAGTGAAGCTTCCCATAAAGTTTCATTGAATTCCGGTCATTAGTTGCTGAGAAATAGCCCGGACAAAAAATGTGCACAGACGGACAGACGCACACACGGACAGACGAAGCGGCGACTTTAATTATGCTCCCCCCAAAATAAATTTTAGGGGAGCATAATAAAAATGTCTTGTAAGATCTTACCAACATCAGAGGCGCCAGGTTTCCTTCGTCCATTCTGGTTCTCCTCCTTGTCGATGGGTGTACTGGAGATGTTGAGCATACCCACCTTGGCCACGAGGATCTTGTGGTCCTTACCGTCTGTGTACAGGCTCAGCTCCTTGCTGGAAGAGTGCTGCAGCACCTGAAGATATAACGCTTCAATGAGAACCTTTTGAGACAAGGCTAGGGAAAACGTGCACAGGCTTATCAGGGACGACACTTTCGACCTCCACTCAATTCTCATTTAGAAGGGGATTTGTGGTCACGGAATAGCAAGTGCAAACTGCACAGGCTAATCTGGGACACTAGTTTGCATACATGCATAAAAATGTTTTCACAGAGCGCAGCTCGTTTATAAATGTTATTGAAATTAGAAGTTTTGTCTGTCATTTCCTAATTCCGATTTTTACAATAAAGAGAAACAATTCATGGATATGTGTTAAATGACAACTGAGATATGAGAATGTCTTTTGTTTTTTTCATTTCAAATGCCAAGGATTATTGGGGGCAGGACGCTGGCTGTTTGGGACAAATGCATTCACTATTATTTTAGCATAGCCAGAACTTTGCACTCCAGGACATTTAGACATTCCTCGCCTATGCATTCATAATGAGATAGCTGAAACATCTTTAACATTGATTGCTTATTATCATGACCAAATGAATAGCTTTTATTCATTAAAATAATAAAATTCATTCTTCAAGCACATTATATAACAAACCAATTATCAAATATTACAACCTTTATGCCTCTCATAAAGACATGGGACATGCTGTGTTAAAGAAGCTGCATTTAAAGGTGGAAGTCTATGCAACAAGGATATCAGTAAAACTGATGGATGCTCCCCAATGATGTTTTGTCAATATATGGGTTAATTGTGTGGAAAAAAGTGAGACCTTGAGAAAATCTAATATTAGCCTCAGTGACCTTGAATTTGACCCCAGTGACCTCAAACCTAATCAAAAGGTAGAGGTCCATGCAAGGTACCTACATGCCAAATATATAAGAGATCGGTCAAATATTGAAGGCGCTATGAGAAACTGTAACTAAAGTGTGACCTTGAGAAAATCTATTATTAGCCTTGGTGACCTTGACCCCAGTGATTACAAATACATCAAAAGGTAGAGGTACATGCAAGGTACCTACATGCCAAATATGAAAGAGATTGGTAAAGTATTGAAGGTGCTATGAGAAACTGTAACAAAAGTGTGACGGAAAAATCTATTATTAGCCTTGGTGACCTTGACCTTGACCCCAGTGTGCTATGAGAAACTGTAACAAGTCTATTATTAGCCTTGGTGACCTTGACCCCAGTGACCTCAAATGTCATCAAAAGGTAGAGGTCCATGCAAGGTACCTACATGCCAAATATGAAAGAGATCGGTAAAGTATTGAAGGTGCTATGAGAAACTGTAACAAAAGCGTGACTGAAAAATCTATTATTAGCCTTGGTGACCTTGACCCCAGTGACCTCAAACGTCATCAAAAGGTAGAGGTCCAAGCCAAATCAGGGGTTCCGCTGTCGATCGCCATTGGCGCCAAATGGCGCTAAATTTTTAAATGTGGCTCCAATTTTTTTTAAGTGGCGAATTTCAAAAAATCGGTAAAATCCTATCCGAAAATGTTCTGCGAGTCGAAAACACGCGACCGAGCATTAGCGGCCAGCGTCTGTCAGTTGTAAATATTGATTTACGACTATGTAAGCGACCTATAGTGCAGAGTGCGTTAGAAATCACCGAAGCGTGTGTTACAAACGGTGTTTTTACTGCTATAGTCAAGTTTTATGGGGGTTATTATCGGATTAAGGGCTCCTTTATGATATTGAGCAATAAGTTAAGTAACACGGGGACAAACTGTCACGACGATCAATAATTATAATGATTATTAGGGCCGCTATTTCTTGGTTAAAATCAAAACCATGGGGTTGGCAAAAGCATTTAATTTCTCCACATCAACAAATAAAAACTTGTTTCAACAGGTATTTGTGAGCATTTCTGTTTAATAGGTTCATTATTGTAATGTTCTGGGAAGGATATAAATTGATTAAGATAACAACAATTTCTGAATTAAATATAAAACATTCACTCGATGTACTATATTTCGGATATGTTAAATTCGGACATTTAAAGATAGGGACATTTATGTGTTGGTTTGATGTTGATAGTTTGTAAAAATATGTTTTATGTTATTTCAGGCAACTAGAATGGATTGTGGCAATTATCTGGGCCTTTCTGTCAGGAAAAAGGCGTGAACAACAGTCACTTAATTGAACCTGGAAATCATCCACCACTAACAGAAAACTTGTTAACAACAGAAGCTGATGTATATCATGTCCAAATGACCAAATATGAATGTTAAACAATTTGAAGTGAGATGCTTTATTTTCTGATTCCCTTTCAAATGATGAACATTGGTGTGATTTTATGTTTAAATAATTAATTTTGAAACATTTATGCAGCATACTGTTTAATAAATTGATGTTAACATTATTATATTATTTTGGTTATCTGTGTTGTTTATCAAGTTGAAAAAAATGTTATTTATATACAAATAAAGCTTATTAAGACTTATGAAGGTATGACTTATGAAGGTTCTTATTGTTTTTTTTTATGAAATAACATACTTTTTAAAGTGATAATATAGTCAATGACATTAATGTAGTAAGCTTTCTTAAAATGATTGTTCTTATTAATAAGGTGGAATAACCGACAGTATTCACGCCGCGAAAAAGTGGCGACAACATTTTTTGGGCCAGTGGAACCCTGCAAATATGAAAGAGATCGGTAAAGTATTGAAGGTGCTATGAGAAACTGTAACAAAAGTCTATTATTAGCATTGGTGACCTTGACCCCAGTGACCTCAACATCATCAAAAGGTAGAGGTCCATGCAAGGTACCTACATGCCAAATATGAAAGAGATCTGTAAAGTATTGAAGGTGATATGAGAAACTGTAACAAAAGTGTGACGGAAAAATCTATTATTAGCCTTGGTGACCTTGACCTTGACCCCAGTGACCTCAAACGTCATCAAAAGGTAGAGGTCCATGCAAAGTATCTACATGCCAAATATGAAAGAGATCGGTAAAGTATTGAAGGTGCTATGAGAAACTGTAACAAAAGTATACTATTAGCCTTGGTGACCTTGACCTTGACCCCAGTGACCTCAAACGTCATCAAAAGGTCAAGGTCCATGCACGGTATCTACATGCCAAATATGAAAGAGATTGGTAAAGTATTGAAGGTGCTATGAGAAACTGTAACAAAATTCTATTATTAGCCATGGTGACCTTGACACCAGTGACCTCACACTTCATCAAAAGGTAGAGGTCCATGCAAGGTATCTACATGCCAAATATGAAAGAGATCGGTAAAGTATTGAAGGTGCTATGAGAAACTGCAACATAAGTCTATTATTAGCCTTGGTGACCTTGACCCCAGTGACCTCAAACGTCATTACAAGGTAAAGGTTCATGCAAGGTACCTACATGCCAAATATGAAAGAAATCAGTAAAGTATTGAAGGTTCTATGAGAAACCCTAACAAAAGTGTGACGGAAAAATCTATTATTAGCCTTGGTGACATTGACCTTGACCCCAGTGACCTCAAACATCATCAAAAGGTAGAGGTCCATGCAAGGTATCTACATGCCAAATCTGAAAGAGATCTGTAAAGTATTGAAGGTGCTATGAGAAACTGTAACAAAAGTCTATTATTAGCCTTAGTGACCTTGACCTCAATGACCTCAAACGTCATCAAAAGGTAGAGGTCCATGCAAGGTATCTACATGCCAAATATGAAAGAGATCGGTAAAGTATTGAAGGTGCTATGAAAAACAAAAGTGTGACCGTACGGAAGTACGGAAGTGCGGAAGGACAAACTGGCAACTATATGCTCCCCATATATATATACGGGGAGCATAAAAACAAAAAGAAGAATCAAGGGTCAATGTGTTACAATGTGTTACAAAATTTCCAAACAATTTTGACTCCCTTCCTGATAAGAAATAGCCTTGTAAAGATGGATCACCTCAGCCATGTTCAGGTGCCCAATTGCCAGGGTCTTGTAGCCTATAATGGGCCGATTTTTGTAGCGCTTCCTTCGTTGAAGCATCACTTGCAGCTTGTTGCCATCTCTCTTCAGAAAATGGGGATACTGAAGTTCAAATCATAATCATGTTGTTTCCAGAAGTACCAATATTTTTTAACAATGACATATGAGTCATGCAAAAATGGGTCTTATGCCACATGCCTGAGCATTTGCAAAGTATTTTCAGAAGTCAGACTGTCCTTTATAAAGTCTTGCAAGGATTTCCGGGCCTGTATTCACCAAATAATTCTTAGACTTAAGTCTGAGAATAAAGAATATTCTTTTAATTAATATAATAAGGATTAGCTTGAATTTTGAGTCAAAATTGACATAAACACCTCTATCTTCATCATTCTTCATGTAGAACAGTTTGACATAATCACCAGTGGAGGCCTGTATATATTAAAACACTGAATGCATTTTTCTTGGTTCAGGTCTATTCTTTATTCTTAAGTTTAAGAATGGGTTGGTGAATACGGGCCCTGGTCTCATTAGAGGACAGGGTAGCTACAGACCAGACTGTGTGGATGCGCAGGCTAGTGAGAAGCTTTGCTGGCTCCATTTGGCATTAAACCCATTTTTGAATTATGCAGGTCAAATATATGAGTTCTATCTCTAGTCCAAATTAGCTTTAAGCTATTTATAAAATATATCATGTATTACTAATTTATAACAAATATTATGAAAATATTTCACCAAAGAAATAATTTACCATGATTCCTGTAGAAATTAATCTTTTTAATAAAAGAAATACACAGAAAATTTGGAGTGAGCTGTCAATGCAGCAAGGGAAAAAAATCAAGAAACTACAGTGAGCAGACTATTAATTATCTCATGTGAAATTTATTGAAATTCATTATCAAATTCATAAAAAAAACCTGTTCCAATACAAATTCAAGTCATCTGTTCCAGTCCAAAAGCAATACGAATTCAAAAAAATATGCCTTCAATACCTGATTTATTTTTTTTTACATTTATTTATGAACACTGAGTATAATACCTGAAGACTAAAAGATATATCTAACGGAACATCTGCTATTCCAGAAATTGGCATCTCAATTTCATTTGAGCGCAGAACCCTTTTGGAACTCTGAAATGTATCAATGATAACATGCATAAACAAGAGCTTTGTCACAGACGTGACGTATACCCCCAAATGCCGCATTGACACAGACTATTTTTCATGCTGTCTTCACAAAACAAGAGAATCTAACTTAAGGCTATTTTTAAGAATTATTATGCCATTATCATTTAAACCCATTTTGACCTTTGAACTCTTGAATTCTTTCACATGACACGCCGTCCAATGACTGTGAACAAAATTAATGTACACAGTCATTTTAAAATCTCATTATGAATGACATAGTTATGGCCCGGACAAAATCATTTATTGCCATTTTTTACCTTTGAACTAAAAGTGTGACCTTTACCTTGGAGATATCAACAAAATTGTTTCGGGCGACACACCGTCCAATGATGGTGAACAAATATGCCAAATGATTTTAAAATCTCACAATAAATGACAAAATTATGGCCCGGACAAACATTTGACCTTTGAACTCCAAGTGTGACCTTGACCTAGGAGATATTGACGTAATTCTTTCGCGCGACACACCGTCCGATGATGGTGAACAAATGTACCTCATCATTTTCAATTCTAACGATAAATGACATAGTTATGGTCCGGACAAACTTTCAATTAAAAAACGCACTAAGTGACCCCCTGACCTAGTTTTTGACCCGGCATGACCCATATTCAAATGTGACCTAGACATTATCTAGATACAACTTCTGACCAAGTTTGGTGAAGATAGGATGAAATTTCGGGACAGACAGACAGACCGAAAAAGTGACTCCTATATAGCCCCCATTACCAATGGTAATGGGGGTATAATTACCCCATAATGCAAAGACTAGGGATAATTTTAGGTCTGCGTCCTGTGCGCATAGAAATCGCAGGGGACGCAAATATTTGCTATATATGCGTCCCGCTGATGCACAACCCTAAAAGTGTATAAATTATGATACTGAAAAATGAACGGTGAAAAAAGAATTAAAGACCAAAAAACTTGCAAATCGAACACAAATGGCCGCAATTTTACTATTGTGCAATCAATAATCCGGGTCATTGGAAAGCTTAATTTTGTATTCAACAATAGGAAGCGTCATTATGATACGGAGCATGGGTTGCATAGCACTATATTTTTCTAACAATGTTGTAATTTTCTAGCAACAAATTAACAGTCCTCATGCATTTCATGTTAAACATGCGAAAATAAGAAATCATGTAATTCTTCCTCAGGGAAAGTCTGGGCTTTTAATTTTAATGATGAATAAAAACTAGTAGTGCTTTGTTTTAAAGTGGAAACTTTTTATGTTAATTACGCTGCATCTTAATGGCTACAGTCGTTGAGATATGTCAGGAAAACTGCTCATCTATTATAGTGGTCAAGTGGGGTTATTGTTTTTCGCACTACACACGCGTGAATGTGATGTACAATGACCTGTTAAAGTCTTGAAAATAATCTAGTCATAAAACTGTTGAGTTGCCTTTTATAGTATCCTGTTTAATTGCGACTATATAGCCATGTGATGTCATTAAAATGTTGAAATACCCTGATCCACTATGTTTTTCTTCTGCTCATAGATAACCCATACTTTTTCTCTGGGACCCATAGATTTAAAACCTACGAGTCCCTGGGACTCATACTTTGGATTTCTAAAATTATCACTGTCAAAGATGCTTTTAAAAATCTTCTATAGTCACCAGAATATTTAACAATACAAGTAATAATGCTTTTCATTAAAAAGCCAACATGCAAACTCTTTTAGAATGAAAATTAAAATGTAAAAACAGTTTTTAAAAACTATTAAAATCCCAACCCATTTAAGAACTGAGATACCACTAAACAATTACCTGCATTTTCATAGCTATTATCACTGATGTCAGCTCATTTTCTAAAGGCTTCAGAACCATCAATCTAGTAAGACGTAAACTACAATTTCTGCAAAATAATATAGAAATTTACATGATTATCCATAGTGATTATATCAGACAACACCTATTTAGCATAATTAATCAAGGGTTCAATTGCTAACACAACAAGGGCTGTTTGTAAAACATGCATGCCCCCCATATGGGCTGTCAGTTGTAGTGGCAGCCATTGTGTGAATACGTTTTTGTCACTGTGACCTTGACCTTTGACCTAGTGACCTGAAAATCTATAGGGGTCATCTGCCAGTCATGATAAATGTACCTATGAAGTTTCATGATCCTAGGCCTAATTATTCTTGAGTTATCATCAGGAAACCATTTTACTGCTTTCAGTCACTGTGACCTTGACCTTTGACCAAGTGACCTGAAAATCAATAGGGGTCATCTGCCACTCATGATCAATGTTCCTATGAAGTTTCATGATCCTAGGTGTAAGCATTCTTGAGTTATCATCCGGAAACCATTTTACTGTTTCGAGTCACTGTGACCTTGACCTTTGACCAAGTGACCTGAAAATCAATAGGGGTCATCTGCCAGTCATGATCAATGTACCTATGAAGTTTCATGATTCTAGGAGTAAGCATTCTTGAGATATCATCCGGAAACCATTTTACTGTTTTGAGTCACTGTGACCTTGACCTTTGACCTAGTGATCTGAAAATCAATAGGGGTCATTTGCCAGTCATGATCAATGTTTCTATGAAGTTTCATGATCCTAGGCGTAAGCATTCTTGAGTTATCATCCGGAAACCATTTTACTATTTCGAGTCACTGTGACCTTGACCTTTGACCTAGTGACCTGAAAATCAATAGGGGTCATCTGCCAGTCATGATCAATGTACCTATGAAGTTTCATGATCCTAGGCCTAAGCGTTCTTGAGTTATCATACAGAAACCATCTGGTGGACGGACCGACCGACGGACCGACCGACAGACATGTGCGAAACAATATACCCCCTCTTCTTCGAAGGGGGGCATAATAAAACAAGAGGGCCTGAAAGGCAAGTCGCTCACCTGAGATAACAAGATATTATTGGGACAAATCTTCTGACCAATTTTCATGAAGATCGGAAAATAAATGTGGCCTCTAGAGTGTTAACAAGGTTTTACTATAGCCATATAAGGAAAAATGCCCCGCCCCCTGGCAGCCATGTTGTTCAACCAACCGGCATTCTTTTTGTACATATTTTGTTTTTGATATTCGCACAAACTTCTCCCTGATTTTCCTAACTTCTCCCTGTTTTAGAAAAAAGGAGAAGTCACTTCTCCCTATTTTTAAGGCCTAGGGTAGTCCCTGGAGTGTTAACAAGGTTTTACTATAGCTACATAAGAAAAAATTCCACGCCCCCTTGGCGACCATGTTTTTTAACCAACCAGAACCATTTTCAAACTCATCCAATATATCATTAGGACGAATCTTCTGACCAAGTTTCATGAAGATCAGACAATAAAGGTGGCCTCTAAAGTGTTAACAAGGTTTAACTAAAGCCATATATAGCCATATAAGGAAAAATGCCCCGCCCACTGGTTGCCATGGTTTTAAAGCATTATTTTCGAACTCGTCCAAGATATTATCTGGATGAATCTTCTGACCAAGTTCCATGAAGATCGGACAGTAAATGTGGCCTCTAGAGTGTTAACAAGATTTTACTATAGCCATATAAGGAAAAATGTCCGGCCCCTTGGAAGCCATGTTTTTCAAGCAAACATAATTATTTTCGAACTCATCCAAAATATCATTGAGACCAATCTTCTGACCAAATTACATGAAGATTGGAAATAAATGTGGCCTCTAGAGTGTTCACAAGGTTTTACTATAGCCATATAATGAAAAATGCCCGCCCCTGGTGGCCATGTTTTTAAAGCAACCAAAACCATTTTCGAACTCATCCAAGATATCATTGGGACAAATCTTCTGACCAAGTTTCATGATGATCGGAAAATAAATGTGAACTCTAGAGTGTTAACAAGGTTTTACTATAGCCATATAAGGAAAAATGCCCCGCCCCCATGGTGGCCATGTTTTTCAACCAACCGGCATAATTTTCAAACTCGTCCAAGATATTATTGGGATGAATCTTCTGACCGAGTTTCATGAAGATCGGACTATAAATGTGGCCTCTAGAGTGTTAACAAGATTTTACTATAGCCATATATAGCCATATAAGGAAAAATGCCCCGCCCCTTGTTTTGTTGCCTTTTTTCCAAATGTTCATTGTCTGTAATAATAATAAATAATTGAATGTCTAGATAGTGTCAAAACGCCATCTTGAAAATGTTTTCTTCTTGAGCCGTGTATTCTGATTGGCTAGTCCAATTTCAAGATTTGCATACCTATAAATAGCCTTAAAACTGACATTGCAGAGAAGGTAATTTCTTGTGAAAAATGTCAACAGACGATGTAGTATGGAAAGTACTCATAAATAAATGATTTTGGGTTACTTAGGAACATTATATGAACAATTTATAAAAGAGGAAATGTTTGATAAAAGCTCTGATGAATTAAAATATTGACCTTTTTTGTAGCGTTTTTGATCAGCAAAACCAGTGGTTTTTTTCATTAAAAATCGGGTCCGGTAATCGGCCCCATTCCCAATGGTTAAAAGTATGTATTTTTCCCAAAAGGGACTTAAAAATTCCCAATGGAAGGTTTAAAAAAAAAAAAATCTTTCTAGATCTCAATACACTGTAACTCCAATATAACGCGCTCCGTTATAACGCTGAATCCAATATAACGCGGAGGGTGATTGGATCCCATTTTTTCTCCAACCTTCCATTTGATTTCTGATTCAAATCCTTATTATGCAACTTCATGTATTTTCAGACAATTCAAAGATGGCAGCAATCACATGTTGATTGCTTTACATGTATTCAACCGTCCGTTGAACCGATTATAATCGCCTTGAGGTTAAACAACACCGACAGCTAATTGGTGTTTATCTGTTGTGTAATGTCAATAAAGGTGTGAAAAACTCGCGTGTCAGTGTTTATTACATGAACTGCTGATTATTCGGAACTGGTTGACAAACTGTACTAAGGCTGTAAGGGGCACAAATTTCGGGCCTACTCGCCCTGCAAGGCGAGTGGCTCTAGAAAAATTGTTCAAGTCCTGCTATCAAATAATCTTTTGCCAGTAAATAAGGTATCTTAATGGTAAAAAATGTAACCGTAAAATTTATGATGTAGCTGTTTAGATTTAGAAATTAAAGACTGACAATTTCCAAACATAACTTCATAAAGACATAAGCAACATCCAAATTCAATTTTCATACTTTTTTTCTCAATTTCCTAGAAAAAAAAACTCGACATAGACGCTATTTCAATAATTACCTAGGAACACAATTGGGGGATGATTTTTCAACCTCAACTGAAGCGAATATTTTCATAGACACTACTTTTTGTCCACTTTGGGCAGACGAACTGTCATGTTTGTCAGCCATGTTTTTCTTCTATATTTGATTCACGCATGCGCATTTCCAAAACAGCTGATTGTAATCAGCTCTACCGGTTACCATACCAGAGGATTGCTCCAATATGTTGTAATGTTAGTGTGTTTAAAAGGTGAAGATTTCTTCTTCTTTTTTTTTCTCTTCTGATACAGCACCACTTCTAAATAGAAGATTTGTGCCGGCGTTTAAATAGAATATTTTGTGCCGGCGCCTTCTTGTTAAGGGGTGAACATTGTACAAAAGGTGCCCAGTTGGGTGTTAGTTTAAAATTATTTACATTGTGTTTACAGGTGGATAAGGGGGATAATGAAGGCCACAGGAGTAAGGGTTTTGAAAACTTCTTCTGTGGCTGCCTCATGTATGTGGGGAGGTAGTGAATTCCATTCAATTACTGATCTTGGGTAAAATGAGAATTTATAAGAGTCTTTTGTATGTGTCTAAAACAATAGTTAATACTGTCTAACATGATAAGACGAAATTTTGTTCTGCGTATTTCAAGAATGTTCCAATTTAGGGTGTCTATCATATAAGTTCCTGAGCTTGTGTTGTGGTATCTGTTTGTAATGAATCTGTCTGCACGTCTTTGTACTTTTTCCAGTTGTTTTAATTTAGCTTTTATTATGTGGGTCCCAGACACTGGAGGAATATTCTAGTTAAGGCCTAATTATTGCTTTGTAAGCATGATCTTTAACTTTTGATGAGCTAATTTTTAGGTTGCGGCAAAGAAATCAGAGTGCCTGTTTGCATTATTAGTGATTGAATTAATATGTCTATCCCATTTGAGATAACTTTGGAGTGTGCGTCCGATTGCGCGTGCGCCAGCGACAGCCGTCTCTAAATCTCGCTCGTCAAAATTTATAGTTTTATAATTCGAAGCTTGATCCAACTGCCCCGAACTTACCGGAAAACCGAAGGTAGGTGTATGCTGTATTTTTAACAACAAGCAAAGCCTCCTTATTAACCTTTTTTACGTAGTTGTATGTAGTTACAGGTGTTGTTTACGAGAGAAACTTCAAAAACAACAACAACAACAACAAAACCACATGAGTGAGATTTAGTATATATATATGCATTACTATCCCATTCTCTACGTCTATGAATGTTCTTTTTGTAATAACAATTGTAATAGGAGTAATAAGCTTAATTAGCCGTTTCAGCGGGACTGCTAATTGATTATTCGTCACTGTTTTATGTATGCGTATAACATATTGAGAACACAATACCACCTTCGAAAGAAAGAATTCATCTTGTGAATTGTGTACTAACGAAAAGAAAGAAAACTTATCGCAACTGTTTACCTTCCAAAACACAATGATCATCTTGGCCCCAATATAAATAATGTAATCCCAAATCTTATGTCATCTTATGAGTTATCATCAGTACTAGTCTTGCGTGTGCAACAACACATACTCAATCACACTCAGCCTATAAAATGCTCAAACCTTCAAACGAGTGTGCTCATATAACATTAGTCAAATGTACACGTCACATCTTTTTATAAGCAGCATGCAAGTTACACAGTGAACACTTCAAAAAGGACTCTACATAGCATTTCAACAGTAGATCGATTTTAAATGTACGTGTACTTACAAGTTTGAGAACAACTAATCTCAAAACGTTGGTATATATTAGATCACTTTTATTTTAATCGTGTATTCCCTGTTCTTATTTTTGTCAATATTCCCATTTATACACACTAACTCGATTGGTCATTGTCGGATCGGGTACTACTTACACGTACCCCGGGTACTCTTTAGTATACTTACATGTACGCCGGGCACGGTAAATATACTTAAACGTACCCGGTCGATATTAGACTGTACCCGAGTTGTATTCCCGCCCAAAATACGATGTCGTAAAACGCGCTACCGATTACCGTAAAACGATATTTTTAATTTTAAACAAACTTCTCTTTTAAAAATGCATCAACGTGCTTTTTGAGTAGGAGTATGCGTTTTGATAATATAGAGGCCATTTAACAGAAAATTTGACGAAAATGTGAACAAAATTAAAAAAAAATAAAAATAGCCGACAACGACCGATTAAGCGTTAATATTCCCAGGTACGTTTTAGCATATTTACCGTACCCGGGGTACATGAAAGTATACTTAAGAGTACCCGGGGTACATGTAAGTAGTACCCGAGCCGACAATGACCAATCCATCCACACTAACATTATTATGAAACTTATTTGTAATCGATGGATTCTGAGCTATTTTTATAAGGGGCAGATTCCATACTTGGTTTATGCATCTTTTGCCGATTTCATGACGCAAATTAATTTAAAATAAATTTACGATTTTGTCGATCGTGATGTAAAATATCATAAGAAAAAATAATATTAATATAATAACGTTATAACATCTCAGTGTATACGAAATTATAATGTCTGCATTATTAACATTACACAGTGTACAAATTACACAGGGCAGTACGGTAGACTATACATATCATTTGAACAGTGAAAATTAAGGACGAAATTCTAAACATGAATTAGGCATTGATGTTGTTCCTGCATTAGGTAAAGTTCTGTTCATACAAAATAATGCATACTTTTAATACTGGCTGCCCTAAATTTTTCATGAAAATGCGGGGGAGCGTTAAAGTATATTGCTCTATATAATCAACTCGCTTTCGGCGAGATGAAAAAAAATATTCTTACTGACAAACAAAATGATTGTTTTGACAGATGTTACGTGAGCATCTAGTTATATACTATTTTTTATTCTAATTAACACCATTTCACGCGCTTTATTAGTTTTCAAACGGTCAACTAGCTTTTTAAAAACATTATGTTATAAACCTTGTATGATTATTAACAAAATATTTTTTTATCATAATCGGTTAGCTGGTTTTATCAGTACTGAGCACACATACCATTATCTTGTTGCTTTTAAGTTGCATGAGAGAACTCTATATTGTAATTATCGGAAGAAGAAATAGTTGTATTTAAATTAACACCAGGTTTGCACCTTAAGAATCAGATGAAATGCAAGAAAAAATGATTATTAATTGAAATCTGGCTGGTTTATTATAGGACCCTATTGTTGTTGTTGTCTGGGGGCTGTATCCGTTTGCTTCGGATCAATCCTCTAAGTAGAATTCTTCTTGAGGATAGCTTGAATCAGTGTTATTCACAAAATGCACATATGTACAGTTCCCGAACATAACTTATATACATTTTTCATGCACATCAATTAGTTTTCCCTTTTATCATAATTTAGTGTCAGTTCATGTAATTTCTTGGCTTACTTGGTCATGCAAAAAAACCTAAAAGTATAAAGAGGACCATTTATGAGGAAGATACATAGTTTAGATACCCACTATATTGCTACAGAAAGTTTGCCAGTTCGAGATGAAATAATTCGCTCCCAGTAGATCATCGACCATCTCTCGACATCAGTCCTCTGCTTTTTCGTTCGGTTGATGTGTTGCTGTAATGATACATGAGTGCAGTCTAATATGGTCTTATGAGTAGGTCCCCATTACAACGAATGGAAGCTAACTCCTGTCTCCCAATAATTTGTTGCAGCATGTTCATTCCCTCGCTTCGTACCTCTGTATGAGCCTTGCATGTCAGTAGAAGATGCTCCCTGGTTTCGTCACCCATGGTGCACAGCTTGCAAGTAGCAGATACCTCGTTCCGATGAAACCCTGCTGAATTACATTGCAGGATATAGGTTCCTGTAAGGAGCCGGGCTTTGAGTTCAGCTCCCCGGACCTCATGTGGTTTTGGATCGGTTGATGCCCAAAGATTGTGTGGGTGTTCAATAGGTGGAGATTGTACCTGTATGTACTTTGCAGTAGATTGTGTTGATAGTTCATCCTTCCATGTGCTCTCCCAGTAGTATGTTGTTGCATTTCTGAATGTGGTCTTCTATTGATGTTTTGACGGGGGATTCTGTAGTAAGTCATCGATGTGGCATTTAGTGTGATGTAAACAACATAAATCGATTAAAAATGGCAGCAGCTGTTAGACGAAGTTATATTAACATACTGAACAGCACCAACAGAACAGACTTTGTAAAAACACATATACGATGGTATTTAAAGGTATTAAGATTATACGTGTTTGCTTCGTTTGGCAATTTTAGAACCTCCTAGTCTAGTAAAGGACTTGCTGGCACTCACCTTAAAACTTGATCAATTTTCGGATGGTTGGCTTCGTTCTATGGGCAATAGTTTGGTTATTTAGGAAGGCGCATTAATGCTTCAGAATCATAATGACAATATATAATGAAATATGAAAGTGGTGATTACAAGTTTTGAATGTCATTCTACAATGTAATATTATTTCTTTTTATTAACTGGGTTAGAGCACGGACTCTTGATTACACAGATAAGAAACGGGACTGTTACGCCAAATATCTTGTTGTGTCTAAGTCATGTGACCGTGTCGTAACTATCGATCTTTTATCGAAGCGCCAAGGTTATACATTTGATGTACCCACTCACGTATTTTGTTCAATTATAGTTTCATTTCTAGGCTGATTTTGACAAATTATATATCTTTAGAAAGCTTACGTAACGTAGTTTTCAGATATATTAAGTTTTTCTTCTGATTTCTACAGCCCGGCGAGTTATAACTTTAACTTTTGCAAATATCATACCGTTTTGGAGTGTTAGAATCTAGATTTACGGTTGACAAGTTAGTACTTTAAACCGATTTGTAGCGTTTATATTTGGAGTTCAGTTTTAAAAATAACATCTTGCTTAGGAGAATAGAATTCTGTATATGATAGAAAAAAAAATGGTTTAAAAATGAAAGCAAGTAAGGAATGAAGGCGGAAGAAAGTAGCGCGCGGTCCTAACAAACCGAACTGATGCTAAGGTCTTGGCGATTATGCTTTTGTTTAGATACCGGCCATTGAATTTCCTTTGCCATGATTATTATATTTTGTATGGAATATATTGAAATATTTTGTTCTAGAGACATATCAATAAAGCTAAGTTTTAATGAAGCTTAATAAATTAACGATTTCAGCTCTTGATTATAACACAGAAAGGGTGTTTAATAGTGTTTTATACAGGAAGGAAAAGAGGCGTGGTGCAAAATTTCAAAAAAGGGCACTTAAGCGCGCGACATCCATAAAAAGGGCACAAATATATCGGTATAGTGACTTAATAACAAGCTTTGTTACACACAAACATTGTATGTATAGTTTTGAGATTTATTGTTGAATAATTTAACCAACAAAATCCAGAATGTATATTTTATTATGTGTTTTATATTTTCATGTAGTAACAAAAAACAAGTTTAAACACCATAGGATATACATGATATACAACTGGCTTCCCTGTCAGCACTCAAGTCGAGGACTTTATATGACAACTGGGCTTTCAAATAACTTAATTATTTTATTTTTATTTAATAAATGACATGGTGAAATATGCATGTACTAAAATTAAAGTGTTGCCGCATAAAATTGTAAACGGGTATTGTTTTCACTTTGAACTTTCATGACCACGTTGTATTGTGTACATTTTATTTCGCAGAAAGTGTAACTAGGAACGGCGCCGTACTGTCTTTTGTTCATTGTCAATTAATTCAATACACGTTAATTGGTCTCCAATATAAACTTGTTTTGCTTACAAAGCAATTTGCATCAATTTCTAATTTACGTTTCGTCGAAAGTGGAATGCCAAAATCGGAAAGCGTACGTTGCGACATTCCAAACACGAATGAGAAGTGGTACAAGTTCAATATTTTTGTAAAATTCATATCTGTGTTTGCCAATTAACATATTTTGACAAGTTACAAACGGGTCATAATGTTCTTAATTGAACCAATGGTGCAGGTTACTACTGTTACAACAATTAACAACTTTTGGCCAAACAGGGTCCAAGACGGGGTATCAACTTCTTTGCAGACATTCACATGTTATTGTAATCAAAACATCGTGACAATAAACAAGCACGTGCTCCAATTAAGCGCGCTCTGCTTAACCGTGAACAGCAAACGTGTTAAGATTGTCGTCTGCTACAATTCATCAACACACATCTACTGTGAGCCTGCGCCAATTGTATTGGATAGGAGGCGGAGCGTTATTTTAATCGACAGCTTTAATATGAGCCTGCGCCAATTGTATTGGATAGGAGGCGGAGCGTTATTTTAATCGACAGCTTTAATATGTCACGGATTGCTATTTTCGGCGTATGGCCAATTTTCAGGAAGTACAGTGGACGTCATGGGGCTTTGTAATCAGCGTATGGAAACAATTATCGGGCGTAATATACGGCCGTACGCCGCTTAGTGCAAGCCCTGTTAATTAAATTTTATTAACTTAAAACTGTTTTGCATTAAATTGAAATCAAATCAATATTTTACAGATACAACCTTTTTTTTTAAATTTAATTACGCGTAAAAATAAATATTTTTATATAACTGAATTATGCATGAAATGCACAATTTCCACGTGAATAACATCGAGGTTTTCATCAAGTCTCCTAAGTAACTGTGCACTCCGGTAGTGTTACAAAGCCACTGAAATTATCGATTGATATTGACACATGGTTATTCACGCATGATGAATTCACAACCGCGCGAATCTTCGCTGATAATAGCTTGGTTAATAGGCAATTAAGATGTTATCAATAAGGTCGCGCACGGCGGAAAACAGGGCGGCGGCCTTTGAAAGGGCAGCGTGGCGCTGATTTGCTTTGAAAGGGGCAGCGAGGCGCTTCAAAAAAGCAACGGCCCGGATAAAACACTAAGTGTTAATTTTATGATGAAACAGCATATATAGCGGACCCTCTTGATATTTTTCGGCTTTGCATACTTCTAATATAATGGGTGTCAAAACATTCATTGTTTTTTGTTTATTATAAAAAAGGTAATTATGTAAAATTATATGAAAGGTTATTAACCATAAATTATAAATTAATTAAAATTATTTAGAGGTTCTTGAAAATCACGGTCAACTATCTATGCATGTATATTGAAATATCTTTATAAGTTATCAGAGTTATAAATATATAGAATTCTAAATTATAACTCTGTATTATTTGTATTTTTCGGAAAGATTATTTAACCCTGTTGTGGTCAAATGAGAATGCTGTTTTTAATCGTGTTGTTCCGTACACTACCATACACTTTTTATAGGACTACGAAATGACGGAGTTTTTAACCGGTACCCGCTAAATACGTTAAATGTTAAGTATTAGATTTTTTTAATGTTTAAAATGTACATGTATAGGTATTAAGCACTTATAATAATTATGATTAAGCTGGCTGACATCTATACAGTATTTAGTTTATGGCAATCTGTATGGGCAGATGACTATGAATGTTTTCAATACGCTACATATCTTATAAACGCAAAATTGAGTATTTGGCGTTACATTACTCCAAGAAATGACCACTAATACCACGAGAAGACATGGAGGTATCATAAAAAGTGTAAACTGACCAGACATTGCCACCTGTGGTTAGGGACCAATATACAAGTATAGGTCCCTGCGGCGTATGACACCATAGTGTTATTTAGTATTGGTCAGCACAGTATCTGATCATAACGAGATAATTGGTTTGTGCTGAACACAGGGGCAATAAAACCACAGATCTATCAATAAACAAGATTATTGAGATATCTTTTATTGAACACCGCGATAAAAATGCTCAAACCACGGACTCTAGATTACACGGATAAGAAACATGGCAACATTCTCAGAATCATCACTGCTATATGTGTAATCACCTAACAATTCGTCTAAAAATAATTTATATATTTGAGTTGAAGACGATGTACTGTTGTATAAGTCTGAATAAACTATCTGTCTGACTGTCTAAATCTAAGCCGTCATCGTCCCAGTGAAAAAAAATCTGATTTTGAATAGTTGGACATGATGCCCTGATGTCAAAATACGAAATGACCCACATAACACCGACCGTGATTTTCAAGAATCTTTAATAAATTGATAATTTAAGGTTAATAACATTTCATATAATTATACAAAATTACCTAGTTGAATGATAATAAACAGCAAACGATGAATGTTTTTGACACCCCTTTTATTTCAAGTATGCATGCAAAGCCGAATAATATCGAGAGGGTCCGCTATATACGCTGTTTCATCATAAATTTAACACCCTTTCTGTGTTATAAACAAGAGCTGAAATCGTTAATTTATTAAGATTCATTTATAATAAGCTTTATTGATATGTTTCGTGAACAAAATACTAAAATATATTCCATAAAAAATATAATAATCATGGCAAAGGAAATTCAATGGCCGGTTTCTAAACAAAAGCATAATCGCCAAGACCGTAGCATCAGTTCAGTGCGTTAGGAACGCGCGCTACTTTCTTCCGCCTTCATTCCTTAATTACTTTCGTTTTTAAACATTTTTTTCTATCGTATACAGAATTCTATTCTCCTAAGCAAGATGTAATTTTTAAAACTGAACTCCAAATAAAAACGCTACAAATTGGTATTAAGTACGAACATGTCAACCGTAAATCTAGATTCTAAAACTCCAAAACGGTATGATATTTGCAAAAGTTAAAGTTATAACTCGCCGGGCTGTCGAAATCAGAAGAAAAACTTAATATATATTTATATATCTGTTTACTAAGTAACGTTACAAAATACTACAATATATTCCATAAAAAATATAATTATCATGGCAAAGGAAATTCAATGGCCGGTTTCTAAACAAAAGCATAATCGCCAAGACCGTAGCATCAGTTCAGTGCGTTAGGAACGCGCGCTACTTTCTTCCGCCTTCATTCCTTAATTACAATCGTTTTTAAACATTTTTTTTTCTATCGTATACAGAATTCTATTCTCCTAAGCAAGATGTAATTTTTAAAACTGAACTCCAAATATAAACACTACAAATTGGTATTAAGTACAAACATGTCAACCGTAAATCTATATAGATTCTAAAACTCCAAAACGGTATAATATTTGCAAACGTTAAAGTTATAACTCGCCGGGCTGTCGAAATCAGAAGAAAAACTTAATATATATTTATATATCTGTTTACTAAGTAATGTAAGCTTTCTAATGATATATAATTTGTCAAAATAAGTCGAGAAATGAAACTAAAATTTAACAAAAGACGTGAGTGGGTACATCAAAATGTTTAACCTCGGCGCTTCGCTGTACGCTAATTGTAAAAGATCGATAGCCACAACACGGTAAAACGCGCGGTGGTAAAACATAAAATGTGTATTTCTTGTGTTTAACTCGCTATAAATCCATTAATAACAGCGGGAATATACTAAAAGTTATATTTTTTTGAAAGAGGAATTAATAAGCAACAAGATAACGTATAAACCAATAAAATCGGATGAATAGTTTTTGCATAAGATTGAATTTACTACAGTAAGGGTCAAATACTCGATTCATCTCCTATCAATATACACAGTTCACTCCGTGGTTAGAGATTGTTGTTTTCCACTTTTAACAATTAAACACTTTATTTAGTTAATTTTTTAAACAATTCAGTGAATAGTTCAGCAATATATGTTGCCTTGTTGTTAAAACATACAATTGTCTGTCCTTCTGTGTAATAGGGCTGTCAGGTAAGCACAATGGTTGGTACACATGCTTCTCACATATGCAACTTTATTTCAATCCCTGTTCCAGGAAGCATGTACATTTGGCAGGTGCTTACAGACAGGTGGGGTTTCCTCTAGCTGCGCCCCTCCATCTCAGCAATTGTTTTCTTTTTTAAACAAGAGCTGTCTCCATCGGAAGACATGTGCCCCCGAAAAACACTTTTTTCGAAACTCATATTTCGAAACCTTAACGCGGACCCAAAGTTCAAGGTCAAAATTAGTGTGCCTATGGGAATGCCTTGTCCATGAACACATGCATACCAAATATGAAGGTTACATCTGAAGCGACATAGAAGTTATGAGCATATTCGGAACATTAAAGCAAAATTATGACGGAAAAAACAGACGGACAGTGCGACCACTATATGCCCTCCTTCGGGGGCATAAAATTACCCATATAAGATACTTTAAAAATTGAGAAAAAACTACCAAATTTTCCATTGCCATGTGAAAAATTCCCCGAAAAGGAAGGTGAATTTCATCAATTACATTTCCAAAGTGGATTATTTGCATTTAAACATATATAATTAGCTCTGAAACTGAATATTTGAAGCCAAAATGCATGTAAATAAATATTTGAATTAGTTTGTGCAATCAATACCAAGCGATTAGGAAGACCCATAATTCCCAATCTGAAGATTTGAAGACATTAATTTTCCCAACTTTAAGGTTTTTTGTGCTCATTTGTACCATATTGGTACAGTACTGCAATTTTCCCAATAGGGAACAAAATCGCTGCATCTCAAAACCACATTAAAATTGAAACCTTGTCAGTAACAAACCAATAACTGGAGATTGCAGCTTAAGTTCAAAATGAAACCCTACTTTCGTGAATCTAGTAAGTTAATTAGGTAGGAGTGTTGGGAAACACTCTATGTCAACACATAGTGCAGCCTCAGGCACAGAGGAACCTCATAAACTTAGAAATATCGCTACACACACACACACACACAAGTGTAAAGGTTTTAGATTGAGATTTTTTTAGACTTGACATTCTGCATGATTTTTCTTGCTTGTGGATTGTACACTTTGTGTTATGAAGTATCAGTTATTCAGTAGTACAATCATAGTGTTTTGGTTTGAATTCATACTCACAACAATGCAAGTATTCAGAAGTTTTAAGGTTTTTTTTCCAACACATGACTAAAGCATTTTTCATTATATAAGAACAATTTCAAATTTGGGAACTTTTGCAGCGAGGAATTCCTGTACCATCTGTGGATCTTTACGTGGACACTCCCAATAATAAAGTGAATGCCCATGAACTCTTCAAAGGAAAGAGAGGAGTCCTGTTTTCTGTGTTGGGGGCCTTCACGCCGGGATGTAAGGTAGGAAAATTAATGATCAATTATTTCACAAAAGTTAACACTCTATTACTTATCAATGCTTAACATTCTGCTTTTGCTATAATAAGAAAGCTGGGATCATGAAAGCATGTATTATTTGTTAAGGAAATCATTTAAAATGTTAATGGCATGTTACTGTTTTTGAATTGTCACTTTATAGGTATTTATTATACAATATTTACAATGGCTTTTTATGCAAAGTATCTTGCATATTCTCTCCATTTATTGCAATATCAATTTTGCAAGGAATCTTTTTTATGCCCCCGGATCAATAGATCGGGGGTATATTGTTTTTGTCCTGTCTGTCTGTCTGTCTGTCCAAAACTTTAGCCTTGGTTAAAGTTTGATAACTTTTGCAATATTGAACATACCAACTTGATATTTACCATGCATGTGTATCTCATGAAGCTGCTCATTTTGAGTGGTGAAAAGTCAAGGTCAAGGTCATCCTTCTAGGTCAAAGGTCAAATATCATTGTATTTTTCTTTCCTAAAACTTTAACCTTCGTTAAAGTTTTATCATAACTTTTCTAATATTGAACACAGCAACTTCATACTTGGCATGCATGTGTATCTCGTGGAGCTGCACCCGGATCAATAGATTGGGGGTATATTGTTTTTGTCCTGTCTGTCTGTCATTCTTTCCATAACTTTAACCTTGGTTAAAGTTTGATAACTTTTGCAATATTTAACATACCAACTTGATATTTACCATGCATGTGTATCTCATGAAGCTGCTCATTTTGAGTCGTGAAAAGTCAAGGTCAAGGTCATCCTTCAAGGTCAAAGGTCAAATATCATTGTATTTTTCTTTCCTAAAATTTTAACCTTCGTTAAAGTTTTATCATAACTTTTTAAATATTGAACACAGCAACTTCATACTTAGCATGCATGTGTATCTCGTGGAGCTGCACATTTTGAGTGGTGAAAGGTCAAGGTCATCCTTCAAGGTCAAAGGTTAAAATTAAAAAAATAAAAAAATTCATTTCTCCAATCAATCTCTTACTTACTTCTCGTGGAGCTGCACATTTTGGGTGGTGAAAGGTCAAGGTCAACCTTCAAGGTCAAACTATAAAAAACATAAATTTTCATAACTTTTTATGTCCCCCACTTTAGTAGTGGGGGACATATTGTTTTTGCCCTGTCTGTTGGTTGGTTTGCGCCAACTTTAACATTTTGCAATAACATTTGCTATATTGAAGATAGCAACTTCATATTTGGCATGCATGTGTATCTCATGAAGCTGCACATTTTGTGTGGTGAAAGGTCAAGGTCATCCTTCAAGGTCAGAGGTCAAATATATGTGGCCAAAATCGCTCATTTTATGAATACTTTTGCAATATTGAAGATAGCAACTTCATATTTGGCATGCCGCATGCATGTGTATCTCATGGAGCTGCACATTTTAGTGGTTGAAAGGTCAAGGTCAAGGTCATCCTTCAAGGTCAGAGGTCAAATATATGTGGCCCAAATCGCTTATTTTATGAATACTTTTGCAATATTGAAGATAGCAACTTGATATTTGGCATGCATGTGTATCTCATGGAGCTGCACATTTTGAGTGGTGAAAGGTCAAGGTCAAGGTCATCCTTCAAGGTCAGAGGTCAAATATATGTGGCCCAAATTGCTTATTTTATGAATACTTTTGCAATATTGAAGACAGCAACTTGATATTTGGCATGCATGTGTATCTCATGGGAGCTGCACATTTTGAGTGATGAAAGGTCAAGGTCATCCTTCAAGGTCAAATATATGGGTCAAAATTGCTCATGTAATGTCACTTCTGCAATATTGAAGCTAGCAATTTTATATTTGAAATGCGTGTGTATCTCAAGGAGCTGCACATTTTGAGTGGTGAAGGGTCAAGGTCATCCTTCAAGGTCAAACGTCATATAGGGGGACATTGTGTTTCACAAAACACATCTTGTTTAATTTTGAACACAGCAACTTCATATTTGACATGCATGTGTATATCGTGGAGCTGCACATTTTGAGTGGTGAAAGGTCAAGGTCATCCTTCAAGGTCAAAGGTATTAAAAAAATGCGGCGCATTAGGGGGCATTGTGTTTCTGACAAACACATCTCTTGTTGTTCATGAATTTGTAATGCACATTTTTATACAGATATTGTTTTCTTGTTTATTTCTCAGCCCATTTTGTTTCAGACACATATGCCTGAATATTTGGACAACTATGATAAATTCAAGGTGGGTCTAGAAAATACAACATGTATGTCATTTGACATAAATTAAAGAAATATGACCACCAACAAGTCAACCTAAAGATTTATTTTATAGTGCAAGCATTAATGATTCAATTTGGAAAGGTACTTTACACACAAAGAATGTTGTACAAAAAAGCTACCTGTTTATGTTTAAAGTAAATCTTCATTCATTATTAAATTGTTTGATGTTTATTTAATTTTTATGATCATGCATTCTTGTGACATTTCTTAATTCATGTGATACTACAGGCGGAAGGTTTTGACGTTATAGCATGTGTGGCAGTAAATGATCCATATGTGGTATCAGCTTGGGCTGAATCTCTGAATACCAGGAATAAGGTAACTGTCATAGATTTGTTTGCTTTAGGTTAAAACATAATATAATTTGTAGATATTTGTAGATATGTTAGCCTCAATGCTCTAGTAAGACTGAGCTGTTGTATTCAGACATCTCCGTTGTCTTCACTCCTTTCCCACTTAGAAGTAAAGTGAAAATGGCTACCTATATGCAAACAGCATAAAACCAGAACAGCCTGCAAGTAACTTGCAGTCTGTTCAGGTTTTATACTGTTTGCTGCTCATCAGTATCTAAGGTTTGGAGATGAAGCTTTAAAAACTTGAATCTACTTAGAAAGGCCTTAAATTAAATATAACTTTCGAAGGGACTACAAATGTGTAAAATTACGTATCTAAGTGCTCAAGGGTTAAATTAGGTGTTCACACTTCATCTGAAACTTCTTGGTGGATTTTTAACAAACTTTGTTGGAAGATTCCTGAGATGGTCATTGTACACTTTGAATGTTAGGAAAACTTAGGGGCCATTTAAATGTATATGATGTTTTAAATATGATGAGTTTTGCTCTGAATTGTGAGATATGATTGTGAAGTGTTATGTTATTTATGCGAAGAAATCTGGGAAAAAAGGTCTAATGCACGTGTGAAAGTGTTGTCCCAAATTAACCTGTACTGTCGGCACAGGGCAATCAGGGACACACTTTCCGCCGAGACTGGATTTTCACTTAGAGGCAATATTTAACAATTTTATTTTATAAAACAGAAAGTTAAGTCCAGGGCTCACACTAGGGGGCGACGTGAGCGACTAAGTCGCTTTATTACGCCAAACGTCGCCTAAAAATTAAGAAACTGTAGATAAAAAGCGACTTCAAGTCTCCCTCTTACCGGAATTTTTTACATCCGTTTTTCCTGATTAGCCTGTGCAGACTAGTCAATTAATGTTATAATACGGAATCCTTCAGTCCTGAGAACAAACATAGAACATTATCAATCGTATTACCATAGCAAATAAACTTGTGATATAATGTAAAAAGCAACCATATAATAACTAATTAATCATTTTGATGCATGGATATTAACTGCTTGGACACCCTTTTGATTTTAAAATGCCACTTCATGTAACTAAGTCATGTTTATTTATGAGTTAATCAATGATTATTACTTTCTTAAATGTTACCACCCAGATTCTGATGCTGGCGGACCCTAAGGGCAGAGTTTACCAAGGCAATTGAAATGGATCTGGACTGCAGTCATATAATGGGAACTGTCAGATCGAAACGGTAGGTCGATGTGGTAACATCCTTTCAAATGTTTGGTCCAAATTGTTGGTCTATATGGTCAAATCATGAGAAATGTTAGACCAAACGGTAGGTACTGTGAAACCATTTTTATTTTCGCCAGCACGAAATGTCGCTCATTTTTATAAAAATGACGTTTTTGTCAGCACTTAAATTCGCCAATTCCTGACTTGAAAACGAAATAAAAAGCTTCAGTCAATATCCGATTTGTTTGTCCGAAATATATCGCGGTTGCGATAAATCGTAGTAGGGAAAGAGGGGAGGACACTTGAGTCACTGGCAGGAGGTGGGGCCCTGTTTGTCACATGTCAATATACTAGTCTTTTGTTATCAGGTGATCAGTAATGTACCCCCCTTAGTGTATCATTATTAAGAATAGCAGATTAGTGGGACCGAATAACCGTTAATGAGTGTTTGAAAACAGTGAAGCAATTGCCAATTGGTCTTATCATTTATTATCATCGCCAAACCTAATAACAATCTACCTTTATCTGCGCAAATTAGAGAAGATGCGATGATTATTGGTTAAAATTAGTGTAAGCAAAATATTGATCAATTTTCAATAAAGTTTCCAGGTTTGCATCGTAAATATTTGATCACTTTAAATACAATAATTTTCTGAAGTGTAAAATTAACAGTGCATTATGGCGACAGTGTTTCATAGTGCACAATCAGATTTAATTGTAACAACCAATAGGCGACTGAGTTTAATTTAGATTGAATGCAATAGGATACAAAGCAATGCTTTATGCGTCATACTCAGTCATTCAAAAAATGTGCTTTCCAGGGATTTCCTGAAAAGTGAATTTATGTAAACAAATACCCTACGTTTGGATGAAACTAATCGTCATGATTGCTAATTTCTCTTTACCTGTTACGTTTTTAATTGCTACATGTAACACATTGAAACATGTATCGTAAAACTTGTCAAAGCTGTCAATAATTAAACTATCGATAGCCCATAAACGAAGCACAAGCTATTTTTACATCTGTTTTGTAGTTAAACGCAAACAACCAAACGCAAATCAATATGTTCTGTATAAATTTGTCATCAATGCGGAGAATGTATATAAGTCAGGTGTTGATCACACATCATCATCTTTTAATTTCGTTTATTGTCTTTGATCCGGATCGGCTGCGTGGAGGCTGTATAATTTGCAACAACACAATGGGTAATAAAGTTATTAACAATAAGCACTCATTATTACTTTTCTACCTAAACGAAGTCAACGCAGTCGATACAGCTGTACTGCACTCGCGTTTTAGAGCAATGTCATGTGTCAGTTAAGTACACTGTGTAATCTATTACAAAACAGACGGAGTATGTATGCGTGGATTACGTTGGATTTAAGGGCCTCATGCCTTTGAAAATTCAGTCTTAATAATTTGTTCAAATATGGGACATAATTGTTCGTTAGGATCTTGAATTCGTCAATCGGTAGACTGACGGAATACACGAAAATTAATGCCTGACGATTAATAATGGTTGCGAAGTATATGTGCTTACATTAATGCAACTGTCACATCCAAATGGAGGTCTTTGAAGTCACATGATGGCAACTGTCAAATCCAAATGGTAGATGAATGGGGTCACATCCTAGAAACTGTTAGGTCCAAATGGTAGGTCTATGTTTAACATTAATGGATCTGTCATCACATCCAAACAGTAGGCCTATGTGGTCTCATTATGGCCATTGTTTAGTCCATCTTGGCAACTTTATTCAGAATGACAGGTCAATGCAATCACATCATATCCAAACAGTAGACCTATGTGGTCTTATCATGGCAATTGTTTGGTCCAAATGGTAGGTCTATATGGTCATACTTAGGAAACTGTCAGATCCAAATGGTAGGTCTATATGGTTATACTTAGGAAACTGTCAGATCCAAATGGTATGTCTATGTGGTCACATCTGGGCAACTGTAAATTCAGAATGGTAGGTCTATGTGGTCACATTATGGCAACTGTCCAATCCAAACAGTTGGTTGATGTGGTCACATATGGAAAATGTCAGATCCAAATAGTGGGTCTTTGTAGTCACATTGTGAAAACTGTCAGATCCAAACAATGGGCCTTTGTAGTCACATCAGAGAACCTGTTAAGTCCAAATGGAAGGTCGAAGTCACATAAATGGGAACTGAAAGATCCAAAGGAGAGATCTATTAAGTCTCTTAAGGGGAACTGTTGGACAGGCAGGTTTTTTAATTCACATCATGCACGTCCACTATTATCTTGTTTTTCAGTGTGAGTTCCTTTTATTTCTTCTATGAAATTAAGGCTATAATTAAATTTATTCTTAAAAAGAGGTAGAGAATGATTGAATTTTAAAATAATAAAAATAAGTAAAGGGAAGCTCATTTTGTCTGCAGAAATTTCAAGGCTTTAACACAAGCCTAGTATTCTTTTGATTGCTTTCTCTCCCTTTCATCCCCATTTTTCTGTGGTTGCCATGACCTAGTGGATACAGGGTGCAGTATCAACGGGGTTTGCAGGGGTTTACAGACGGGCTGGGCAGAATCTGAATGTAAACACACCGTTAAGGACTGTATTTTTGCAAGTTTTCAAGTTATTGAAATACATTTGCATACATCTTTAGTGCATATAAGTTTTTCTTGCAGTTTGTATCAATATCTTAAGGCTGAAGAATAAATCCTTGAATACATCTGAAATTGGTGACAAAATTTCACTTTGTGTAAAGCATAACCATGTAGTATTAATCAAATGTTTTAACAAGAACACAGGCTTTTTAAATAAAGTAATTCCGTTTTGTGTTTCACATTGCCATAAACAGCATACAAATCTGTCTTTTATGCACTAGTTGAAATTCTTAAGAACAATTGTTTTAAAAAGTTATTTGAAAAAAAAGCACCACTTACCATTGTGTTTACATCCATTAATGTTTAATAGGAATCCCCACAAAGTCATGTGATCCTGCACCTTGAATAGGGAGTTCATGGGTTCCATCCTCACCCAGTAAGCGTTTTTAAATCTCCCCAAAAGACATTAAATACTGGTTCAACCTAGGAGACCGACTTTAAGAGTGTTTCAATTAGCCTTTTGCTTTCAATGAAGTTTAGCTAAAATAAAAATAAATTTAAACTAATCTCCATGTTTCAGGTATTCAGTGGTGATAGAAGACAGTGTGATCAAGGGTTTCAACATGGAGCCTGACCACGGGGGACTGGCATGCTTGCTTTGCATCAAAAACTTGAAATCATTAAACACTGTGAACACTTAGTGTACTAGAATGGGCCCCTGTGGTATTGGAATTGTAAAAATAAAAAAGTATATGTGCAGGACAGTGCCAAAGATTTTGTGTTGTACACAAAACCTTGTGATAGCTCAGTGTAGATTCTGACTGGTTAAGTTCAGATTTTGCTGCTGGGTTCTGGATTGTTGTTCCGAAAGTTTCCATGGGAATCTTAAGTTATGGAGCGGTATGAAAGGCCTGTGTACATGAATTTTGATAATGTTTTCAATGTACAGGGTAAGCAAACTAATGTTGAGATATTATTAATCATAAACATTTAAATAAAGAAGACCTTATGAAACAAATAAGGGCTTGACAAACCATTTAATTTACCGGACATGTATCATATATTTGTGAATATGTATCGTATTAAAGCATTAAATGATTGTGATAAATGTGGCCACATTCATATGGTAGAATGCTTAAAACTTGGAGGACGAAATTTCATGTTCTCTTAAAGTGACCAAAAAAAATATTTCTGTCATAAAGATGCATAATTAAAATTGGAAGGAAAAAATTACTTATAAACATTTCATTACTTAAACTAGCATATAAATTGTTAATGTTTTGGCATAGTTTGAGAGACAGTATCACACATTTATATTAGGTATTTTTAAGACACATTTGCACTTTTATTACAAATATATAATACCAGTATGCGCACAATGCATATTTACTATCCAAGATTCATAATATAGACACATATTTTGGTGCTGGTTTTGAATATGTGAGGGAATAAAATTACAAATAAAAGAAAAAAATTAATTCGCAAAATTAAACCCATTCTTAAGTAATTTAGAAGAAAACTCTAGTTTGTATTATTTTATCATCTAAACCCTTTTCCACTCAGAAGCAAAGTAAAATGGCTATGTGCGGACAGCATAAAACCAGAGTAACTTGCAGTCTGTTCAAGTTTTGTGCTGTTTGCTGCTCAAAAGTATTTAAGGGTTTGAAATGAACTTTTTAACTTGAATCTAGTAGGAAAGGTCTTTAATTAAATTTAACTTTCCAAGGGACTACAAATGCGTCAAAATATGTATCTAAGTGGTAAAGGGTTAATTGACATTCCATATGCTGTAAGCACTGAATTGTGTGATCTGATCATGCTAGTCTGATCCTCCATTTTCTTATAAATGTTGAATGCCTAACTAGATGATTAAGAAATGTTTTCAAACTAAATAGAAATTTCAAATTCAGACTGGTATTGTGTTTAGCTCATCAAAGCGTTCAAGGTGAGCTATTGTGATCACCTGATGTGTCTCATGTTTGCCGTTCATGTTCATTGTATAGGAACATTTCTCTCTATCTGATGCTGCTGAAGTTTTACTTTATGTTTAATATTTGATCTTGATGAAACTTGGTAAGTCTTCTAAGAATGTCTATCATGACAATATCAGGGCCAAGTTTGAATCTGGGTCATGTATGTTCAAAAACTACAATAGATCACCATGTCGTATCTTAAAAAAAACAACTTTTTACCAACTCTATGAGCCACATTCATGCTAGCATTTTTATGATAAATAAAAAATATGTTCAAGTATGTTTCCTTTTAAATGCTGTGCTCTGATCTGTATCTTTACCGAGAAATTTTGTAAGTGTACTGTGTACATTTTAGTATGTTTTATAATTTTAAGTAGTGCATAAATCACATGTTTTTGGTCCCCTACCGGTTTCACCGGAGGGGACTTCTGGTTTGTGCTCCGTCTGTCTGTCTGTCCATCCGTCACACCTTTCTGGATCCTGCGATAACTTTAAAAGTTCTTAATTTTTTTCATGAAACTTGGAACATGGATAGATGGCAATATGGACATTATGCACGTCATTTCATTTTGTTCCTACGTCTAAAATTCTAGTTGCTATGGCAACAAATAGACAAAAATATTGCTGAAAATGGTGGTTTTCTGGATCCTGCAATAACTTTAAAAGTTCTTAATATTTTTCATGAAACTTGGAACACGGATAGATGGCAATATGGACATTATGCACATCGTTTCATTTTGTTCCTAAGTCAAAAATTCTGGTTGCTATGGCAACAAATAGACTAGAAATACTGCTGAAAATGGTGGTTTTCTGGATCCTGCGATAACTTTAAAAGTTCTTAATATTTTTTCATGATGAAACTTTGAACATGGATAGATGGCAATATGGACATTATGCACGTCATTTCATTTTGTTCCTACGTTAAAAAATTTGGTTGCTATGGCAACAAATAATAAAATATTCTGACAATGGTGTAATTTCTGACAATGGTGGAGCCGGTAGGGGACTTTTATTGCTTGGCAATAGTCTTGTTAATTGCTCTTTAAGTGCTTGTACTCTTATCAATGATCTGCACTAGATGCAGCGGGAGAACTATTGTTTATTCTGGATGTACATTATGCAATAAATCATTTAACGTTTACTATTCCTTACCTTTTTGTTACTTTGCTGTTAACATAAAACCATAGTGGTGCTAACATGACGCTATCTTGGCCAGTGTAATCATAAAACTCTGTAGGGAAATCTTACATAAGGTTGTACTTTTGCAGAAATTTCCACGACTCTGATTACCCATGTTGAATCCATGTGTAATAATTAACAAGTATAAACATATGTTACACAATTGAAAATTCTGTATGAAAACTAAGTAATTCTGAAACTTAGGTGAGCAATATGGACTAAGCAATATGAACTATTATGGACCGATTGCTTTCATTTTAAATGATGTACTACATGTAAAACATACTTGTAAGTTGTAAGCAGTTTATGAAAAAAGTTTATGAAATATGTTTCATAAGTTTATGCAATAACTAAAATTCTCAACTTCAGCATGGTTATGGCATATTTTGTGTCAAAAGAAGTTCACTTGCCTGTCAAGTTAAAACTTCAATTTTATTATTGAAAAACTATATAATTTTTTAAAAATCAATTATACATCTTACAACCCTTCTATGTTCAAAGGTGGTATTTTACTTATGCCGTTTTTCTTTCAATTCTTTTTAAATGACTTATGACTAGAGGTTTATATCATATATGTCTTGCTTGATTAATATTTATGTTGTTAAAAATGAAATTTTTGAATAAATGGTTCATAAAAAATTTGGCGCACAACATTGGAATTGAACATGTGTTATTTTGTCTCTTTAAACTGGTCAATGACCAGATAAAAATATTAAAATAATAACTAAAATATTCATTAAAAACACATTTAATTCTGATGAAATGTATTTTATACTTTATATAAGCAATCCTCGTAGTATAGCAAAATATAACAACTACAGAACTCTCCAAATTATTAAATCGTTTCGCGGTGGTAGAAAGCTTTATAATTTTCAGGTTTTTAAATCGTCAAAAGATGCATATAATGGTTATTTTAGACTAAGAGCACTGTAAATTTTCAGTATTACTGTGCCCTCACAAATATCATAACTACAACGAAAATTTGCGAATCTGAAACATTTTTAGCTCGACTATTATATATAAAATCAAAGACCTATAGATGTAATCTATAGGTCTTTGATAAAATATATATAGTGAAGCTATCCTCACCCCGGCGTCGGCGTTACCGTCTGCATCTGCGTTAGCGTGCAAATGTTAAAGTTTTCGTACTACCCTAAATAGTTTCATTGTGCCTCGACATATTGCTTTCATATTTTGCATACTTGTTTACCATCATCACCCCAACCTATAAACAAGAGCAGACAATTCTATCAAGCATTTTGACATAATTATGGCCCCTTTTACACTTAGATAAGTTTACACATTTTGCTTAAATTGCTTAAATTGTCATAACTTCTTTATTTATGATCACATGTTATTATTACTTTGACAAAACAACACTTACCTGAATACCACAATGGATTCCACCCAAACAATACCCCACGCCCTCCCCCCACCCCATTTTTTTTATAAACATCTAATAAATTACTACACCCCACATTATTATACCCCCCTCTCGATCCCCCCCCCACCCCCTACCCCCCCCCCAATTTTTTTTAACATCTAATAAATTACCACACCCCCACACATTATACCCCCCTCTCACCCCCCCTACCCCCCCCCCTCAATTTTTTTGTATTTCCTTTTTTTATTTTTGAAAGATCGTCTAATAAATTATTGAATATGAACAATTGCCCCATGATGGCTTACGTTATACTGTCAAGCACTCGTATAGTCGAGCGCGGTGTCCTCTGACAGCTCTTGTTTTTAATTTTGTCAGTTTACCAAAACGTGAAAAGGCCCCTTTAACATTTTATGTGGCGAGCAGTGTTGTAAATCGGTTAACACGACATAAAGCACGGAGCGTATATTGACAGTAGTGCGTTCAGTTACAGCGAACGTTCGCTATAGTTCGCGAACGGTCGCGAACGTTCGCTATTGAACGCTCGGTTCGCCGCGAACGTTCGCGAACCGAAGCGAACCCTCTCGGGAGGTAGTTCGCTAGCGAAACCAAGATGGCGGACAAATAAATATGTTGTATTTGTTCAGTATTACTTCGATATTTTTCCCTTTTTGTAGTACATAAAGTGAATTGAACAATAAACAAAGTGTATAGGAGGTTTTGGGGATTCCGATAATAACGTCACGTTATTTCAAATTTTGGCCGCCAACACTGCGGCCATTCTGCTATTGTTTGCGTTTGATGATCCGCATCGTGATAAGATTTCAATTATATTCGCGACCCATTTTAAGAACAACAACATATTCAGAATTGAAATTCTTCCATATTAAATAGAATCCAATTAATGAACACAAATAAGGACGAAAACAAACAACAAATTGGTTGATTTTATGTTGTCAACATAAAGAAACTATTTGAACATGTATGTCCGTAAAGACTTACCTTGTTACAGATTAACTAAATCCTCTTGATACATGTAAATGTTTTTATTTAATTGTTCACATCAATTTTGACACTCCTTATTTCAGCATTTTTAACCACCCATTGTTTAATTGCCCCTTTGCTCATCACAAACCGATTATCTCGATATGATCGGATACTGTCCAGACAATAACTAAGAAAACAGGGTGTCATAAACCCAGGGACCCATATTTGTATGACACAGTTTGGGGTCATTAACCACATGTGTCTGGTCATTAAACACGATTTATGATACCTCCGTGTCATCTCTGGGCATATTAAGCCAAAAACTTAACAGTTGCTTTACTAAAACATTTGAACATATTTAAAAAATAGACGTACATTTGTTCGAAATGGATTAACAGGAACTATTAAGTATATATATAAGCCAGTTTAAACATAACACTTAAGTGTTTATAATGACAATACATTTAAAATAGTGTAGAAATTTACTGCTACACAATTATCGTATTTAACGGGTACCTGCAAATGTAAACCGATATAATAACGTGTAAAGATCGTGCGTTTTTGCAGTGTTCGAAACATCATCGTGAAAACAAGCAATCGCGTTTGATCATAATATCGATATAAAATACTTGGGTAAAATAAATGTATAGATTTATGGTATAATAAAATGCCAGATTTGTATCGCTCATAATCACTACATTAGAGTTTTCAATATACATGTGAATTCAAAGACAGTTCAATTCGCAAAATATGCAGGTGTGTTTTTTCCATGTGAATGCTAAAATTTATTAATATTTTCATTAAATGTAAACGAAACGAAAATTCATTCAATGTAAAAGAAAATTACAACTACATTTGAAGATTATAATGTATTGCGCTATTTTAAGGCTTTGTTTTATAACTGATTCGATGCACCTCTTACACTAAATTTCGATCGCTAATGAAAAATAACACTATCGCATCCACACTACTTATAATTATAATCAAATTATTAAATATTTTTTTTTTTAAATATCTGTTAGTTAAGTACTTTCTGTGTTAATAGCGATTTCCGCCATCAAAATCGCTACAAATTTCTGGGAGCCGCCATCTTGAAGCGTTCGCGCCGAACTTATCGTTCAATAAGACCGAATCGGAAACGAACGATCATTTGCGAACGTTCGCTGGTACTGAACGCACTAGGAGTTGAATCGAGTATTTGACCCTTACTACCCACCCCCCCCCCCCCCCCCCTCCGCGCGTTTAAAATGTGTCGTAACTAAGTCACGTGACCGGTAGCTATCGATTAGCGTACGAGCCGAGCTTATACATGTTGATGTACCCACTAACGTCTTTTTTTATATTTTACTTTCATTTCCCGGCCGATTTTGACAAATTATAATTCATTAGAAAGCCTACGTTTCGTGGTTTTTCTTTTTTCTGATTTGGGCAACCCGGCGAGTTATAACTTTAACTTTTGCAAATATCATACCGTTTTAGAATCTAGATTTACGGTTAACTTTCGTACTTTATACCGATTGTAGCGTTTATATTTGGAGTTCAGTTTTTAAAACTACATCTTGCTTAGGAGAATATAATTCTGTATACGATAGACAAAAAGGGTTTTAAAAATGAAAGTAAATAAGGAATGAAAGCGTACGAAAGTAGCGCGCGATCCTAACGCTCCGAATGTTTGGAGCATTAGATTCTAGGTTGACATGTTTGTACTTTATATCGATTTGTAGCGTTTATATTTGGAGTTCAGTTTAAAAAATTACATGTTGCTAAGGAGAATAGAATTCTGCATACGATAGAAAAAATGGTTTAAAATGAAAGTAAGTAAGGAATGAAGACGGAAGAAAGTAGTGCGTGGTCTTAACGCAGAGAACTGATGCTACGGTCTTGGCGCTTATGCTTTGTTTAGATACCGGCCATTTAATTTCCTTTGACATGATTATTTTTTTTTATGGAATAAATTGAAATATTTTGTTCAAGAACATATCAACTAAGCTACTTATTATTGAAGCTTAATAAATTAACGATTACAGCTCTTGTTTATAACACAGATAGGGTGTTAATTTTATGATGAGACAGCGTATATTTCGGACCCTCTTGATATTTTTCGGCTTTGCATACTTCAAATAAAATGGGTGACAAAACATCGTTTTTGTGTTTATTTTCAAAGATGTTATTATGTATAATTGTATGAAAGGCTATAAGTGGAACTAGTAAGGCTATTTACCTTTAATTATCAATTAATTAAAATTATTAGAGTCCGTGTATAAAATAATAAGACCTCTGTCTCTGCCTATCGTATTGTATTTCGAGTGTAATAAACGTGTCATTTTCCGCTAATTTCCCTACCTCTCCACAGATTCCGACTTAAATTTTGCGAGTAAAAGTAAATTATACTTTATAGATAATAAATAGATATTGATTTATTGCTTTTTCACTTTGTTTATACAGGTTATTGATTTCGTCATATGTGTGGCCACGGAGCGTATATTGACTCATCTAGAGTCCGTGGTGTGGCATATAGGTTCATGTAGAAAATAGCGTTAATTGGCAGTATGTCGAGCGCTAGAAATGAAATTTGCATGATTTATTCAATGTAAAAAAACATTTTTTATCTGAAAATATTTATAACCGGTTCATTGATCGTTCAACCGGTTAACAGATTGCATCCCCAGTAAATAGTACCAATGTTTATTTTACATACAAAATTTGCCATTGTTTTTTCCTCAACAAAATTTAACAAAAGTCTTTTATCTACACATTTCACAGTAACGGACATGTTAACGGTGATATTGTGTGGGTTCATTAGTTCTGTTTCGGTGTATTGTGGATCGTATATAGAATATGTTTCTTAATAATACCGTTATGATTTTCTTGTTATATAAAGTTCGTAGATGTATATTCAAACACAACAGACTGATCCCGGAATGAGCACAAGTTAAAAAAAAACACTCCCTCAGTACAAACAACGCTGGTCCGTTATATCAACCCATGATAGCAAATAATAACGGTTGATATTGAGTGTGATTTTGAAATGATTTTAAATGGGTCAGCTTGATTTGTACCAGCAGACTAGGGGTTTTGTTTTTTCCAAAAGGTTGCTTTTCCGGGATGCATGTATTGTAACAGCTTCGAATTCAATATACTGCAATTGTCATATTTTAAGCCACTTCTATAAACGAAATAGTTGAGGATCGCAGGCCATGTCGAAAGTCGTGTGGCGGTTGGAATATCACGAGCCGTTTGGAATCTCACGTGACGGTTTGAATATCGTGTGTCGTGTTGAATATCGTGTGTCGCGACAAATATCGAGTGTCGCGTTGAATGTCGCGTGTCGCGTCGAATGTTTTGTGTCGTGTAATGTATTATCGTGTGTCGTGTTGGATGTCGTGCGTCGTGTATAATGTTGAGAGAGAGAGAATCATTTAGTAAATGATTTTCGTGTATCGTTTAGAGGATCTCTTCTTGCCATTTTTAAAATGATTTGAAACGAATAAATTATTATATTTTCATATGCATTTAAAATAACAGAGAAACCAAACAATGAACATATATTTGATAACAGTGCAAAGAATAATTTGATTCCATTTAATAAACCAAGGCAATTAAATTTGATTTCACGACCAAAAGTGACAATTATACTGTCACAACCGAAAAGTCAGCTATTATTTGTATAATTATTGAACTATTTATAAATGCTTAATATTCGGCTTCAATGAGTATCAGTTTCAGTTCAATTAGATTGCAACCAGATGTATAGCCTAATTTATATTCCTCTCACAATCTGTTACGTAGCTGCATTAATATATGGTGTCCGTCAATTCTAACAAATTTTCCAGTTTAAAAAAATCTTTACTATTCTGTCCAGCTTCTGTGTTTTAGGCATCGCTGAACGAACAGCTAAATCTCAGTGTCAAGATAATTGCATCGGGTTAAAGTATAGATTGTTTGATTGGCATAATTTCATATATCGGTATTGGCAGTTTTCCGCAGTCTTAGCAGAAATAATAAAATGTGATCGACATAGATTGAGAGTAACATTTTCAAACAGTTGATATCAATTCTGTTAATACCTTCAAAGGAAATTCGGCCTCTAATTCATAGAGGCACAACACAGAAATGGAAACAAATATTCACCCTGCTTGACACACATCATGCATTTTAATAAAAGCTTTACCTCAACATGTGTTCGTGCTTTATTTTATATGTAATTATGTTATACGTTGATTTCATACTATAAAGAATATATCCGCATATGCCCAATGCAAAGAACTAATACTTTAGATTGCCTCTAGGAATATAATCGAATGCCTTGGTGAAGTCAATAAACGCACAATATTATTGTTTACATTGATTAAGAATACGTGCTTATAAGCCGTGCAAAACAAATAGATGTAATATAATATGGAACTAACTTTATTACGCACGTAAGCGAGATAATAACATTATATAAACCATGCCAATGAATGTGAACGTTTATTTAAATTTGAATATAGCAAATAAGTCAATGAACTAAATTATGTTGCATATGTTAATGAAATAGGTATTACCAGTGCATATCAAAATGTTTGTGCATGCTTGTGTTGTGATTGTGTGTGGTGTGTGTGTGTTTTAATTACATCTATCTCTTTATCTGAAAACGTAATAGCAAAACAACACGGTTTAACTAACTGTATCATCGATGCAATTGCAATCAATAATAAAGCATGCATATTAGTTATGGTTTTATTTCAGAATACATTAGGCTTTAAGCCCATGAGTACACAAACATATAATACACAATGTAGTAAACCGTGGTCAATGACAGTATATATATATATAGATATATATATATATATATATATATATATATATATATATATATATATATATATATATATATATACTATTTTAGGCAATATAAGTTAACAATTTGTAACGAAAGAATTGGCAACTCTAAAGACATTCATATTCAAAATAACAAATATTTTGAACATTTATATTAAGGTACTTATATAATATGCATATTGTAAAGTCTTATCGTATTCAAAATAAACTTGAATGTTCTAACAATATGAAAACATATATTTTTTATTGATTGACAACACATAGTTATAATTACAAGATAAGTATTGATGCAAAGCATCAAAGGGCGTCGGGAATTTCAGTGTAAAAGGCACTCATTGAAGTTACATGGAACGATTTTTTTCTACTGTAAATATTAATATATTGGCCGATTATTTTAATCAAAATAGAAAAAGATACTGGTATAACCATTATCTATGATTTTGTGTTATAACCCCCAAATAACCATTATCTATGATGTTGTGTTATAACCCCCAAATAACCATTATCTATGATTTTGTGTTGTAACCCCCAAATATTCCATAGTTCATGTTATTAACATTGGTTTCCTTTTTTACTGGCATTCGTGTGCAATTTTCGTTGTCCAGACGCACAATGTGTTCATTATTTTACCGCAGCGCGTTTACAAATCATGTGTGCGTATCTTGCATTGTAGTGCTGTTTTTGCGGTCATTTTTAAAGGAAAGTATGTTAATGATTATGCTTAATATATAATAAAATAACGACATTCCCGATGTAATGAATTTATTATGATAACATTTATAAATAATGTATTACATGTTCTAATATTACATTGATTGTTATTAGATGTTCTGCCTTAGTTACAATTTCGCAGAATACAATAATGGCTGCTTTGATTGAATGTAATTAATATTTTAATGTAAACCTATTATACTGTTAAACCAGAAGAAAGTTCATGTTTAAACAGTCCAATGGAAATAATGGTAAATGAAATAAACAGACGCACTTTAATGCTGGACATATCGACCGGTAGTTCGCCTTGTATCGCATGCACAATCTATAAATAGCCACTGGTATTGTAATGGCCGAACCAACTGACCACTAACTGACCACCTGTATCACCAAAGGGACGCAACCGCGACCTACGTAACGAAAATAATTACGTAACAAACCTCGAACTGACGAGATTTTAAGTCCCTGGAGAAAACTGGACAATCATGGCTGAAGTTGGCTGGAATGGAATAGTTAAACCATGTGAACGGACATAGGATTATTTATTTTCAGGCAAATCAGGTATTAAGCTTTGATTATTAATGTATCATAACTGTTGTATGACTTTTTCTGACCTTGGTTGGAATGTAACACGGATGTCAAGCCCACTTGTTGGTCAGTTTGTGGTGACCTAGTTTCGACCGTCGCTTGACCTAGGCAGATTGGCACGGCAAGTCGGGGGCAAGATCCTCAATTCGTCGCTTATCTTGCTGTACAAATAGACTCAATCGGTAATTAAAAACAGATAATAGAACACGGGGTTAATGACTGATAACGATTTGCGCCTTTTTTCGCCCTATAAACTTTCTGCTGACCGCTGGTCAGTGTTTTTCCGGGTAGCCATGTTTTAATTTGTAATGAGTTTTGTAACTTACTTGTTATCAGCATACTTAAAATGTTGCGCATCATTTTTTCATGGATAACACAATTATTTCAATCTATTTGTTTAGGCACCGAAGTATTTTTTGGTTTTACTAAAAAGCGAGACACTTACAACGTACAAAGTATTTAAACGAGTGCTTCAACTTTTTCGTTTATGCCATGCGTTAAAAGCAACATTTTAATAATGACCATAATTGTTAAGGACTTACTAAATACAAAAAAATGTAATCACTTTCTCTTGCCTAGAAAAAACACGTTTTAATACACGCGGGCGTTGAAACACATGGGTGTATTTTATCTGGCACAAGCACGCAGTTTTAGTGTATTGAAAGAGTGCGCTAGTTGATCTAGACGTTATTACGTAACAGTGTCTGGCGGATTGACCACTGGCGATTGGTTGCGCAATATTGCGTCGGCGCTTTTTTTGTAAAAACATGTTAAGCTGTTGTTAGCGGTTGACACCGTTAACGTTGTTTTATTGGAAGGTGAATTGGTGCATTTGAATAGTTCAAACTGGACTTAGCTTAGGTGCATTGATACAACTTTATCGAATGTCGAATGCAATATACATATGGTTTTAACGTAATGTTTGATGGTCAGATATAAGCGTTTATTTAAGTACCCATGCCGACTTATCGTAATTGAATGCCCGCGTAACAATAAAAGTCCAGTTTTGTTATACAAACCATATTATGTTCTCGTCAGACATTGAGGATGTATATACAATTCGCGGATACGTTTCCAAATAACGTATGTTGTTGATTTATTGAAATAATTGAACACCATATCAAATGTTTTACAATCACCATGACGGGGATGCCAATAATAATAATAATAATAATAATAATAATGAAAAAAAAAATTAATTATGATAATAATAATGATAATAATAATAAAAAAATAATAAAGCTGCAGTAGACTGTAGTAATAGTTATAGTAAGAGCACAGAAGCAGCAGCAGTAATAGTAGCTGCACAAAAAGCAGTAGTAGTAGTTGTTGTAGTAGTAGTTTAAGTGTGTGGTAGTAAGTAGTAGTAGCAGTAGTAGTGTAGAAGTAGTAGATAGTAGTAGTAGTAGCAGTAGTAGTAGTAGTAGAAGTAGTAGTAGTAGTAGTAGTAGTAGTAGTAGTAGTAGTAGTAGTAGTAGTAGTAGTAGTAGTAGTAGTAGTAGTAGTAGTAGTAGTAGTAGCAGTAGTAGTAGCAGTAGTAGTAGTAGAGTAGTAGTAGTAGTAGTAGTAGTAGTAGTAGTAGTAGTAGTGTAGTAGTAGTGCAGTAGTAGTAGTAGTAGTAGTAGTAGTAGTAGTAGTAGTAGTAGTAGTAGTAGTAGTAGTAGTAGTAGTAGCAGCAGTCGGTCGTGGTAGTGCGTAGTAGTAGCAGTAGTTGTTGTTGTAGCAGTAGTAAATTTAATTTCCGTCAATGACTATGTATAATAATATATATATACCTCTGAAACATTTCTTTCTCCTGCTTGCATACATGTATGGGTTGAGAATCACTGTTAATCAAATAAAAAAGGCCTCTATTTTACAGGAGAGCAACCTTACATATAGTGTATTTCGATACCGTATAAACATCGTATAAACACAGACTTTAGTTGAGCGTCCATTAAAGTGGTCTTTCACAGATTTTGTATTGAAATTTGTCAGTAGTAAATGCTTTATATTGATATTTTCAGGTTTTTAAATCGTCAAAAGATGCATTTAATTGATATTTTAGAGCATGGTAAATGTTCATCATTACTGTGCCCTCACAAAGATCATAACCAGGGGTTTTTATCTGATTTTGGGGAAAGGGCCTGGCCTTTTTTTAGGGGAAAAAATCGCGCGAAACGCCAGATTTTGGGGGAAAAAAATCACACGAAACGCCGGTTTTAGGGGAAAATAAGGAAAGTCTTAAATAATCAATTAAGCATATTTTACTGTTTTTAAAACAAATTCAAGGAAACAGAAATTTAATTATGCAATATTTTTCTTTTTTTCTACACTGGATCAGGTTATCTTATATATTTAAAGGTTAAAAAAAAATAAAAATAAAAATTATTTTTATTTTTGAGGGGAAAATGAAATCTAGGGGAAAATTTACCAGCTGAGGGGAACAACAAAAAATCGGAGGGGAAAGGGCCGATGATCGGCGGGTCACAAAGAAGGAAAAAAACCTGATAACTACAGCTAATATTTGCGACTCTGAATCTTGCGTTCTTTTAAAGGATGTCACTGTTTATTAATCTGACATTTTCACATGATTGGCAGCACGGTCCCTAGCCCACAAGTCAAGTTTGGGATAATTATACTCCACAAACGAAGTTTAGGGGTATATAGGAAAGGAGTGAACTTGCTCTGTGTCGGTCGGTCCGTATTAAGTGTCAGCTCTCTAATTCAAGTTGTTTTTATCCGTTCTTCACCAAACTTGGTCAGATGTTGTACCTAGATAAAGTCTAGGTCAAGTATGAATATGGGTCATGCCGGGTCAAAAACTAGGTCACGGGGTCACTTAGCGCGTTTTAAACATTGAGCATGGTGTCCGCTGTTTTTATGAAGACAACATGCAACATATTCTTTGTCAATATGGCATGTGGGGGTATTCGTCACATCTGTGACAAAGCTCTAGTTTATATTATTCCGAACTTCTACTTCATCATTTATTTGGCAATTTACAATTCGCAACAAATGATCAACATTAAATGTCCGTGTGTCCCGCATAACATCTTTTTCATAAGCCCGGGTCACACTTGCATGTTGGCCCGAGTCACACTTACTTTTTAATATGTTAGCCCGGGTCACACTTACATGTTGGCCCGGGTCACACTTACATGGTTGCCCGGGTCACACTAACATGCTGGCCCGGGTCACACTTACATGTTGGCCCGGGTCACACTTACATGTTGGCCCGTGTCACACTTACATGTTGGCCCGGGTCACACTTACATGTTTGCCCGGAAAATTATTTTATCGTTAATCTTGCAATTTAAAAATAATTTGTAACAAAGAATTCCATGTCTTAGTCAGTGTGTGGCCCCGCATGCTTAGCGGTCAACATCACTTATACTGATCAAAGGTCTAATACATGTATTATAATACAATTTAAATGCATTTCATACAACTTACCTCTTGTATCATGACACTTACTAATGGCGACACTTTTTGTTTGTATTTCCAGGAGTGTGACGTTTCCTCCTTTCACCCGATTTCCTGCCTTTGAATATCAAACTGATTTTACACACAGATATTTTGTCTACAGAACTTCCTTTGGATCTATATACAAATGAATAGTTAACTGTAAAGGGTATGAAACTTTCTTTCACTGAGGCGGTTTTTAATATCCGATTCAATATTCGCTTACAACAGGGCGTTCGTGTGTTTCAGATGGCAGACAGCGGATCCACGCCGCCTCGCGACCCCGGCGGTCTGCACATTTACAATATGAACGGTTCCGGTAACAAGATGGCGGAGCTGACGTCTGACTCACAGGGTCCCATGGGCATGTATGCGGACATGTCTCCAGGACCATTCCAAATGGGCATGCAGTATAGCAGCAACAACTACGTTACCAACCATCGCAACAGCTTCCGGTCAGACGGCGGTCAGACGTACGAAGACGTGAAGATACCGCTCTCACAAATGCAGTCATCGTTTACGTTTCAGAACGTCGAAAGTCTTCCTCAGCTAAATTCCATGAGTAACCTGTTTCACGGTAGTGGGCATTATTCCGCCGCGCAAGATTCAAACTCAGCTCTGTCGGGTTATGTGGATATGTTGTCCAACCCAGAGTCCTTCGTTGTAATTAAGCAGGAGAAAATGGACTATAATGAGTTCGGGGGAACGGCGAACTGTGCGAATTCATCGGGTACGCCATACCCATTAAACACTAGTGTTCCAGACTGGAATTTCTACAACCCCGAACCGGGACACAATCAGATGGCCGGTCACCAGACTGGGTTCGAATTTCCAGGACACAATGAACACCACTTCCAGGGAATATGATGTTTCAGAATACTCAACACAGTCATTCGTTCGAGCAACCATTTCAAACGAATGCGGACATTCATCAGAAGGCCATGAAAATATCGCAGACCATTCTCTCATCCGAATGGGGACATCCGGATACTAGTAGCTTGTACAAACCAACCATGTACTCTCATCTTGCCAGCAATCAGCCAGTAAACAGAAAACGAAAGACAGACGGAAACAAAACAAAGAACGCAAAGGCACGGAAAGTGAAATCGAATTCGGGCGACATTGGACGTCACTCTAAAGCTGTGGCGTCTATTTTAATGTCAAGTAATTCCAACAAAAGCACCGGCTGCTCCCAATCACCCGACGGCATTCTAGATAGCTCCGATCGAAACTCTCTAGTCACATCATTGATGGACAACATCCGGTCCACGGTGCAATTTGAGTCCTTCTGCTTATCCTTTCCGCGCTCCGACGCGAAAGAAAACGCGTTCAGACACAAGGTGGTCGCCACCGCTGACGTAGTGCATAACGTTTACACAAACGCGATATTATCCCAACCATTGCCATCCAGTATGCTTATGCATGCCTCAAAGGTCATTTCAAATTTTAAGAACGCGCTTGAAAACACAAGAAGTAACGGTGTTATATCCGATACCAATATAACGGACTGCATTGAAAGCAAAAGCTTCAGACACGATCAGATTGAAGAACATCTGCCACACAGCATGGTCTGGGTTGTGAAACTGGGATGCCACATGTTGGCGGCCAGGTGGGAGGGCCAGTTTATAGTAGGCGTGAACCCGGTCCAGAAGATTCTGTCATTTAGTATATTCCAATTTGAACCGAACTTCTCGCCGGAAGCAACCAAATGTTTGCATCATGCGAAGCTCACTAAAGACCTTGCTAACGATATCATACAGAACATGGAGCAGTTTGAGGTATCCAGGCAACTGAGATGTGATGTTAACCTAACAAAAGTTAAACAGTTGTACTTGTACAGACCAAGCGCAGTTTCGGACATAGGTTGTTTGGTTTTGGAAACCACCGAAAAGCCAACTTTCTTTCAGAAATGGCTTCATACAAGTGCTGAAGAAAAAACAAGTGGCACAAGCGGAAAGACTTCTTTTCCAATATAAAACCGTCGGCAACGATTTAATATGTATAGGAGGTCTAATGTCTGAGTTGAATGAACTTGCCGCTTTGCTTCTCGCCAGTGATCACGACATGGAGGCGCTGTATGAATCAGGCTTACATCAGACGTTCAGGTTTGACTATAACACGCAGTGGACAGTGATTCCATCGGCAAATGAATCTCGAAATGGAGATGTGGTTTCCAAACGCATTGGAGTCAGAAAAAACACTCGAAACCTCGGAAGTAACGTTCAAAAGCTACGAAAAGAGATTGTGGCGGTGTTGGTCAACCATAACATCGCTGCTGTAGAACATTCCGACTATGACACGCACAGCAAGGACGTCATTGGTGATAAGGACTGTTTGAATAATGAGATCTCATTGGGTATCCGCGTGGACGACGGTGTATGTCCGTGTCTTCAGGACTTCGTAAACTTCTCGTGTGACAGTGCAATCGAACTTAACGCCACTCTTGAAAAAGAGCTCCAGCCGAGAGCTTTTGGTTTCTACGAGAAGGATTTTGACATGTCAAGAGTGCCTGGCGCAGATATAGATAGGTTGAAAATAGGGGAATTGATATCTAACAGGTGTAGTGAAGTCGTCTTTTACTCGTTTTGTAACCGTGAAATCGGTCAAATTGGATATGATAAACATTGCAGAAGATGCCGGCAATGTCGCACGATGCAATTCTGGCATTGCGACACGTGCGACATTTGCACGAATACGCGTTCGGTATGTGAATTTTGTGGGCATTTAAGACACGATCAAAATCAGTGCATTATAAAACCGTTATCTGTATTTAGATCCCAAGTGATGACCAATGGCGTCGTATCGACAGACGACATTAAAAAGCAATGGCTGGACTCACTTAGCCGACCCGACGATGACGTGTTGATCTTTGACCTTCCTTACCTGGATGATAATAGCGTTGAGACGGTGGAATACAATTCTCAAAACGCAATGGTTGATCAGTTAGGGTTACTCAACCCGGTGGGTTTTTTTGCTCGGGCAGGCAAATGCGGAGTGCAGAAAACATCGTCGCTGTAAAGGTGGGCAACTTCTGGATATAGTGCCTAGCAGTAGAAAAGGGGGACAACTCAATGAATCAGGATGTACTGTGCAGTGACCACAATATAAGAGCATCGCTCTATGAAAAAGGGGCTTAATGCATGTGCGTAAAGTGTCCTCTCAGATTAGCCCGTGCAGTCCACACAGTGTAATTAGGGACGACTCTCTCCGACTATATTGAATGTACGTCAAGAAGAGACTCCCTTTAAACAGAAATTCCATAAAAAGGGGAATGTATCGTTCATGATAAGCCTGTGTAGACTGCATAGGCGTATCTCAGACGACTCTTAACGCATATGCTATAAGCCCTGTTAGAGTAGAAAGCGGCTCAATTATAATGTTTAAGGTTTTGAATCTATTTCGAATATGCACTAAACATAAATTTATATTATGGTGGATACTTCTGCGTACACATGCTTCATTATTTATCTTTTAAGTAACACCACATTTTTCAGTATCTATGGTCCCTAAAGTAGGGTCAGTCGCCGTCATGTACATCAGGGAATTAAGCATTGTATCCAATTCGTACGAAAATACTCACATGTTAGATGTGCTATGTGCCATGCACACTTTGTTTCTGCTAGTTAATTATTTATAATTTCATACAACCATTGCTAAGGAAAAATATTCATAATTGTCTTACCCTTTCCCACTTGGATACATATTATGACGTCTTTGTAGTCCCTTAGGAAGTTACATTTAATTGAAGACCTTTCTTACAAGATTGAAGTTTAAAAGCTTAATTTCCAGCCCGAACATACTGATGAGCAGCAAACAGCAAAAAACCTGAACAGACAGCGAGTAACTCGCAGGCTGTTCTGGTTTTATGCTGGTTTCAAGCCATTTTCACTTTGCTTCTTATGGGGGGGGAAAGCGTAAACCAAACAATTGGATAATCTTTTTTTCGGTACAGTTATTCAAGCTTTAATACCGGTAAGTATTAATGGTAATTATTACAAATTAAATTAAAATGTTGACATTGAAAGCATTGTTTGTTAGCATTTTCACGATTTTATTAGTTTTATTAAGCTTATGACTTATGACGTTATGTAGTAAATCTTGTTATTGAAGTTGTTATGGTGTCTTTGACAGTATCACATACATCTCCAACAATAAGTGTGACTTTTTATAAAACTGTGAGATTGAATAATGAATGAACTGTGCTAAAGTTTGCAATTTATCATTAACTCTGCAAGCATATTTAACATTTACAACTGTATATATTAAAGAAAATATTAATATTTTTACAGATTTGTGCTATTCACTTAGTTATTGTTACGTTTTGAATTTAAGAATATTTATTGTTGCACTGACCTCATAAAAGTGTACAATAATGCTAAAGTAAGATGTTTGTGTAATCCATAAAATACCATAAGTTCCATAATTTTTTACGCGACCTTCTGTAGCTTTTTTTGTTTATTGATAGCAATTTTAATTAAATGTATGGATCTAATAAATACTTTCTTCTTTAAACATTACCATTTTTGTGTAATTTTGCCAAACTGCAAATAAATCCCTTTAAGACAAAAAACATAAGTAAATGTTTACTAGCTTCACAAACAGAAATGTGACAAGGAATTTCCTGGGTTAAACAATAACCATAAACTTACACCAAATACATTTGCTACATAAAATGTCTGACGTGTACATGAATGAGCCAGATCGGGAAAGAAATTTTATTAACTTTATATTGTTATGAAGTTTTGCATTAGGAGAACTTGCAGTAAGTGCAGGTCAGTTAGACTATTTTCCTATGGGATATAGGTTTGTTAACTGCTTGTGGTTATCTTTGTTAATCAGAAATCATTTAAAAATACATAAATATTTCATGCTTAACAGTTAAAGCTCCATTCTGTTAATGTTTATTTATATTATACATGTACACTAAATGGATGTTTCTTAAGGTCAGCTAGCGCCACGGTACTATGTTTGATATCATTACATAATTATGCAGTATGCTTATTTTAACCTAACTTGTAATTTTTAAATGTTTAAAATTACATTTTAAATTTTTAGGTAAGGTTTTAGTTAAATATTTACGTCTTTTGTTAAAAAAAATTTTTGATTCATTTTGTTTACTGGATTGTTATAACTAATTTTTAATTATTTATTTTTATTGTTTTTTATGGTCATTAAAAACATGAAAGGACACAAGCTTATCTTATATTGTATGTGCTTTTGTTGTAAAATATGTTTGTTTTTAACTCCCTTGAGCTTGTTTAATTAAATAAAAAACACATTATAAGAGCATATTTATATGAACTGTTACAACAATAAATGGGACATATTTTGCATTTTTTCCACTTATAACACAAGTTTAACTGTTTCATCGTCGGTTTCCAATCCTATCATGCCATAAGAAATCACTGTAAGAAAAACAATATCACATACATGTAAGTACAATGTACATCAACATAGACAAATATTCCTATGGCATACACAGTGATGGTTCACAATGACATTAACAGAACATTTATAAAAGGAAATATACAATTACTTGTTTGAAAAGAATATATATATAACTAGATTTTTTATTGTGTTGCTGTTGTTACAGTACATGAACTGTGTTGTTAAGTTTTACTTGTTACAGATGTCCTCAAAGGGACACAAGTATCAGTGCTATATGAGGACACATGAATTATTATCAAACCTTAAATGTTTATTGTTTAGGTCAATTAATGCAGAAGATGACGCAAACCAATATTGAGCAAAAATTATTCTGATTTGGAAAATGCATATGAATAAATCACATATAAACTGAATTGTAAGTACTGTTAAATATATTAGAAAGGAAAACCCCATGAAAAGATAATGGTGATCATTATGTCTAGTAATATATATGGACCCTGCACTGTGTTAAAGTGGTTTTATGCTTGTGTGTAAAGTGCCATTCCAGATTAGCCTGTGCAGTCCGCACAGGATAATCAGGGCTGACACTTTCTGTTACTAGGTGGAAAGTGTCGTCCCTGATTCTTCACAGGCTAATCTGGGACGACACTTTACGCACATGCATTAAAACCATTTTTCACCGAGCACGGCCCATATGTTTTCCTCGCCATCATGAAAGGAAAGGAAATTGTTTTATTGTGGTTATTTGGCTTATTATTACTTTGGTTTATTTTGCGATGGTACCCACAAAGCTTTTCTATTCAAAAAATTTATATAAATGTTACTTAAATAATGAAATTTTTCTGATAAAATTATCCATGAAATCAATCAATATTGGTTATAACTTAAAAAAAAAAACCTATGCATATATATAGTGTGTATAAGTATCATGTAAAAAACAATGCATAAACTAACTTTTTACATAACTACAAAAACTCAATATTAGTTTTAATTTAACAAAAAAAAAAAAAATCCCAAATGTAAAAAGCGTTTTATTGGTCAATAATCTAAGTTTGAGATTGAGAAATTCGTAGTAGTGGGAACAAGCACTTTTATGGATTTATTAAATATACTATGATGTTTTTCTGGATACTTGTTAATAGGGAGCCTGTTGTACATATGTATTTAAGTAATTGTTAACAGGGAGCCCTGTTGTACATAATTAATGTATGCTTACATTTATGTATGTATATATGTGTTTATCACATCTATATTTTCTGGATTAAGTAACTAAAAGCAGAAATGTGCTTTATATATTATATATATGTATCTCAGATCATCTAAGTTAGTATATTATACATTATGTATGTATATAGACCATTATGATTGTAACAGATAAATTTGTGTTGGATTTTATCTTTTCTTATAAGAATTGTTATATGCATTTGTAATTGTTTTCCGATCAGTTTTAATGACTAACACAAATGTTTATAAATATACAGATATATAAAATTATAAAAGTCATTACTTTCAAACGACCCTTTAATATTAATAATGTACATTTTATTGTTATGTATTATTTTTAAAATCTTCGTCTTTGTTAGCACCAAATCTGTCATCGCTTATTGTTGTTTTTTAAGTGAAAAGTAAAGTACAAGTACTAGAATATTCAAAACGCAGAATGAAACTGTTTAATAAGGGTATTAAAACATACAAGTATTATACCCCTAACTAGATTATTTTATTGGGTTTGTCAGATTGTTTTCTGTGGTTATGTTGATCAATAATGAAATTACTTTTGTTGTTAAACAAAGCATTTTATTATTTAATTTCTTCCATATAATGTTTTGAAAATTGTTTTCATTTTAGCTCATCTATTTTTTGAAAAAAATTATGAGCTATTGTCATCACCTTGGCGTCGGCATCTGCGTCGGCGTCCGGTTAAGTTTTGCGTTTTAGGTCCATTTTCTCAGAAAGTATCAATGCTATTGCATTCAAACTTGGTACACTTACTTACTATCATGAGGGGACTTGGCAGGCAAAGTTAGATAACTCTGGCGTGCATTTTGACAGAATTATGTGCCCTTTATACTTATAAAAGAAAATTGAAAAATTTGGTTAAGTTTGTGTTTAGGTCCATTTTATCCTTAAGATCAAAGCTATTGCTTTCATACTTGCAACACTTCTAACTATCATAAGGGGACTGTGCAGGCAAAGTAATGTAACTCTGACTGGCATTTTGACAGAATTATGTGCCCTTTTTATACTTAGAAAATTGAAATTTGGTTATGTTTGTGTTTAGGTCCACTTTATTCCTACAGTATCAAAGCTATTGCTTTCATACTTGAAACAATTATTAACTATCGTAA